>NC_137797.1:4804457-5404457 GCF_963383645.1 Muscardinus avellanarius | reverse complement strand
ATGCACTGGCAAAGAGCAGTATGAAAATAAAATTAATATTTACAAAGCACCATAAAAATTAAATATTGTAGTTACATTTAACCAAAAAGATATAAAACTTATACTCTGAGAAATACAAACTGCTGTTGAAATTAGAGGAGAGCAAAGTAAGTGGGAACACATTCCACGTTCATGGATCAGCATAACATTCCACGTTCATGGGTCAGCATAATTAATAATAATGGTATTATTATTTTTTGTGGTACTGGGGATGGAACCCAGGGGCATTCTACCTCCCACCTACACCCCCAGCCCTATTTTTTAGTCTTTTTTTTATTTTTGAAACAGGGTCTCACTTGTCACAGCGCCGGCACTGTTTCAGGGGCCCCGTTGGGCTCCTAAAATTGTTACAGTGAGGTGTGTAGACACGGGTCTGTTCTAAGCTATGTATAAGAAACACCAGCCGAACTCTTGCTGGAAGCTTAAATGAGTTTATTGTTCTAAAGACAGAAAGATAGGACAGAGTTCATAAAGCCCTATGCCAGAAGTAGTATGGGGGCGGTGACTTGAAGTCACCCGAGGTTTTTCTGGATCCAGGACATTTTATACCAAGTCTTCTGACCAGACTAGATCCGCCCTTCCTCCAGGGCAGGTCTTTTGATGTGGGGATTCCTTCCTGTAGACCTGCCCTGTCTCTGGCACAGACCCCAAGTCTTCTGTTACACCCCAAAATGTGTTAGTTGATTATTGGAGTCTGGGGTCCCTTGGAGGCTCAAGGCATCCTTCCTCATCCTTGGGAGGTCTGTTTATCTTTAAAATGTAAAAGACCCTGGGCTTCCTCTCTTCTCTTGCTAATCCCCTTGGCTCCAGGAACTCCGCAGCCCTTCCCTGAAGTCTCTGGCTTTCTATTACCGAAGCTATTTTCACGTACACCATTTCCCAATGCCGGTGCATTCGTACATTTTAAAGGCCTTTTCCAATACTGGCACATTAATAGCTTTTGAAGCCATTTCCCAATACTGGTACATCACTGAATTGCAAAGGGCCTCACTAAGTAGCTGAGGCTGTCTGTGAACCGCAATCTCGGCCTCCCAAATGCTGGGATGACAAGCGTGCGCCTCCACGCTCACCTATAATTAATATTAAAAGGGCAACACTCCCAAATGGAGCTATAGATTCAACGTAACCCCCATCAAAGTCCAGGCTCGCTTATTTGAACAAAGTGAGAGTCCAACCCCAGTATTATACGATACTGAAGAGATCCAGAATGTCTAAGATAATCTTGAAAAGTAAAGGGAGAACTGGAGGACTCGCCATTCCTGGTCTCAAAACTTACCACAAGCTGGTGCTCGCCTGTGGTACCGGTACATGGGAGGCCGAGAAAGGAACCTCAGCGCTTAGTGAGAGCCTGCTTCAAAACAAAACATAGAATAAGGCTGGAAGTGGGGCTGGGAGGTGGAACGCCCCTGGGTTTGTTTAGTCCCTAGTACCAAGCAGCTACTTACCACAAGGCTGCAGTAACCAGCAGTGCGGTAGTGGCATAGTATGAATATATACATCACTGTGGTAGAATTGAAAGCCCAGAAATTAACCTTCACAATCGTGGCTAAAGATTTTTGACAAGATATCAAGACCATTGAAATGGGAAAGAACTGTCTTTTCAATAAATGGTATTGGGGCAGCTGGATTAATTTAAGCCACTACATACCTCCAAATTAACTCAAAATGAGCCCAAAGTCTGAGAGCTGAAAGTGTAAAACTCTTAGAAGAAAACCTCTGGGTCAATATTGGTGACCATGGATTGAATAATGGATTCTTACAAACTCAAAGAGCAGGCATATTGGGCCTTAACAAGATGGACCACTTTTGTACTTCAAGGAATGCATTAAGGAAGGGAGGAGCTACCCGTGGAAGGACGGGGAGGCGGTTTTCACGAGCCAGCTACCTGATGATGACTAACACGCCTCAGTGTACACACGCCACGTTTTAATTACCCGTTCATCAGCTCAGGAACATCCGGTTCGCTTTGTCCCGTGTGCTACATGCGCTTGTCAAAGCACCTTGAAGACCCGGTTCGCTGCGATTCCACTACATGTCTTTAGGAGGACTCATTCTGCCAGTGTTCCCTCAGCCTTATTCAAGGGAAATTGCTGTCTGGGCTACAACCCCAGCACTATTTTATTTTTATTTTGAAACAAGTTCTCACTATGTTGCTGAGGCTGGTCTGAAACCTGCACCCCTCCCGGCTTCAGACTCCCAAGTACTGGGTGTCCCGGTATCGGGAAATGTCTTTTGCACTAATTTCAAAATGGATTGATTTCAAATGCTTTGGCATTCATTTTAAAATAAAGAGAGTAGTCAGAGCTTGCTAGGGTTTGCACAGACACTCAGGCAGGGAAGGAACCCTGCAGAGTTCCCGGCACCAAAAGTGATTAGCAAGAAAAATATAGGTAGCCCAGGGCCTTTGCATTCTAAAGACACGTTTTACATAATAAATAACTTCTAGCAGACAAGCTAAAATTCTCCAAGGATGCAGGAAGATGGTACAGGTCTTCCTCAAACAGGTTAGATACCATGAGATCCCTGACTCTGATAATCAATTATCACATTTTGGCGCATAACAAAAGGCTTGGGTCTGTACCAGAGACAGGGCAGGCCTACAGGAAGGAATCCCACATCAAAAGGCTTGCCCCGAAAAGGGGCGGATCTAGTTGGATCAGAATTGTGAGATAAAATTCTTTACAAAAACTGTCCTAGCCGGGCATGGTGGCGTATGCTTGTAATCCCCGCACCTGAGAGGCTGAGACAGGAGGATCACACAGGTTCGAAGCCAGCCTCAGCTACTGAGTGAGGCTCTCAGCAACTTAGTGAGACCCTGTTTCCAAATAAAATATAAAATATAAAAATAGGTCTGGGTGTGTAGCCTGGAGGTAGAAAGCCTCTGGGTTCCACCCCCAGTGCCACCAAAAAAAAAAAAAAAATGTTCTATATCCAAGAACTTCAGTAACTTATTTTCAAGTCACTCCACTATATCACTCTCTCTATATATATAATGTGGTGCTTTAATTTCTGTCTCATCTTCCTGCCTTTGTAATAATAAAATTGCTTAAGCTTACAGCAGAAGAGTTCAGCTATTCTTTTCTAAAATACCTAAGAACCAGAACCCGCGTCTACATCTCACACCGGTACAGTTTTGCGGTGCCGCCGTGACGCTGGGAGCCAAGACCCTTCTTCATTCGGGCCTGCTCCGAAGGTTCAGCAGGAGAGCTGCGCACCGCACCCTGTGGGCCGGCGGGACCACTGCGCTGCCTGCTGGGCAGCTGCACTTGGGTAGTGGACACTGAGATCCTGTCCAGCTCAGGAAGCATCTGGCCAGGGCATCATGACGCCCTTACTTCTGTGCTCGGGATAAGCCCCCAGGTGGTCTTACCTCGCAGAAGGACACACCAGCTCTGCTGTGCCTGATCAGCTCCGTCGCCAGGGCTAGACGGCCCTGCCAGGGTCTGCTCCCAGCCCTGTCTCTCTCCCTATGAAGAGCTACTTTCTCTAGAATACTCCAAGTCTGAGGGGTGTGGTGGTACACGCTTGTAATCCCAGGATATGGGAGGATGAGACAGAATCACAGGTTCACGGAAAGCCTCCCAAGCACTGGGATTACAAGCGTGCGCTGCCACGCCTGGCAACTCAGCCCTATTTTTTATTCTTTATTTTGAAACAGGGTCTCATGGAGTTGCAAACGGCCTCACTAAGTAGCTGAGGCTGTTTGTGAACCTTATTTCCAAATAAAGTATAAAAATAGGTCTGGGAGTATAGCCCAGAGGTAGAAAAACCTCTGGGTACCACCCCCAGTGCCACCAAAAAAAAAAAAAAAAAAAATTAGGGCTTGTTACTGTTTAGACTGTTATAGTTTGGGAGAACTGTCCCTGGGGACCTTTGTGAGGCTCCCAAGATGATTCCCATAAAAACCGCAGGTTCTTGTCCTGAGCTAAGGATAAATATGCAATAGCCCGGACTCTTGCTGAAGATTGAAAGAAGTTTATTAAAAAGATAGAAATACAGAAGACAGCCAGGGCCCCATGCCATTCAGGGGTGGCATGGGGGGGGGGTTCGAACAAAATCACCGATAATTCCTAAATACAGAGTTTTTTTTTTGGGGGGGGGGGTTCCTGGAAGCCCTTCTACCTCCGGGCTACACTCCCAGACCTATTTTTATACTTTTTTATTTGGAAACAGGGTCTCCTAAGCCAGCGCGGCTGGCTTCTAACCTGCGCGATCCTCCTGTCTCCGCCTCCCAAGCGCGGGGATTACAAGCGTGCCCACCACGCCCGGCATACAGAGTATTTTTAATGCCAGTCTCCTGACCCAACCAGATCCGCCCTTTTGATGTGGGGGATTCCTTCCTGCCGGTCTGTCCTGTTTTTAGTACTGACCCCCAAGCCTTTTGCTACACCCCCAAATATGTTATTTGATCATCGGATTCTGGTCTCTCTTGAAGGCTTCGGGCCTCCTCCCATGATTGTTGAAGCCTGGGATCTCCTGAAGGTTCGTGGCACCCTTCCACTTCCTTGGGAAATCTTATCTTTATACTGAAAAGGGCCCTGAAACTACCTCTGTTGTCTTGCTAATCACCCTTGGTGCCTGGAATCCTGCAGCCCCTTTCTCTGAAGCTCCTGGCTTCTTTACTACCAAAGATATATCTGAAAAATTGAAAATCTTTCCCAATCAATACTGGTACAGGGATGACAGTGTAGCTCGGAGGTAGAATGCCCCTGGGCTTCATCCCCAGTACCACACACACAAAAATAATAATAATAAAGAATAAAAATTAGGCCTGAAAGTGTAGCTCGGAGGTTGAATGCCCCTGAGCTCCATCCCTAGTACCACACACAAAAAAAAGACGCAGCTATTCTGCAGGTGATATGTTAATAATGCCAGAATTAGCATAATATGGTAATTGGCTCCGAGTCCTTGGCCCACTGCACCTTTGGGCTCCAGGCCCCGTGTTGGAAACTGGCACAAGTCAAACCCACGGGTGCTTAAAAGAAAGGGTCGGCCTCCTGGCAAAGCCATTCTTCAGGTGAGGCCCAAGCAGAGCCCAGCGCTGCAGAGAGAGCTTCTCCCACGGGAGGCTGGGAGGAGCGCGGGGCGATGGCGGCCACCGCGCCAGGACTGCGTGTTCCAAATGCACGCTCGCAGATCCGCCGGGCCCTGCAGTGCAGGCTGGAGATAAATGGAAAATTTTGGAATATAATTGACGTCATGGCAGTCCGCCGGCCCAGCAGAGTGCAGTTTGCACAAGCAACGTTTCAATTCAGGCTGTTTATCTCTCCACCGAGGCCAGTTACCCAGAGATAACAGAGACACCATTGTGCAGAACGAAGGGCCATCAGTCTTGGAGACAGTCCCAGGGCCGTGTTTAGGAGACATTGTTACAGAGACTTGTGGGAAAATAAAGGGCTGGCTGTGGGCTGGCATCGAGCCGCCCAGCCAGGCTATGAAATTGCCAGACCCTGGCGCGCTCAGGATCAGGAGTCGGTAGCTGCCGGATCCAGGTGCGAGGTGTCTGTCCCCCGACGCCGGGTAACAAGCTCTGTGTCTTTGCAAGTCCTCAATGATGGAAGGAACTCATAGACGTGTTGGTTGACCCTGTCTGCACCTAGCTAAGAGCAAATCTGCCTATTTAAAACACTCGCTCCACCAGCGTTTTTTGCAGTTAGGTGTGGCATAGTGGCACCTTTCTCCTCCAAAAGACATGAGTGAAAGCCACCGCAGATGGAGTCTGAGAAAGCTTTGTAAAAGGACCAGAGCCAATCTGTGTTTCCTTCATTTGACCTCTGTGTCCTTCCTGCCTGGAATGCAGAAATACTGCCTTGACCTCAGCAGCTCTTTTGTAACCAGGAGGCTCGAAGTCACAGGTGGACAGAGCGAGGCTGGGACAGATGATGGGTGGGTAGATGAATGGACGATGGAACCACTGGACTGCTGGACTCACTATCGGATGGAGAGTTAGCAATGGCGGTGGGCGGAGCGAGCACTGGAGGCACTCTCCCTGGCTCCCTTCCTCTGCTCATTTGCCTGCATTGCTCCCAGCACCATCTGCGTCACAAACATTTACCTATTTCTTACCTACTGTCCATTTCTCCAAACTAGAATGTAAGCACGTGAAGACAGAGACTATTCGTTGATGACTATTTTTCTCAAAGCCTAAAACTTCCAGACATGTAGTAGCTGCTCAGTAAATATAAGTAAAAAAGCAAGGCCTCAGCCACGGGCCGGGGTCCAGGGCCTCCTCGGCCATCCTGGGATAGAAGGGGCGCGAGAAGGGAGCCTGGACTCAGAGCAGGTCCAGGTCCAGGCGAGGGCTCAAGTTGCCCTGGGGAACCCGGAACCCAGGCCAGCGTGTCACGTGCTATGTTTTGGAGCCTCGGAGCATGGGGGAGGGATGAGGCTGGTGGAGGGATGCCTCCACCTGCGTGTTTGCACATCAGCAGGGGCTTCCTGGAGGAGGTGGTGTCTGACCACGGCCTGGGAGGACCGGAGGATAGAGACAGACACAGGCCTAGAGGAGCAGAGGTGGCGGCCAGCGGGGCAGGCACGGGGATGTGATTGGGAAAGCAGGCTGGGTGCTTGCAGGTCCTGAGGAGCGCCGCACAGGTGGGCTGGCCCGGCGCTGCCCTGGAGAGGAGCACAGAGCGGGTTCCCTGCGCCCGCCAACCAGGGTCTGCGCTGGGGGCTGGCGCAGAGATCAGTTCAGAACTGGGCACAGGACTGAAACCGGCCTGTCAAGGTTTCCCCTGAGCCTGGCTGCTGCCTGCAGAGTTCTCCCTCTCCTCTCCTCTCCTCTCCTCTCCTCTCCTCTCCTCTCCTCTCCTCCTCTCTCCTCTTCTCTTGTCTTCTCTCTCTCTCTCTCTCTCCCTCTCTCTCTCTCTCTCCCAGCATTCAGGAGGCTGAGAGGATCATGGTTCAAGGACAGCCTCAGCTACTTAGTGAGGCCCTTTGCAACTCAGGGAGACCCTGTTTCAAAATAAAGAATCAAAAATAGGGCTGGGGATATAGCTTTGAGGTAGAATGCCCCTGGGTTCCATCCCCAGTACTGCAAAAATTAAATAAATAAATAAAAATAAAAAATAAAAAAGAGAGAGAGAAAAAAAAGAGAAATAAAAAAAGAATAGGGCCCAGCCCCAGAGAAAGGGCGACAAGCCTCAGGCACCTTGGAGAGCCTCCACATAGAGGAGGCTGGGGCCCAGCCCCAGAGCTGGGAGCCTCGTGCTGCAGCTGGCTCAAGGCACCCTTGGGGACAGCGCTGGAAGCCGCAGGCGGCAGGAGCCAGGAGCCAGGCTTGGGCCTTGACCCTGGGGCATAGTGCTGGCTGAACTGGCCCAGAAGCTAGGTGGAGCTGAGGCTTTGGTGAGGAGGTAGAAAGGAAATAGACAGATAGGGAAAAGGCCTCGGTAGAAAAAAAGTTAATTTCCTGAGTTTCCTGAGGGGCGACAAATACCTGAAATTCCAAAGGCTCAGAGATAAGAAGGCCAGAGCTTCACAAAGCCATCTGTTTACTAATCAACAAACCCAGGAGCCCAAACCCAAGAGCAAGTCTCTCACTTCTGCTGAAAGGAGATTCTTCAAAGGACTTGCAAATACCCTATGCAAATCCTGAGAGCTGCTTCCCAGAATTCCTAAAGTCACCCTAACCAAAAGAGGTCACAAATGATCAGGCCTTTGCCTTAGTCTGATGGCAAATTGGGACTTTCCCTTTCAGGTTCTCCTCCCCTTCGGGGAGCTTCTCTCTCTCTCTCTCTCTCTCTCTCTCTCTCTCTCTCTCTCTCGTCGTGTTGGCTCTGAGAGAAGGCAGAGTGCATCTGAGGGCACGTGGCTTGGGTGACTCTCGAGTAGTGACCTGAAGGCCTCTGCTGGACATCATGGCTGACCAGGCCCCTAGGGGTGACCTGCACCTCTTTTCTGGCAGATTGCGTGGACTCTGGGAGAAAGTAGTTTGCAACTGACGGCACTTGGCTCGGGCGGCACTCGGGTAGTGACCTAAAGGCAACTACTGGACACCAGGGCCCCGACAGCCCCTATGGGGTGTTCAGCCACTTTTCCCTATTCCCTTCTGGCAGATCGCGTGGACTCTGGAAGAAAGCAGCCTGCACCTGAATGCAATTCGGCTTGGGCTACTCTCAAGTATTGTCCTGAAGGCAGCTGCTGGACCCAGAGTTCCAGCCCCTTTGAGGGTGTTCAGCCACCCTTCCCCCATTCCCTGCTGCTTCCAATAAACCTTTTACTCCCCTTCCTGAGGTCTGCAGGCGTCATTCTTCGCTCACCGTAGACAAGAACTCTGCAAGGAAATGCTGAGTTTTTTCTTATGAAACTCCGTTTCATCTTTGATGAAACGCCAGGTTTTCTCTCAAGAAGCCCCCCGTTTCATCTTGGGGGCTCAGAAGAAACCCCCCTTTCATTGGGACATGGAAGAAAAGTATGGGGTCTCCGGTACTAGGGGCTGCTCCTGCAGGGACCAGCAAAACAGAGGGAAGAGAATACAAGAGGCTTGCTGCCTGGGGCCAAAAGCTTCTCGGGTTGAAAAGCCAGCCCCAGCCCGGTCCAGGTGGAGGGATGCAGCCAGGAGGGGGGGGCACAGCTGGAGGAGCCGTGCGCACTCCCAGCCCAGCTGGCTCCCCGGCCAGGTGCACAGAGGCCACCCCGAAACCCACTGCAAAGCCCTCCAGGTGCAGCCTGCCTGGGGAGCAGGTACCCCAGGGTAGAGGCCCACAGCTGGCAGAGGGATGGTTGCTAAGAGACACAGCAAAGCCTCCAGCTGATGTCCAAATTTAAGACCTTCTCTCAGTAAGAAGCCGGGCTCTGTCCCTGGGCACCGAGTCTTTATTTAACCAGATCCCTCAGGAGCCACACGAGGTTTGAGAGGACGGGAGTCTAGAGAAATCCCCACCCTGGGGGACGGCAAGGTCTGTAAACTGAGCTGACTGGACTTTTGTGGGTTATGTCCCTTTATTGTTCTGTGGGAATTTCACTCGGACCCGAGGGAGGACGGTCGATATCTCTGCGATCTGGACCCCAGCGTAGCACACGCAGTAGATTTGGGTGCTCCCTTTGGGGATGGGATAGGCGTGCTCGTGCAGGTGTGGAGGCTTTGAGCGCTCTTGGAAGGAGGAGGACCTGTCTGAACACCGGGTTGCAGGGGAGGACGGGTGTAACGACCATCCGTCACCGCCTGGCTGTCATCTCCCTGCCGTCAGTCCCCCGTGGCCACGTGGAGCTGGCTTGACTGTCAGCACACGGGAGCATGTGATCTGAGCCAAAGCAATCCGTGCCTCCCACCCCCCTGGCCCAGCGATGGGTTCAGATTTGGGGGTGTGATTGAGGTTGGTCCAATAGAGCAAGACCTGGGCTTTCCAAGAGTGTTGGGCGAGACCTCTCAAGGTACAGAGGAGGAAGCCAGCCGCCTGGGAGCAGCTGCTGAGCCTCCTTGGGCCACAGGGATTGAAGGGACATCTGACTTCACAGAAAGAACACAGAGAGACAGCAGGAATGAGCTGTCCGGTTACATTACCACCCGCCGAGTCAAACCGCACCTGAGCCTTTGGCCTGACGAACCAGCTTTCTTTATTTTAAAGCCCATTTGGTTCATTGGTGATGTTTCCTGCTCTTTGCAACTAAAAACATCCTCCCCTGTGCAGAGGCTGGCCTCGCTCTAAAGACAAGAAGTTAAAAACATCCTCCCCTGTGCAGAGGCTGGCCTCGCTCTAAAGACAAGAGGTTGAGGTGTAAACCGTGGAAGGGCAAGCTCGGGGCGAGCTGGAGGCGGAGGTGGCGGCTCTGAGCCCAGAACACGCGCCTGGAACTGCTGGTGGCCACCGGATATTTTCTTCCACCTTTAGGAGACAGGCGGCCCCACTTCGGGCCTCCTCTTCACACCCAGCAGGTCATGCTGACACCCCAGGAGCTGTGGCCTCCTTTCTGCCCGTTCCCATTAGCCCATGGGAAGCAGATCGCCTTTGTCCAGGCTGAACTACGCGGTCCACCATTGTTGCAGGACCAGGACTCCAGGACCCTTAGCCCAACCCAAGGTGTAGGTAGGCCAGGTGACCGGTCCCAGACCCCTCTCTTCTCACAGCCTGGTCACCCACACCCAAGGAATCTCTGACCATGAGGTCTTCTCTTCTTCCCGTGTCTCTTCCCAGCCACACTGTATTCACCAGGAGAACCCTCTGCTCTAGCTGGATGCAGATTTTGAATCAAAAGCCAGGAAGCATTTCTGGTTCTTGTCATCTGAAATCGACCCTCACCCCAGAGCCTGAGAAGTCAGCCTGTGCTGTGCTTACCTGGAGGAAGAGAGGGGAGAATGAAAGAGGCCGAGGGTTCACAGTCGGCGCCGTAAGGGCCAGCCTGCCCTCGCGAGACCTGCACGGGGTTTCCTCTAAGGTTAAGGGGAGACGATTATGGTTTGGGGTTTGTTTGTTATTATATTTTTTTTGTTTTGTGTTGGTACTGGGGATGGAACGCAGGGGCGTTCCACTTCTGAGCCTTACCCTAGCCCTTTTGGTTTACATTTTGAAACAGGATCGAAGTTACCGAGGGTCTCGCTAAGTTGCTGAAGCTATTCTTGAGCCTGTGATCTTCCTGTCTCAGCTTCCCAAGTACTGGGATTCCACGTGTGTGCCACCACACCTGGCTTCTAGTTCTTTTTTTTTTTTTTTAATAAAATAATGGAGGCAGCCGGACGTGGTGGCACACGCTTGTAATCCCCGCTCTTGGGAGGAGGAGACAGGCTCGCGCAGGTTCGAAGCCCCTCACTGGCTTAAGAGACCCTGTTTTCAAATAAAAATATAAAAATAGGTCTGGGAGTGTATCCCGGAGGTAGAAGGGCTTCCAGGAACCCCAGAACCACCAAAAATAAATAAATTAATTAATTAAATTAAATAAAATAATGGAGGCAAAATGTCTTGGTCCGTATTCTCATTGCTGTGGCCCGCTAAGCCTGGCCACACATTTAGAGGAAGGAAGGTTTATTTTCTGTTTTGGAGATTCCAGAGGATCAGTCCATGTCGGGCCAGGTCTGCAGAGCTCAGGGCACTGAGGTGGGAACAGAGAAACACAGAGAGCAGGGTCTGCTAGTCCATCATGGAGACTGGAAGCAAGAGAAAGAACAGGGAGGAGGACCTGAGAGAATCCCAAAGCCACACCCCCAGGAACTCCTCCTTAGCAACCAAGCCCCACCTCCAGTATGGCTGCCTGGTTTCCATGAGAACTGGGAAAGCATCTTTTTTTTTTTTTTTTTTTTTTTGGTACTGGAGATGGAACCCAGGGGTCTTCTACCTCCAGGCTACATCCCCCAAACTATTTTATATTTTATTTTGTTTATGTTTTTTGTGTGGTACTGGGGATGAAACCCAGGGGCTTTCTACCTCCAGGCTACACTCCCAAATATATTTAATATTTTATTTGGAAACAGGGTCTCACTTAGTTGCCGAGAGCCTCACTAAGTAGCTGAGGCTGGCTTTGAACCTGCGCGATCCTCCCGTCTCAGCCTCCCAAGCGCAGGGATTACAAGCGTGCGCCACCACACCCAGCTTTTTATATTTTATTTTGAAACAGGGTCTCACTAAGTTGCTGAGAGCCTCACTAAGCTGCTAAGGCTGGCTTCGTCCTGTCTCAGTCTCCCAAGTACCAGGATCACAAGCACGTGCCACGATGCCCAGCATGGGGAAACATCCTAAATCCAGACCATGACACCACACTTTGGAGCCGCCGCCTGGCCTGGGTCTGGGCTCTGTCCCTTGTCACCCGCTCCCAGAGAGGCTGCGGTGTCCCTGACGCGAGCCCGGCTCCTTGGGGGTGGCCCCAGTGGTTCCTGAGCGTGGTGCTCTCGCTCCGCGGTGGTGCTCCCCATATTCCAGGAGCACGGTCTGCAGGAGGAGCCGCAGTCTGTCCTTCCAGCTGCCACAGAGGACGGAAGGAAGGCCGTGGCGGGCTCTGCTGCCCCCTGGGGACATGTCGCCGCCCCGTCACCTCAAATGCTATGGACATGTGGGTGACACCTAGAGGTGGTACCCTGGAGTCCTAGACTCCCTCAGGTGGGCTTGCGGGCTGAGAGAGGAGAGGTCTCCGCATCAAGGGTGACAATCAGTCCCGTGAAGGAACATTCCCCAGCACAAATTCTGAGACACATTCGGCCTGAAAGATCAGAGGCCAGAAACGAATTCTCCGTTCCCATCAACTAGTCGGAGGATCTTAAACTAAATGTCCTTCGGCACTCGACGTGGCCGTTGGCATTTTTAGGATTCTGAGGAATCCTTGGAGAAGTCTGGACTGACCGCTGTGCGGTCTGGGCCCCAACCCAGCCTGGGTGACAGAGTACTAAGTTATATGAGGGCAAGGAAAGTACCACTTGACAAGGGGCAGGCTTTATTCAGGGATAAAGCCCGACGGGAGAGGGTGTCCAGGAGAGTCAGGAGCCTTCTTTACAGACCTGCGCCTTCCATGGGGCAGTAGGCAGGAGGGAGAACAAAGCAGTCGTATCACGTGATTTCTCCAACTGGTGGGCGTGGTCGGGCCAAATCCGGTGGACTTATGGGGCCGGGGCAGGGGATGGTTAGGGGCGTTTCTCTACTTTCGCATCTTTCCTGGGTCCCTTTGTTCTCAGTCCTCTCCGGCCATACTTCATGGTGGGGCCTCCCAATCAGATCTCACAGTGCCCACGGGGAGCCCTGCAGCTGCCCACCCCTGGGCGCAGCCCGGAAGTAGGTGCCTGTGATGTATGGACAGGAATGCCGGCTATTATCACTTATTAACTGCTGACATTGGAGGACGGAAATGGTGATTCAACCATATAACAAGAGGTAATGAAGAAGAAAGAAAAATGATGTCCTAAACCAGCAGCTATTCTTTAAGAACAAATAAATACAAAAATCAATCTCTGACAAATCCAATCAATAAAGAAAGAGAACAGATTAAACGAGGCAGAAAAGAGGGGAGTGAGCACAGACAGAGGCCATTTCAAAGCCGGGGAGAACCGTCATGCACAATTTTATGCTGATAAATTTAAAAATCTCCATGAAATGAACAATTTTCTATGAAAGCACCCAAAATGATTAAAGTAGAAGTAGCTGATCTGGGATGCAATGGCATTCATCATTCTCTGCTACCTGGTGCCAGGAACTCCAGCCAATTAGACTTAATGAGAGAGTCCGTCCGCAGAGGGGCGCGGCTCCCCCGGGAGAAGACAAACATTCTCCTCTGCCAGGGACGTGTTTATCTAAATGAGAGCCAGAGCAGCAATAGAAAACGACCCAAATCATGAATAATTGAGAATCGTATGCACGTGATAAAGAGGAACAAAGCCCAGCAGCTGGGACAGGGAGGAGGATGAGACTGGGTGTTGGTGCCCTTCCTCAGACGGCCTCGATGGGGCCCGGACACCCCGGGGAGCCCGCCCCAGCGGGGCTGTGCACGCTCGGTGGAGTATGTGCTGTCTACACCCAAGGCTGGGCGGGACATGCAGACGCTCACGGTGGGCACATCGGAATAGGACTGGGGGCATCTTCGTCTGCTTTCTGTTGCTATAACAAAATGCCTGACGCTGGACCATTTGAGAGGAAAGAACTTTAGTTTCATGGTTCCGGAGGCTGGGAAGCCCCAGAGCGTGGTGTCTGTGGGGTTCATCTGTTTCAACTCAAGGTCAAATGGGGGAGGGCAGGCAGGGTGTGCCAAGGAGACAAAGCAGGAGGGCAGACTGCTTCACAGCACCCCGCCCTACTGGTGCCCAGCCCATGATGAGGGGGCAGCGTGTGGCTCCTGATGCTCTGATCTCTCGGGGTCTCAGCACTATGCAATCCAAAGGGTCTCACAGGTTAGATCCTGTATTTGTCTGTATTGCTTAAATTTTTATGTGTGGATTTTTTTATTTATTTATTTTTATTTATTTTTGCGGTACTGGAGATTGAACCCAGGAGCATTCAACCTCTGAGCTATACCCCTACTCCTATTTTTATTCTTTATTCTTGAAACAGGGTCTACTAAGTTGCAAAGGGCCTAAGTAGCTGAGGCTGGCTGTGAACCTGCGATCCTCCTGTCTCAGCCTCTCAAGTGTACCAGTATTGGGAAGAGGTTTCAAAATGTATTAATGTACCAGGATTGGGAAAGATTTCCAATTTTAAAATATATCTTCGGTAGTGGAGAAAGCCAGGAGCTGTGGGGAGAGGGCGGCAGATTTCTCCACGGATAATTAGCAAAGGAAAAGAAGAAGCCCGGGGCCTTTTTACGGTTCTGAAGAGAGGCAAACTTCCTCAGGATGTGAGGAAATCTCAGATTCTGGATAAGCAACTTAATGCTTTTTGGAGAGTAACAAAAGGTGTGGGGGTCTGTGCCTGAGACAGAGCCCCCCCAACCCCAGAGGGGGTGGATCTGGCTGGGTGGGAAACAGAGCAGGACACCTGGGTTAGAGCTAGGGAAGGCTATCTACATATCAAAGGACCTGCCGCAGACCTGGGGCTGGCTGTAAGAATACTTTGCATGCAGGGATTTTTGGTGATTTCGTTCCAAGCATCCCCTGTTACCCTCGGGTACATGAGGCTGTGACTGTCTTCTGTATTTCTGTCTCTATAATAAACTTCTTTAATTCTTCAGCCAGAGTCCGGGCTATTGCATACTTATCCTTAGCTCAGGACAAGAACCCGCAGTTCCCCCAGACATTCCAAACTGTAACATCGAGTATTGGGATTACAAGCAGGCACTACCACGCCCAGCTCTTAATTGTTTGTTTGTTTGTTTATTTGTTTATTTGCAGTACTGGGGATGGAACCCAGGGGCATTCTACTTCCTAGCTACACCCCCTGCCCCATTTTTTATTCTTTATTTTGAAACCGGGTCTCACTGAGTTGCAGAGGGCCTCACTAAGTAGCTGAGGCTGTCCGCGAACCGTGATCCTCCGGTCTCAGCCTCCCGAATGCTGGGATGACAAGCGTGTGCCGCCACCGCACATTCCACCGCCTGGCTTCTTAGTTGCTTTTTATGAGTGGGTTGAGGCTAGAGATATAGAAAGCAAAAAGAGACAGGAGAATCACAGGTTCAAGGCCAGTTTCTTTTTTTTTTTTTTTTAAATTTTATTTTATTGGTGCACTGTATTCATACATCATAGTGGGATACAAACTTTTGTAGACATACATGCACACATCGCCCAGTCAGCCCCAACCCGATCCCCACCCCATTCTCTCCCCATCCCTCCTTCCCATGCTTGGCTTAGTGGTTGACATCTAGTATTATAGCAATTTATCCAAAATTAAAAATGATAATCTCACATAACAGTTTCATTTGTCTGATACCAAGTGTTTGATGATTTAAAGATAGCATTTCAATATTTATTTTTGCTTTCTTTCTTACTAGAGCATATTTTTTTCTGTTTTTTAGGTGAAACCATCATATATTTATATATTTATTTTTCAGAAAAAAATCTATCCTAATATAGAATATGAATTCTAGATACCCAAAACGATCTTGAAAAAGAACAAAGCTAGAAGACATATATATTTTCTGATTTCAAACCATATAAAGCTACAATAATTGAAACAGTGTAGTACTGTTCTAAAGGCAGATATATAGATCATTGGAGTTAAATACAAGCCTAGAGCTAAATTCTTCCCTATATTGTCAAGTGCCAGTTTCTTAAGGAGACCCTGTTTCCAAAGAAAAAATAAAGAAGATTTGGGGGTGTAGCTTGGACATATAGCACCCCTGGGTTCAACCTCCAGTACCAAAAAAGAAAGAAGAAAGGAGGGTGGGCAGGGAGAACGTTACTCCCAACCTGACCGTGAGATGATCTGCGTAATCTGCAAAGGCAGGCACCGGTTTCCCTTGAGGCTCCGAGAGCACTGACCGCAGAGCAAGGCGGGGTGGATTCCCAGGGGTGAGCGGCTGCTTTAAGAGACAGTAGGACCTTGGAAGCTTCTGGAAAATCCTTCACCTTAGGCGAGAGGAGGGATGAAGTCAGGAAGGAGAAAACAGCCGAAACTTATATAAATTCTTATAGGCTGAATCTGGGCCCCTGTGACTGTTTGGAATAGCTGGGAGCCCCGATGCCCGGAGGCCGCACATCCCACCGCCTCAGAGCTCCTCCCCTGGGTCCACTCGGGGTGCGCCAGAAACGCAGGGACCGCCAGAGGCTGCCGGTTTGGACGCACAGACGGGAAGGGCAGCTCGCCTCCCGGCCTTCTCTGACAGGAGCCACCACGGGAGGGGCGGAAGGCCCCAGCCCCGGCCCCACGGAGCCCCACTGAGGGCTGAAGTCGCTTCCATCTTGGGAAACTTGCAGACGATGAGTAAACTCAACCGAAAAAAGCAGGAGGAAGGACAGAGCCAGGATGCGAGCAGGAAGCACTGGCACGGAAAAGAGACTGTGAGTCGACAAAATTAAAAAAAAAAAAAAAATGGTCCTGTGCAAGGACCAGTAAAGTTGAGAAACTCTAGTCAGAATGATAGAGAGGGGAAATGGAGCGGACGCCAGCCACGGACAACATAAACTAAAGGAAGATTAGAGGCCCACTGACCCCAAGGGCAGCCGGGGGCTGTTTGAATAACCACATGCAAACAAGTTTGGTAATGATGTAGGATAGAAGAAATAAGTAGGTAGAAAGGAGACAGACGGGAAGGAAAAGTAAACATATAACTTTGATATAAGAACCTGGAGCTTCTTCCTCTAGTCCACAAACAAGTTCTCTTTCCCAGGCCTGACTCTCCCATAAATTCCTGGGAAACCTGTAGATCCTAGAATTAACAATATTTCCGAGAAAACCTATAATTTAGGATATCCCAGCTTATCCGTCAATCAGCTAATGAGGACCCCAAGCAAGCCAAGATCGTCCACCCTAAGGCTGAGCAGACCACAGACCATCAGGAAGCGCCTGGGACGACTGGACTGAGCTCATCCACCCTAAGGCTGCCAGACCACCTGCCCACCATAAACCGCCTCGGGACCACCGGACTCAGCTCATCCCCACAGACCTTCTCTAGCCCACCCCTCAGTAAGCCCCCTATAAGAAGAAAGCCCTGAACTCCCCAAAACGCCTTCCTCATCTTGAGGGGCCACATTGTCTTTTAAATGTGTATTTCCTCCCCTTTTCACAAATAAACCTCTATGTCTGTAACTGTCACGTGCTGAAATTCTTTTCCGTCACGTTAGCCAAGGACCCTGCAGACCCCAAGTTCCTGAACTGAGGGCTCAGCCCAACAGAAACATTGAGAAAATGGGCAATTCCCTGAGAGACAGACATTCCCTAACCTCACCAAAGAAGCCACAGAGCCGGGCGTGGTGGCCCATGCCTATAATCCCAATCTCTAGGAGGCTGACACAGGAGGATCACTGATATGAGGCCAGCCTAGCAATTTAGCAAGACTTTCAGCAACCTAGCGAGACTCTGTTTCAATAATAATAAAAAAAAATAAGCCAGGCGTGGTGGCACACATTTGTAATCCCCGCACTTGGGAGGCAGAGACAGGAGGATCATGCAGGTTTGAAGCCAGCCTCAGCTACTGAGTAAGGCTCTCGGCAACTTAGTGAGACCCTGTTTCCAAATAAAGTATAAAAATAGGCCTGGGAGTATAGCCCAGAGGTAGAAAGCCTCTGGGTTCCACCCCCAGTACCACACACAAAAAAAAGAATAAAAAATAAAAGGGCGGGGGGGGGGTTGTATCTCAGTGGTAAATGCCAGAGTTCATTATTGGTACAAGATAGGTACATACAAGGAAAAGATCATGGACGTGTCCTATGGATCCACTGAAGAAACTGAACTTATCAAACATTTTATTGCTGTCAAGAAACTTCTGACACAGAGACTTCCGGGAAGATGGCGACCGAGAAAAGCGGGGCTTAAGAGCCCCGCTAACAACCAATCTCCATTACCACAAAATCAGCGCCTTTCATAGCCAGAAAACACCATCACCAGAGAAACAAAAAAATCACCAGGCTCCAGAGAGAAAGCTGACTGAGGACAGAGCTCAGAGCCACAGAGGAGATAACCGGCCTCACGCCCAAGGATGCTGCAGCAGTGCCATACTGCCGGCGGCAGCGGCAAATTCACCGGACGGCTACAGCAAGCCGAGTTGAGCCGCTGCGGAACAGCCAGGCGGGATTTCTCGCCGCAGGTAAAATCTTAAGCTCCCAGTGGCTGAGCTCAGCACACGCCGCAGGGATTCAGGGTGGAAATCAAAACCAAGAAGAAATATGCCAGCCTCACGGCCGAGGGCGTGGCAGCGGCGCCATATTGCCACCGGCGGCAGCAGCAGAGAATTCACCGAATCCAGTACAGCTACATCTGCGTACTCAAGAACAGTGAGTCAAATTGAGGGCCACAGAGGAGAAATCCCAGTACTGACTCCCTGGGACTTGACCCAGTGGGGGAGGGGCGGTGGCAGAGATATCACACCATAGGAGAACGTGCAACCTGGCACCCCCCACAGTCTAAAGCAGCCTCTATCGACTCTCTGGGTCAGAGACTCTGTGATAAAACCCAGTAAAGGAGTAGTGGGGTCTGAGATACTACTGACTCGAGATCCAGAACACCTTAAGTGAAGTCATAGTGACCCAAGGGAAGAACCCAGAGAAGGCACAAACATCCAAAATCATGGGAAAGAGGAATAATACTGGAGCAATGAATGCCCACAACCCCACAACATCAGAACCCGATAAAACAGAAAATCAGAGATTTCTAGAAGATCAAATCAGGAAAATAACTGTAGAAATAATAGAGGTGCTTCGAAAAGAACTCAGAGAGAGCCAAAAAGAGATAAAGGATGCAATTAATGAAGTAAAGGCCTCAATTCAAAGCACAAACAACTGATTAGACCACATGGAGAACAGAATCTCGCTCCTAGAAGATGATCACTCCAAAAATGAACGCATAGTTTCTAATCTAGGAAAAAATATCCGACAGCAGGAATCCGATATTGAAGAAATATGGGCCCATTTTAAGAGAGCTAACCTAAGAATAATTGGAATAGAGGAGGGAAAAGAAAGTGAAACCAAAGGGATCAACAATCTCTTCAAGGAAGTAATAGCAGAAAAATTTCCAAACATAGAGCGAGAGGTCGATACACAGGTCCAGGAAACTTATAGAACCCCCTTTAGACAGGATCGGAGAAGAGGATCCCCACGCCACATAATTGTCAAAATGACCAATGTGGAAGCCAAGCAGAGAATCTTAAAGGCAACAAAAACAAAGGGCCAAGTGACATTCAGAGGCAAACCAATTAGAATCACTCCAGACTTCCCAAACCAAGTCATGAGAGCCAGAAGGGCTTGGAGTAACATATTCCAAACTCTGAAAGAAAACAACTTCCAGCCAAAAATGTCCTACCCAGCAAAACTTTCTATCAAATTAGATGGGGAAATAAGAAGCTTCCATGACAAACAGAAATTGAAGGAATTTATGTCTTCAAAACCAGCACTAGAGAAAATACTCAAAGAGATTAACTACAAAGAAGAAATAGGTAACACACACCAGAACCAGAGAAACAAGATTTTCCATCTAACAGTCAACTAAGATTGGTTATCTGTGGAGATTCATTACTTATGTTAGTCTTTTACCTATCTCTAAATGGTATTGTTTGCCTTTATTGTTGTTAATTTTTAGGATTTCTAGTTGGAATATTAATATACCTTCAGATATAGCATTTGGAAATATTTTATCCCATTCTATTAATAACTGTTAACTCTGTTTACATTGTCTTTGGATATACAATATTTTTTTTATTTTTCAGGGAGTTTGTATACTCTTCTGTTGCCTGTGCCATTGAAATCATATCCAAGAAATCACTGCCAATTTCAATGTTGTGAGGTTTTATGACCCAGATTTTCTCCTAAAAGTTTATAGTCTTAAGATTTATATTTAGGTCTATTATCTATTTTGAGTTAATATTTGTATATGGGATTAGGTAAGGGTCCAACTTTATTCTTTTCCATGTAATTATTATGTTTCAACAATATTTAGTTAAAAGATTATTATT
Source organism: Muscardinus avellanarius (assembly GCF_963383645.1). Classification (NCBI taxonomy): domain Eukaryota; kingdom Metazoa; phylum Chordata; class Mammalia; order Rodentia; family Gliridae; genus Muscardinus; species Muscardinus avellanarius. Next base: position 5,384,468 of record NC_137797.1, on the reverse strand, counting down.
TCCACCACCAAATGTTCGTGGAAACCTTGTCAAAAATAACTTGACAATATAGGGAAGAATTTAGCTCTAGGCTTTTATTTAACTCCAAGGATTTATATATCTGCCTTTAGAATAGTACTACACTGTTTCAATTATTGTAGCTTTATATGGTTTGAAATCAGAAAATATATATCTTCTAGCTTTGTTCTTTTTCAAGATCGTTTTGGGTATCTAGAGTCCATATTCCATATTAGGATAGATTTTTTTTTTCTGAAAAATAAATATATAAATATATGATAGTTTCACCTAAAAAAAATAGAAAAAAATATTCTCTGGTAAGAAAGAAAGTAAAAAGAAATATTGAAATGTTATCTTTAAGTCATCAAAAGCTTGGTATCAGACAAATGAAACTGTTATGTGAGATTATCATTTTTAATTTTGGATAAATTGCTATAATACTAGATGTCAACCACTAAGCCAAGCATGGGAGGGAGGGATGGGGAGAGAATGGGGTGGAGATCGGGTGGGGGCTGACTGGGCGATGTGTGCATGTATGCCTACAAAAGTTTGTATCCCACTATGATGTATGAATACAGTGCACCAATAAAATAAAAAAGAAAAAAAAAAGAGGAAAAAAAAAAGAAACTTCTGACACAGATGGTCTCACTCAAGTTTCCTTCACAGACTGCAGGAAGAAATAACTCAACTGCACACACTCAGAAGATGGAGCAGGGCAGAGCCCGTAGCAGCAAGGATGGCGCTAATGCAGAGACCCTGCCCCAAAGAAAATTCCACAGACACCCCTGCTAAGAAGAAACGGGCAGCATTAGCGATTGAACGCAGCAGCCTGCAATTACCAAGGTGTGCTCGTCCTGGAAACACAAGCTGGCTTGTCATTTGAAAACCCATCCGTGTAATTCACCAGATAAACAGCATAAGAGAAAAACTTAAATAAATGCAGACAAAACATTGAACAAAATTCCAAATCCATTGACAATTAAAAAAAAAAAAAAAAAAAAAAAAACTCAGCCGGGCGTGGTGGCGCACGCTTGTAATCCCCGCGCTTGGGAGGCAGAGACAGGAGGATCATGCAGGTTCGAAGCCAGCCGCGCTGCCTTAGGAGACCCTGTTTCCAAATAAAAATGTAAAAATAAGGGGTCTAGGAGTGTAGCCCAGAGGTAGAAGGGCTTCCAGGAAGCCCAGTACCACCAAAAAAAAAAAAAAAAAAAAAAAAAAAAAAAAAAACCCTCAGCAATTAGGGGTAGATGGAAATTTCCTGAATCTGATAAAGGCCACCTATGGTTTAACATCCTCCCGATGGCTAAGTGTGGAGCTCTTTCTCCTGGGGTTATCAGTCAACAAGGTATCCACTTGCATCACAATGCACTAGAAGCCACAGATAAAAGTAGTAAAAGGCAGTCAGAATGGAAAGACAAATAAAACTGCCACAAGCTAGGTACTTGGGAGGTTGAGTCAGGCGGATCCCAGGCTCATGGCCAGCCTCAGCTATTCAGTGAGGCCCTGTTTCTTTTTCTTGTCTTCTTTCTTTTCTTCTTTCTTTCTTTCTTTCTTCCTTTCCTTTTTGTTTTCTTTTGTCATACTGGGGATTGAACCAGGGGCCTTCTACATCTGAGCTACACCTCCAGCCCTGTTTTTTATTTTTTATTTTGAAACAGAGCCTCACTGAGTAGCTGAGACTGGCTGCAAACCCGAGATCCTCCTGTCTCAGCCTCCCAAGTACTGGGATTACAAGTGGGCACGACCACACCTGGCACCCTGCAGCGCAGCTAAGATGTCCCTGGTTTCAGCCCCTAGTGCACGCGTGCGCGCACGCTCGTGCACACACACACACACACACACACACACACACACACACACACACACCTGAAGGAGCTGAGACTGACTGGGTGAATTACCAAGTAAATTCAACAAGGTCAGAGAACAAAAGCGGGTTCAAAGTGGAGAGCTTCAGTTTTACACAAGAGCAATGAATCTCTGAGAAATGAATTTAAAAACTCCAATGACAATAGCGGCAAGAAACCTACGATCTTCGTTTACATTTTAATACTTACACGTTTACAAAAGATACGCAAGGCCACTAGCTAAATGCTATAAAACACTGCCAAGAAAAATTAAAGAGGCCCCAAATACGAGGAACCACCAGCCCGGAACCATCAGCCCATCCGCGGAAGGTCCGTGAAGGGGAACGCCGTCAGGGCGGGACTGAGGTCTCCAGCCAGAGCCTTCCCAACCATGACCCCAGCAGGCTTTTTTGTGGAAATAGATGAAATGACTCTCAAATTTATATGGAATTGCAAAGAACCTAAAAATAGCCTTGCACCATGGAACTTTCTCTGAGAATAGAAATGTTCTACTGAGCATTTTTAATGTGACGACGGGACCTAGAGAACTCAATCTTTAATCTGAATTAATTGCAATACACGTCAATCACCGCGTGTGTCTAGTGACTTGCTGTGCCGGATGGTACGGTCCTCGAGGACCCGGGAGTTTCGAAAAGGAAGATGAAAAAGCAGGATCGACGCTCTCCAGTTCAAAGCTGACAGGAAAGCCACGCAGTCAGATGGCGGGCTGTGGGCAAGAGAAGAGATAACACGGAGACGCAGTGAAGAGGCCCTGGACCCGAGAGGCCCCTGGAGAAACGCAGCCTCTCGACAGCCAGGCCCGAAGCAACTGTGTGCCAGTATTGGAATGGCCTAGGAAGATTTGGGGAAGCTCTGATTATTAATATATTTCAAAACAAAATAATTGGTATATTTCAAAATAGTTGTGTCAGAATGGCGGCAGACATGGGTAAAGAAAGGACTTGGTTTCTGCCTAAAACAGGCAGCTCTTCCAATGTAAATCAACCTAGCTCAAAGTAATCAACAAGTCAACAGAGGAGAGCTAGGGCTTCCTCTATCTAAAGACAGATCTACATGATGATCTGGGGGGATGGGGCAGGGTTTGACCTTGTCCTTCATGAAAGGAGAAACCTCACCACACCTCGCTAGGGGAGGTACCTTACAGGGACGTTCACGTCAGAGTCACGCAAACAAGATGGAGGTCATGGGTATAAAAGGCCAAGTCCACGTGTCAGCCCTTTGGTGTACTCATTCAGTCATCCCCTCATGCCATCTCGGCATGGGGCTGTATTTCTATTTTCCGTATATCTATCTTTCTAATAAACTTTAAATCTTCAGCAGCTGTCCAAGCGATGAATACTTATTCTTAGCTTAGGGCAAGAATCCACGGTTTTTCTGTTTGTCTGTTTGTGTGGTGGGGGGGGGGATTACTTCTCCCCTCACACACCACGCACATTTCACCCCCGCAACAAACTGGACATATCCATATGGGACAAACAAAGTTACACTCAGTCTCTCTCCCTCCCTCCCTCTCCCACCCCCTTCTCTCTCTCACACACACACACACACATTCACTTGAGATAAATCATGAGCCTTTCGTGTGTTTTAGAAGAAATCAGAATAACTTTGTGTCCGGGAATAGGCGAAAGTTTTAGGACCTGGAGGAGGCGGCTCGGTGATTCCTAGGTGATCGCCACGCTCTGGGTGGATGGAAGCCTTGGGAAGACAGTAAACTTAAGATCCAGGGATTTCACAGCACATGAATTAACACCCCCTGCTGCAGGGATAAGAAAGAACCGTGAACAAGGATTGCTTTCTGATTACTACAACGCCTGCTGAAGCAGATCACAGCGAAATGCCCTCGTGTCTTTACCTTATTTTACTACACAGAAAAATCTGATGTGGCTGGGCGTGGCCGTGTACTCCTGTAACCCCAGAGCTTGGGAGGCTGAGACAGGAGGGTTGCCGGTTCAGCAATTTAGCAAGACCCTCAACAACTGCATGACCTGTTTTTCATTTATTTGTTTGTTTGGTTGTTTATTTTGGTACTGAGGGTGGAACCCAGGGGCTTTTCTACTTCCAGGCTATACTCTCAGACCTATTTTATACTTTATTTGGAAACAGGGTCTCACTAAGTTGCTGAGAGCCTCACTAAGTAGCTGAGGCTGGCTTCGAACCTGCGCGATCCTCCTGTCTCAGCCTCCCAAGCCCAGGGATTACAAGCGTGTGCGCCATGCCCGGCTGCATGACCTGTTTTAAAATCAAAATTAAAATAGGGATGGGAGTGTAGCTCAGAGGTAGAACTCCCCTGGGTTCAGTCCCAGCCCCCCCTCCCCACAGATACATGTTCAGGTGGGTGGGAGGATGGATGGACACCTGATACTGAACGTAGCAAAGTGGTAATTGCAGAATTCTCTGAAGGATGTAAGGGTGCTTACAGGTTTTTCCAACATTTTTGTATATTTTTTCAACATTTTTGTATATTTGTTTTTCATAAACTATTGGGGAGAACAAAGATACATCGATGGCTAGCTAAAGCTGCTCACTATCAGTAGAAATCAGGGAACTGTGAAATTCTGCGCTGAGACTAGAGCACTCCCAATAGTCAGCCTGGAGCTGAAACGCCTGGCCGGGCCAGCGGGGCGGCAGGGCATCGATACAAAGACAGTGCTGTAGGCCGGCGGTTCCTAACAGGTAAGCGGCAGCTCACCTCTCCGAGCCCCACTCCGAGGTATCTACCACAAGGAAATGCACGGAAGACACACGGGCAGCTTCACGGAGACTTGACTCCTATTGGCTCAAGCAAGCCGGGCGTGGTGGGCACGCTTGTAATCCCAGCACTTGGGAGGCTGAGACAGAAGGATCACGGTTCACAGACAGCCTCAGCTACTTAGTGAGGCCCTCTGCAACTCAGTGAGACCCTGTTTCAAAATAAGAATAAAAAATAGGGCTGGGGGTGTAGCTTGGAGGTTGAATGCCCCTAGGTTCCATCCCCAGTACCAAAAAAAAAAAAAGTTTACTAACAGGCGAATGGGTAAATTGGCATACCATGTCCATGGACTGGGTCCTCAGTCTGCAATAAAAAGTGATGAGTTACTCGTATCACAGCATGGGTGGGTCTTGAAGACCAGGTGCATGATGGAGCTCTGTGACCCCATTCATGTCAAGTTCTAGAACCGTCAAAGCCAGTCCATGGAAATGAGCCCAGTGGCCTGGCTGGGTGGGAGGGAGTGACGGAGAGACAGCAGGAGGAGGAAGGGAGCTTTCGGAGCCACCAGAATGTTCTGTATCTGGGACCTGCTGGTGTGTACACAGGGCAGATGTGTTATAACAGGTCAGCTAAGCACAAGTTCTGAGTACCTCATGGTATTAGCATATATATTTATACATACATATATGCTCACACACGTGTGTATACATGTGCACAGCTGTATATAATCACCAACTAGAAAGAAAGAATATAAGTTATACACCTACATCTAACAAAATATTGCAAAATCATTACACATCTTTTAATAATAAAGCAAAACATTAAGTCACTTTTATAAATTATATAAAATTGTATAGTTGGTAAATTCCCAAACCAAAAAAAAAACCAATTCTCTGAATCCAAGACATTATTAATTTTTTTGGGGGGGGCAGGTCTGAGATGGGACCCAGGGGCATTCGACCTCTGAGCTGTACCCCCTGCCCTATTTTTTATTCTTTATTTTGAAACAGGGTCTCACTAAGTTATAGAGTGCCTCACTAAATAGCTGAGGCTGTCCACGAACTGCGATCCTCCTGTCTCAGCCTCCCAAATGCTGGGTTTACAAGTGTGCGCCACCACACCCGCCTTAAGACATTATTAGTTTTAATGCTAAACACAAACTTTTTTTTTTTAACAGTTCTGGGGATGGAACCCAGGGATATTCTACCTCTGCTACACCCCCAGCCCTATTTTTTAATCTTTATTTTGAAACAGGGTCTCACTGAGTTGCAGAGGGCCTCCCTAAGTAGCAGCTGAGTCTGTCCTCGAGCCACGATCTTCCAGTCTCAGCCTCCCACATGCTGGAATCACAAGTGTGAACCATCATGCTCAGCTCTAAACACAGTCTTTCGTAAGCACTTTTCCTCTCAGGAACAAAGTTTGAAGCTGAGTCTCCATCAGCCTGGGAAGGCCTGGGACAGATGCCAGCTCTCTGGAGAGGCCTCCCCGGTGCCAGGTCTGGGAAGCCACCCTCGTCCCCTCTCCTCCTTGTCCCTGCTCCGGGGGGGTCTGGGTCCAGTCACCCCGCCTTGCACAGGTGCCCGCGTCCAGCAGGCGCACCGACTGGACGTCAATTAGCAAGCGGGCGCCATCGCCCCTTTGGCTCCGGGGAAGCAGCGACATCGCCTTCTTCTGTTTAGTAAGTTTATCGCTTTGTTTTTGCTTCCATAATTTAAGTGAATCATGAGTGACTGGTTTATTGAGGAAGCTCAACTTGGTAATATAAATAGGAACTATTTTATTTCTTCCCAACCCCAGTCCAAGTGGCGTGTGGCGGGCCTCCTTTCCTGTTAGGTGGGGACCCTTCTGACCCCACGGCCAGATTCTCCCAAAGACTTTCTTCTCTTGGTACGACAGACTGCTGGTCTTGCCGCATTGCTGAGGCTGGCCTCCAGCCTGTGACCCTCCTGTCTCGGCCTCCCAAGGACATCTGGCTTGGCTCCAAAGTTTCTTGCCACTTCTCTCACTAGAATGGCCTCTTGGTGTTTAGAACTAAGCCTAAGTCGATAAAACCCTTTCAAGCGCGGCAGCTGGTGGCCGGTGGGCAGCTCTGAGTTCAAAATACAGCTTCTTTCCCTAAGCATGTCCTTCTCGGCGCTGGCCTTTGCCACACTCTGGGCTCGACAGGGAAGGCCTGGCTCAGGACACTGCTGCAGGTGTGTAACTAGACATCAGCTTTTCTCGAGGGACGGGGTTTCCACAGGCGTCTGTGCCTCAATGGCCCCTAGAACCCCGGGGCCGAGTCCCGTGAACTCTCACGTCTTGGAGCGGGGGTCTGATCTAGAGGGCCGGCAGTCTCTCCTGGTTTTAATTTTTGCGTGTGGCGTGCAGACATCAGGTTTCTACAGATGTAGTGACATTTGAAACCCAAGGTTCCTCGGCTACACCCAGGTGCCTAAGGAAGACCCTGACAGAGGAGGAGGGGACAGCAAGTGCACTCAGGCAAAGCCCGGGCCAAGCTAGTGAGGAGGGGCTGAGCTGCGCAGGGGCAGATGGGTAATTTGGGTGAAGAAGGAGGACAGTAGGCACACTTTCCCAGAACCAACCAAAAGTGAAAGTGCCTGGGTTCCCCACGGACAGCTGCTGTAGTCGGAATGTGTGACCCCATAAGTCATGTGTTGGAAACAACCCTCAAATTCATGTGTTGATAGTATTTGGAGGCGGACCCTCTGGGAGGTAATGAGGAGTAGACGGTTTCCAAAGGACAGGAAGCGTCACCGCGGGACGCCATGTCGAGGTGCAGCAGGAGGCCCCCGCCAAGCTGGTGCCAGACTCTTGGACCTCCTGGCCTGTAGATCTGTGAGCTAAATAAACCTGTGTCCATTATAAATTCCACTCTCTGTGGCATGTAGTTATAGCAACAGAAAACAGAATAGGACAGCATCTGAACACAGATCAACAAAACAGAGTGCTGGTTGCTGAGTCCAGTGGCCCAACCGCGGGGGTGTCAGCAGGCCGGCTGCGTGTCCACTAGCAGTGACCGCCAGTCCAGAGAGGTCACCTGAGCCAGGGGACGATGGCCAGCAGGCAAAGATGCCTCCCAGCCAATGAGTAAGAGAAGAAAACAAGATTATGAAGTGTTACCAAGTCATAGAAAACACCACTACTACGAAGAGGCGTGCTTAAATGAAAACCCAAGAGCCAACCATGGAATTCAAAACATGGTGAGACTTCAGTATGCTGCCGTCCAGCTGGGGCTGCTGCAGCAAGATACCATAGACCAGGTGGCCCAAACAATTATCATTTGTTTCTCACTGTCTGGAGACTGAGTAGGCGAGCAGGGTCTTGGTGGTTGAGAGGGCTCGGCCAGCTCAGTGGCAGAGGGCCTGCGTCTGGGTGGCAGGAAGCTGGCTGTCCTCTGGTTGTGTCCATTTATACGGCACCAGCACTATGACCCAATGCCGTTTGGGCTAAAGGTATCGACACATGAGTCTGGGGGACACGTTCTGTGTATTGCAGGTGGCGACACTGAAACGCTAGGCTAATTAATATCTGCAACATATACTGTGAGAACCCCACCTGGGGGTGGAGGGCCTTGGGACCGGGCTCTCCAGGGACCGACAGTCACTTCTAACCGGGTGTGTGAGTGACGTCAGCAGAACCCACGAGAAGCCGGCAGACTTCGCGTGTTCTGCGAGGTGGTGGAGTTAAAGCGCGCAAGGCTTCCTCCGCCAGCAACGGCCCCAGTGAGTAAGTGGTTCCTGCTGCTCACAGTGGGATCACAGAGCCAAGAGAAAAACACTCCCCAGTGAACCCTCAGCTACTAGGATGTGTACGGCAGCATCAGTAATGGCGACAAAAACAAGAACTGTAAACAAGTTAAATTTCCAAAGGAAAGGGGCCATTTCAGTGGAGCGGGGCAAACCCAGAGACAAAGTATTATAAATCGTATTTTCAAAGGCGATGCCACAGGGACCTTCCCAATCCCAATCTCGCACCACATATATTTTTTTTTTCCTACATTCTACCTCTAAGCTCTACCCCCGAGGTTGGCCTTGAACCTGTGATCCTCCTGTGTCATCTTAAGTGGACTAACAGAATATGCACACGTCTCATTTATGAGAAAGAAAGGAGGATAAAATGGGTGTGGGGCTGCCAGTTTCCGGTTCTGCTCTGAGAGGGCTGCTGTGGATGCCCCGGGCTGGCACTGAGCTCTCCTGGTTGGCCGACGCACAGGCCTAGCCAGGCCCTGGCTAGGTGCTGGGGAACTGTTGGACAAGCCCCAACTCGGGAGGCACAGTTGAGGGGAGAGAGGATCATAAGGTCGGTGTCAACACAAGGTGACCGCTTGGGACGGGTGTGGACCTGCGTGGGAGAGGGCCTAGCCTGGCTGTCCCAGGAGGGCGTCTAAGGGGACTCCTAGCAGACCTTGCGCTAAGATCAAAATAAGAGCCTCCCGCCTCCAGGCCTGAGAGGGTGGGGCACACAGAGCTGGACTGGTCCATAACTGTGGAAGAGAAGAGGCCTTGGGCAGATAGATGTGGGGGGAGGGAGACTGGGCAGGGCTGGAACCCCAATTCCTGGCCTGGGGATAGCATGGCTAGAGATGGAGTCTCCCCGGGAGTCTTGGGATCCCAGAGTGGATCACGAGGTCACTGAGGTAGAGGCCCAGTTCCTTCCCACAGCCCTGGTGTCCAGCCTCAGGCTGCCCAGGCCTGCAGCAACTCTGCACTGCCGAGGAGTCGGGCCACGGACGCCAGGTCTCTACACCTTGTGGGACCATCCGCCGGGGTGCGGCCGGCAGGGCACCATGCCCACATTGTGCAAGACGAGGACAGTGGCCAGTGGGGCCTCATACCTTTCCCAACTGGTCAGCAGCCACAGAAAACACTTGGTACAGACAGGTGGAGCCACCCAGCCTCCAACAGCAGCCTCCTGCGGAGACCGTGGTCCTGCCTGGACACAGCTCCCCAAAGCCACGCCTTCCCAAGCTCTGCACCTGGTGCTGGGACCTTAGAGCTCAGAAACACCTTGGAATTAATTTCTACTCATCTGGTGAGGACAGCTGAGAAGAGGACCCTAGGAGATCTGAACACAAATGGTAAAACCCAATCAGTTAAACCAGGGGGCGCGGGGCAAAGGACAGGGCCACTGAGTAGACGAAGGCTGTCCCCGGCATCGGCTCCAGCGCCACAGGACCAGGGAACACAACTATTCAGATTCAATACATGGTCTCGGGACATTTGCTTATATCTTTGAAAGACCATTCAGAGCCTCATTTCCCACTACGTGCCAAATTAATCCCAGAAGTAGCTGTTTGTTAGGAGGGGAAAAAGACCTCAAGTTCCAAGCAAAGGAAAAAATGCGGGGCATCTGAGGGACAGCCTGTTCCTGTCCCTTCCTGAACCGAGTCTCAAAATGGACAGACCCGTTTAGGGGTCTGTGAAGGAACACTGTGTTCATAATCCTAAAATGTTAGTGCGGGCCTATAATCCCAGTACGGGGAAAGCGAGGCAGGAGGATTGCAGATTGGAGGCCAGTCTCAGAAATTTAGTAACATCCTCAGTAACTTAGTGAAACCGTTTCAGAAATTTAATAATAAAAAAAAAAAAGGCTGGGGGTGTAGCCCAGAGGAAGAACACCCCTGGCTTTAATCCCATCACCAAAATTAATAATGATGATGATAATAATTACAACAAGAGGGGGAAGAGCCTTGCTACTCCAGCTCACGAGTGTTCAGTTGACTTTTTCAGAGGCTTCATGACACGATCTTGCAGAGCTTGAGTTCAAAAGTAGGTATGAGGCTCCAGCTGCCTTTGATTAGGCAGACATTAAAGAATTTGCCACTCTGCCTCACTAAATGTTTTTGTTTCGAAAATATAGAGTTTTTATTAAAACTGGTATTTATGTGGACGTGTCCTGAGTTTCATGTTTTTAAATGATCAGTATCATAGATAAAACCTATATAAGCAAACACCCATTGGGGTCCTCGGTGATCTTTGGCAGCCCCAGGGACCCTGAAACCAGAGCTACAAACGCCGTAGCCCACTGACCTCCCACCGTGGACCCCGAGGCCCAGCCCACCGCTTGCTCCTGGGACTCCCTCGCCCACCATCCCCTCCTGCGACGGGTGAGCCGCTGCCACGGGTGCAGCAGACAAAATACACCCGCGGCTTGTGCTGTCACCTAAGGGACTGAGGTGGAGGGACGGGTAAGCCCGTTTATGTCAAAATTTCAGTAAGACGCACACACACAAAGGAAAATTCTGGAAGCAATTGCAACTACGAGACAGGCCAGGTTAGTATCTTTAATATATAATGAACTCATACAAATTTATCAGACTCCAGTAGACAGAGTGAAGGACACTGACAAGCCACAGAAGAGGAAATACAACTGTGCGACGTGAACGGGTGTTCAGCTGAGCTAGAAACCAGAGACCCAAACTAAAGCACGGCGCCATCTTCCCACACCAAATTAGCAAATACCCGGCCCAGTGATACACCTAGTTCTGGCAAGATGGGCACACTTAACCTTGCTGGTGACACAGAAAACGGAGACAGAAATTTCTGGAAGCCATCCTGTCAATGGCAATAAAAGCCTCAGAGGTCTTTCGTTCCTTGATCCAACAATCCCCCCCTCTGGATTTCTATCCCAATAAAGTAACCTGACATCGGGGAAAAAAAACCCTATGCACAGATATTCCCTGTCTTTAACAGTGAAAATTTAGTAACAGCATCATCAGCCCTCACCGGGGCTGTCCTCACTCGGTGGAGGAGCCCACGGCCATTTCAAGACTTGACCGGTGGTCACAGGGGCAGCCGCGACATGGTCCATGAGAACCGCCGTCCAGAGCGCTCCCATTTTGGAAGGCAGTGTCATGACTACACAAGACGCAGGCTGCAGCAGAGGGACACCCAAGCGGGAAGTTGGGTTTTCCTCTATCCATCTTCCAAAATCTCAATCACATGCAGGTCTGCAGGGAGCGGAGAAAGACCTGGTACATCTTGCTGTCTGTGTGCGTGCAGTGTTAATGCCGCTAAGTGAAAAGCTGGGCCCCCTTCTGTGCGAGATCAGCTGCCACCGCACCCCACCTCAGGTCCCCGAGACACCGCCGCAGCCAGGTGGCCGGTCCCACCCGCACTCCCTGGGACTCGGGCCCTCTCCTCCACCTCTACACCAGGGCCCAGGGCCCCCCCTCCTGGCCCCTCAAGGCCCGCCCTCTGCCACCCGACGCCTGCCCCAGTGCTCCTCGCCCAGTCCCCAAGTCGCTCCCCATCAGCCGCAGGCCACGCCAGCTCCCACCGCCCTCCTCTCCTGCAGGCCCAGCTGCCCAGGTCACGCTCGGCCAGCGGTGGCCTTCAGGACCACAGCCCAGCCACCCCACACCTCGTCACACTCGCCCAGGGCCACTGAGCTGGGCCTTGGCTGACCCGTGGACATCACCAAAGTGCTTCAGGACACACGGTTAGCCCCAAGGTCATGCTTGGCCAAGGGGCCACTCTAGACCAATCCCATCTCCACCTGCACGGCGACACGCGGGGTGCCCTGTGGATGACAGCAGTCACGACGTCGTCAATAATGTCAACATCATCAGAAACATAAACTGCCTTTGCATGCATGGCTTACGCTACGGCCGGCCTCTCTACTCTCACCTGTTTATGCTTAAAGAAAGTATAACCCAAATATGTACAAGGCGTCTCCCTCCCTGCTCTCATCTCCAGCCTGACCCCACCCTCCCCCTGCAGACTCCTCTGGGGCTGCACGGGACTTGGGGTTTCCACCTTGGAGGGGCGCAAGCCCAGCCCTCTCTCATGAGCTCCAGGTCCCAAGCCGCAGGGAGCCATCGAGAAGGTCACAGGCCCACAGCACACAGCCCGGGGCCGGGCCCAAGCACCAAGAGACAGAGCACATCAGGTCACCTGGGCAGCCCGGGCCAGGCGGGACCCCGGACAGAGGGCCACAGGGACGTGGAAGTGAGCCGCCGGCCTGGCCAGAAGCGCCCACTGCAGAGCCAGGGCCGGCGAGACTGCAGACTCGCTCCCAGGCTCACTCTCCTCCCCGGGCCAGCTGGGCGCCGGTTCCCCATGGGCCACTGAACCCTTCACAGGAAGATGCCTCCGTCTGGCAGGTTCAAGTCTCACCCATACCGGGGCTGGGAACCGAAGGGCAGTGAGCACAGGGAACAGGTCAGCAGCCCCCGGACAGTGCCCCTGCGTTCATGTGTAATGAGCACCAGGGTCCCATCCGGCGTGGCCTGGCTGCTCCAGGGGAGCCCAAGACCTGTCCCCAGGAAGTGGCTCGCAGGGCAGGTTGGCTAACAGTTTAGACGGAGCGGTGGGCCACGCCTGTGAGCACGGGAACCACTGTGTACCCCTGACCTCACAAGGCAGTGGCTGCTTTAGAACCAGTACCTCTCCCAGGGTCACCAAAACTCTCTGCAAGAGAAGGGCCCTGGCCCCACCTCTGGGCCCCCAGACACAAGCCACCTCTGGGCAGGCGCTTTGGCGCTCTAGCCACAACCCGAGACGGGGCAGATGACCACGGGGAAGGCCCTCAGACCCCCAGGTCCAGGCAGTCACGTAATACAGCTCAGTTGGCACTGAAATATGGCAGGGACATCAAGGCCCGGAGGGTGTGGTCAAGTCGCAGTCCGAATAGGATTTCGTGGTTGTCCCTGCGGGAGGAAGTCAAAGTGTCTGCCCTGAGGTACGCAGAGCCGTCCCTCAGGAGCAGGAAGCGCGTGTCCGCTCCACCGCCACCTCAGGACCGGCGTCTGCGCAGCTTCACCTTCACCAACACCACCCGAGCCCGCTGGGCAGGAAGCTGGCAGACACCTGTCAGGTTCCTGAAGACACGTCCCAGAGGAGCAGGGCATCCAGGCAGACACAGGGTCTATGTGTTCTTTGACAAATGGCTGGGTAGGGAGAGGGCACGCCCCGTGGCACCCCTGGAGATGGCACAGGCGGCTGAAGGGCTGAGGTGAAGGCCGCGGGGCACCTGAGAGGAGGAGGGAACAGCTGCCAGCCAGGCGGGGCCACTACAGGTGCTGGGGGAGGCTGCACCGAGCCGCTCGCCCCCACCCTCAGCCGGAGCCATGCGCTGCCCAGGGCCCAGGTCTACAAGGACCCCACTTAGCAGGCACGTTCCAGACGACCCCAACGCCCGGTGCTACTGGGCACCGCCAGCTACAGCCGGGTGTGAGCGGAGCCATCTTCCACGGGGTCCCCTTGGGCTGCAGGACTGGTCCTACCCAGTGGCAGCCATGCATGGGGTGAGCTGGACCGTGCGTTGTGTGGGGGGTGACCCTGCCCCCATGACGCTCCATCTGCGCTCCCAGCTGGGTGGCCGCGAGGCTACGCTGGGTCCTGGCAGGGCTGCCAATCAGATGATGGCGGGTGGACAAACGCTCCAGGTACCCGCAAGCCACCAGCCTGGGCAGACTCTTCTTTCCATCCAGGGCTCAGGGCGGAAAGCAGAACGACCAGGCGGCGGAGAGAGCATCCGGGAAGCGGAAGCAGGTGGGGCCCGGTGGTCCAAAGGCGAGCAGCGAGGGGTGTGGCTGAGCGGCGAGGTGGTCATCACTGGAGTCGCTGGGGTCGCAAGCAAGAGGGACGCGTGCAAGCTGTAGCTGACACCAATGCGATGCGGAGCGAGGTGGGTGACGGGGCACCCGAGGGGGCGGAAGGAAGAGTGCCGGTGGCACGGGGGAGGCGGGAGGGGGCGTCTTCCAGGGCGGTGCTGTGGTCCCCAGCCACCTGGCGCCCGCAGGTGACTCCTAGAGGTTCCGCGCCCTGGCGGGCAGGGCCGGCGCCGGGCCGGCCGCGCTGGGGGCCGGGTGCACGGGGCAGGGCCCGGTCCCCGCGGCGGCCAGCTGTCGGCACAGCAGCTGGCGCTCCCGCACGGCCCGGTTGGAGGCGGAAGTCTTCCGGATCTGCGCGCGGCGCGCGTGCCGCAGCGGGGACTTGTAGGTCCTCCGCAGCTCGGCCAGGAAGCCCTGGTAGTTGTTCCGCAGGGGGCTGCCGGGCTGCATGTGCGGGATGGCCCACCGCTCCGCCTCCCCGGTCAGCCGCGACACCAGGAAGGCCACGCGCTCCGCCTCCCCCGGGAAGCGGGAGGCCTGGAAGATCATGAAGCGGTCCATCTGCATGAGGAAGCCGGCCAGCTGGCCCGGGTCCCCCGAGAAGGGCTCGGGCAGCGAGGTGGGCGGCGTGGTCAGCGGCCGCGCCCCGGTGGACGCGATGGCCGACATGGGCGGCGTGATCTGCAGCGCGCCGGGGATGCGCGCGCGGGTGCGCAGCAGGGTCAGCTCGGCCATCACGCTCTCCAGCATGCTGGTGAGGCTGGCCTTCTCGGCCCGCAGCGTGGAGGCCTCGCGCCTCAGCGCCGAGTTGGTGAGGCGCAGCGAGGTCAGCGTGTCCACCACGGCGTCCACCTGGGCGCCCGCGGCGCCGGCGGGGGCCGGGCCCTGCGCCTGGGCGCCCTGCGGCTGCACCATGGCCGCGGGGCTCCGGGGGCGGCGGGCCCGGGGAGAACAAAGGGCCGCCCCGCGGCGCCGGGCTCGCGTACCTGGGTCTGCGCGGCTCCCTCCGCCGCGCCCGCGATGGCCGGCGGGTGGCGGGCGCCGCGGGCTCGGCCTCCCGGGCGGCGGCGGCAGGTGCGGGCGGCCGGCGGGCGCCGCGCGGCCGGGGTGCGGGCGGGGCGGCGGGCGCGGGCCGGGCCGGTTGCCATGGAGACCCGCCACCCCGGCCGCGGCGGCGGGCCCGCCCCGGAAGTGACGCGAGGCCCCGCCCCGGCTCCCGCTCCCGCCCCTCCCGCGCCGCCCATCAGCCGCGACCTCGGGTGCGGCTGTTACTGCGAGGAGCGCGACCCCCACCCGTGTTCTTCTCGCCTTGGTTTTTCCCGGGACTCCTTGCGAAGCTCGTATTAGAGGGGTTATAATTCATTTTTAACTAGTTCACTCTCATACCCCTTGGTTCAGCTAATCGTCGTCTATGAGATACCCTATTACAAAATAATATTTGTTCCAGGTGTGCTGTGCACGCCTGTAATCCCAGTCCTAGGGAGGCTGGCTCGAGGCCAGCCTCAGCTACTTAGGAGGCCCTCAGTAACTTAGCAAGACTGCTTCAGAATAAAATGTCAAATAGGGCTGGGGTGTAGCACAGGTAGAGTGCCCCTGGGTTAAATTCCCAGCACTAAAATAAATAGATATAAAACTATTTTAATAATAATGTAAGGGTCTGAGTGAATAAATAGCTCAGAGGTAGAATGCCCCTGGGTTAAATCCCCAGAACCTCACTAACTCTTTTTTTTTTTTTTTTACCTTATTGCACATTAAATTTCGAGATTTCCCATTAAGGATAATCCAAATACTTTTCAGTTATTGTCTGGTGTTTCACTTAAACTGTGCACAGATTATTCAGCCATGCCCCCTTGATTTCTTATTTTCTTTTGGAGTTTTACAAGCCGTGCCTATATGTAAATCCCAGCTACTTTCTCTGCCAGGTTCTCCGGGGTAATTGCCAAGGAGTGAAATTATCAGCTCCAAAAGGTCGGAGCTGTGTGGACAGCTGGCCGCTTTTCCAGCTTGACCCCGCAGAGCTGCTTCTAAGTGGCGCATTCCAAGCTGGGCCTGCCTAGAGAGAAAAGACACCGGTCTCCCCAGGTGCACGGAGAAGGCTGGAGCCCACGCCCCTCACACTGGGTGGCAGGCCCAGGATGGCAGACTTACTCACACTCAGAGCTCTCCCAGGTGGGAACTGAGCCTCGAGCGTGTCCGCACCTGGAGAGGCTGTTCTATTCCAGTGCGCCAACTTGTGTACTCTTTGTAACCGGTTGGAAACCCCTAGGGCATGATGAGAGGAGACAGAGTAGAAGGTGTCCTTAGACTCTAGACCGGAGCTGCATTGACCTTGACTGCCATCGGGACTTCAAAAGCAGAAACTGGCCTGGTCCCCCCTACCACTGTTGGTTTCTCCGAACACATGCAGAACTGTCCACTCCTGTGAGCCCCCATCAGCCGGGGTCACGCCTGCCCACATCCCCGGACACCGTGCACAGGATGAGGTGCGGTTACCACCGTCCATCCTAAATTCCCAGGGGCACTGAGTTTAAATGGTGCGCCCTAGTTTCAGAAATGAAGAAAATATGAAAATAAAGGAATATGTTACTGATTTGTGTTCCACTTTGTTTCAAGGTGGCAGCCTATAAAATAGAGGAAAATAAAAAATTGGAGATTTTTTTAAATAAGGAAGCCGGGAAGAAGCATATTTGGTTGGTGGATGGAAATGTGGAGACTTGCTCTCTGCCCTGAGCACGGTGTCTCCACCGTGTGCCGAGAGCACGCAAAGAAACTAGTGAAAGGAGACAGCTGCGCTCAGAATCAAAGTAAACTTCAACGCGGTGCAGAGACACGGACTGCTGGGTCTTGGCAAAGCCGTGCGTCTGCGGGCCTCAGAACCCAAGGCAGAAGAGGGGCACAAGGGTGGCCAAGGAGCCGGCTTTCCTCCCTAAAACCAGGGCCTAGCCAGAGAAGAGACACCTGTGTCAGAAAGGAGTCTAGGAATTCCAGTTCAATCATTAAGGCACGGCCACAGGACAAGGGGGCCACGTACAATCTCATGAATCTCATGCCCCCAGCGTTGGTAAGCAGAACACGGGGGCTACAAGTCTGAAGCACTAATAGAAAGGGTGTTCTTCTAAAATGAGCCTGAAGGCCAGAGCCCTGAATCCCACCAAGATGCCCTATGCTCAGAGTAATAGTCAACAACACCAATAATCATAATATGAACGGCCTCCATATAAAACAATAGAGAAGATACATAAGGGAAGCATATTTGGATGCTTAATGACAGCACTGAAAGAATAGCAATATTTGTAAAGAAGAATAGAGATTGTTGGGGGAGGAGAGTCATAACAAGATTAGGTAGCTACAGAAAGTGCCTTTTAAAAGAAAATATGGTCAACTCACAATTCTGGGAAGATGGAATCGATACACTCTTCTCTATTCTTTCCACAAAGCATAAGTAAAAACAATTTAAAAACAAAGGAAGGAAGGAAGGAAGGACTCTAAAAGAGGTAGAGAAGAAAGCAGAAAAACTAGAGAGTTCATATTTTCTTTTGTTTCATTTAGTCCAGATTTGAAGCTGAAGGAGCTAACAACCCAGAAATGCCAATAGAATCAGAACAACAACAACAACAACAACAAAAGCGCACAAAAATAAATAAGTAAAGAAAGAAGAAAGGCTGATTTCTGTAGCAAAAGAACCAGGAAGAAGACAACATGACAAGTCAGCAAACTTAGACAGTCGCCACCTGACTCCAGCCAGACACTAGCAGCACTTCTTAAATTTATCTAAAGACTCGACATCATCCCAAATTCCAAGCAGCTTTCTTGCAGTAACTAGCATGCTAAATCTAAAATTCCTGTGGGAATTCAAAGGACCAGCAAGAGCCAAGATAATCTTTAAAAAAAAAAAAACTAAGTTGGAAGGTTTACTACATTTTGCAACTTCAAAACTAACCTACAGCAGTATAGTCATCAAGAATATATGGTACTGGAATAGATCAGCAGAATAGAATCAAGTTCAGAAACCATCCCTAACATGGATGGTCACATTTTTTAAGAGTACCATACTATTCAGTAAGCAATGGAGAGTCTTTTCTGAAAAGACTATTTTCAGATAGATAGTCATAGCAAAATTATGTTTGTATAACTCAGACCCCTACCTCACACCAAAAACAGAACTGGCTGAAAATGGACCAATGACCTAAATGTAACTATGAAAGTGGTAACAGTTCTTCAAAGGAAACCAAGGAGGAAAGCTTTGTGGTTTCAGACTTTCTTAGATACAACACCAAAATACAAGTGATAGGAGAAACAACAGATATATTACACCAAAAAAACTTTTATATTTCAAAGGACAGACACTATCAAGAAAGTGAAAAGACATCTGATCCACAAAATAGGTGAAATTTTTATAAATATCAATGTGATGAGGTCCTGATATCCAGAGTACATAGAAACCTTTCCAACTCAATAATAAAAAGACAACTCAATTTTTACAATGAGCAAGGCATAAGAAGATATACACGAAAAGACGCTCATATCATTAGCCATTAGGGAAATCAAATCAAAACCACAGCGAAGCTGGGCGTGATGAGACATACCTGTAAGACCAATATTTGGGATACTGAGACAGGAGAATCATGGGTTCAAGGCCAGCCCGAGCCACTTAACAAGACCGTGTTTCAAAATTAAATATTAAAAGGGCTGAGGGTGTAGCTCAGAGATAGAAGACCCCTGGGTTCAGTCTCCAGGAACAAACATCCCCCCCCACACACAAACACACTAAGATGTCACTCTCCCCCACCCTTACTATTACCACAGTCTAAAACAGATGATACCAAGTGTTGGTAAAGAGGTAGGAACATTGGACCCTTCACAAATTTCCAATGAAATATAGCTACTATGAAAATTTGGGAGGTCCTAACAAAAAAACATAAGCATGAAGTTCTCATATGACCCAACAATTCCACTCAGAGGTATATGCCCAAGAGAATTGAAAGCATGTGTCCACACAGAAACCCATACATGTGCATACCATCATAGTACATGATAATGAAAAGGAATCAGTCCATGTTTCCCACAGGAGCCGGAAGCATCTATTTATTGGAGAAAACTCTGCCCCCGAAACTCCAGCACGTCCCACCAGTCTCCACCTCCCAACACAGCCACACTAAGGACAGCCTCAGCGAGTCTCAGTGGGCACAAACCATAGCAGATACTTGTTGGGGTATCTGCCAGTGGAATGTCAGGCTGGCTGTGGGATTTGTGATCCTGGGGGAGGTCCCCTGGAGAGTCAGCAGCTGGGGGAGGAGATTCACAGCCCAAGGATGTCAGAAATCACCTGGGAAGAGATTGCCAACAGGGCTGAGAATTGTGCAGAGCTCAGAGGAGGACCAGGGTTGGGAAGAGTCTGCAACGGAGCCTGTAGAAGAAGGGCCAGAGAACAGGGGGAAACCAGGCACCTGGGGGCCTCAGAGCCCAGAAATGGCTTCAGAGAAGAGAAGCAGTGGTCACCGGGTTGTTATGGGTTTGATCTGGAATGTCCCCCAAAGCCTCATGTGTATGGGGAGCCTTTGGGAATTTATTAGACCATGAGGGCTCCACCTCCTCAGGGAATGAATCCACGGACAGCTGAACGGACCACTGGGAGGCGGATCCCCTGTGGGTGCCCTGAAAGTCATCATCCTTTTCTTCCTCCTTCTCTTCCTCTTCCTTCTCCTCCTCCTCCTCCTCCTTCTCTTTCTTCTCCTCCTCTTCCTCCTCCTCCTCCTCCTCTTCATCCTCCTCTTCCTCCTCCTCCTCTTCCTCTTTATCCTCCTCCTCTTCCTTCTCCTCCTCCTCTTCATCCTCCTCTTCCTCCTCCTCCTCTTCCTCTTTCTCCTCCTCCTCCTCTTTCTCTTTGTTTCTTCTTTGTCATCATCATCTTTGGCATCATCTTTTTTTTACATGTTCCACATTTTATTTACATTTTAAGACTAACTTTAATTTTAAAATCCATTCAATACCTGTTTTCTTTTGATTGACTTCATTTAAACTTAAATGTTTGGTTTATTAAAAGAAGACCATAAACAGATCTTTCCCATGTCAGTTACACATAACACACAGGAACAGCTTTTTTTAAAAAAAAATCATCCATTTTCCATAACATTTTATTATAAATACAGTTATCAAAAGAATCCTAGACATATTTTGATACTACTAGTAGCACCCACAGAACTTCAACAATTCCCACAATCTGTGGCAATAGTCACTGTTGCTGCTATTTTAAACAGTTTCCACTACAGCTCTTTCAAGCAAAATGGGCAAAGCACGACCTTTCTCTTTTTACTTCTTGAGGACTCGCTTTTCAGGAACACACTGCCATCTGACAAGTACTTGCCATGTTTTCTTTTTGTAACCTGAATTCTATTTCTAGTACTCCAGGTTCATGTTTAAATGATAGCACCTTAGCAGGAGAAAGAAAAAGTAAGTGTGCTGCTGCGTTTTTCTCCCTGTTACCAGAAACATAATGAGTGTACATATATTAAATATATCTTTACAATGTCCGGGTCGTGTTGACCAGCTGATGTTCCTTACTTAATGAGTGACATTCAGATGAGCTGAAGGCTGCTGATTCAAGACACGTGCGTGGTCCCCTAGTTAGTTGTTGTATGTCTGTCCTTCTGGGGACTGTGGAAGCTCCTGTTTCCTTGGACATCACCAGGTATCTTAGCTTTTGAAGTACGACCCAACTGCACGTGAAGCTGCCGTCGTGACCACTGCTTTGTGCATCACGACTCCCCTGAGATGACTTATCCCATTCACGTTAACTCTGTTATGACTGACTGATGGAGGAGCTTCTGGGTGTTAGGTCCACATTCTACTTTCAGACTATACAGTCTGCTTTCATACTTTGCCTGTGGAGACCTCCACCTTCTCCTTCAGCCCCCTTTGAGTTCTCTTCTTCTTCATCTTTATTCCTCCTCCTCTCTCATTTCCTCCTCCATCCTCCGTCTTTCTCTCCCCCCTCCCTCTTTGGCTGCCATGAGCTGAGCAACTCTCCCCACTGCACCCTTCCACCATGATGTTCTGCCTCCTCCGGCCCAGAAAAATGGAGTTCGCCCACCCTGGACTGAAACCATGGGCCAAAATAAACCTTTATTGGGGGCGAGGGGACAAGGGACTGAACTCAAGGACATTTTACCTCTGAGGCACACCCCTAGTCCTTTTAATTCTCTTATTTAGTAACAGGGTCTTGCTAAGTTTCTGAGGGTCTCACCAGGTTGCTGAGGCTGGCCTTGAACCTGTGATTCTCCTGTCTCAGTCCCCCAAGTACTGGGAGTACAAGCGTACGCCCCCCACCATGCCTGGTGACACAATAACTCTCCTTCTGTAAGTTGCTCCTGTCCGGATTTGGGTCACAGCAACAGAAAGCCAACTAAGACTCAGGTCTGGCTTCTCGGGAAGGCAGCCACGATTGAAATGAGGTGCTAAAGAAAATTAAAGTTGACAGACTTTTTGCCCAACACGCTAAATTCCTGTAGCAGTGGCCCTGTGAGTGCTGCTGGTATTTTTGTGAAGGGTGCTTTTTCTTCCATATTATCTTGTTATTATTGAATTTGTGATAGAATTGCTTGTACTCTTGCTCAGAGGTGCATTCTGTGAACATAAATTTAGATCTGCCGTCATCTTCAATTAATTCTTCTATGTAGACCCTACTATAATTAAGACAATCCTCTTTCACCAAGTAAATTCAGGAGGAAAAACGTACTAAGTGGAGGATATTCTTGGTTCTTTATTTTATGTTTTTTTATGGTTTTTTTTTTTTTTTGGTGGTACTGGGGTTCCTGGAAGCCCTTCTATCTCTGGGCTACACTCCCAGACCCATTTTATATTTTTATTTGGAAACAGGGTCTCTTAAGCTAGCACGGCTGGCTTCAAACCTGCGCGATCCTCCTGCCTCTGCCTCCCAAGCACGGGGATTACAAGCGTGTGCCACCACGCCCGGCTTGGTTCTTTATTTTAAATATTGAAATATTAAATATCCCAGCTCAAATACTCCCATAAGTTCCATCATTTTGTCTTCATTTAGGGTAATTTTCTTCAATGAAAATTTGTCTAAGCCAACGCTTATTCCCCCTGTTTAAATAGTTTATTATTCTTTTGACTGTTTCATCAAATTTAGATGCTGAAAAATTGCAGGCCTTCTTGATTTTCTTCCATTCCAGCACAAAATATAAATTTTTTCCAATTAAAACTAGGACTCCCATCAAAATATCCTTCCCATGTGTTGACAACTTCCAGAAACAATGCTGGAATTTAAAAATCAGTCCTCACACACTGCCGACGCTCCCAGCATCTAATTTCTCCATCTCCTCCCTGGCTTTTGTAAGGATGGATTTCAGCTTTTCTCTAATTACAATTCACTAAACCTTCAGAGCTCAAAATTCTTGGCACTCATTTATCGAATGCTCTGATTAAAGATTCCCAACAGATTTGAACACAATACAACAGAAATTCAGAGGACTTCCTTACAAAAGAAAAAATCTGAAAAGTTCAACCCCACACTAGGACATCAGACTGATGTGCAAAGCAGCCCTTCAAGGCCCAACTTCTTGAGGGTCGGATTCGTGGCTGATCCAAGACCAGGAAAGTCGCCCTGTGAGGCTGAAGCTTGTTCTCATATTCGACATCCACTCCATCACAGAAGATGTGATGTGTGCGGCCCAATTTCTCTAACTGGAGAAATAAGCACATTTGTGGAGATCGACGACTTCAGCTTTTACTTGGGTTGATAAAACGCAAGGACCGACAGAAGACAAACACAGAAAATGTGATCGTCCCAATCGATGCCAAGCTCGTCTCCGCTCCGTGGGAGTTCTTCTTTGAGTGAGGACTCTTGTTTTATTTCGTTTTTGTAATCAGGACGTTGCTGGGAGTGGTCTCCCTTATTCCGTCTCTTTGCTTCCCTCGATTGTGAGGGTCTTTTGTTTTCTGTTTGCACACAGTCTCTTATGAAAACAATTTGGCATGAATTTGTGAAGGGGAAAATGTTCGTTTCTGGAGGATCCAACCCCACGTCTCAAGACTGTTCACGGAGGTTATGCTTATAATAGCAAATCGCAGGAATAATCCAAATGCCCACCAACACTGGGCTGAAAGACTAAAGTGGAGTAAAATATAGCGCTGATTCTCAAACTCCTAGCAGAGTTTCTGATACAGTGTGCCTGGGTGGACCCCAGAATTTGCATTTCCAGCAAGGTCTCAGGTGATGCTGTGGTGGCCTGGGAACCCCACTTTGAGAACCACTATTGCACAGCCATGAGCCACTACTACAAACATGAGTTTTCCAAACACGCTGATGAACGCAAGAAGACACACAGGAGCGCATTCACCAGAATCTCTAGATGAAGTTAAAACCCAAGCAACGTGAACTGCATCGCCACAGGTGCCCGAACCGCCGTCTTGAGGCAGGGAGGGTTTAGCACAGTTAGAGGCACTCGCCTGGGCTTCTAGGTCGCAAGTGCACGTGGGATTCTTGACCTGGGTAGTAATTACACAGCTATTGCCTTGGCGGTTTTTTTAATAAATTACACGATCGCATTTTTCATACTTGTCTTTATGTATGTCATATCTCAAACTCAAAGAAAGTCAGGTGCGATGGCGCACACCTGGAATCCCAGTCGCTGGAGGCTGAGACAGGAGGACTGCAGGATCGAGGCCAGCTTGAGCAACTTAGCAAGACCCTGTTTCAAAATAAAAATACAAATGAAACTGGGAGTATACCTCAGAGGTAGAGTGCCTCTGGGTCCAACCCCTAGTACCAAAAGAAAAGAAATTAAACAGATTTAGGAGCATTTCAGATTTCAGATTAAGGATGCTCAGCCTGTAATTTGCTCAGGTGACCATAACAAAGACCGCAGGATAAGTTACTTAAATAACAAATTAATTTGCTCACTATTCTAGAGACCAGAAGTCCGAGGTCGGCAGGCCTGGTTCCTTCGGAGGTCTCTCTTGCCCAGTGGTTGACGTCTTCTCCCTGTGTCCTCACGCGACTGACCCTCTGTGTGTCTGTGTCCTGATCTCTTTTTATAAGGCCAGCAGCCACTGATCAGCCTCTTAGCCAATTACTCTGCGTCCCGCTTCCCCCGCCCGGTTCCCTCTGGCTCCGTTACTCCTCTCCGTAATAAGCGATAACTCTTCCTGCCTACGTCTGGAGACCCGCGGAGACCTTGAGGTCAGAACACTCTCCTGTTACAATAGTCTAGCTCCTCCGCGCACAACGATCGCGTTAAATCTAGTCTTTCCCTACTGAGTCTAAGCTTGTGTTTTCTTTGTCAGCATAAACTTCGCGGTGCGGGAGGTGGGCACCCATGGCCCTGGGGCTGGCACCCAGGTCTGACTGCCTCTTGAACAGGTGCCCTCAGCTCGCTCCTGCCACGCCAGCTGCTCAGCCTCTGACAGCCCACGGCTCGGGCAGGCTGCTCAGACGCCCCACAGCGGCTCTCGCCTGTCTCTCTCAGCTGCCCAGGGCGGTTGGTGTGTGTCCATCCATCTCCTCCTCTGTGCTCATTTCCACCATCCCCTCCCCTGGTCTCTTTGTCCTTGTGGATTAAAATTCCCTGACCGCCACACTGGTGCATATGGAGAGGGCCTGTTTCTTCCACCATCTTTCCCAGCCACATTCCACCCTCTTCTTTTTATCAGTTCTTATCCCATTCACTACAGGCACAGTGTTTCCGTACCTCTGAGACACCTGCTCTGAGCTCCGCAGTCTTCACCTGGCCTAAATGGACTGAACCCTTGAAATCTCCAGAACTGTGAGCAAGTGAGTCTTTCTCCCTCTAAGTTGCTGTCATCAGGTTTGGGGGTGAGGGGTCACAGCAGTGAGAATGCTGATTGAAACAGTCACTGTTAACAAAATACCTGATAAGACCAACTTAAAGAAAGATTTATTTTGGCTCATGGTTTCAGAGAATCAGTCCATGGTTAGCCAGCTCCAAGGCAGAAACATCATGGCAGCGGGACCTGGCAAATGAAAGCTGCTTAACACACATGGCTGGGAAGCAGAGCCAGCGAGAGGAAGGGGTTGAGAAGAAGATAAACTCTTCCAGGGCAGACCCTCAGTGACATGCTTCCTCCAACAAGGTCCATTTTCCCAGTAATCCAGGCAGCTATTAGGTCAGAGCCCTCACCATCCCACCACTGCCCGAAAGCTCCACCTCTGAGCCTCACTGCACTGGGGCCACGCTTCCAATGCCTCAGACTTTACGGGACATTCCAGATTCACAACTGAGCCACAATCATTACTTTCTCTCCCATGCCTGTGATTGGCTGGAGGCCAGCTGACAAGGGTGGGCCAGGCTTTACTCGAAGCTGCAGAGTGCATCCAGGCATGCCCCGCCCGTGTTCATTCAGGGGCACTACTAAACATTTGCAGCAATACGTCCACCACAGTTCACTGACCGCAGACCACAGGCTGAGCCCCTGTGAGACCAGGGCTGGGGAATTAGGCTCCACCTACCCTGGAGCCAAAGCAGGTCACGTGGCCAGACCCTGCATCCCCGAGATGTCCTCACCGTGGAGGCAGGCGACCCGTAGTTAGTATGCTGGATTCACCAACTAATCTAGCTCAGCATCTTTATACTCCCAGCCTGGCTCTCTTCACTGGCAATTTAAAAGAGGAAAACTGCATCAAATTTCCTTTTCTCGACTTTCAGTACTTCTCTTTCGATGCCAAATTTGAGAGTACCCACAGTAATCAGTTCCCCAACTCTCCAGACACCAGCTGGGTATCTTAAAATGGAACTCAGTTCCAACACTACCCAGGGTTATCATGGACCTCTCAGCTTAAGGACTCAGTCCCACAAGACTACATTTATTTTATTTTTTTATTTATTTATTTTTTTTTGCAGTCCTGGGGGCCAAACTCAGGGCCTTGTGCATGCTAGGCAAGCACTCTGCTACTGAGCCATATCCCCAACCCAACTGCAAGTACTGGAGGCCCAAGTTACCCACCTTTCTGTCCAACAAATTGGAGTTCCTATGACCCTTATTCAGGTTTGATTATTTGTATAATGACTCCAGAATCCAGAGAAACACTTACATTTACCAAATTGTTATAAAGTAGATTAAATAGATGATAGAAAGACAAATGACAGATAGATAGATAGATGATTGATAGATAGATAGATAGATAGACAGACAGACCAGGAATTGAACCCAGGGGCATTCTACTTCTGAGCTTTACCTCCAGCCCTATTTTATTTCTTATTTTGAAACAGGGTCTCAGTAAGTTGCTGAGGGCCTCACTAAGTTGCTGAGGCTGGCCTTGAATCTGCATCCTCTTGTCTCAGCTTCCCAAATACTAGGATTACAGGCTTGTGTCACCACTCCTGACTTACAAAGGGTTTTATAAAGGAAAAGATTAGGAGCATGGGCTAAGGTCTGGAAGGGTCCCGTGCCCAGGAGCTGTGTCCTTGGGGTTTGGGATGGGCCGCCCTCTCGGCGCATGGCTGTGCCCGCCAACCCGAAAGCTTTCCACACCAGAGTTCAGCGAGTTGGATGACGGCTTCACCACTTGGACTTGACTGGTTATTAGCTTAACCCCAGCTCCTCTCCCCTCCCAGGGACTGGAGTGGAGCCTACTGTCCCAAGCTTCTATTGTGGCTTGGCCTCTCTGGAGACCAGTCCCCTCCAGAAGCCCACAACACACATTCCTGTCACCAGGAAGCCCCAAGGCATTAGGAACTCTGGGCCAAGGACTGGGTCACTGGGTCAGAGACCAAAGAACAGCACTAAAAATGCTCCTAATAATTTTTTTTTTTTTTTTTTTTTTTTTTGGTGGTGGTACTGGGGATAGAACCCTTCTACCTCCTGGACCTATATTTTTATTTGAAAACAGGGTCTCTTAAGCCAGTGAGGTGCTTCGAACCTGCGCGATCCTCCTGTCTCCGCCTCCCATGCGCGGGGATTACAAGCGTGCGCCACCGCGCCCGGCGCTCCTAATTCTTTTATCGCTCAGGAAATTACAGAGGGGCTTTGGGAGCTCCTGGTAGGAGAACGGACGAAGACCCAAGGCATACATCTTGCTCCCCACACTAGTGCGGCTGCGCTGCTCAGGACCCGGGCCGCCCCACTTAAGGGGCTGCCTCGCCCTCCTCTCACCCCTCGACACGTGCACAGAAACACACACACGATGAATCCTGCATTTACTTCTTAGGTTATATTTTATCTCCTGCTGTCACAGTCACAGTCTCTAAACTCTGCGAGTTCATTCCTGAGCTATAATAGCAGACAAAAAGACTGAAAATTAATTTTGCGCGTGAGTCCCACTCTTGCTACACACCTGCTGGTGCATGGAAGGCGGGTGAAATTGCCAAATGGCTCAGAATAGATTCTAGGATATTGAAGGCTGGGAGAGGTTTCGGTGACTAATTCATTTGTTCGAAAGGAATATCGCTCGGGAGCCAGACGCCCTTCCGCGGAAGGCTTCCTTTCAGAACCAGCCATTTTACTTCCGGAGATAAGTAATTCCATCAAAGGGAGGAAATGAAACTCCTGCTCCCAGAGAGGCCCAGGTGCCGCTCGGAGGGTGCTCCGGGCTCAGAGGCAGCGCCTGTTGTGACACACAGCTGCCGAGGCCAAGCGGGGCTCGGAGGGAATCTCAGACTAAACTGATGGGGGTTACCAGAAAGCAACTGAGGTTTTGGGACGGAATTCTGTGGATGGAAATATGTCCTTGTTGGTGGGTATTTTGTTGTGTGGTACTGGGAATTGAATCTAGAGGTATTCTACCTCCAAGCTGCACTCACAGCCCTTTTTTATTTATTATATTTATTATTTTGAAGCAGGATCTTGCTACGTTGCTGAGGGTCTACCCCAAGTCCCTGAGGCTGGCTTTGAACCTGCCACCCTTCTATCTCAGCATGCACGACCATGGTCAGCTATCGATAGGTTTTGTTTTGTCTTAATCTTGTATTGACAGTGGTCTTTACTCCTATCCTGTAAAATCATTGTAGAATTGGAGGTACACTTCCAGCCTGGGCCTCCTTAGGGGCCAAGAGTAGGCTTTGCATGGGGCTGGAATCTGATTTGGGGAAGAGGCTGTGGGTGGTGGAGAGGCAGGAGGGCGCCATGCCTGCCTGGGTACAGCTTCTCCAGCACTTCCGATGGGACCAGCTCCCGCTGCCATCCTGGTGACAGTGTTGGTCTTCGTTGTGACTGCCGTGTGACCTTGAACAAGGCCACATCCGCTAAGTGGGACAGCGCCTTCTGGTGCAAGAGGCGCCATGTCCCTCAGCCCATGCGGCAGCCTCAGCAGCTGACAGCGTGTCCAGCCCCACCACCTTTGGGTGTGTTATGGTCAGCATCTCCTCCTCCTCCTCCTCCTCCTCCTCCTCCTCCTCCTCCTCCTCTTCTTCTTCTTCTTCTTCTTCTTCTTCTTCTTCTTCTTCTTCTTCTTCTTCTTCTTCTTTGGTGGTACTGGGGTTCCTGGAAACCCTTCTACCTCAGGGCTACACTCCCAGACCTATTATATATATATATATATATATATATATATATATTTTTTTTTTTTTTTTTTTTTTTTAGTGGTACTGGGGTTCCTGGAAGCCCTTCTACCTCCGGGCTACACTCCCAGACCTATTTTTCCATTTTTATTTGGAAACAGGGTCTCCTAAACCAGCGCACGTGGCTGGCTTCAAACCTGCGCGATCCTCCTGTCTCTGCCTCCCAAGGCGGGGATTACAAGCGTGCACCACCATGCCCGGCTATTTTTTATATTTTTACTTGGAAACAGGATCTCCTAAGCCAATGCGGCTGGCTTCGAACCTGCGCGATCCTCCTGTCTCCACCTCCCAAGCGCGGGGATGACGAGCGCGCGCCACCACGCCCGGCTCTGGTCAGCTTTTCTATAGCCACAATCTAAAGGCCTGACCACAGAGCTTAGAGGAAGGATGATGTATTTTCTTACGGTTTTGGGTTCCGTCCACGTGAGGCTGGGGCCACGGATCTCAGGACATGGCGGCGAGAGGCAGAGACAGGGACATCATGGAGGATGGGAGCGAGAGGGAGAGAGCGAGAGAGAGAGAGAGAGAGAGAGAGAGAGAGAGAGAGAGAGAGAGAGAGCAGGGGGAGGAGGAACCATTCCTAAGCCATTTTGCTCTGGAGCCAGCCAACCATGGGCTGACCTTTGATCGTAAGCTCCAAATAAACCTTTCTTCCTCTAGGTTGCGCTTGTCAGGCATTTTGGCCACGGTGCTGAAAAGCCAACTATAGCAGCCAGGCGTTGTGCACGGGGTGAGCAGGCAGCCCCGCACCCACAGAGGCACGTGCTCGGACAGAGGAGAACCACGGACACGCGGCCGGCAAGCACAGCCCTAACAGGTGTCCCACGCACTCCGGAAGATCAGGAGGCTACAAAGAGGAGTGGAGGAGCAGCCCCTTAACCGGGGTCTCAGGGAAGAGCTGTTCCAGCCGCCAGGTGGCGTAGGAGGAAGTGGAGTGTGGCCGGTGCCCCAGGACAGCGGGGAAAGATCTTGGGGTGTTCACAGACCAGCAAGGAGGTCAGGTGCTTGAAAGGCAGACAGACTGGGGAGCCAGCAAGGCCCGCAGAGGGGAGCTGGAATCGAGCTCTAACAGCACAGGAGCCGCCGAGTATCCAGGCGGGAGAGGGCACTGATAAGTCGGGTTCGGAACCTGGAATGGAGATAACGTGAGACTCCAGGTGCCGTGAGACATACTTGAGATCTGAGACTACAGACGTCGGGAGAGAATCGGCCTAAAAACAGCGGTGCCTCCGACCCGCCACGTGACTCAGCCGGCCGATCAGGACCGCACGCAACTCTCCAGACATTGGCCCGTCGGTCCCTTCCCCCACGGCCGGCTGACTCCCCGGAGGGTGCCGGGTTGGATCTGAATAAAGCAGCCGTCTCTGATAACCCGGTTGGTGTTTTTACCTCCCTCCCAATCTCCCTAACTCTATTTTCAACATTACAGGTACCTTCCATCCAGGTGTCAGCCCGCGTCTCCCCACAGGACGCCCCCAGGTCCCCACTGGGCCCTGCCCACCACCCACCCTGGACGCCTGGCCTGCTGCACACACACAGGCCCCTGGAAGAACGGCTGCGACTGCCCTCCACGCTACGTCACCAGCACCATCTAAAAGTCGGATGTGCTTCCCCATATGAGGTGGCCCGGCCGTCGTCAGCCACTAAGCATCATCACAGGCAGCACTGCGGTTGCTTACGTGCTTAGTACATATTATACACATTAATATTAGTACATATTATACATTTTGTGTGTGTAGTACTAGAGATGGAACCCAAGGGTATTCTACCTCCAAGCTGCTGACCCTATTTTATTCTTTTATTTTGAAACAAGGCCTCACTTAGTAGCTGAAGCGGGCTGCGACTGCGATCTTCCTCTCTTGACCTCCCAAGTACCGGGATTACAAGCGTGCACCACCATAATATCTACATAATATAATGTTAATAATATGCATATTAATATAATCTGTTAATATATTTTGTACCAGGGATTGAACGAAGGGGCATTCTATCACCTAGCTACACCCCCAGCCCTTTTTTATTTTGAAACAGATCTTGCTAAGTTGCTGAAGGTCTCGTTAAATTGCGACTAGCTCGAACCTATGATCTTCCTGTCGCAGTCTCCCAAGTGTGGGATCACGGGCACGTGTCACCACGTCTGGGCACGTTACTCTTTAAACTTCGGGAAACATCGTTATCATTCATCTGACGGAGAATTTTAAAGATGCATCGATAAGTACCAACCAGAGTAGAGCGTGTGGCTCCAGTTGCCCTCATGGGGGGGATCAAGCCCCCACAAGAGCAGGAGCCCAAGGAGCGCTGGGGTTGGTGGGAGCCAGGGGCTCCCCAAGAGAGGAGCCGTAGCCCCCCCGTGCACCATTTCCAAGGGGAGTTTCTGCTCACCCACCCTTGCCCCTACGCTTGCCCCCGGGAGCCTCGGTCTCCTCCTTTATGAAAGGGACTGGTGGTTGGGAGAAGCCCCTGGAGGGTGCCTGGGGAGGCCGGCCCTGGGCAGGTGCCAGACCCTCCCTCCGGCAGGTCCCGGGACCCTCTGAGCCTCTCCAGCTCGCCCTCCGGCAGGTCCCGGGACCCTCTGAGCCTCTCCAGTTCGCCGGGCACTGACGGTGAGACCTGCACTAGTGCAGGCCTGGCCCCCAGGTCTGTCCTCACAGGCTTCCCGGGCAGACACTTGCTCAGGACTCCCGGGACACATGAGCAGGGGTCCCTGTCCTCAGGGGACTTGTCTTCCAGGGGAAGAGAAATACTGATCCGAGGAGGGCGGGGTAGAGCCTGGTGCCTGAGCTGCGGAGGTGGCTGGAGGCCCCGGGGTCACAGGCACCAGGAGGTCGGGGGCCTTCTGAGAACCCCGCTCTTCCTCTTCCTCTCGGTCAGACAGACGGCGGTGGGCACCATTGTCGGTCGCAGTGACGACTCTTACACGATCTTCCTCAAGCAGTTTTATTACCCCAGGTTCTTATACAGTTCCCGTAGATCTTCTCCATCTTCTCCCCCATCACTCCACCAACCCTCTTAGCTCTCTCAACGCCCTCTCAGGTAAAAACAACATCAGTCTTCTATCTCCTCCCTCATCACTCCACCAACCCTCCTCCGTGGCACTCTACATCTCTGCTGCAGCACACACTGGTCACAGTGGTGGCTTTGTGAACATGTCCGTCCCAGCTCGGAGCCCAGAGCAGTCCGCCAAGAAACTGCTCTTCCTGTCCACCAACCCTCTTCGCTCTTTCTCCTTTTCTCCCGCTAGGGCATGCGCGCTTTTTAACCTTCTCCTGGGCGGGCAGGTGGTAGCATGAGGCGCTGCGTCACTAATCATCCGTAAGGCACCTGATAGGGCTCACTGCGCAGGCTCAGGGCACCGCCAGCCTCGTGAGCCTCATGACTTGGCTGCAAGCCCAGGCGCCATCTTGAGTCCACGCTGGCAACAAGCCTGGGTGCCACCTCGGTCCTGCCGAGTGGGCCCCGACACACCATGCGGGTGGCAGGCCTGCCCTGGCATTCTATGCCCGTTCAGCAGGGCGCCGGCTGCGAGGGGGGCCACTCACGAGTTCCGCCAAGGGAGGCCTGGGGAGCCCCCCGCTGCCTCCCCAGCAAGGTACAACAGCAGGAGACTGTGGCCTCCCCACCCCCAGCCTGTCCCTGCCGGGCCGCTGTCCCTTCCTGCCAGGCCCCAGCCTTTTCCAGACACAGCTTTAGAAGTCTGCTCTCAGGTTTTCTGGTGGAGGGTCCAGTGACCAGGTGGCCCCTGTCTTTGGCACAGCGATGTGGCTAAGAGCTGCACCGCGGCTCTCCTACAAAGCTCCACGTGAGGACACGGCTCGGGTCTGGCAGGCGAGCTCGCTGCCCAGGAACCCCGTGGCCCTCTTTCCTGCCAGGGGAGCCTGGGGCCCGCCAGCTGTGCTCCGTGCATGCCGCAGCAGCCCATCAGCCCACAGCCTTCTCCTGGTGTCCAACACTGGGACTTAAACAAAGTGTCAGTGAGGACTTGGAGGCTGGGAAGCTCGGAGAGAAGCCCAGGAACATCTCAAAGACAAGGCCAGATACCTGGAGGCTTTGGGGGGTCTTAGATCTGCGCCCCTGGACCCCTGCCCTCAACCCCTTCCTTCCCCAAGCAGAGAAATGGCTGCCCGCACTGCCCTGGCCCCCTCTCCCGCAGCACAGAGAGCAGGACGCAGGCAGATTGTGCCTCAGTCTCCCCAGCTGTCGGCCTGGGCCTCAGCCTCGGGCTCCCTGGGCTCTGGTGCCAGGACCTGGGCTGGCCGGCCATGCCCAGACACAGGAAGCCATGCAGGAGAACAGGACAGGCTGGTCCCAGGCTGGGTGACTGGAGGAGCCCCCTCCCCTGCCCTTTCTTTTCTTGGCTCAACTCTTCAATTTTTATTCTGTAGACCATTTTAAACAAGTCTATTTTGGAAATATCTGTTAAGCAGCAATGGTATTTATCTCACCATCAATTTCATCTTCAACAAAGACTTGTAATAGCCCCATTGGACAGACGAGGAGTCGGGCCGGGCCCGAGGGCTGAAGCCCTTGCCCGAGCACACACAGCTGGGGACTGAGTGCTGCTCTGACCACCGCTTCTTTCTGACTCCCAAACACGTATATATGTGTGTTTGTCTTCATATCCAGACAAACTTGTTCTTCAGGCCCATTCAAAGCCTCTGAATCTTGGAGGGGAATACAGATGCAGTCAATAAATAAACAAAAGCCTTGGGATGTCTGGAGCCGTGATGCCCAGCTGCCTGGGGCGTGAGCTTTGGCGGCGCCTGATGCTTCAGCTCCCTGCTGACGGCGGAGCGTACGCTCCCATCTCCAGCAGCAGCCCCAAATGTCAAAGCCTGATTTTAATTAGCAGCAATCTCTGGGTGCAGGCAGAGCTGGGTGCATCTGGGACGCCAGGAGACAACAGCTATTTATTAGCTCAACAGCAGAGGCGAGGCGGCGGGTCCCCCTGTCGCCTCCAGAGCCACCGAGCTTCTAAGGGGACTGACTGGCATCTCAGGAGTGGAGGTGGCCGAGCCCCCGTGTCTGCTACTTCCCTGGGTGTGGGGTGGAGCCGCGGGGGCCGTGATGCTGGAGACTGTCTGAGCTGACAGGAGGCCGTGCCTGGGGCCGCAGCCAGCACCTGCGCCAGCAGCGCCCCACTCCAAGCCAGGAAGTTCTTGTCAGTGTGCTTTTCGGTGGCCTTTCTGAAGGACCCAATTATCTTAGTTCTGGTCCAGGCAGTACTTGGCACGCTAAGCCCCCGGGCTTGTTAAAAGCCTCTGACAGCAGCCTGTCACCTGGATCCTGCCGCACGGAGTCTGAGCTGGGAGTCAAGAGGCTCCTTTCCATGCCAATTAGAATGCGGTGAGCGGCGGCCTCGGAGCTGTTTGCTGCTGCGCGTGGGCACCCAGGCCCTGGTGTCCTCCCCGGGCCAAGAGCAAGCCTCCTGAGGGTGGGGCGGGGCAGGGCACTTCTGCATGCACCCTGCTCGGGGAGCTGGATACACTTGGCTCGGTAAACTCTCAAGCTCCCTTCCGTGTAGACAGTGCTGAATATGGAGAAACTGAGACACAGAAGCCAAGTGTCCAAAATCGCACATCAATCAAGCAAAGCGGCAGAGAAGGTATTTGAGACCTGGAAGGCGTCTGCCCTCCAGGAGCTCCAAACCCAGCAGAGACCTCCCCGAGCAGCCCTGCGCCCCACAGTAGAAAGGCATCGAGATGCTCGTGAAGGGCAGCGAGTCCCAGGTGAGATGGTCAGCCGCAGGGCTGCCCGCTTGCTCCACCTCAGCCCAGCCCACCCAGGCGGCCTGTCCCCCGCAGATCAGTGACACGCGGGGGGCCTCCTGGGGCCACTTGCAGTGTGTGGACACCATTCTGAGTGCATCTGATGTGTTAAGTACCATGGGTTGGGTAGGACCACTGTCCCTACCTCACAGACACAGCGTTGGGGCACAGAGAGGTTAAGTCACCCCCCAGGGACACACAGCCAGTGAATGGCACTGCCAGGATTCAGTCCCAGGGTGCCTGGCCTGTGCACCAGGGTGCTTGACTGTCCCTGAGGAGAGAGTCGGTGAGGCCACAGGGCCTTCCTCCCCTCCCGGAGCCTGAGCTAGGCTGGCAAGGGGACGTTCTGAAGAGAGCCCCGTGATGGCGGGCATGGGCAGGGGAGTCGGTGGGCAGGAGGAGCCGGGCACCGGGGCCATGGGATCACTTCCTTCTCAGCCTCAGTCCTGCGGTGCCCTGGGGAGAATCAAATAGCAAGTGTGTGTCCGGCCTCCTGAGTCAACAAGCTCATTTCTTGGTGGTGCTGGGCATGAACCCAGGGGCTATTGACTTCTGAGCTAACCCTCAAGCGCTTTTACTTTTTTTTTTTTTTTTTTGGTACCAGGGATGGAACCCAGGGGCATTTGCCACCTCTGGGCTCCCACAGCACCTCTGTCCAGCCTCTGCCCAGCCACCACCTGTCATCGCCTGCCCCCCAGCCAGGCTGAGGACAAAGGAAAGTCTGCCAAGGCTCTACGGCCTGGGTCACACGGGGACTTAGAGCATGGGCACAGAGTACATGCAAGCATTGAGGATAGGTGGGTGAGGGGTGGGTGGATGGACAGATGGATGGATAACTATGTGGATGGATGGATGGATGGATGGATATATAGATGGATATATGGATGGATATATGGATAGATATGTGGATGGATGGATAGATATATGATAAATGGATGGATGGATGGATGATGGATGGATGGATGATGGATGGGTGAACAGTTGGATGGATATGTGGATGGATAGATAGATGGATGGGTAGATGGATGGGTGAATGATGGATAGATTGGCAAATAGGTGGGTAGATGGATGGATGGATGGATGGATGGACGGACGGATGGTCAGATGTGGGTGGATGGATGGACAGGTGAATGGGTAGACAGGTGGCCAGATGACTATACAGATGGAAGGAATGCAGCTGACATCTGTGCTTTAAGACAAGCTTTGTTTCTTCTCCAGGGGCCAACCCCCTCACTCCCGCCCCACTCCCCAACAGTGCCAGGCACCTTCTCTGGTCTCCATCCCGGGAGGTGGCCATGGCCCCCTCCACACGACGGCACTGGTGAGAGTCTGTCTGGCCTGGCAGGAGACGTGACTGAGGAAAGCATCCTTGACACTTGACACTGAGCCATTCCTGTGGAAATAAACGCCCATCTGGAGCCACTGCGCACCCTCCCAAGAGGGCTGTGGAGGAGAGCTGGGGGAGCCAGCAGCACTGGCCCAGCTCCTTCCCATTCCCCAAGGGGCGCCATGGGCTGACACCGCAGGACGGGGACCATGGGACAGAGTTGGGGCTTAAGTGTGGACTCTGCTGCTGGGTAGCTGTGTGATCTTGTGTGTGTGACCTTGCCTGACCCCTGGGCCTTCAGGTCACAGGATTCTCATTGCTGTGAGTAATGATGGGTCCTCAGGAATGTTTCTGTCTAGTGCTGGGGCTGCGCTGTTTGGCCGGCCCCAGGCAGCCTCCTGGCCTCCCTGCGCCTGCAGGCTCTGCTCCTGACCTGGCCTCCCTCGGCCATGAGCACAGCCAGTGCCCGCCTGCGGGTCTCTGCTCACGCCCCCGCCGTGGAAAGTGTCTGGGGCTGTCCATGAAGCAGAGGAAGCAGTAGGACAGCCATTGCCACGAACACACACACACACACACACACACACACACACACACCTATGAGTGCACCAGGAGCCAGGCAGTGCCTGCCTGGGGGAGCCTAGAAAGGCTTCACAAAGGACAAGCACCCCAGGTGTCTCGGAGGGGCCGGACCTAGTGCCCTGGAGGTGGTGTTTGTTAGACAGGGGGCACCAAGGGGGTGCAGGACGCCGGTCTCACCACATCTTGTCCTGCAGGCAGCCCAGAAGCGCCAGCCATCCAAGGAACAGCCACAGAAAGACACACAAAAAGTAGGTCAGTGTGGAAGCAGGAGCCCTTCCCGGGCCCAGCTCCCGGGCCAGCTGCAGGAAGGGCTCAGAAGCTTCACTTGTGCAGAGACAGTGAGGGCACAGACCCCAGGCACGGCTCCCCTGGCATTGGAGCTGGGTGGGGCCTCGGCGCCAGCCCCTGCCCTGTGAGCCCGGCCTGCCTCCGGAGACAGTGCCCCCTGCGCCCCCTCGCTGTAGCTCTTCCCCAGGACCTTTCCAGGCTCAGCCTTTCCTCCGCCAGAGGTGGCTGGGATGGCGGCCTGGATCCTGCTCTGAGCCTGAACCGTCCAGTGGACCCCACGCAGCGCAGGCTTGAGGGCCAGCTCGGTTGCTGAGAGCGGCTCCCGGCCTCTGCACTCAGCCACGGGGCCCAGGGCCGGCACCCTGGCCAGCGGCGCAGGCATGAAACAGACCCATCGGGACTTGTCACCACCAAATGGCCAGCATGTGGGCTTCGGCAAGCCCCAGCCCCAGAGCCCCAGCTGGCTGTAAGACGTACCTTGTGGTCTGCAGACAAAGCGGTGTCTGTAGAGTTTCTGCACACGAGACGCCCTCCACTGGTGCCTGGCCAGCACGCCCCGGGCCTCAGTTCACACAGCTGCCTCGCCCTACAGCAGCCCCCACCCCTCGGCCAACCCCACCCACGTGGCTCCCACTCACTCGGCCCCTCTGCTCCCTGCGCCCACGGTATCACCAAGGGGGCCAGAGCTGACAGCGCAGTGCATTAACAGACCTGCAACGGGGAAGCCTGGCTCTTTTTTCAAGAGGCCTCTGCCCTCCTGCCTTTTCCGCCAGTGGGACGGCTTTGTCCACTCCCGCAGATATAACAACAATGTGTGATCGTGGGTGGAGCGGCCCTCCCCAGACCCTCGCCCATCAATCTGATACTGGTCCCTCCAGCATCCGGGCTGTGAGAACACACTTCCTGTTGTTAATGAGCTACCCGGCCTCGGGATTCTGTTTCAGTAGCTCATGTGGACTGAGACACTGGGATCCCGCCCACAAAGGGTCCCTGTGAGGATTACAACCTGCTGTGTGTGCTCAGGGCCCAGGCTCGGAGCTGGGGTGAATGGCGGCCTCACCTCCATCTACACCCTGCCTCAGGCTTCTGATTCCTTGTCTATAAAAGGGCATTAAAATGCTTGTATCATTGCCCAGGACTTGGGCCAGAGACGAGACCTATTTACTTCTATCCAAGAACAGGTAGAAGGGAGGCTGAGGGGGCATGGTGAGCGGGCAGGAGCTTGCCTTCAGGAGGGCTGGAGCTGCCAGGGGCCAGCGGGGAGCCCAGCTGAGAGGGCAGCGGGGCCTCGGTGCAGGAGCAATGGCTGAGCACGTGGTGGGATGGGTCCCTGGCACGCGAACCCCATAGATGGCACATAACTGGTGGAGGTTCCTGCCTGCCGACCCCAGGGTCCTGTCACTAACAGGAACATGGAATGGGGTGAGGACTGAGGGGCAAGGTATCACGGCAAGGGCTTGAGATCATGGCTGGTCGAGCAGCAGGGTCAGGAGTTGGAGCTGGGACTTGGCGGTCCTGGAGCCACGCCAAGTAGTCAGGTGCATCAGCTATCCGTTGCTGCGTAACAAATGGCCCCAGAATCCAGCAGCACAAAGCAGCAAACACATTCTCTCTCCTGCAGCTTCTGAAGGTTGGGGTCCAGGTGCCGGGCTGAGCAGTGCAGCCCTCGTGAGGTCACTGTCTGGTGGAGCCCGGCAGGGCTGGTCCCTCACTGAGCTCATCCGCGGCGTGGGTAAGGCTGCCATTGCTCACCAAGGGCCTTTGCAGAGGGCAACTTACGGCTGGTGACTGTTTACCCAAACAAGGAGCCAAGAGCACAGCCAGGCAGGAACCGCGGTGTCTGTTAGGACCCCGTCTCCTGTTCCTTCTGTCATCTGACCAGCCCAGTGCAGGAGAGGACTCCCAGGGCGTGAATGCCAGGGTCCACCTCCAGGCTGCCTCCCCTGCCCCACATGAGCTCAGGCAAATCCCTTCCGGTCTCTGAGCCTTGAGAGCCTGTCCGTAAGCAAGGGCGGCGCTACCTAATTCCCAGGGCTTGCGGACCCCTCGGACCCCTCCAGTGGGCTCGGAGCTCCCAGAGGGCAGGCCTGTCTTCTTCAGCTCTGACACCCAAGACAGGGTCCCTCACAATGCCAACCCACCCATTCTGATAGATGTGTGTCCCTTCATTTCTTCCTCTAGTCCCATAGCTCCCAGGACTCTTGGGCAGAGCCCAAGGTCCCTGCCTGACGCTCCAAGGACTTCTCCGCCACAACCTGCAGCCCCACATCGGCAAACTCTTACTCACCTCTTAAACCCCAGCTGGAACACCCCCTCTCGTACGTCTCCCAAGCTTTCTTTCCTTACCTTCTTGTTCCTTGCCCTGGACCCAAAACCACCAGCCTTCTAGCTGTGTGGATATCCATCTCCACACCACACTGAGATGGCTCAAGGTTGAGTCTGACCCAGCCCTGGCCTGCACAGGGCCTGGGTCACCCACAGCCGGCCTCCCAGAAGGTCCATGTACACGAAGGAGGAGGTTTGGCTTTAGCAGTGAGCATACCCTGGGCAGAGATGCTGAGCAGAATCAAAGGCTGCTGGTCTCCGCGGCTCTACCCGCTGGCCTCCCCGCCCCCGCCGGGCCCTGGGCCTCATCAAGGGAGCAGCAAGAACCATGCTGCCCAGACAGCTGCGAGGCTGAATAATTGATGAACTCTTTACATGGAACGCTGGTGGAATGCTTCCACAGAGTCGAGATTGTTCATCAAAGTTGGCGTCACGCAGAGGTGCCCTTTCCTCGGGAGGCCACCGAGGGAGCCGGCCTTTCTTAAAAATAGAAGTATCATTACCGCCTCTCCATCTACCAGCAGCCCAAGAGGTTGTTTTCAAATGCAAAGCCCATCCTCTGGCAGAGCCGGAAGCCCTTCAGTTTCTGCACACAGGTCAGGGGATAAAATCTGAGCATATCTCTGCTGTGGGTGACACTGTCCGTCTGCACGATGAAGCCGCCCCACTTCCCAGGCCCGGACCCCCCCGTGGCTTCTCTCCTCCCTCCCTGGAGAACTGACAGCAGAAGCCAAGATCAGCAGAAAGTAACATTTCCACCAGAGGCTGCTTGGGCAAAGGCCCTGGGGTCAGATAGGTTTGCTTGCTGGGAAGCCTTGTCCCTTCTTAGGTGTTAGAAAATCTTTAACTTGCAGTCCCTGCATTCCAGCTAATCACATGGGGCAGGTGGCCTGTGCAGGGCGTGCCCCGCTCTCTGCCCCTCCGCGAGGCCATCCGTGTTGAGGACGGACATGGCCTCCTATCACCCAGCAGAGCTACAAGCCTGCGTGACACTTCCCATGAGGGAGAAATCGGCCTGGACGTGTTGAGCCGCCGAGATTGCAGAACATGTTTGTTACTTCAGCAGTGCCTATACCAGACTGACTAAGTCGATGAGGAAATGGGCCAAAGTGCATTTCTGAGCTTCCCTGGTCAGCCAGATGGAGCTCGGGAGACAGGAGTCACCACCTTTCTCTACTCTTAAACAGCGGCTACAATCAGGGCTCCCGGGGAGACTGGAGCAGGCAGTGACTCCCAGTAGCATTCCTAGGAGGAGGGGCAAGACGTGAAGGTGCCTGAGGAGCTGGGGAGTGATTAGGGGCTGAGTCAGGGGGAGGAAGGTTGAAGGAGACCTGGGAACCTCCCGTGGCCCGTTTACAGGACAAACTCTGGACAAGTCTCTTTTCAAAGAATACTCCTGTTATCACCGGTGACTTCCTCAGCCTTGTCTCCTCGCCCTGCCCCCCAAAAAGATTTCTCTTAAAAGACACAGCTAGGATAAACATAAAACACTTACTTGGTAAAGTGGGTAGACAATTTTGTTTGGTTGGTTGCATTTTGTTTTTGTTTTTGTTTTTGGTCCTGGGGATTGAACTCGGGAGACTTTCTACTTCTGAGCTACACCTCCAGCCCATTTTATTTTATTTTATTTTATTTTATTTTATTTTATTTTTTGGGGGGGTAGTACTGGGGGTGGAACCCAGAGGCTTTCTACCTCCGGGCTATACTCTCAGACCTATTTTATACTTTATTTGGAAACAGGGTCTCACTAAGTTGCTGAGAGCCTCACTAAGTAGCTGAGGCTGGCTTCGAACCTGCGCGATCCTCCTGTCTCAGCCTCCCAAGCGCGGGGATTACAAGCGTTTTGAGACAAGATCTGGGGGTTTTGCTAAGTAGCTGAGGCTGGCTTCAAACCTGTGCTCCTCCTGGCTCAGCCTCCCAAGTACTGGGATTATAGGTGTGCGCCACCACGCCCGGCAAGTGGACACTGAGGGAGGACGCATGCTCCAGACAGAGTCTCAGAGCGGTCCGTTCTGAGAGTGGAAACAGACGGGGTGTCTTCCTTATAGGGAGTTTTTTTGTCTCCTCTGAAAACCGCCCTCACGTGTGTGTGTTTGGGGCGGTTGGTGCTATTTCACGCCACCGCTCGGTGTGTCTGTTCTGCTTCTGCCGTGTTGAAAAGTTTCCCCTTAGTATCTAAGTGAACCCCACGGGCTTTGTGCTCGGCGCATGGGCTCCGGGGCTGGAAAGCCTGTCAGGAGTCACACCTGGCTCCGCTGGGACTTCCAAAGGCAGCGTCTGGCTGTGGCGGGGGCTGAGCTCCTTGTGACGTTTTTGTTGTTGTTGTTTTCTTTTGTGCATCACTGGGGATAGAACAGAGGCGTTCTACCTCCAAGCTACACCCCCAGCCCCATTTATTCTTCTTCATTTTGAAACAGGGTCTCACTGAGTTGCAAAAGGCCTCACTAGCTGAGGCTGTCCTTGAACCGCGATCCTCCTGTCTCAACCTCCTGAATACTGGGATTACAGATGTGTGCCACCACGCCCAGCTCTTCTTGTGATTTTTCGCCAGTTTCCATGAAACCAGCCATTTCCCACCCTGCTCAAATCCACCTTGCTACCTAACACATAAAGCATTCAAAACTCCTCCGTCTAGCGGTGCTGCAAGAAGAGGTCACCTTCGACCACGTCTTTACTGTGCCTTGAAAGGTGGCTGCCCCAACATGAAGCGTAAATGCAAAATCACGCTGCTCATCTTCTCGGCGCTGTGATCAAAACACCCGAGGTCAACAGCGCGAAGGAGGAAGGGCTCATGTGGGCTCAGGTTTCAGAGGTCCATCCAGGGCCGGCGGCTCCATTGCTCCGGACCTGAGCACCGTGGCAGGAGGGCTGCTCGGCTCACGGTGGCAGGAAGCCAAGAGAGCGGAAGAACCAGGACAAGGATATACCCTTCCGGGTCACACCCGGTGACCTGACCCCTCCAAGGGGCCCCATCTCCCGGGAACCCGCCCAGCTTCAATGGCGTCACCCATGGACTAATCCACCCCGACACCACCGTCTGAGCATCCTGCCCCGGCACTGCCGTGCTGTGGACCCTCCTTCCAACGGGAGACTCGGGGAAGAGCCCAGACGCGAGCCAAAATACACAAAATACAGAAGCACGCTTCAAAGACGGCCACGAGATGAATCGCAAGACTCTCACCAATGACTCACCTGGGAACAATATTTGGGACAGATGGAGTTAATTTATTATTAAAATCCGTTTACCTGGTTCTTTCTTTAAACCTGGCTCCTTGAATTTTAGACGACCGCACACAGGTGGCTCACGCTGCGATCCACTGGATGCCACTGGTCTAGTCCAACCAGGTAATGTCCTCAGGGGACCAGCGCGGCTCAGGGTCACATGGCGTGGGAGCCTGGAGCCATCTGAGAAGCTGAGCCGACTCACCCGGAGCCCACTCAAGGCAAAGAACTGAGTGGGAGGCGTCTGTGAACAGCAACAGAGACCTCTACAGGCATCTCGCCCCGGGCAGGGCGGCCGCTCTCCCGAGGGCCCCTGCTCAGGAGGGAGAGGCAGGAGGTGGTCCGAGGCGAGGGCCGCGGCCATCACAGTGGGTGATGACCCACACGGTGGGTCGTGGAGATACCTGGGGAGGGAGGGAGAGACCCACGTGTGAGCCCTCCTCTCTGATCCCCACTGACATCCACAAACCAGGGGCCAGGTGTCCAGTCCTCGAGTCCAACACACAGGAAATGGAATACTGTCTGCTACTGGTCAGGGCAGACCCAACCCATCCTGACCTGAGTGAAAAGGAGACCCTCCTGGCTCCCAAGACGCAGACCTGGCGTCTGGCTTCAGGCACAGCTTGATCCAGAAGCCCTGTGCTGCTGGTGGGGTTCTTCTTTCCTCTCCCTGCCTCCCAACTCTGTCTACTCTCTGGAGTGGCTGTGCTTCAAAAGGCTTTGCCCAAGTGGAGGGCAGTGGGAGCCCAAAGCCACCCTCCCCGAGGACACACCTCCTTCCTCAGCACCCAGTTTGGCTGTGGTTTGAATATGGAGACTGTTCCTCCAGAAGTCTGCGAGTCGGAGGCTTGGTAACCAGGTGGCGCTATTGAAAGGAACTGTGGACTTTTAAGAGGCGGGGCTTCACGGGAGGTCCTTAGGTCATTGGGGGGGTGTCCTTGAAAGGAACTGTGGGACTCTGTCTCTCCAGCTCACTCTACTTCCTGGTTCGAGATATGAGTGGTTCCTCCGCCACGTGCTCCCTGGCAAGTGCTCCCCCACATTGCCACGAAGCCCTGACCAAAGCAATAGGGCTGCCTGGTCTTGAACTGAAACCTCCAGAATCATGAGCTAAATAAGCCTTTTCTCTTTATAAGTTTACTTGTGCTGGGCACTTTGTTATAGTGACGGAAAGCTAGCTAACACACCTCCCAAACAAAATCACTGGGTCGTTTAAAGAGACATTTTGCTTACTTGAAAAAGTATTTTAAAGCACAGAATTGTTGTGGGGGTTTTGTTTGTTTGTTTGTTTGTTTTGCGGTACTGGGGATAGAAGCAGGGGCATTCTACCTCCAAGCTACACCCCCAGAACTATTTTTTAGTCTTTTATTTTTGAAACAGTGTCTCACTGAATTGCTAAGGGCCTCACTAAGTAGCTGGGTCTCCACCTCCCAAATGCTGGAATTACAAGCATGTGCCAACATGCCCTAGCCAGAATTGTTTTTAAAAAGATACATATAATGAAAAGTTGGAAAGCTAGAAAGAAGTGGCAGTTAATGTAGCATTATGAGTATACCAAATGCCTCTCCATGGTGCGCTTCCAAATGGCTGACAGTCCTGTGCTGTGTAAATTGTATCTTGATATCTTAAGCAGAAGCACCTTCCTAATATGATACAAAATGCTCCTTAAACATCTTGTATCAAACTGAAAATATCCCCTTGACAATTCTTACAGCAGTCCCCATGCGAGTCTAGTGCTTGCAATCGGTCAGCGCTGCCTCTGGTGGCCATGCCTTGGAGTATTGGCCACAAACGCTCAGTCCCTGGGGCTCAGTGTACGTTTTCAGCTTGGGTTTTCTGCTGCAGGAATCACGTAAGGCTGCGGCTGAAGCAATCAGAATGCAGGATCCTATTTTATACTTATTCCCAATGGTTCCGCGGCCCAGTTTTAATGTCTCGACCCATAGCAAGTCTTCAAATACCACGATTCGGTTCACAGGCGCCGACTCCCTTCCTTCGTCCACAGCCCATCCTTTCACCAGGGCGGGTCTAGTGGGCATGGACGGGTCTGGGAACGAGTGAACAACAGTTGTGTTCCTGCCGCGGCCTCCCGCTCCAGCAGACCCCTGCAGTCCAGGGCACACTGAAGACGGCGCGATGGAGTGCCCATGGGTGGAGGTCGGTCTGGAGCTCAGTGGAGAAAATTTCTCTGTGGCAGATCTCAGGGAACGAGGCAGCTGCGCGGGGGAGCCGTGAAGAACGGGTTCAGATGCAATCGCTGAAAATATGAGCCCGGCTTCCAGAACTCTGAGGCCGTTTGAGGCCGATGCTGCTTGACCCGACCTGTCAGGCGCTTTTGTCTCTCACGGTCCACACGCACATACCTGAAGGGCCGTGTGATTCTGGTGTCTATGTCCCTGTGACGGTGCCCCCCTCTTCCCACCCTGGGCTTCCCTCCTAAGCACAAACCCTTGCCACCTTCCCGAGCCCTCGGTGTCCCGCGGACCGGTCCTCCCTCAGCCCCTCTGTGTCTCTCCGGGGGAGTGCCCACCCCGGAATGTTGGCGAGACCTTCCTCTGACTTTCAGCTCTCTTCTCTGTTTTCGCGGGGTCTTCTGCTCCCGCTTTCTACGATGTGGATCGCATTGTTGCCGGCTCTCCTATTAAGTTTTTTATTTCTGTGACGATGTTTCTGTTTTCTA
This sequence comes from Muscardinus avellanarius, assembly GCF_963383645.1. NCBI lineage: Eukaryota > Metazoa > Chordata > Mammalia > Rodentia > Gliridae > Muscardinus > Muscardinus avellanarius. The sequence goes on along the minus strand of NC_137797.1, from coordinate 5,339,638 downwards.
GGAACCGCCGTCCCCTGCTGGCATCTCGTTCTTACATAAGAGCCCCTGGCTCCTCTGAGCACATCACGGACAGCGCGGGTCCTGCCCGCTACCACCCACCGCGGGTACCCTGCTCTGGGGAAGTGATCGAGAAGACATTGGTTCTGACTCGAAGTCAGGGTTTGAGGTCGGAGGGTGGTGTCGGGAGATGGGCTTGCTGGCGGAGTCCCGAGTGACTGAGAGCCAGGTGTGTGTGTGTGTGTGTGTGTGTGTGTGTGTGTGTGTGTGTGTTGGTCTCTCTTTTTGGTACTAGGAATTGACTCCAAGGACATTCTACTTCTCCCTACACCCTCGGTCCTTTTTTGAAACAGGGCCTCACTAAGTAGCTGAGGCCAGCCTCGAACCTGCAGTCCTCCTGGCTCAGCCTCCCAAGTACTGGGATTACAGGCGTGTACCACTATGCCTGGCTTCTACCCTCTCGATACTTCACGATGGGGGTTAATTTCCACACATGAGTCCTTGGGACAGTCTCATGCGAGATCCAAAACATAACAGCATTTTTCAATTGTTCTTTTTCCTCCGAGTTTCTTCTGGCCGGTGCTTTACCCGGTGACCCTCGGCTGCAAACTCGGGTGTCAGAGCACGCAGCTCCAGAGAAGACGATTCTGGACGACCGCGCTCGGCCATGACCGCTCTCAGCCACGACCTCTCCCGGTCGTGGCCGTCCAGCACTTGCCCTCCCGCCACTGATAATTAAAAACCTGGGGAGTGAATCATTTTCTTTTCAGATGTTCAACATTTAAAAATCATTTGCTGGCCAGGCAGGGTAACACATACCTGTATTCCCAGTACTTAAGAGGCTGAGACAGGAGAATCACAGGTTCAAGGACAGCCTCAGCAAGTAGTGAGACTCATCAACCTAGTGAGAGCCTGTTTTAAAATAAACATCAAATAAGGTGGAGGTGTAGCTCAGGGGTAGAATGCCCCGGTACCAAAACCCTAGTACAAAAATAAACAAATAAATAAATAAGTAAATAAAAATAAATCATAGTAAACTGTTATGAGTTAACATTCATAAAATATTAACTTAGCAAAATAAAGGGGGAGACCATACGATCACATGATCATCTTTAAAAATGCAAGAAAGTGTTCAATAAAGTTCAGCAGCCATTTGTTATAAAACCACTCAGCAAACCAGGAATATAAAGGCCCTTCCTCAGCAGCACACAGTGGTGAGCGCCAGTCATCCCAGCGCCTGGGGAGGCTGAGGCAGGAGGGTCACAGGTTCCAGGCCAGCCTGGGCAACTTAACCAGATCTTGTCACAAATAAAAAGTAAGAAGGTCTGGGGGTGCCGCTCAGTGGTGGAAGGCTTGCCTCGTGTCTGCAAGACCCTGGGTTCAATCTCTAGGGCTGAAAATAAATCTTTATTAACAGATGCTATGATTGTAGATATAGGAAATGCCAAGGAAGCCAGGTAGGTAGAGCAGGCCTGCTATCCCGGGACTTGGGAGGCTGGGACAGGCGGGAGGATTGCAGATTTGAGGCCAGCCTCCTTCACTTAGCCAGAACTTGTTTCCAAATAAAAGGAAAAAGAGATGGGGTATATCTCAGAGGTAGAATGCCCCTGGGCTCAGTTCCCAGTACTACAAATTTAAAAAAAGGAAAGAGAAGAAAAGAAAGTGCTAAGGAATAATTTTTTAAATCCCTGCTTTACTAGTAAACAAATTTAACAAGCTCACAGGCTGCAGAGACAATAAAGGAAGTCACTTACACATCTGGATGCTACCGCGACTGATACTAAAAAAAAATTTGCAATTCTATAAAAATATGAAATGCTCAGGAATTTAGTTTAAAAATGTGTAAAGCCTACACAATGAAAGCTACTCAACAATACTGAGAGGAAATATATATAATAAACAAAGAGGTCTGCCACAATCATAGAGTGAGAGGTTCAGGACTGGCAAAATGTCAGTTCTCCCTGACCCGACCCGTCGATTCACACAATCCTAATCAACCTCTCCACAGCCATCTGCAGTGATCTAGGGGACAGAGGCGGCAGTGGCCACCTGGGGCGGGGGGAGGATGGAGAGGAGGCTCGGGGGCTGGAGAGTGACCATCACCTCCGGCAGCTCCGGGGTCCACACGTGAGACATGGTCCACAACCTTGCAGACTGTACCTTTGGGCTTTTGTTGTTGTTATTTTTGGTTTTTGTTTTTTGCAATACTGGAGATGGAACCCAGGGGCAGTCTACCTTCAAGCTCCACCCCCATCCCTATGTTTTATTCTTATTTTTGAAGCAGGGTCTCACTGAGTTGCAGAGGGCCTCGCTAAGTAGCTGAGGCTGTCCGCGAACCGCGATCCTCCTGTCTCAGCCTCCCGAATGCCGGGATTACAAGCGTGCGCCACCACACCTGGATTTATTTTTCATCTTTATTTAATTATCTTATTTATTTTGGTACTGGGGATTGAACCAGGGACATTCTACCACTGAGCTACACCCCTAACCCTTTTCTTTTCATTTATTTATTTATTTTTGCAGTACTGGAGATGGAACCCAAGGGCATTCTACCTCCGAACTACACCCCCAACCCTAATGTTGTTTATTCTTTACTTTGAAACAGGGTCTCACTGAGTTGCAAAGAACCTCACCAAGTAGCTGAGGCTGTCCACGAACTGCGATCCTCCAGCCTCAGCCTCCCGATGCTGGGATGACAAGCGTGCGCCACCACGCCCGGCTTCAATTATATGTCTTTCAAATCATTTTAAGCCGGGCGTGGTGTGGTGTGCTTGTAATCTCAGTACTTGGGAGGCTGAGACAGGAGCACAGATTCAAAGCCAGCCTCGGCAACTTAGCAAGGCTCTCAGCAGCCTGATGATGTCACAGTGTAACAGCTTCATGGGCTCTTTTGCTCAATACAAATATGTATGTTCAATTGGGAAATTAAAACTAATAGACCGTCAGACAGGCATGCATTTGGGAGGCAGAGATTGGAGGTTTGTGGTTCGCGGACAGCCTCAGCTACTGAGCGAGGGCCCTTCGCAACTCAGTGAGAACCTGTTTCAAAAAATAAAAAAGGCCGGGCGTGGTGGCGCACGCTTGTAATCCCCGCGCTTGGGAGGCAGAGACAGGAGGATCGCGCAGGTTCGAAGCCAGCCCCGCGCGCTGGCTTAGGAGACCCTGTTTCCAAATAAAAATGCAAAAATAGGTCTGGGAGTGTAGCCCGGAGGTAGAAGGGCTTCCAGGAACCCCAGTACCACCAAAATAAATAAATAAATAAATAACCAAGCTCGCCGGGCATGGTGGCGCACGCTTGTAATCCCCGCGCTTGGGAGACGGAGACAGGAGGATCGCGCAGGTGCGAAGCCAGCCACGCTGGCTTAAGAGACCCTGTTTCCAAATAAAAATATAAAAAATAGGTGTCTGGGAATGTAGCCCAGAGGTAGAAAAGTTTCCAGGAACCCCAGTACCACCAACAAAATAAAAAAGACTAAAAAAATAGGGCTGAGGGTGTAGCTCAGAGGTACAATCGATGTCCCTGGGTTCCATCCCCAGTTCCACTAAAAAAAAAACTAACAGACGGTCAACACGACCCACATTATGGTGTGAGATTACAGTGCACCAATAAAAAACAACTAATACACATCTCAGGTGCAGCTTACACGGATCTTTATTGCAAAGTCAGTAGAAAATAGAAAGGAAAGAGAGGAAAAGCAACTTGCCCGGGAGACGCCCTGGAGAGCCCAAGAATGGAACGCTGCCGCCTTTCCAACCCCGGCCCTTAAATAGAGTTTTCTTATTGGCATGTTCTTGTCAGCATTGCCAAGACAACCAACTGGTAACTTATTTCTGAGGCAGGTGGTGCCTTCTTTTCTCCGGACAGAGTACTTACTAAGTGCCGGGGTTAATAATCTTATCTTTCTCAACCTCTGCTGTCTGGGCGTGTCAGTTCTGGGCGGCGTCAGTTACCTGTCAACTACAGGTCACGAAGAAGGGGACGGAATCAGAGCCACCGACTGCAGCCAGTGCCGCTGTGCGCAATCGCTAACGCAGGCGTGAGGCCCTCGCTGCCCTTATGACTCTAAAATATGCCAGGCAGAGTCACTGTGGTCTTAGGGCTTCTAGTTGCTCCTGTGTACTTTCAGGATCAAAGGCGTGCGTTGCCTTTACGTTCCTCATACGGGTTGACATCGAGGCAGAGGAGAGGGGAAGGAGCTCCGAGGCGTGACGGGCAAAGCCGTTTCTCCTTCCTCAGGCCTGCGTAGCTCCCAGCCTCTGGCTGCCTTTTACATTTTTATTGGAAATCAATACCAGAGCAATTTTCCAATACCAGCACAGTAAGATCCTGTTTTCCAACAAGAAATAAAATCGGGCTGGGGTGTAGCTGGGAGGTAGAATGCCTCTGGGTCTACTTCTCTGTGGCAAAAAAAATATAATAACAATTTTAATCCCGGCAGAAATTTTTTTAAGTTAGTAAGTTGACTCTGAATTTTATAAAAGTTGGAAAACCTTAAAGACGTTTTGGTATAGGAAAATGGCATTGGAAGCCGCATAGTATAAGGCTCCATGACATGCTAAAATGTTACGATGATAAATGCAGTATTTAATAGCATCAGCACAGACAGACGGATCACTGGACAGAACAGCGCCCCAGAGCAAGCCTGCATTCACACCGTCGATTGATTTTTCACCCAGGCACTAAAGCAAGTCAGTGGAAAAGAAAAGCATTTCCAATAATTGGTGCCACAACAACACACCATCTATATCTGTCACCCCGCATGGGCGCCCGAATTTTTCAGCTGATTAGCACATGCGCACGAGGAGACCGCCTCAGGTTAGCAAAGAAGCCGGAAGGAAGCTTACAATGAAGCCACGGGCCAGACATGGTGGCGTGTGCCTATAATCCCAATACTTGAGAGGCTGAGACAGGAGGATTGTAGGTTCAAGGCCAGCCTCGAAAATTCAGCAACTTAAGAAGACCCTGTTTCGGCTTCCTGGCCAGCCTCAGTTACTGAGTGAGGCCCTCCACAACTCAAAATAAAGTATAAAAGCCAGGCATGTTGATGTACGCTGGTAACCCCAGCATGCGGGAGGCTGAGACCGGAGGATCACAGTTCAAGGACAGCCTCAGCTACTTAGTGAGGCCCTTTGCAACCCAGTGAAACCCTGCTTAAAAAAAAAAAAAAAAAGACTAAGAAAAGTAAAAATAAAAATAAATAAAGAATAAAAATAGGGCTGGGGGTGCAACTTGGAAGTAGAATGCCCCTGTGTTCCACCCCCAGTACGCAAAAAAAAAAAAAAAAGGAAGATCCTGTTTCAAAATAAGAAATAATCAAAAAAGAAGGGCTGGGAGTGTTTTACTTCAGAGGTAGAATGCTGCTGCGTTCAATCCTTAGTACCAAAACAAGAAAAAGAAATAAAAGAAAACTAGTGTTCACAAATAGTGGTAATTTTTTTTTCCAGTCTAAGGAAAACAGATCCACAAATCCAAAACAGAGCTAATGAATGAAAACTCAGCTTATTCTTAAAGTTAATAAAATCACCGTGCCTGCACCCAGGCAGATCTTGACCGTAAGAGGAGACACAGAGGAATGAGAAGGAATACAGCCTGTCCGTGTTAAAAAGACAGCGGGAGCCACTGGCTGCCAACACCCACGCGGCGCACAGACGACGGACCCGTCCCCGGGCCGTGCGCGCGGCCGGAGCTCACTCCGGAACCCGGATCTCTGTGCACCTCTCAAAGAAACTGAATTTGTTTCCCAAAAAAGCCAAACAAAGAAATCTCCAGGTCTGACGGCTTCGCTACTGGATTCTGCCACGCACACAGCTAATCCTTCACCAGCTCGTCCAGAAAACTGAAGAAGCCCCGACTTCTTCTGAAAGGGCAGCCATAAGCTAGCGTTAACACCAGGCAGACTCAGTACAAGCAAACTGTAAATCAATATTTCTCACAAACAGAGATGTACTGGTATTGGGAAAAGAGTTTAAAAAGTATTAATGTATCAATCCTGGGAAAGATGTCCAACCTTGAAACATATCGTCTTTACTAAGAAAGCCAGGGTTAGCCAACATGTCCTTGCATTCCTAAGAACAATTTAACACATTGTGGGGGAAAAGACGAAATGTAAAAGCCTGTGTTTGAAGATAGAGATGTCTCCCCCTCTCAGGCCATAAATCTGGGCCTGTGTTTGGAGACAGAGATGTCTCCCCCTTTCAGGCCATAAACCCAGCTGGAGAGATAACAGAAGCAGAGCCGGGGCTGGCGATAAGGTGTAACATGATCTCCAAAAATCAAAGGGACCTGCTGGACTTAGACAGGATAAATATTCAGTGAACTGGAGTTCGTTGGCATTTTCGTTCGAATTGCCCCCTTGTGCCTTGCTCCGGCACAGGGCTATAACTATCTCTATATTTCTATCTTTTTAATAAACTTCTTTAAATCTGCAGCAGCTGTCCAAGCGATGAATACTTATTCTTAGCTTAGGACAAGAATCCACGGTTTTTCTGTTTGTCTCTGTGTGTCTGGTGGTGGGGGGGGGGGGTTACTACACACCACGTACCTTTCCCCCGCCAACCTATCCCCTGCAACAAGAGATGCCAACTTTTTTCTTATTTATTTATTTATTTATTTGGTGGTACTGGGGTTCCTGGAAGCCCTTCTACCTCCGGGGCTACACTCCCAGACCTATTTTATATTTTTTTTTTATTTGGAAACAGGGTCTCTTAAGCCAGCGAGATCCTCCTGTCTCCGCCTCCGCCTCCCAAGCGTGGGAATTACGAGGGCGCCACCACGCCTGGTGAGGCCAACGTTTTTAAACAAAGTTTAGCCTATCAAATGCTCTCTCTCTCTCTCTCTCACACACACACACACACACACACACACACACTCAAACTCACACACTCACACACACACACACACTCACACACACACACACACACACTCACACTCACACATTCATAAAGCACCATGCCTACGTGGGGTTCATCCCAAGAGTGGTTTAACATTTGAAAATCAATCAGTGTAATTTATTAACTTAGCTGACAAAAAAAAAAATTATGATTCCCTCAGTAGATTCAGAAAAAGCATTTATTTGTCAAATAATAAGCAAAATAAGACAACTGCTTTGTAAATCGGTCTGGCAATTTCTCATGAAGTTAAGCGTATACCTCTTCTGCGGCCGAACAGTTCTACCGTGTGTCACTGATCCACTAAAAAATTGAAAGCGCAGGTCCACACAAAAACTCCTGCAAGACTATTCAGAGCCGCTATATTCATCGTGGCCAGAAATGGTCAACAACCCAAATAAAGGCCCAGCAACAGGAGAAAGACAAAGAGTGTCACATCAAAATACTAGAGTACTATTCAACCATGAAAAAGGATCGAGCTGCATCCGGCAGCGCATGGATAACTCTCAACTACACTGCACTAAGTAGGGACGCCTGGCACAAAAGACGACCCGACGGTCCGCTCCATTTATATGAACTTCTAGAACAGCTGGAGCTAGCTGACCTACGGCGGTAGGAGTCAGAACCAGAGCGGCCTGTGCCGGCGCTGGGGCAGGGACCAGCCGTACAGGGAGCGGCGACTTTCCAGGTGGAGGGAATGTTTTCTACCTTGAGAGAATCGTGCAGGAAGGTGCATTTGTCAAAACCCGTCCGGCTCCGCTCTGAGGATCTGTGCTTCACTGGCTATAGCCTCATGTAAGTTTCAGGAAGAGGCGTGTATGCATGAGCACGTGCAAGCGTGCCTGTGCCGCCACGTCCTTCCCAGAAGGACTTAAAGTATTTGCACCTTTTAACCTCATGGTTGCAATGTAATTGCTCTTGCTCTGGACATCAAACCCATACTCCAGCCAGGAAGAAGGGGGTGAGCTGCTGAGACAATTCCCTTTGATAGAACAGCAAACTGGAGACTTCCTCCGTATGGCATGGCCACCCCTAGCCGCCAGGGAGCCCAGCAACACCTATTTTTACACACTGTCACTCCAGAAAAGAGCTCTTCAGAAGAATAGAGAGCTAACCTCCTTCTTGGGCCCTGCATCCTTTCCTGGGCTCAATCCCACGGATGTGACCTACCTTAGATAGGATCCACGCCCTCGCTGAGCCTTGCTTTCCTCATCCGCACAGTGGGCTAATAGCGCCTGGCTCTAGGCTCACTACACAATCACACCCAAATATCCGCATTCAGCGGCTGGCATGCTTCGTGGGTGTCTGTCACCACAGCCTGCGCCTTCTCACCCTGGGGCACGGGGGTGCCAGGGCCCCTCAGAAGCCTGGCCAGCGGCACTGGCCACATGGTGGAATTGTCCGTCCTGCAGGGACAGAGGAGGGAGGCGCTCCTGCATCGCAGTGGCCCTGGGGCAGGTCCGTGGACACTTGACGGACAGCTCAGTGAACTAACAACACGGATGCCAGCCCCTGGGGGAGGCCCCGCCCACAGCTAAGCCCCGCCTCCGCCCTTCCGTGAGAGCACTGGTGCGGCTCCACCAGGGACAGCCCTGCCCAGCTCCAGGTCAGCGACCCCTGTGACATTCTGTTCCCCCAAGACCCGGCCTGATTCCTGTCTGTCCCCAGTGTCAGATGGCAAATGACCAAGTCAAGGCCGATGAGGGGTCGCCCACATCGGCTGCAATCCAGCCCCAGGAGCAGGAGCCAGCAGGAGGAGTCTGCCCGCGCCCCAGCACGTATTCCCCGTCCTCCGGACAGTGAGGCCCATACCAGGAGACCCGCGCTGAAAAAGCGCCTGACAAGATGGAAACAGCTCCCCAGCCATCTGCCACGGGCCACCGCGTCCTCCTGAGCCCGCCGGTACTCCTCTTGTTCTCAGCTGCGACAGGAGGATGTGAGCGCCGCCCCTCCCTGTGGGAGCTGGTCACGGCTGAGATGCCAGGCCCACTGCTGAGAGGCAGGGGAGGCTGAGGGCACCGGCCGGGTGAGCAAACAGTCTCCAGCAGAGCCCAGACGCTCAGACGCCTCCTGCGATGCCCGAGCCCCGGCCTCTGGACCAGAGCTGGGAGGTCACAGAGCCAGGGTCCACGGCCAGCACTGGAAAGCCCAGCCTCCACCTTAAAATAGAGAAAGAAGCCGGGCAGGTGGCACACGCTTGTAATCCCCGCGCTTGGGAGGTGGAGACAGGGGAATCGTACAGGTGCGAAACTGGCTTAAAAGACCCTGTTTCCAAATAAAAAATATATAAAAATAGTTCTGGGAGTGTAACATGGAGGTAGAAGGGTTTCCAGGAACCCCAGTACCACCAAAATAAAAAATGAAGCTAGGCGTAGTGGCACACACTTGTAATCCCAGCATTTGGGAGGCTGAGACAGGAGGATCCTGGTTCGCTGACAGCCCCGGCTACTTAGTGAGGCCCTTTGCCTGTTTCAAAATAAAGAATTAAAAAAAATAGGGCTGGGGGTGTAGCGCAGAGGTAGAATGCCCCTGGGTTCCATCCCCGGTGCTGCAAAAAAAAGTAGCACTGAGCTGAACGCTAAAAACAGTGGCCCCTTTGTGACTGGGGGACATATTTCGAGACCCCCAGTGGATGCTGGAAACCATGACATACCCAGCCCCGTGTGCTTTCTCCTGTGTTAGATGTCCATTATCTAGTTTAATTATGAATTAGGCACAGTGAGGGACCGACCGTGATGACAAACAACAGAGCGATTTCAACACGGCTGCGACAAAGCCATGTGCTCCTGGTCTCCACTGAGCGGAGCGCGCTGTGTTCCCAGGACGGTGCTGCCCTTCCTGGAGGTGTGGCCTTCCCCGCCCGGCTCCAGCCCCACCAAGAGCCCTGGTCCCAGGTGCCTGGGGAGCGGAACTCCTCCCAGGCGAGTTACTGGAGCACCCACCCGACTAACAAGAGGGTGACTAGATCCTTTGTTCAAAAGTTGTCTTTAGACAAGAGCACTTATCAGGTTTAATTAACGCGCCAGGGACTCCAGCGAGAGCGATGGCTCCAAACACAGCCCCGATGATGCTAATTTTTCTACATTAACGCAAACTTGGCACAATCACAGGGCAGGAAATAGACCATCGGCGCTAACGTCCCCGAACAAACAGAGATTCCCCGCCCAACAGCAGGTCTAACGGGCCACAGATACCCGGGGAAGGAGGAGGGGCCTAGTGCTGGCGCCTGTGCCTTCCCTGGGCTGCGGACTCAGCTGGACTCAGCTATCAGGAGTCCACTCCTGGGAGCGGGTTCTCCACAGGGGGACCCAGGCCCCACGCTGCTGCCTCTGTGGGACCTCAGGCGGGCAGGCGCTGTGGCTCCCCCACTCCTTCCTGATCGGGAGCCTGGCTTGTCTCTGGGCCCCCTGAGAGATTGATGACCACAGCCAGGCCCGGTTCCCTCCCCCAGAGGCAGCCTCTAATCCTGGGCTGGGCCCTCGGGACCAGCTGGTCCCCTGGTGGATTCCTGCACAACCTGCCAGCTGGTCCCCTGGTGGATTCCTGCATAACCTGCCGCAAGGTCTCCGGGGCTCTGTGCGCAGGGGGCTGGGCGTGTGTGACCCTGAGCCCAGCGAGAGGCTGCATCTCTGTGGCCTGGGGCTGGATCCCGGCGCCTCCCGACTCCAGCGTCCCAATGTGCAGCTGGGGGTTCAACCAGCTGACCTGATCCCCCCCAAAGCTGGGACCTCCAGAAAGCCAGCTCGATCAGGCCCAAGGTTTGAAACCGGACCCCGCCCCCTGCCTAACCCCTCCCCACCCAGCACCTACTTGAGAGGACACCGTGGTGGGTGGGCCCTGTGTCCGTGCCAGAACAGGCTTATAAACTGTAGGGAGCCTCTCAAAGGTGAGGCGGGAGTTCATGCCACATCTATCTCCTGGGCTGAAAGCCTTTGTGCCAGGGGCCTTGATGCCGCCTGGGGCCTCCTCTCTGCAGCTCCCGGGCTAGCCGTGGGTCACCTGCTCCCTGCACACCAGGGACAAAGGCGTTTCAAGATTCATCCATGTGGATGCCTTAGGGGAACCGCCACAAGGCTTCAAAAGGAAGTGGGGCGGATCTGGGGCAGGGAGAGGAGGCAGCTCGTTAGAGGCTGCAGGAAAGTCGGCCTCTCCCCCTGGGCATTGTCCCCGTCCCACCTCCCAGCCAGAACCAGAACACGGCAGCCTCAGCCTCGGCCAGGTCGGGCCCCTGGGAACAGCCAGAAGGGTCTCTGCTAGAGGTCAGAGGCCAAGCCACAGGGCTGCTCCGGGGAGATAGACACCTCAGAAGCCACATGTCCCGGGCTCCGGTGTCCCCCTCCCGCACTGGTGGGCACCGAGGCCCAGGCAGGGTGAGGCCCACCCGCCAATCAGGTCGGGCGGGCAGCGACAGCGTCAAGGTGTCCTTAGTGCCCCTCCCCTGTCCACAAGACACAGCAGCGGGCACCGCGGGACGTTCCGCAGCCAGGCCAGCACAGCCAGACTTCGCTGGCAGCCTGTCTTGGTCGCGCCCAGGCGCAAAGATGAACGTGCCCGTCTCTGAATGGGCCGGCCTCCTCTGCAGCCACAGATCCGGGGAAGCTGGCAAGAGTGGAAGGGGCTTGGGGGACCCTGAGCAGGAAAAGGGGGCCCCAAAGAAACGCAGTGGAACCTCAACTTCAGCACGTGCAGAATCCACACAGGAGTCTCCGACTCGCCAGATCTGGGGGTGGGGGACCCTAAGTTTCCACTTCCAGCAATTCCTCAGCTAACATTTGCTGTCCCGGGACCCCCGGGCAGCCATGAAGGGCAGCCTGGCCCAGGACACAGGCTGCAAACCCCAGCGTTCTCCTGTGGTTATTTGCAAAACACAGGCGGACAGCACTTTAGAGTATGGGAGATCAGCCGGGCGTATTGTAATCCCTGCGTTTGGGAGGCTGAGACAGGAGGATCACGCAGGTTCGAAGCCAGCCTCAGCTACTTAGTGAGGCTCTCAGCAACTTAGTGAGACCCTGTCTCCAAGTGAAGTAATAGGTATATGGCCCAGAGGTAGAAAGCCCCTGGGTTCCACCCCCAGTACCACACACACACACACAAAAAAAAAACCAAACAAGATCACTTCTTCCCCGCCTCCTTTTGGTTCTCCAAAGACCCCCTGTCATGGCCCCCACTTCACATTTGCCCAGGGATGACAGATGACTGAGCAAGGTGCCCAGGCTGGGGAGGAATGACACCCACACCACTGTCCCGCCCACTGCATTCAGCCTACATTGCTGCCACTTTTCTGCCAGGGCACAGCTCAACACCAAGGAGGTGGTCCCCTGGACCCTCACACCTGGGGGCCCTGCCGCTGGGCCGCCCACGCCCTCTGCCCTGCAGGTGCCAGGCTTGGAATTTGAGTCCGTGTCATCCAGCTCCGGCCCCGGGCCACCCATGGCGCTGTCCCCCGAGGCGGCATCGAGCTGTTCCAGGAAGCTGGCAGAGCCACCAGGCAGCGGCAGAGGGACCTCAAGGTAATTGGGTTCCTGTGGCTTTGTGATGACGTGGGCTGCTCGGGGGCCAGGCGCGCCGCGGCCCAGAGGTTTCGCTCACCGGCCTCTTCAAACGGGCCCCCAGCGCCTCTCCCCCTCGCGGCCGTCTTTACCGTGAGTTAATTATTCCCAGACAGAAAATTACTTCCAACTCGCAGAGACGAGTAATTTGGGGTGGCAGATCTCATTATCGGCCATCCTCCACGTGTCTCCCGGAGAGCAGGGGAGACTTTCCTGGGCCTGGGAATGTAATTATGGGGAACTTGAGAGCCGGCTGCGGTCGGCGCTGACGTCAGCCAAAGCCGGATCCTGGCAGCGGCTGAGCCCGGCGGCAGAGCGCCCGGGGCTCTGAGCCCCGCGCCTGTGACCTCCCCTCTAAGGCCCCGACCTGACCCAAGCCCCAGACCCTGCAGTGGGCTCACTAGCACGCCCCCAGAATTCATGTCCACTCCAAACCTCGGACAGTGACCTCATTTGGAAATGAGGTCTTTGCAACCGAGGTTGATTGAGGCCCGGGAGACCGGGTCCTTCTGCCTTTAGGGTGGGCTCAGATCCGTGACTGGTGTGCTCCAGAGACACGAGAGACCACAAGACGACGCAGGCTGAGAGCGGAAGGGCGCATCCAGGGCCACCTGCAAGGGAGGCGAGGGTCCTCAGTGCGTGCCCCCCCCCCCGGCTGGCACCTGGGCTTGGGGTCCTGGCCCCCAAAATGGTGAATGTATTTCTGCGGCCTTACGCCCCTGTGGTTGAAGCTGTTGGTTTCTGTAGCCTGAGGACACACTGGGCCAGGGAAGGTCCTGCTGAAGGGACAGGCTTGGTCTCCTCCTGCCTCCGGGCTCCGCCTGAGCCCCCCACAGCAGCCCGGCAGTGCCCTTCTCTCTCCTCCTCCTGCCCCTCTCTACTCAGGACACAACGCCTACCTCCCCTCTGCAGTCTGAACCCCTGGAAAACAGCATGATGGGTGACCTTCTGCGCTGCCTCCCTTTGAGCCCCGGGGAGTGGGCCCTAGGTAGGGGGTGTGGATGGAGGGGCTGCGCCCCTAGAGCGGCAAACTGCACTGGGCGGTGTCCTCCAGGAGGACTGAGGCCGGCTGGCCTTTAGCCTTCCCAGAAGAAAGCCTGTAGGTTCTCTACACAGCAACCTCACCTCTGCAGGCCCTGGGGCCTGCCGCCAAAAACCCCCATGAACTGAAGATGGAGGGGAGACTGGCCTGGGGAGGGGCCAGCGGCAGGGCCCCCACAGTCACCATGGCACCGGCGGATCGTGCAAACACTGTGATTCGATTTTCAAAGGACATCGAAATTGGGGGGGGTGGGGGGATCAAAAGAAACTGGAAGTAAGCTTACCAACGCACCGGGACAAATAGACTCCCAGCCGGGTGGACCAAGCTGGAGCAGGAGGAAGAGACACCATGGCGACCGGGCAGCAGGCGAGGGGAGCGAGCAGCCCACCGAGGACGCAGACTCCAGAAAAAACACGGGACGCCTTGGAATGGGAGACTTCAGAGCAGAGGAAGACGCTACCGATAAACACCGTGTGGGCCTAGGAAATGGAAAACCGCCAGGGCCCTCGGCTGCCTGCCCAGGTGTCCTCCCCAGAGGCCACCCTCGCCCTCTCCAGGCTGCGATCCCGCTGCCCCTCCATTCCCAGAGGGACCCCGTCCCCTCCTATCCTCTCTTTCCCCAGGACCGTCTCCGCTGGCAGATCGCCCTCGATGGAGCGCTGCGGTGCGCGCGTGGGTAGAATAGCCCCTGATTAGCGAGTCACGCGGAGAAAGCCTGCCGCGTAATCACCGCGATCGAGGCAGAGATCAAAGAGGCTCGGAGAACGGCTCGGCGAGTGGAACACGAACACAAGAGGATAATTGGTGTCCCTGATTCAGAGCCGCTAATGAGAGCCGCACACAGGTGGCCGGGGAATCTATAATAGGAGAGCGAGTCGTGGCAAGAAAGAAATACAGATCCCAAGCACAGAAGAGCGTGCCAGAGCACCGCACGCACGCTCCTCGGCCAAGGTACGGATTTCAGAGAAACAGGCTCTTTAAACATGTAGGACAGAAAAGAAGAAACCTTTGCAAGGAAATTAAAAACCACCTGCACAAGGCTTCTGCCCAGCCGTGGTCCACTTCGGAAGACCCCGGAAAGCCAGCTGTGATGGGAAGACTGTGGGCTTTGCAGAAATCACTCGCATCGGGCATGCTGGGGGCAAACGCAGGTGACTGACACGGGCACCTAGGAGCCACACACACTCTCACCGAACCCTTCCTGGGAAAATCGAACCAATCACAGTAAAACCCAGCCGGTTAGACAGCGGCAAACACTCAATCCATTTAAACGAACACTTTAACAGTAAACCCTTCTAAGAATTAACGGTGGCAGCAAATAACGGGAAGGTTTTAAGCTGAGATCATCTCAAAAATAAGGATGTAACTATAAAGATCGTGGGCGGGAGGGAGTGGAGGAGGCGGCACTGGCTCCAACTCCAATCCCACAACAGGGCGCTCGTACCTGCCGTAGGACGTCGGCACCGGTGTCAAAGTCACTATCTACGACATCTAACTGTTGCCTAATTTTTTTCCAGAGGCTCATTTTTTATCAAAGAGAGATCACTTAAGAAATAGTTTACTTGAAGTTTAATAATCCCTTTGGATTTTTCCACTTGAGTGTAAAAATTAAATAGCATGCCCTCGTTAATAATCTTTGGTGGTGAGATAAGGTTCCCATCGACTTCTCCCCGCTCCCTCTCCCCTCGCTTGTCTGGAATGAGCTAGCTCGCTTTAACTCCTGCACAGCAGCAGCGGGTGGTGGTGTACCTTGACGGTGTACTTCTGCGCTTTGTCCTCTGCGGAGCGCTGCGGTCACGCATGCTGCTCCCCGGTGTTCAGCTGCTTCCGAGGCCCCGAGATGTTGGCAGTGACTGTGCGGCTTGCTTTGCCTATGGAATGTGAGAGAAGGAAGTCTGTCACTTCGGAAGGAAGGCTTCAAAGTCACTTGTATCTAGGGGGGCTATTTGTTACAGCAGCACAACCTAGATTGTTTCCACTGATACAATGCACATGTATCATTTCATAAAAACAACGGGGGGGGGGTGCTGTCAATGAGAAGAAAGAAAGGGAGAGGGGGCAGGGAAATGAAAGATAGAAAAGGAGGGTAGAAAGAAAATTAGAAGCAAAGATGCCAAAATATGAATATGGTTCATTCTTTGAGATGAAAACCTACATCTTTGTTAGTCCTTTGAAGTTTTATATATTTCTTTGTCTGGGAATGGAGGGGAGGATACTGGGAATTGAACCCAGGGACATTCTGCCTCTGGGCTACACCCCCAGCCCTTTTTATTTTTGTGTTTTGTTTTGTTTTGAAACAGAGTCTCTAATTTCAAGGGTCTCACTACATTGCTGAGGCTGTCCTTGAACCTGTGATTCTCCTGACCCAGGCTCTCAAGAACTGGGATTGCTGGCATATGTCACCACGAGCAGCTAAAGTTTCTGTATTTCTTCTTCTTGTTGTCTTTGGTGGGGGAGAGGTACTGGGGATGGGATCCCGGTGCTTACTAGGCAAGAGCTTCACCACTGAGCTATGTCCCCAGTCTTTTTTATCTTAAGATAAGTTCTCAGCAAGTTGCCTACGCTGACCTCAAACTTGTAATCCTCCTGCCTCACCTTCTGAGTTGCTGAGATTACACGCAAGCACCACAGCTCCTGGCTTTATTTCTTTTTATTAAAAAAAAAAAAACAGGTTTTCTTAAGATTAAATCAACCGCAACAGCTAGGGACTCGCTGGTTCCCCTGGCACAGTCTCCATGACAAGAGCCCATCACTGCCTTTGCCCACAGGCCAACACAGGGAGACCTTCGAGAAGTGGAGGCCAGGACTAGAGGCCAGGATGGGCCTCAGGACAGAACTCTGGGCCTCAGGCCGCCTGTCCACTAGTACTAAACACAGCCAGCAGAGCACCAGCTCCATCATGCCCACCCACGGCTGGCAACCTTCCCCACGCAGGGACCACACCACACTCTGCAGATGATGAAACTCGGGTCTAGCTAGCTGGCTTTTCTGAGGCTTCACAGGGAGTAAGGGAAATCGAGTCCTCCAGGAGGGCAGCTGTCTCCAGAGACCCACAGGGCTTCAGGGCTCCAGAGGAGGAGCCATGGCTCTGCAAGAAGCCAGGTGCATCCTGGCTGGCAAGAGGGCCGTGGGGAGAACTGCAGGGAGGCTCAGAGCCCGGCTGCCTGGCCATCCTGCAGCCTGGGCTCCAGCCGCCAGCCCAGGGCCAATGGGCTGCCAGGAAGGCCAGCGGGCGCACATCACTGGGCCCCACAGGAAAAGCAGGGAAGGAGAGGAGGACTGTCCATGAGCCAATCACGGAGAGACAAAACACAGGCCCCAAAGCAGACGCAGCAGAAACCAAGCCTGCAGGGCCCCGACCAAGACTGGAGCTGAGCGCTTCCTGGGGTGGGGGGCTGGACCAGCATGAAGATGAGAGACGTCCTGCCAGCCCGTGGGGCCGACTAATCCCTCCACTGCCGCCTCCCACTCCGGAACCTTCTGCAGAGTCTGAGGCCACGGTGGTGATGAAGACGGTGCTTTGGGGAAATCAAGGACTGGAAGCAACTGGTAGACAGTGGAGAAATCTCCGGGGCAGGTCTGGGGAGACCCAAGAACCCCAGCAGTGGGGCCAAGGGCGCCCCTCGTCTCAGAGCAGGGTGTCACATCACCAGGTACAGAGGGGGACCGGGAGGCTCGGGGGAGGTGGCACTGTACCCAGGCAGGGGTGGGAGGACCAGGCCGGGCTGAGCATCCACGCCCCTTGGACGAAAGCTTAGCTGGACGCATGCCTGTGATCCCAGTACTTGGGAGGCTGAGGCAGGAGGGTTCCAACTTAAGGTCAGCCTCAGCAACTTAACAAGACTCCATTTCAAAATAAAAAGGGCTGAGGGTATAGCTCAGGGGAAGAATATTCCCAAATGTCATTCCTAGCGCCTCTCCCTCCACACACACACACAAAATGCACACATAAAATTTGCATGTTGCTGGGTGTGGTGGCGCACACCTATAATCCAAGTACTTGGGAGGCTGAGACAGGAGGATCTCAGGTTCAACGCCAGCCTTGGCAACTTAGCAAGACTGTGTGAAAATAAAATAATAAAAAGAGCTGGGGGTGTAGCTCAGAAGCAGAACATCCTTGGATTCTGTCCCCAGCGCCATAAAGCTCGGCTGGACAGGGTCCCAATTCCATGTCACCTGGTGCTCTCCCCAGAGGCCAAGGGCATTGTAGTTACAAGAGGCCGGCAGGTGACCGGAGGCTGGGCCCCCACCTGAGCCGCTGCACCCCGGGCCAGGAGGAAGGACTTCGGTGGTCACAGCCCCCTCTGATCCTGCGAGGGGACCAAGCGAACCGACCCCAGGCAGCTATTTGGACCCAAAATCAGGGTCAACACCAGCATCCCGCCCCCGGCCTCAGGGACTGGGAAACGGGTCATCGCCTTCCACATCCTGCGCCATCCTGCCATTGGCCACCCTGGCGCTATCCCTGCAGACCGTCCTCCCAGAGCCCCAGCCCATGCCACAGCACAGGACCCGGCCCAGCCCAGTCCTCACGGCCAGGAGCGCTGAGACCCCACCTGCAACGCTACCCGGCTCCTACAGCCCTCTGAAGGCACATTTGCAGGCAACTTCCAAGCTGAAAACCCAGAGGCAGGTAGAGTGGGTGCGGAGGGGCCTCTAGGGTGTTGCGCATCAAAAGCGCCCCCTGGCAGCCGCGGGCCTCGTGTCTGGAGCCGCAGATGCGACACAGGAGCAGACACACCGGGGTGGGCGTGGGAAGGTGGCCGGAGGAGGGGACGCACGGCCCTCTGTCATGGTCCTGAGCCGCAGCTGGCCCACCCTGCTCCCTCACGCGGGAAGGCAGAAGCCCTGAGGTCTTCGTACCCACTCACCGGTGCAGGAGCTACTGTACCCCGACTTTCCAGCAGGAATCAAGGCTTTGAGAACAGAGGTGGCCTGGCCTGGACCTCATGGCAGCAGCGATAGGACCAAGAGGAGGCGGGGGGGGGGGGGGCTGGGGACGGTTTGGGAGACAATCATGTCACCCCCACCCTGGGACCTCTGTGGCTTCCGTAGGAAGCAGCTCAAACTCAGTGGCTCCGAGTAGCCCAAAGGTGTCCTCGTCCAGTTCCGGAGCCAGAGTCTGAGATCTGTTCCACTGGCTGACACAGTGTGGCAGGGCTGGCTGTTCTGGAGACCAGGGAGAACGGACGCCTTGCTCCCCCAGTCTCTCTCCTGGCCTCACCTGCCTCCGGCCTCACCTCTCCTCCCTGGCCCCGGCCTCCAGCCGCCAGCCTCCAGCCATCCCATCGCCCTCTCGCAGGCCACATAACCAGGACCCGGCTGCGGGTCCTTCACTTCAGCACGGCTCTGAAGCCCTCTGACGGGCAAGGTCCGGGAGTGGGATGTTGGGATGACAATATGGCTGCTCACACCTGTGAGAGTAGGAGAGGAATGGCCAGCGCTGGTTTGCAGGGGAGGAGGGAACATGCCAGGAAGGTACCTGTGACCGCCCTTCTGTCTTCCCACCACGGACCAGAGCGGGCGAGGGACTGACAGACTGCGCAGGCCCAGGGAAAGCCTGGTTCAAAGGAGCCTGACCCGCCCGCTGCAGCCAGGGGCCATTGGTCTCTCCTCTCTATCATCATCATCTACTTCTTCTTCTTCTTCTTCTTCTTCTTCTTCTTCTTCTTCTTCTTCTTCTTCTTCTTCTTCTTCTTCTTCTTCTCCTCCTCCTCCTCCTCCTCCTCCTCCTCCTCCTTCTCTTCCTCCTCCTCATTCTCCTCCTCCTCTTCCTCCTTCTCCTTTGTCTCCTCCTCCTCCTCCTTCTTCTTCTCTTCCTCCTCCTCCTTCTCCTCCTCTTCCTCCTCCTCCTTTGTCTCCTCCTCCTCCTCCTTCTTCTTCTCTTCCTCCTCCTCATTCTCCTCCTCCTCTTCCTCCTCCTCCTTTGTCTCCTCCTCCTCCTCCTTCTTCTTCTTCTCCTCTTCCTCCTCCTCCTCCTCCTCCTTCGTCTCCTTCTCCTCCCCCTCCTCTTCCTCCTCCCCCTCCTCCTCCTCCTCCTCCCCCTCCTCCTCCTCCTCCTCCTCTTCCTACTCCTCCTCCTCCTTCATCTCCTTCTCCTCTTCCTCCTCTTCCTCCTCCCCCTCCTCCTCCTCCTTCTCCTCCTCTTCCTCCTCCCCCTCCTCCTCCTCCTCCTCCTCTTCCTCCTCCTCCTCCTCCTTCTTTTCATCTTCATCTTCTTTTGGAATTAGGAATTGAATACAGGGGCATTCTACCTCCGAGCTACATCCTCAGCCCTTTTTATTATTTTTTTCTTAAAACAGGGTCTAGGTTGCTGAGGCTAGCCTCAAACCTACAATTCTGTCTCAGCCTCCCACTGGATTACAGATGGGCACCACCATGCTGGCCAGTACTGCGATTATAGATGACACCACCACGCCCGGCGAGGGCCCAGCTTGCAGATCACTAAATCAGAGATGGAAACAGCCCCTGATCCAGACCATCAGGAGGAGGAAGTAGCTAAGAGCCCCATGGGCCCAGGTCAGAGCAGGGCTTTGAATCTTCTTCCTGCCCCCCTTCCTTCCTTCCTCCCTTCCTTCCTCCCTTCCACATGTGGCCCTAAAGATTACACCCAGGCACTTTCTACACCTCTATCCCTTTTTAATTTTTATTTTGAGGCAGGTTCTCACTAGGTTGCTGAGGGGCTCCTTAAGTGGCCAAGGCTGTCCTCCAGACTGCAATCCTCCTGTCTCAGCCTCCCAAGTGCTGAGATAACAGGCATGCGCCCCTGCACCAGGCTAGGGCTCTGTTTCTTTACGCATCGGGGCTGGTCTGCGTGATGTCCTGGCAGAGTTCAGGTCACTATTTCCATTTTCCCACCAACGTGGGGGATGCTGACGTGGGTAGGCTGACCCCGAGTGTGCTTGGGCGACTCCTGACTCGAAGGCATGCTTGGAAGCTGGTTCTTGTGGGGCTATTTGAGGGTTGTCTGCAGAATATTTGAAGATATGTTAAGAGCACCTGGCAAGCCAGGCGTGGTGGCGCACGCCTATGATCCCAGCACTTGCGAGGCTGAGGCAGGAGGATCGCGCGGGTTCGAAGCCAGCCTCAGCTACTGAGTGAGGCTCTCAGCAACCTAGTGAGACCCTGTTTCCAAATAAAATACAAAATAGGTCTGGGAGTGTAGCCCGGAGGTAGAAAGCCCCTGGGTTCCATCTCTGGTACCACAAAAAAAAAAAACCAAAGATGGTGGTTCACACCACCATCTGCTGCTCCCTGCATATATGCACACACAGCCCCTGCCCCCACCACCCTGGGCCCCGCCTGGAGGAGGGCCGGGCGCCCAGCACCAGCTCCACCCAGGGCCACCACCTCCAGGCAGCACTTTGCAGCTGTCTGGCCCCAAGTCATCCCCCTCGGGCTGTGCGCCCCTACCGTCCCTAGGGGGACGCCAGGCGTCCACGCCCACTCCCCAAGCAAAGCCTCCAATCTCCAGCGCTGATGGAGAAAACCATTTCCTGATCAAATATTCATGGGCCTGCCAACACTAAAATAGGCCCGAGAAGAGGACAGACAACTTTCGTCCAGCACAAACGCTTGATCAAATGACCTGGCACCTGGCCGCTGGCCTCTGTCAGGTGACCCCCGGGGCCCCAGCAGGGGGCTCCACAGGCGTGACCTGTGCCGTGGCTCCATGGCGCCCCCGTCCCCACATTCTCAACAAAGCTGTCCATCTTGTACCCACACCACGTCCACAGCACCTGCTCCTGGGGAGATACCTCGCCCCACCTCTGGACACAGACACAGCCCTCCCGGCCTGGGCAGAGAGAAGTCACAACCATGACCCTAGGGTGCCACCACCATCATACGCTTCACCTGGCTTCACATTTAACCAGCCTCCTGAGACCAAGGTCACCGCAGCAGAGCAAGGGTGTCACCTCGAGTGACCGTCCGACCCCCTGGGAGGTGGCCCTCCCTGCCCCCTTCACAGTGAAGAGCTGCAGCTCAGAGACTGAGCCCCTCATCCTGCGTTTTGGAGACCACCGGCAATGGGTGTGGAATGTTCTAGAACCCACAGAAAGCCGGCATGTTGGGGCAGGATAGATGTAAGTTGAGGCTCAGGAGCCATGCTGGGTACGGTGGGCCCATACCTGTGTCCTTGAGGACAGAGGACTCGAGCTGGGTGTGGTGGTGCACACCTGTAATCCCAGTGAGGAGGTAGAAGGGAAGTAGGCAGAGAGGGAAGAGGCCTCATAGAAAAACTTAATTTTAGCCGGGCGTGGTGGCGCACACTTGTAATCCCCACGCTTGGGAGGCTGAGACACGAGGATCGCACGGGTATGAAGCCAGCCTCAGCTACTTAGTGAGGCTCTCAGCAACTTAGTGAGACCCTGTTTCCAAATAAAATATTTTAAAAATAGGTCTGGGAGTGTAGCCCAGAGGTAGAAAGCCTTTGGGTTCCACCCCCAGTACCACCAAAAAAAAAAAAAAGAAAAGAAAAGAAAAACTTAATTTCCTGAGGGGCAACAAACACTAGTTAACTTCCAAGGCTCCTAAAAGAGACCAGCCCTTCCAAGGTTCAGAGATAAGAATGACAAAATCTTCGCAAAACCATCTATTTACTAATCACTCCTACTGAAAGGAGACCCCTCAAGGACATGCAAATACCCTATGCAGATTTTAAGAACTGCCCCCCAGACTCCAAGTAACAGAGGACTTACAGAGATATATAAACCCCTAGACCAGTCACCAGGACGGTTACCCACTCTGAGACCCCCTCCCCGTTGGGGAGCTTCTCTCTCTCAGGTCATGTTAGCTTTGAGAGAAGGTGGGGTGCAATTGAAGGCACTTGGCCCCGGGCTACACTCGGGTAGTGACCTGAAGGCCTCCGCTGGACATCAAGGCTGACCAGGGCCCCTAGGGGTGACCTGCACTTCTTTTCTGGCAGATCGCGTGGACTCTGGGAGAAAGCAGCTTGCAACTGAAGGCATTTGGCCCGGGATACCCTCAAGTATTGTCCTGAAGGCAGCTGCTGGGCACCAGAGTCCCGACAGCCCTTAGGGGTGTTCGGCCACTTTTCCCTATTCCCTGGTGTTTCCAATAACCTTTTACTCCCTTCCTGACGTCTGCAGGTGTCATTTTTCGCTCACCGCAGACAAGAATCCGGTAAGGAAACGCCGAGTTTCTTCTCAAAAAACCCCCATTTAACCAGTACCTGGGAAGCAGAGAAAAGAGGTTGCAGATTCAAGGCCAGCCTCAGCAACTGAGTAAGACTTTCTTTCAAAAAAACTTTTTTAAAGGGGGAGGCTGGAGGTGGAGCCCAGAGGGAGAATACCCTGGGTTCAATCCCCAGTACCAAAAAAAAAAAAAAAATAGGGATTTGGACAGAGACATGTGGGAAAAACAGTCAGGCAGTGAGAGCAGCAGAGCGGGGGGGGGGGGGGGCCTGTGGCTGCAGCCCAGCAAAGCAGGACCCAGCACCCCCGGGTACTGGAGAGGCAGGAGGCACCTCTGAGCCTCAGAGGGACACTTGACCTCAGCCTCTGGCCTCGGCCCTGGAGAAGATGAATCTGTTGGTTCAAGCCCCGCTTTGGTGTTTTGTTGTGTCCAGGAGGAAGTCAATATCGCCTGCTAACCAGATCCCGTGGTGCTTGTGGAACAAGCAAGGGGCTCGGGAGGTCCAGCCAGAGTGTCCGAAGGTCTCTGGGAGGCACCCGCCCCGCCTGTCACCAGCTCCCCGCTGCCTCGGGCTGGGGCTCCGGCGGCTCTGTGCACCTGGGACCAGGCTCCTTATAACCAACAGGGATGTTAGGCTCACAGCTCCAGAGGCTGGGAAGCCCATGAGTCCACGAGTACAGTGCAGGCTTCCGCCGGTGTGGGCTGTGTGGTCCCGGAACTGGCTTTTCCAATAACCCACAGTCAAGACACCAGCCCATCCCGTGGTAAGGACGTTATCCACGCAGGACAGCCGAGCCCTGGTGACCATGGTCCCTCTTAAGGCACCACTCAAAACACTGCGGCCCTGAGGATTCGGTTTCCAGTGCCCTGATTCTCGGGACACGCTAAATCACAGCTAGCACCTCCAAGCCAGCATGCAGCTGGGCTCCTCTGGTCCCCCAAATCTGCTCCCATCAGAACCCATCTCGGGAAGTAGAGCGCCACCCTCCTCTCTGACCAGCTCCGAAGCCCCGGTCATTCTCCATCCTCTGCAGTACACACCTACAGCCCGTCAACCGGATGACTCCTGGATCAGCTTCCAGATGTGTTGAGAAGGCAGGCGTGGTGGTGCACACCTGTAATCCCAGTACTTGGGAGGCTGAGAGAGGAAGATCACAGGCTGGAGGATGGCCTCAGCAACTTAGTGAGATCTTGCTTCAAAATGTAAAAAAGTAGCTGGGCGTGGTGGTGTAAGAAAGCACTTCAGATGCCCAGGACGCAGCAACGGGGCCAGCAGGGAGATGGCCGGTTCCCTCTGTTTCCAGGATGGAGCCAGAAGGACCAGCTGTGGAAATTACAGAAAGGGGCGCGTCGGGGATGACCCCCGAGTTTTGGGTTGGAGCCACTAGAAGGCGGAGTGGGATTGAGGGAATGCAGGCGGGGTGGCTGGGGCTGCCTCTGGCACCCTCGTGGGGACAGAGGGGCTCCTCGGCGTGGGAGCTTGGTAGTCAAGGGAAGGTCTGGGCTGGGCTGGAGTCAGGGTGTCCAGGCAGCAATAGTTAAAGCAGGGGCCGCACAGTGGTTAGGGAACCAAGGAGACGGGAAAGAAGAGGCCCAAGGAGATGAGAGGGGCAATGCCCAGGAGGTGGGGTGCCCAGGAGGAAGGGCACCCCTGAGAGGGCCACTGTGCAGGCACACGGAGTCTCCCGGGAGGGCCAGAGTCAGTGGGAGCAGATGACAGCTGGTCAGAGCAGAGGGTGAGAATGGAGGGCTTTGCTGATGAGATGTTGGCTGAGTTTGTGGATGAATGGACGGACAGACGGATGGATGGATGGATGGATGGATGGATGGATGGATGGATGGATGGATGGCAGGCAAAGCACCAGGTCTGGAGGGTGCACGTTAGAATCAGCACAGGCCTCACCCCCTGGAAGAATTGGTGAGGACAGCTAGACAAGTGGTATCGGGCCGGCGGGGACGTGGAGCCTGATTCCCGAGCATTCTGGTGCCCCGGGCCCGAGACGGACGGGACAGTGGGGCGGCAGGGCTGGCAGGCCCTTGGCCTGTTGTTCTTCTTGCCATTTCTGGCAGCTTCTCCTAGGAGACCTCCAAATTATGACACAAATGTCACCCCGCCGCGTGGGTGGAAGCCATCAGCCAGGCTGCTTGTGTTTGTCTGCGGCCCTGACTCTGCCCTCTGCCTAATGGAGCGGCCCCTTGCCGGGTCACTGAGCCACCGCTGACATTTACGAGCTGCACTTAACGCCAGGAACGAGGCTGGCGCTCCTTCCTGACAGCCCCGCAGCCTCCACCAGAGTCATGCTCCACTGGGCCTGGCATCTCCCCTCCCCCAGCCAGAGGCGGCCAGCAGGGGAGGGGCTGGCACTCCTGGCCGCCCCTGGTCCCCGGGGCCCTGTCCTGCTGCCCTTTCTCCTACTGAAACAGCACTTTGTGGGTTGAAAATGTCCTCCTCCTGCACTAACTCTCTAATGGGCTCACCCAAAGGACAGAGGGCGGCTTCTGCAGGACACCCAAGGGCCCTGGAAATTCACCCGGAGGCATCAAAGGTGGAGGTGGGTGCACTTGGGGTGCAGTCATTGGCCCTCCAAGTGGGAACTGTCCCCTTCGCCCTACAGCTGCGGGACAACGCGACAGCTGACAGCCGGTAAGATCTGGCGGCCTGGGGCACCGGGAGCTGGGCTGAGGCTTGATGTAGACGCCCTCAAAATGGTCCCCAGTTAGCCGGGCGTGGTGGCACATGCTTGTAATATTTGGGAGGCTGAGACAGGAGGATTGCGTGCGCAGGTTCGAAGCCAGCCTCAGCTACTTAGGCTCTCAGCAGTTTAGTGAGACCCTGTTTCCAAATAAAAATATAGGTCTGGGAGTGTAGCCCGGAGGTAGAAGGCCCCTGGGTTTCATCCTCAGTACCACAAAAGGAGAAGAAAAGAAGAGAAAAGAAAAGAAAAAGAAGAAAAGAAGAGTCCCAACTGAGCAGGTGAGGAAATGACCCTGAACTTCGATGGGGCCCTACCCGGGAGGACAGAGCGGGAGGACAGAGCCGTCCTTCAGCTGTCCCTCCGCCCCGTTCCACTCTGAACCCTTGTGCCTTCTTGGCTGTCCCCGCCCCCACCCACACTCGGAAAAGTGCATCTGCGTTCCTCCCAAAACATTTGGCCCCCAGCCAGCAGGTCCTGGGGCTTTGGTGGACATGGGGGAAGTTTGGGGTGGCATCCCCCAAACCCACAGCAGGACACCTGTGACTTTAGCCAGCACTGCCCTGACCACCTCTCCTTTGGGGGCCGTGGTGAGAAGGCCCCGGGCTAGGGAGGGGAATTGGCTGGCATGGATGCAGCCCTCTGCCCACTCTGCCCAGTGAGACGCTGGCTCTGGACAGAGCTGGGGATAGGATGACCCCTGAGCCAGGAGGGCTCAGCAGAAGGGGTGCACTGACCGTAGGGGCTCCCACGGCCCCGACGGGACCCTCCACACAGGCCCAGCAAGCTCAGGAGCAGCGCTCCCCGGGCAGGTGGTGTGCTTTGCCCAGGCCGGGGACACGGCCAGCCCGGCCTCTCCAAGGCTGCTCCAGGGCACAGTGGGGTTCAGAGGGACCACTTGGAGAAAGCAGGGCTCAGGGAGGGAGGAGCCCGTGCTTGGGTGGTGGGCCGAGGGAGCAGGAGACAGGCGCCTTCGTGTGATCTTTACCTCCGCCCATTTCAGGGGTGAAGGCGCTCAGGAAAAAGTCAGTCTCCTGCCCAAGGTCACACAGCCCAGGACCCAGACCTGAGAGGCGGCCCGCCCCACCCCTGCGCACACACCCCACTTCCCCTCCTATGACAACCCTTAGGAGTTTTTTTTCTTTTTCAGTACTGGGGACGGAACCCAGGGGCACTGCACCTCCGAGCTACACCGAGCTACACCCCCAGTCCTATTTTTTTAGTCTGTTTCTATTTTTGAAACAGTCTCACTGAGTTGCAAAGGGCCTCCTAAGTAACTGAGGCTGCCTGCGAACCGTGATCCTCCTGTCTCAGCCTCCCAAATGCTAGGATTACAAGTGTACACCACCATGCCCAGCTCCTGGGGAGCTTCTGAAAGGCCCAGCAGGTGCCATGCCACCCTTCAGGTCTCCAGGACAGCAAGCAGAGGCCTCCCTCCAAGCCGTCAGCTTCCAGTCACCCATCACTCAGACCCTGCTGAAGCCCCTCTACACTGGCCACTCTTGACAGGACTAGGAGACCCTCCTCTGCGGGAAACCCTGGGCCTCTCCCTTGCTTGGCCTCAGTCTTTCTACCTGTGGGATGGGGTAAGCAGAGTGGATTCCCAGGGTGCCCTGACAAACCATGAGTCATCGTGTTGAGAAATGCAGGGAGGGGCTGGCAGGTGAGGGGATGCTGGTGAGATCCATGGTTGCCGTGGTGACGGGCATCAGTTTAGCGGGTGCACATTCCCAGCCTGCTGGAGCAGCTGCTCCTGCCCCACCTGGATCTCAGAGGCCTGGCCGGCGAAGGCCCACCCACTTGGAGATGGAGGAGAGGGCTCAGGCACCAGGCTGCGAGGGGTCCCTCCCCAGGCAGGCTGGTCCCCTGCCCGGGACCTCCACCTTGCGTCCTAAGAATGGTTTAGCTCAAGCAATCCACCCCTCTCTGTCTCCATGGCAAATGCCTCCCCAGGTCTCTGGGGGCCTGGAAATGACCGGCCCAGCCCCGGTGCTCAGAGGCGCTGGCCATGATGGAATGGCAGGGAGGTCACGCAGGACAGCGGAATGGGGTCAGGGAGGGATGGACGGGGTGGGGCGGGCACCTGACAGGTTCTGAGTCCAATAGCCACCAGGTGGGAGCTTCGCAGAGCTCACCCACACGCCAGCCACGCCGGGTGCTCGCTGGTTCTCACAGCTGGAGAACAGGGTGATCCCAGCTCCACAACCATGTCCAGGAGGAGACCGGGACCCAGGCCTGTGGGCGCTGCTGCCCTGTCCACGTCGACACACAGCACTGCCTGAAGGTGGCTCTGTGAACCTTGAGGCTGAGCTGGGGTGAGGCACCTCAGCCATGGTCAGGCTCAGGCTCGGCAGCAGGGCCAGCCCCGCCCGCCTGGGGAGCCAGGGAGCCCAGACAGCCTGTGCCTGTAGGCAGGGCTCCAGGGACCATCGAGACGCAGGGTGAGGCAGGGCAGACTGTATTATAAGGCTGAGGCACAGGAAGGGGTTGCTCTGCCTCTGCCCAACAGAAGCCCAAAGACCCAGTAAATAAGAAAAGAGAGGAGGAACAGGGAGAAGGAGGAAGAAGAGAAGAAGAGGGGGGAAATGTGGGCTGTAAGCACCCCCACATTTCCAAAGTGAGACCATCTTTGGACCCTCAGCCATCCCCCAGGGAAGCAGCGGGTGGGAGAACCCTGAGAGAGGGTTTCCTGGCGGGTACAGAGGTGCCCCCACCGTGACCACAGCCTCATGAGAGGTGAGGAGTCCCCAGGAGCCCAGGGACACCACGGGTGCAAAGGCCCTGGGGTAGCACTGTGCTGGCCTGCTGGGGAGCAGCAGGGGATGGAGCCGAGCCAGCACGGGTGGGGAGAGGTCAGGAGCCAGAGGTCAGGCCTCGGTGAGGGCACCAGGCCCCTGGAGTGTGTCGCAGGCCACGTGGCAGGGCTGGTATTCCGCTGGGCCTGCTCTGGCCACCGTGAGGAGAGGCAGCGGGGGATGAAGCGTGAAGTGAGGAGCTGGAGAGGGGCCGCCGCGGGGCCCGTGGGGCTGAGCAGGAGGCGCCAGGCGCGTGCTGGGTGCATTCAGAAGGCAGAACCCGGGGTCGAGTCAGCTGTGGGCGAGGACCCCAGGGCCAGGGCAGGACGGCCCGTCCCAGCCTGGTGGTCCTTTCCGGAGCAGCAAACAGAACCCAGGCTGCAAACTCTGGCAGAGGCTCCTGGAGGCCTGATTTGCAAATCGGATTTTAATTAGCTGGAAATGATCAGCTCCGCAGCCTCGACCACCCAGAGGCTGATTCAAAAACCCCCAGTGGCTGGGCACCCAGCTCGGGGACAGCGCCTCCTCCAGGCTGGGCCGAGCGACTCACAGACCAGCTGAAACAGATGTGGAGCCCCCTAACTGCACACCAAGTGTCAGCTCTGTCTCAGAGCTCCAGGAGGGAGGCCGGCAGTGAGACTCAGACACAGCCCCGCGGAGAGAGAAGGGCCAGTGGGTGGAGAACCACCTTAGCAAAGCTGTACCTCAGTGCGGGGAATGCTGGGGTTGAACCCAGAGGCATTCTACCTCTAGCCCTTTTGATTTTTGGTTTTGAAACAAGGTCTCATTAGGTTTCTAAGAGTCTCACTACATTGCTGAGGCTGTCATCGAACCTGGGATCCTCCTGTCTCAGCCTTCAAGTACTGGGATTACGGGTGGGTGCCACCACAGCCAGGTCCTGGCTCCTGTCTCTGAAACATATTAGACTCCATGTGTGAACGATCGTCCTTGTCAGGCAGGGTCCCCGCCTCCCTCAAGCCCCCTGACTCGCTAGGACTCCAGAAAAGGTCCTTAGTTCTGGTCAGGGCCCACCAGAGAAAGGTTGCAGGCACCAGGCAGCGCCCAGGGGACCTGGGAGTGCCAGCACCCACTCCGAAGAGCCCAGTGCTCTGCTCTCAGCAATGACGCGTGATGACAAAGAGGCCAGCCTCTTGGGAGGACGCAGTCTTGAGGGCCAGCTCCACAGTGGCCACTTCAGCCCCCAGAGGCCAGACTGCTGATGGCACCCAGGCCTCAGGGTGCAGGACCCAGTCTCCTGCAGAGCCCTGGGGCTGGCATCGAGCACCTGGTCAAACAACACACCTGCTCAAGGCCTCGGGGACACGCAGCAGTCTCCGGAGAAGGGCACGGCGAGTCCGAGTCGGGTTGCGATCCTCTGTCGCATGTGTGCAGGATGTGGACATTCCCCCGGCCTGCCGAGCTAGCTTTGACCACACCCCCGCCCCTTCCCCTGACAGCCTCCAGCACCCTGCGCTTTCCCAGAAAACCCCAGGGTGCTTCCTGAACTCCTTCCTCTTGCCCCAGATCCAACATCTTGAAACCCCAGAAGACACCGCACCCTCCTCCCCCCTCATCATGAGCAAGGGACAAAGAGAAGAAGGGGAGGAAGGACCCAGCTGCGCTGGCTTAGAGCCCACCAAGGACCCCACTCACCTTGACTGCCTCCCTAAGGAGCCTGCCTTCAAATGCAGTCCCCTTCTAAGGCTGGGGGTTAGATGGCAGGCCATCACGGACGACAAAGTCCTCGCGGCTATAGAAGGCCGGGCGTGGTGGGGCTCACCTGGAATCCCAGAATCTAGAGGTTGAGGCAGGAGGATCACAGGTTTGAGGCCAGCCTCAGCAACTTAATAAGACCCTGTTATACAAAAATATAAAGTGTTGGGGGTATAGTCCAGAGGTAGAATGCCCCTGGGTCAAATCCCCGATATAAGAAATGAAGGAAAAAAGAAAGAAAGGGAGGGAGGGAGGAAGAAAGAAAAAATGAAAAGAAAAGAGAAAGAAAGTAAGAGAGAGACAGACAGACAGACAGACAGACTTCTGGCCATCTATACTGCCTAAGTAGGAAGGTCCTTAGAAGTCATCACACCTGACACGCGCATAGCCTATTGGGGAAACTGAGGCCCTAAGGAGGGGAGCCCTATGAGGACACTCATGAGATAGTCACAAACCCAGACTGGAACTCCAGCCCCAGCCGTCCAGCCGGGCCCGGTGGCCACTGCAGCCCTGGGCTCGCTGACCCCCGCCTGCCCACCTGGGCCGGGGCAGCCCCTCCCCCTCCCCCCAGGAAGGGGAAAGCGCCAAATTCTCACTTAACAGCAGGGTGCTTCTGGGCCTCATTAGGATGATGCAAATTAATATTTATTATGCAATTATTCATCTTTATAATTGCTAGTATTTCAAAGGGAGCCGGGAGGCTTTAATTAGAATGCTTCAAGTGTTAATAAAATGGAATGTCAGAAGGAGAGTTGCCCCTGTCTGCAGCACAGCCCCCCGCAGTCCTGGGCCAAGCTGCCCCCAAAGCTTCTCCGAACTCCGTCCACATGGTCCAGAGGCCTGGCTTCCCCGCCTGGAATCACCAAGAGTGATTATCGTCCAAGAGTGTTGGACCTTTTTCTTTTCTCTTTGAATCTTAACTTCTGAAAACCTCGCAGGACATGTAATTACAGATGCATGAGGCTCGAAAGGTCTGTGAGACCCACCGGACGCTTGGGCAACTTTCAGAGGACCGCAGCCGGTCCTGGGCAAAGAGGCCCCACTCCTGCCCTTAAAAGCACAGTGGCATGCCGGGCGTGGTGGCACACGCTTGTAATCCCAGCATTCGGGAGGCGGAGACCGGAGGATCACAGTTCAGGGCCAGCCTCAGCTACTTAGCGAGGCCCTCCGCAGCTCAGTGAGACCCTGCTTCAAAACTAAAAAGACTAAAAATTAGGGCTGGGGGTGTAGCTCGGAGGTATAATGCCCCTGAGCTCTATCCCCAGTACAGAAAAAAAAAAAAAAAAAAAAAAAAAGACAGTGACACCAGGAGCCCCTGGCCTGGGATGTTCACTCCATTGGGCATCCGGCACCCTCCGCCCTCCCTCCCCGCCCGCCCAGGGCCAGGCAGCAAACATTTTCAGAGCATTTTTAGGCTAGAACACGTTCAAGTACTGGATTCTGGGGGTGAGGGTAGCAACCTAAGATCAGAAAGTGGGTGGCAATTTTGAGGAGTGAGGTTTGGAGAACTGAGAGCTGGAGCAGCCAGCCGCAGGCCCGCACCACCTGGACAGGTGGTCCAGGAGAGCGCACGGGAGCTGCAGGACCCCTGGGAGCCGGCGCCGGGGCGGGGAGGACAGAGAGGCCTGCGCAGGGAGGACTGAGGGACAGGAGGTGAGGGGCCGGCGCTGCCCAAGGGTCCACCCAGAGAAGCTGCAGCTGAGTGATGGACACGGGGCACAGGGGACACGGGAAAGGGCCATATTAGAGTCCTGGCTGCGGGGACATCAGGAGCCGACCCAGGGG
Organism: Muscardinus avellanarius; assembly: GCF_963383645.1. NCBI lineage: Eukaryota > Metazoa > Chordata > Mammalia > Rodentia > Gliridae > Muscardinus > Muscardinus avellanarius. The sequence goes on along the minus strand of NC_137797.1, from coordinate 5,308,020 downwards.
GAGGCACACAGGCAGCCAGAGAAGCCAGGACAGGTCCCAGAGCCTGAGGCAGAAAGGGGGCTGGAAGGGGCGGCCAGGGGGAGGGGCCTTACCAGGAGCTGGGAGGGGCTTCAGAAGGCGCACAGGGAGGGGTGTGGTCCAAATGTAGTTCCCCAAACCAATGAGGCCCTAGCCACCAGGACCCTGATGAGACCCTGAACGCCCTGACTGAATCCAAGAGGCCAGCCCAAATGGCCTGGGGTCCCCTCTGCGCTGTAGCCCCGTGACTCCATGGCCCTCCCCGGGGGCCTCATTTCTCTTCCCCACCCAACCTAGCTCCCTAGGCGGATGAAAACTGCCAAGCAAAGCACAGTGGCCAGCACCTCTCGTTGGATGGGGCAAGGGCAACAATGCGCCCATTTTACAGAAGAGGAAATCAGGGCAGAGACAGAGACTTAAGGGGGCAGAATCTTGGTGGCAGCCATAGGCCCTCACCCCAGCTGAACTGTGGTCTGACCTGCGCCATCCCTGTCACCGTGTGCCAGCCCTCCACACCTTTACACCCATCCCTGCACTCACAGGGATTCGCCCTGTGCCCCGTCCTTGGGCTACCTTATGAACCCCGGCACCCCAAACCCAGAGGAGCCGGTGCCACACACTCCTCTTCTGGCCCGTCAAAAACGCACTTTCTGCTCTTCGACTGCCCCCCAGTGAGCCTGCACAGCCCTCTGCTGAGAGCACAGACCCGCAGCTCTGCCCAGCAAGATTAATATGCATGTATGGTAATCGGCCCGGCCTGCGATTTGCATGACAATCAGAGAAAAGCGTCCCCTGTCCTGAACAGCTCCCCAAGCTCTAGACAGATGCTCTGCCCACCCTGGAATTTCCACCTGGAGAGACCGTGGTGTCTTGGGCAGGGGCTGATGCTCGAGCCTCCAGGACTGCCCCCACCCCGGCCCCGCCTCCTGAGGCCTGGCAGGAAAACCAGAGCAGAGATGACGGTGCCCTTTGACCTGCTGCTGGGGCTGGCCGCAAACCTGCGATCCTCCTACCTCAGCCTCCTAAGTGCTGGGGTTACAGAGTGTGCCACCACACCCGGGTAACCTCCGGAAGCTTTGTTCCTCAGGGGCCCACGCTGGAATCGGCCCAGCTGTCCTTCAGTGCACAGGTGGTCAGATGACCCCAGGAATATCGCCTGGCAGGACAAGACTCGGCGGTGATGGGGACCCCCAGAGGAGCGCGTGGGAAAGGCAAGTCTGAAGGAGCCAGGCCGCAGAAGCCAGGAACACGGGGATTCTGGGATGATCAAATCGTGGGGCCAGAGCACAGGGTGGTGGGAAGGGACCGGGATGCTGGGGAGGGGCGGTCACACGGTGTCCCTGTGGTGAGGGGCTGCTCAGACTGTTGACTGGGGTGGTGGAGGCAGGAGCTTGCACTTGTGTTAACACTGCCCAGAGGTCACACACGCGTGCACACACACACACGCACAAGAGCAGCTCCGTGCGTTGTCCTGCTGTGACCTCGTGCTAAGGTGCTGCAAAATGTGCCTTTGGGAGAGACGAGAGAAAATGTACAAAGGACCTTCCTCCTTGTGTTCCAGACCCACTATTATCTCAGTTGTTTAAAAAAGTACCAGGGAAGCCGGGCGCGGTGGTGCACGCTTGTCATCCCAGCATTTGGGAGGCTGAGACTGGAGGATCGCGGTTCGCGGACAGCCTCAGCTACTTAGTGAGGCCCTCTGCAACTCAGTTTCCAAATAAAGAATAAAAAAAATAGGGCTGGGGGTGTAGCTCGGAGGTCAAATGCCCCCCGGGTTCCATCTCCGTTACCACATTAAAAATTTTTTTTAATGTGCCAGGGAAAAAAACACAGTCACCACCAAGAGCATCCGATGGAGACCGGGAGAAGACGTGCCATCCCAGTGCCGCGTGGGATCTCGGCTGAGACCCCAGGACAGAAACAGGACAGAGGTAAAAACAAAGGAGATTCAAGAGAGCTGTGGGCTGCCGTTAATGGCCTGACCGATGCTCGATGCTCGGGAACAGCCAAATGTGCCGATGAAGGTCGCCAGCCAGAAAGGAGACGCGCGGGTCTGGGGCTCTCCGCGCCCTCTCACTTCTACTGTAAATCTAAAAAAATTAAGATGCCAGCCGGGCGCAGTGGGCACACTTGTGATCCCAGCATTCGGGAGGCTGAGACAGGAGGAGCGCCGTTCAGGGCCAGCCTCAGCTACTCAGTGAGGCCCCTTGCAACTCAGTGAGACCCGGTTTCAGAATAAAGAATAAAAAATAGAGCAGGGGGTGTAGCTCGGAGGTAGAAAGCTCCCAGGTTCCATCCCCAGACCCGCAAACAATAAATAAATAAAAATTAAGATGCCAAATAATTTTTTTTTTTTTGCAGGTCTGGGGATGGAACCCAGGGTCATTCAACCTCCGAGCTACACCCCCAGCCTTATTTTTTTATTCTTTTTTTGAAACCGGGTCTCACTGAGTTGCAGAGGGCCTCACTAAGTAGCTGAGGCTGCCTGCAAACCGCGATCCTCCGGTCTCAGCCTCCCGAATGCTGGGATTACAAGCGTGTGCCACCACGCCCAGCTCCAAATAACTTTATAAAAATGTTTGGGAGTATCTACGAAGTGCTTCAAGCGGCCACCCCCCATGTGAAGCAATTCCATCCCTGAACATAAACCCAGAAATCAGGAGATCGTAAGCCCCTCCCCAAACAGCATGTGGAGAGACAATGACTGCAACGCTTTAAAACCCAAAAGCACCCAGCATGGTGGCGCACACTTGTAATCCCGCACTTGGGAGGCTGACACAGGAGGATCGCGCAGGTTCGAAGCCAGCCTCAGCTACTAAGTGAGGCTCTCAGCAACTTAGTGAGACCCTGTTTCCAAATAAAGTATAAAAGAGGTCTGGGAGTATAGTTCGAAAGTAGAAAGCCTCTGGGTTCCACCCCCAGTTATTACCAAAAAATTTAAAAATAGAAAAATAAAAAATAAATAAAAACCTAAAAGCTGGTGGGGCGTGGTGGTGCATGCTGTAATCTCAGCATTTCGGAGGCAGAGACGGGAGGATCATGGTTCATGGACAGCCTCGGCTACTTAGGGAGGTCCTTCGCAACTCAGTGAGACCCTGTTTCAAAAGGAGGCTGAATGCTCCTGGGTTCCATCCCCAGACCTGCAATAAATAAATAAATAAATAGGGCTGGGAGTGGAGCTTGGAGGTAGAATGCCCCTGGATTTCATCTTCAGTACTGCAAAAAATAAAAAATAAAAAGCTGGACACAGCCCCATGTCCATCCATGGGAAAAGAAACAAATATGCTTTTCACACCATAGAACAGCACCATTAAAGCAGAGACGAACAAGGTTTACACAGAAGAAAATGGGTGGAGCCCGGCGTGGTGGCTCACGCCTAGAATCCCAGTACTTGGGAGACTGAGACAGGAGGATCCGCAATATGGCGAGACCCTGTTTCAAATTTTAAAAGGGTGGGGGTATAACTCAGAAGTATACTAATTCTGAGTACCAGGAATAACAATAATGTGTGTGTGTGTGTGTGTGTGTGTGTGTGTGTGTGTGTGTGTTGGTAAATATTGAACCCAGGGGCATTCTACGCCTCCGAGCTACACCTTTATTTCAAAACGGAGTCTCACTAAGTTGCAGAGGGCCTCATTAAGTAGCTGAGGCTCCCCGTGAACCCGAATCTTCCTGTCTCAGTCTCCCAAATACTGAGATTACCGGCATGTGCCACCATGCCCGGCTCAAATACTTTTTTAAAAGCCTACATGTATGAGGCTGAGGGTGTAGCTCAGTGGTAAGATACCTGCCTAGCATGTTCCAAGCCCTGGCTTTTATCCCCAACACCTCCCCCCCCCAAAAAAAAGCATACAGGTTATGATCTAAATGTTTGGCCCCTCAAAATGCATATGTTAAGCCTCAGTCTCCAAGGTGAGAGTATTGTGGGGTGCATCTTTGGTAGGTCACTATATTTAGATGAGATTAGGAGGTTGGGATCCCTGGAGTGTCCCTAAAGGATCTCGATATCTATCTCTCTCTCTCTCTCTCTCTCTCTCTCTCTCTCTCTTCTCCTCTTTCTTGTGGTGCTGGAGATTGCACCCAGGGGCATTCTACCTCCAAGCTACACCCCCAGCCCTACTTTTGATTCTTTATTTTCAAACAGGGTCCCACTAAGTTCCAAAGAGCCTCACTAAATAGCTGAGGCTGGCCGAGAACCCTGATCCTCCCGTCTCAGCCTCCCAAATGCTGGAATTACAAGCCTGCGCCACCACACCCGGATTCCTCATCTCTTTCAAACCCAGCAAGCCAGCTGCCTGCGACTCAAAAACAGAGTCCTCCCCAGGAGCTGAGAGGACCAGGCTTGACCTTGAACTTCAGCCCCCAGAGATGGGAGAAGAGCATGTCTCTCTCCGAAGCCCCCAGTCTACAGTTCTGCGTTCTGGCTGCCCAAGAGGCCCAAGAGAGGCAGCAGGAAAATGGCAAGTGTGGGCACCTGCCCTGCAGAGCTTCACCTGTGACTGCCCAAGCTCACTTTCCCTAAGAGGCGTCTAGACCCCGGGCCCGGCCCCAGTGCACTCCAATCTACCCAGGACCTTGCCGTGAACGGCCGCTGCTGACATTTCTTCCTGATGACTCCTGGCTGCAGGGGCCTAAGGATCAGCACCTCTGTCCTCCAAGCAGTCGGGACAGGAGCTCCCTCCCCACGCGTGACAACCCAACAGCCCAGTGCCTCCCGGGGACTGAATCGGGGCTGCTCAGAAAGTTGGCTCATGGCCGGGAAGTCAGTGCCAATAAGGAGTAATAATTAAAGCCACGGTAATAAACGCGACGATAACAGTGGTTGTAGAAACAACAATAATTTCAATAATCACAACCATGACAAAAAGTAATCGCAGTCACAACAATAATAGCACGTACTCATACAATAATACACAGCACGATACAGATAATGATCATTTAATAGCATCGCTGCAGGCTGAGGGCTTTGCTGAGCCCAGCCCCAGAGCCCCGGGGTGTGGCTTCTCTGATGGAACTTGGCCATCTTTTACAGGTGCCCCGAGGTCAGCTGGGGTCACCCATGGCGAGCACCTGGCCTGGGAACCGTGACCCCCGAAACCTCCTGGCCACTTCCCTGACCTCGTGGGAGTCTGTGCAAATGGAACCACAGGCCTTTGTCCCCTGCAGCCCGGGCCTGAGCATAGAGGATTTGGTAACTGTACCCTGGAGTCACAGATTCAGGAGACATCCTGTCCTCCCTCTGACCACAGCCCCCCCCCCCCCCCCCGACTGTTCAGTGGAGGGTGGGGTGTGTCCCAGCCCTGCTGGTCTTGGGCCCCTCCCCCCTCACCAGGCCCCTGCTGGCTGTGTGTCCAGGATGCCCAGTGGGGCATGAACCCTGGTGGACTGGCCAGGCGGTTCTGGGTCCCGGAGAGCAGGCGCTAACCAGAGGAGCCCAGGCACTGCACCGCTTCTCCTCCAGGCTGGAGACAGCTTTGAGATTAAAAAAAAGTGACACCCCTGGTTTCCATCCCCAGTTCTTCAAAAAAGAAAAAGAAAAAGAAAGAAGGAAAGAAAGAAAGGAAGGAAGGAAAGAAAGAAAAAAATCACATGACCAGCCGGGCATGGTGGTGCACACTTGTAATCCCAGCATTTGGGAGGCTGAGACAGGAGGATCATGGTTCACAGCCAGCCTCAGCTACTTAGGCCCTTGGCAACTCAGTGAGACCCTGTTTCCAAATAAAGAATAAAAAATAGGGCTGGGGGTGTAGCTCGGAGGTAGAATGCCCCTGGGTTCCATCCTTGGCATGGCCAAACAAAAAAAGCATGTGACCAGGCACAGCGGCCACGCCCCCTCACCCCAGCGTGATGGCCCAGTGTGGTATCTCGGGGCCACGCGCCTGTGTCCAGGGCGCCTCTCTTAACACCCCAGAGGAACCATCAGAGCCCCTCCGGGAGGACGAGGGAGCATTGGGCAGGAGGAAGACTATGCCAGGACCAGCAGCCGTCCTGGGGAGCCCCCCCTGCCCCCAGGCAAAGTCTGGAAACACCACTGCAGAAAACAGGGAATGACCAAGACAAGTCGGGCGCCCCACGTGGGGACCGCACTGCCTTCCCAGCCGGCCCGCTCATCCATTGTGCCATGGGCAACGGGGCTCTGGGCAGATTCCTGTGGGTGCCATTTCCTGGGCTGTGTCATCATCAGGGGCTCATGGGACCGGCACAGGAGCAAAATCATCTACCCACCATGCTTTGCAGCAGCTCTAGTCCCCAGCACAGTTTTGACGACAGACACAGCGGGGCCTCGGAGCCTCCGCCGCTGGGCTCGGGGGAGCGCCGACACGGCCACACGGCACACATCCCACAGACATGTACAGACACACGCTTCCCCGGGCACTGGGCACAGTGAGGAGGGACCACGGGCCAGGCCCAGAGGAGAGGGTAGATCAGGAGGAGGCCACCCTGCTCCTTAGAAGGGGGAAGGGCGGCCGGTGGCGGCTCACACCTGTGATCCCAGTTTTTGGAAGCCTGAGATAGGAGGCAGGTTCTTGGCCAGCCTCAGCAACTTGGTGAGACTCTGTCTCAAGATAAAATAAAAAGGGCTGGGGCTATAGCTAGAAGCTAGAATACCCATGGGTTCAAAACCCAGTACCAAAACAAAAAAATTTTTCTAACTAAATTTTTTTTTCCTGTACTGGGGATGGAACCCAGGGACAGTCTACCTCTGAGCTACACCCACAGCCCTACTTTTTATTCTTTACTTTGAAATAGGGTCTAAGTTGCGGAGGGCCTCACTAAGTAGATAAGGCTGTCCACAAACCCAGATCCTCCTGTCTCAGCCTCCCAAGTACTGAGATTACCAGCATGTACCACCATGCCCAGCTCACCTAAATTTAAAATAAAAATTAAAGGAGCAAAGGAGCCTGGTCCTCAGTCAGGTGGCCCTGCCCACCCACGGTGCTGAGCGCCCCTCCCCCTGTGCCCAGGGAGGTGCGGGAGGCCCTCCGCCCAGGGGAGCACAGAGCAGCCCCCGTCCTTGCCCCCGGGTCCGGGTCCCCAGGCCAGAAGCCCTGCTGCTCAGCAGGTGGCTACCGCCCAGCCCCCTCCAAAATCCTAGGCCTTGGGGGCCTCAGAGGTGTGCGCCCCACCAGGCCCAGGGCCCTGCTTACTGGGTGGCCAGCTGGGTTTTAATTATCTGGGGCTGCAGAGGGGCCAGGCCTGAGAGGCCAGGCCTCCAGCGGAGGTGGGAGGAGGCTGCAAGGGGCCTCTGGCTGTATTCTCCGTGGACTTGGCTGGGGACGCCCCCTGAAGGCCAGCCACCCACGACTCTGGTCACTTTCTGAAATGGAGTTGAACTGCTTACAGAGGAGCGTCTGGGGCAGGTATGTGCGTGTGTGTGTGCGTGTGTGCGTGTGTGTCTACATCACATGTATATATGGATACCTCTGTGTGTCTACTGTCCCGGGGGCGTCTGTCCATCGGTAGGCTGTGTCTGCGTGTCCGTGGGGTCGTCTATGTGTGTCTGAGGGATTTTGTCTTTGTCTGCATGTGTCTGAGAGTTGTGTCTGAGGGCTGTCTGTGTGTCTGTGTGTCTGGTGCCTACTGTCCGAGGGGTTGTGTCTGTGCGTGGGATGGGGGGGTGCCTGAGGTGGGGTGGCAGGCCGGTTAGGGAGAGTCGGCCCGTCAGGGAGTGTCGGGAGCCATTAAGGCCTTGCCTAGATTGGTGTCTCTGACTCAGCTGACTGTCCTTCGCCCAGAGTCAGCAAGGTTTGGGGTTCTGGAAAGTTCAAGGAGGTCTGGGAGAGGATCAGGTGGTGATGACACGAGGGTACTGATAGGCCTATCTGTAATGTATGTGTTTTGTATTGGTCTGTATCGTATTCCGGTGGTGGTAGCACAAGAATGTTGATTGACCTGTAGCTGTGTATAAATACCTCTGGAAAAACAAGCCCGGCATTGGCACAATAAAGATGAGATTGACCCAGAAGTAGGCGTCGGCCAGGAGCGTCAGCACAATAGAGAATACTGACCCAGGCATAGTCGTCAACCCGTAGGAATATTGACCCAGAAACAGGGGTCGACCAGTAGAGATAGTAGGCTGGCGGCTCCCCCACGTTAGGGTTAAAAACTCTTCATCCTCATGCCTCACTTCAGAACCCCTACTCTTGCTGGATGGCTCCAGCAGGTGGTGGCCCGTACGGGGACAAATTCTGAAACTGAGAATCCCATGAAGGACACCGCTGAATAAAAAAGGAGCGCGCTCGAAAGATATTTGGTAGCAATGAAACGTGGGAATTTTGTAATATATAATTGATCCCTAAAGTAAGTCTTTGAGCCAAAGAAACTAAGCCGGTAAATGAAGAAAGAAACTAAGATAGAAAATGAAGAAAGAAACTGGGATAGAAAATGAAGAAAGAAACTGGGATAGAAAATGAAGGCGCCTAACATGTAAATAGTAATAGAGGATCGGTCAGAAGATTAGTTCCTAACGTAAGAGTTGTAAAAATCCAATGGGTCAAAAAATATAATAGACAATGGGTCAGAAGATTAGCTTTTTGTTTTTTGTACATAGGTTAGAAGATATGCTTTGTGTTAAGCTTCCTAAGGAAGAATCTGCTGTTCAGGACCATAGAGATGACTTGTTTTCTTTAATTTCACCACTTCAAGCAGCGATAAATCGGGATGCAAAAAACGGAGAAGATACTAGGGGATTCGGAGTTTTCCCTGATACTGAAGACCCTGATGGTTAAGGAAGTGTTATTACAGTCCTTAAATGCCAACAAAACTGGGTCAAGGAGGTGTTAATTTCTTGAATGCTGACAAAACTGGTTGCATAGCAGCAGATACTGGCATCCATTCTCCAAAAACAATTTTGCTCTTGTAAAATGGAAAGATCCTTGCACAGGAATTTGGAAAGGTCCTGACCCCGTACTAATATGGGGGAGAGGGCATGTTTGTGTTTTCTCACAGGATGAAGATAATGCACGGTGGATACCTGAGTGGCTGGTGCGACATGTGGATCAAGCAGAGATAGAGGACTCTCGGATTAATTCTGATGACTGAAAGATAGAAGACCTCGGATTGATGCTGAGGACTGAAACATGGGCGTACGTGCCAGGTCATCCCATACTTCATCCAGCTGTTTAGGAGCAGCGGGAGATCGCTGTCTTCAGTAACAACTTGCGATTGCTTGGACTTCTTGCTTTGAATTTTGCACCCATTGCGGAAACTTTTGGTTATGCTGGACAAAGAACTGGTAAAAATGTTGGGAAGATGAGAGGTCTGCAGTTGACAGCCGTGGTATTGCAGACAAGTACAGAGACTGATATTTTGGACAGAGAATTGATAGTACAAAGACTGATAGGACAAGTACAGAGACTGATATTTTGGACAGAGAATTGGTATTTTTGATTATTTTGGACAAGGACTGATAAGTAATTGTGCTATTGAAGATTTGGTCTTGTGGGGCCCTGGTTACCCAGGGAAAAAAGATAAAAATGTTAGCCCACTATTAACTTGTTTACTCTGTAGAACTGATTTAACATGTAAAAAGTATTGTGTTAATTGGAGAAAATGTCTTGCTGAAATACCTATGTTACATGATACTCCCAATACCTTGTTTGTTAGAGACTCGGGACAGAGTGTGGTCTCAGGACAAAGTGAGAACAGTTTTTCAGCAGAAGTGCACAATTTACCTTTGAAGGGTACCCCCATTTAAGAGGCTGGTAGTCAATGACGGGTAAGATTTCCTTGGGACAAGGAAACCTAAGACAGGATAGACAGCTTAGCTCTGTATTATCCAAAGATGGGTAATCCTTGATACAAAAAGGAAACAACCTAAGACAGACACAGTCTTCTTAGAATATAGTTTAAAAAAAAGGGGGGGAATTGTTGGGAGCCATTAAGGCTTTCCCCGAAATTAATATCTCTGACTCAGCTGACTGTCCTTCGCCCAGAGTCAACAGGTTTGGGGTTATGGAAAGCTCAAAGAGGTCTGAGAGAGGATCAGGTGGTGATGACACGAGGGTACTGATAGGCCTATCTGTAATATGTGTTTTGTATTGGTCTTTATTGTATTCTGGTGGTGATAGCACGAGAATGTTGATTGACCTGTAGCTGTGTATAAATACCTCTGGAAAAACAAAGTCAGCGTCGGCGCAATAAAGATGAGATTGACCCAGAAGCTGCGTTGGCCAGGAGTGTCCGCGCGATAGAGAATACTGACCCAGGCATAGTCGTCGACCCATAGGAAATATTGACCCACGAACAGGGGTCAACCAGTAGAGATAGTATGCCAGCGGCTCCCCCACGTTAGGGTTAAAAACTCTTCATCCTCACGCCTCACTTCAGAACCCCTACTCTTGCCAGCTGGCTCCGGCAAGGGAGCCGCTTCTCCTGACCTGGCCTCGCTCACGACAGCAACACCTGCTCCCACTGAAGGGCAGACGACAGGCTTGAGCGGGCCCCGCGGGGTTGCAGCCACATCCCGTGGGAAGGAGGCGGCTCTCATGACCCAGACCTGCTGACAGGGCGCCCACGAGGCTGTGACAGGCTGGCCCTGCTGTGCCTGGGCCAGGCTGTCCTCACTCAGAATGACATGCTCGGAGCGTGCATACAGTAGCTCCAGCCCATCCCCGGCTGGCCCACGGGACCCTGACCCCCATGGCTCCAACTTGCCCAGCCCTGGCAGCTGTGCTGAGCCGCTGAGCACCCTGTTTGTGTGGTTGCTAGGAGGTTTCCATGGCAACTAATAGGGATGAGAGAAGCCTGGGAGCTTAACACATCCCCCTCTGATGTCAAAATTGGCCCCTCTGGCAGCACTGCCTCCCAGGACTGGGCCCCCCACGCAGGGGCTGGGCAGATGGCCCCTGAAGATCCTTCCAGAAGCCAACAGTCCAGGGGATCCAGAATGGCCTGGACCCAAGTGTATCGGGATACAGAGCAAGTAAGAATGAAAGGGGAAGCCAGAAGGGCCGGGCAAAGGGCCCCAAGGTGCACCTGCTCGGGGCTGGGGCCGCACAGCCGCCCTCCTGGGCCTCCTGAGCAGCCGCTCTTCAGGCAGCCTGCAGTGAGGAATCAGCGGCTATAGGGGGTAGCCTGGCCTCGCCCATGCGCAAGTCCGGGGCTAGTCACCAGGGCACCAGGTTGGGCTAGCCTGGCCATGCTTATCCTGACCACTCAGCCTCCAGACATGCACTCTGACCACCTCCATCCGGGACGTGAGGATATTCGGGCACAGAGAGGGCAAGGCTCTGCCCCCTGGTCACACAGCAAAGTGAGGGCGGCCAAGTGTGCAGACACGGGGACCCTGGCTTGGGCAGCTCAAACACAGACAGACAACACACTGACGTCCATCGCGGTGCCGGGAAATCGTGTCATTAAATGCCTAGTACATGCAGCTGGGTGAAGAGCGTCCCATGGAGATGGGGAGAGCTGCACCCCCCACCTGTGTCTCTGGGGCAGGAGCATAAGCCCCTCCCCCTGTGGCCCTGGCCGGTTTCCTCTCTGCCATCCCACAGCAGCCCTGGAGGGCACAGGCAGGGGACACTTGCTCCCATCACAAATTGAGAAACTGAGGCCCAAAGGAGCCAAGGGGCGTGTTATGGTCACTCAGCCTAAGCCTCCGAGTGGGGGTCTAGAACCGCCCGCTCCCGGCTCGGCTGCGTCCCCGCCCTGTGGCTGACCACTCACCCACACACGAGCCAGGCTCCCAGATGGGGAGGGGAGTGAGGGCGGAGTGCCACCTGCATACAGCAGGCGAGGAGTCAGCACAGCGGGGCAGAGGGTCAGTGTGGACCACGGACTGGGACCGGAGCCCGCCCGTCCCACAGCCCCGCCTGAGCCTGAAGCAGCTAGACGAGAAGCCCCAGAGAGGACGGCCCAGTGGTCAGGGCGCCGTAGCCCCCACCCTGGTCTGCAGGGTGGGGCACCAGGCTTCTGCCACCTCGTGGAGGCAGCCGTTGCTATGGTGACCCCCGTTACTTGGCAACGGAGTTGCATCATCCTGGGCACCGATGGCTGGCTCTAGGGACAGACTAGTGTCCAAAAGCCCTTGTGTCAGACAGCCCACATGCGGGGCCAGGCTGGGTAGGCCTGGGCACGAGGGGACATGCAGGGACCCTCCAGGGTCCAGGGAATTGGCACTGGGAACGGCTCACATGGGGCTTCTGGTTTTCAAAACTAAGAACAATTGTACTGACTTATGAAATAATAAAAAATAATATTGTAAAAGCTTTTTTTTTTTTTTTGCAGTCCTGGGGATTGAGCCCAAGGGCGTTTTACTTCTGAGCTACAACCCCTGCCCTATTTTTTATCCTTTATTTTGAAACAGGCTCTCACTAAGTTTCAGAGGGCCTAAGTAGTTGAGGCTGGCTTTGAACCTGCGATCCTCCTGTCTCAGCCTCCCAAATACTGGGATTACAAGTGTGTGCCACCATGCCTGGCTTTGTAAAAACATTTTTAAAAATAATACCTAGAGTGTACAAATGAATGTAGGACCCCGGCATCTCATGAGTAGCATCCCCAGGTCATTGACTCGTGTGAAGGATCAGGCCTTGACTGCAACTAAGAAGTCACACTCGAGGAGAGACGCAAGATGGCGGCAGCTGCGGTCACAGTGGCGACCATGGCCGCAGCGACGATAGCTAGCAGCGGCCAAATAGGACATGTATTCCTCTGAGAAACCCCGGACATCAAATTTTGGTTTCATATCTGATTGGGACAACATATAACGACATTTATAGCCATGACTTCCTAACTAAAATATAAGAGAGAAGAGACAGGCCTAGATGGCAGAGATGGTGGCAGTAGCGGCGACCAGTATTCAAGAGAGATAGGTGAATCCAATCAAACCCGCCTTGAACTGTTGGAGAAATCTCCCCAAAAAAACACTGCTCCTGCCCCAGGAATTCTGGACAACATACTATGTAAGAAAAATGCTCGGGAGAAGGGCCAAGATGGCGGCAGTAGCAACGGCCAGTGTCAGGGAGAGACAGGTAGATTCATTCTAATCCACCCTGAACTTTTGAGGAAATGTCCCTGAAAGTAGACTGTACCTGCCACACATGCTCAGGAACCCTGGACAATATACTATGTAAGATAAATGTTCAGGGCGCATCAGATGGAGACCCGCATAATCGGGTCAGCCAGCGCCGAGTGTCTCAGGGCCAAGGGCGCTCCTGGCCGCTGCGCTCCTCTGCGCAGCACTGGGGCTGGGTGCGCTCGGAGCAGCAGAACCCGCTCTCCGTGGTAAAGCTGTGGGCCTTGCTCTTGGCGGGGAGATAAAACACATTGCTACTAAGTACTTGGGCCCCCAACTCCTGCAAAAGATATGTACTGTTTTCTGTTATTAAAAAATATTGAAGAGGGAGGAAGATGGCGGCGGCTGCAGCTACAGCGGTGACCACGGCCAGAGCGGTGTAGGTTGGCAGCAGCTAAATAGGACATGCATCCCTCTGAGAAACCCTGGACAACAGATTTTTATTTAATAGATGATTGGGACAACACACAGAAACATTTCCAGTCCTTACTTTCTATATCTGAAATATAATAGAGAGAGTAGAAAATGGCAGAATTAGAGGCAAGACTGCAGCGTGGCGCCCGCCACTGCAAGAAAAGTGATTTTTGGAGGGATATCCCAGAAGAGATCAGAAAGCAGACTGCTCCTGCCACCCATGCACAGGAATACTTAACAACAGCATACTCCAGGAGAGACCAAGAAGGCAGCAGCAGCCAGTATTCAGGAGAAGCAGACAGATCCAACCAAATCCATCTTGAATTTTTGAAGAAATCTCCCCAAAAGTAGATTGTTCCTGCCCCACATGCTCAGGAACTCTGGACAACAGACTATGTAAGAAAAAGTTTTGTGGAGACAGACCAAGGTGGAGGCAGTGGCGGCGGCCAATATTCGGGAGAGGCAGATAGATCCAATCCAATCCACCTTGAATTTTTGAAGAAATCTCCCCCAAAGGAGACTGCTTCTGCCACACCTGTGCAGGAACTCTGGACAACATATTATGTAAGAAAAATGTCTGGGACAAGTCGGAGGGAGCCCCGCCCGTATTACTGGGCCAGCACCCTGCGCCAATTGTCCTGGGAGATATCAGCTCATGTCCACCACACTCATCTGTGCTGCACTGGGGGCCAGGACGTGCTTGGAGCACAGATCCAGCTCTCCATGGTGAGGCTGCGAACCTCCACTTTCAGTGAGGAGATAAAATCCATTGCTGCTAGGGAGTTGGGCTCCCAGCTTCTGCACATGCTGTTTTTTCCTACTTAAAGAAATATATATATATATGGAGGGAAAATAGGAACCTCTGTAAACATTCTGCCCACAATGACAGGGATCAGAGACCGCCATGTGGCAAGACTGGGTCTGGAGCTAGCGAGGCCAGACCCTGAGCCTGGCGCGAGCTGAGGCCAGGTCTGGAGCCAGCGAGGCCGGGCCCGGAGCCTGTTGCACGGCAGGCCTGGAACTGGGGCCTGCCGTGCAGCAAAGGACCAGCAGGTTTCTTCAACTTGTGGCCAGGAAACACTAGAAATTGCCGCTGCCTCACCTAATCTCTCAGCAGATTTCCAGATTCAAGTGACCTCTATTAGAAAAAATTGGTTGTGAGTGGATCATCCTGTCAAAGTTATTCACCTTCTGACTTTCAGGCTTTCAGTAAGTGGGAATAAGTGTGGAGAAGTAGAAGCTCTCATACATTGTTGGTGGGATTGCAAGTTGGTGCAACCACTTTGGAGAACAGTATAGAAGATCCTCAGAAGAAGGAAAATGAACTTACATGACCCGGCCATACCACCTCTGGGTGTCTACCAGAAAGAATGAAAACCAAAACACCAAACGAATGCGTGAGCAACCATGTTCACAGCTGCACAGTTCACCATCGCCGAACCGTGGAACCAGCCAAGATGCCCTTCAACGGATGAGTGGATTTCAAAACTATGGGATGGGTACACAGTGGAATTTTGCCCAGCCATAAGGGAGAACAAAATTATGGCATTTACAGTGAACTGTCTCAAAAAATAAGAAATCAGATGCTTTTCTTAATGTGCAAAATATTAGGGAGAAATGGATAACAGGAGGAACTCTAGATGAAGAAGGGACCCTACAGAGGAGCAATGAAGGTGACATATCTGAGGGGATAAGAGAGGATAAGGGAAACTCTGTAAAGCACATGATGAACGTAAACACATCAAAGTCAATCAGAAGCCAAGCCTGGGTAGGAGGGAGGGGAGGGAAGGGGTTAGAGATTGGGTAGGGGCTGATTGGGTGATGTGTGCATGTATATCTCCACAAGATTTTATCCCATTGAGATGTATGACTACAATGCGCCAATAAAAATTTATTTAAAAAATAAAGAATAAAAAATAGCAGCCAAAAAAACAAAAAAGTCACACTCTACACAGCCCCTGCTCCCAGCACCGATGGGGACAGGTCCCTCCTCCCGACAGACATGGGCCAGCGCAGGGGCCCCTTGCTGACCGGGTCCACAGCTTCCCAGAGTTCAGGCTGGCGAGGGGCCTGAGAACTGAGACCCGTGTCTGGCCTGAGAGGCGGCTCAGGATGCTGCTGAGGGAGATGGGGTCCGCACCCACACCTGCACTGCGAAGGGAGAGCACCCCACTTTGGGGAAAAGAGGCAGTTCCCAGGGTGCGGGGTGGAAAAGAAAGGCAGACTCAGCCTGGGAGTCAGGGGCCGCCTGGAGGAGGCTGCTTTTACCCTGAGGTTAGAAAACTGAGAAGGATTAGGAGGTAGAAATGAAGTTGGGGAGAAGGGGAGGGAAAGGGGGCAGAGGTGGAGCGGAACATCAGTGTGCAGCTTAGAGGGCTGGTGCCCGCCTGGCCTCCCAGGGAAGATGGGCAGAGGTGCCCGAGGGCCTGGGGCCGCCAGAAGGAGGAACAGCACATACAAAGCCCAGAGGCAAGAAGAGGCCGTTTCAGGAAACGACAAATTGTTCCAGAAGTCATGCATGCTGGGCATAAGAGGCACAAGGCCCGGCCTGGGGCCTGATGAGAGCACGCAGTCCCTGCGGGGTGCCCTGAGCCAGGCTTCTGTGGCCGGCCTGACCAGACGCCAGGGCCCCTGGGGTGGGGGAGTCCCCAGAGAACAGCTGAAAAAGAGGAGGACTCATAGATGTAAAGCAGGAGGGCGCCTGTCCTCCAAGGGCCAGAGGTCTGTTGCCTGCAGGGAGCCCCAGACCCCAGCAGGAGCCGTGCCCCCAGCACCCTGCCCCGGGCTGCAGCCTGCAGCCTGGGCCGAGGCTCTGTGCCCTTGGCCAGGGCGGGAGCGCCCCCTGCTGGTCCAGCACGGTCCCTAGCCCCAGCTCTGTGGAAGGAGGGATGAAGGAGGGAGGGCCCCAGAACACTGCAAAGGGCACGCTGGCCTGGCAGTCAGGGAATTCTGTAGACTCTAACCTGGTGGCCCAGGTCCATGTGATGGAGGAGGGACAGATAGCTACTATTTATTGAAATGGTGACACCATGATTTTATTACTAATTTTTGACATACTGGGGATTGAACCCAGAGCATTCTACCTCTGAGCTATTCCCCCAGCTCTATTTTATTTTTTAGTTTGAAACAGGGTCTTGCTAAGTTCCCAAGAATCTTGCTAAATTGCTGAGGCTGGCCTCAAACCTGCGGTCCTCCTGTGTCAGCCCGACATCCTGGCGTCATGGACACCGTCACTGGCTGTATACTCTGCCCTGGAAGCTGCCCGCCTGACCCCAGGCGTCTCCCACACTCTGCCCAGAAGCGGGGGCAGGAGGCAGCCAGGGTCTGACTGCTGGGCGGGGACCAGCCTGGCCCTCTGGGCCCCCAGCTCCTGCACTTGTGGGGAGAAGCCCTCAGGACAGGGGTGGAGGGGCCCTGCCCTCCTCCTCAGCAGCTCCTGTCTGGGTGTCACAGGGCTGCTGGAGTCCCCTGAGGGCGGTGAACTAGGCCTCTGCACGTGGCTTTGGGCTCCAAGGAGAGCCCCAAGCTTGGCTTCCTGGTCTATCAGCGCCACCTTGCCTCTTGTTGGGCCAGACCTCGGATTAGGCGGCCAGTCAGGTGGGAAGCGTGTCTGCAGCCCGGCACCAGCCCTCCGCCCTGCCCCGACACCCCGCGACCCCACACGGGACAAGGTGCCTCCCGGCCTCCCTCACCCCAGCCTCACTCCCAACACCTGGGCCGGGTCCAGTCCCACTGAGCTCTACACCACACAGAGCCAGGCAGGGTGCGAAGAATCTGCTGCCATGCTCAAAGGTGGTCCTGCAGGAACACGGAGGGCGCAGGTCTGCCCCCAGCGGAGCCACGTGCGGGGCTTCACCCTCCCGGCCCGCCCTGGTGGAGAGGATGCTCAGAGGTCCAGCCCAGCCCAGCCAGCCAGGATCCGTGGGGTGCTGCTGCCACCTAGTGGCTGGTGGGGAGAGCGCTGTGGAGTGGTAAAGGTCTCCGTCCTGACTTTCTGCCCTGATTTGCAATTGCAGCTCCCAAGCCCATTTCTGCTAGGACCCTCCTGTACAAACAGGACCCACCCACCCCAGGAATGCCCAGCTGCTGTCTCAGCCACCCCTGGCTGGCCTTTTGGAGTGGAAATGGACCTGGAGCCCTCTTGCTCAGTACAAAGGAAGAGTGAGCCAGAGGGGGCAGGGCCGCAGGGTGGGCGCAGGGAGGACAGTGTGTAAGGGCCACTTGTGACCCGCGGCTGCAGCAGAGCCGGGGTCAGTGGCTGCGTCTGGTCCCCGAGGGCGCCGCTCCATGGGGCCCTTGGAGTGTCTTGGAAAGCGCCCGTCCAGGGGACGCAAGGCTTGGGGTCCAGTGTGGGAGGTTTCAGACAACCTTAATGCAGAGAATGTCTGGGACAGGGAGAGGTGATTTTTAGGGTTTGGCTGTGGACTGTGCTCTGAAGCTCACGTGTTAAGAAGTACTGCAGAGTTCAGAGACGGCTTCCAGGCAGTGATCTGATCTGAGCTCAACGGTGGGCTCAACGGTGAGGTAATCCATCTGATGGTTCGATAATTTGAATGGAAGCCAGGTGTGGTGGCATGCACTCATAATCCTAGTACTTGGGAGGCCAAGACAGGAGAATCATGGGTTTGAGGCTGGTTTTAATTTTTAATCTTAAAATTTTAAAGAGCTGGGGTATAACCCCAGGTAGAATGCCCCTGTGTTCAATTCTCAGGACCAAACATACATGCACAAAAAATAATAATAATAAAGTTTTTGGCTTTGTTTTTTATGGTGCTATGCTAGGGATGGAACCCAGGGACATTCTACATTTGAGCTATACCCCCAACCCTATTTTTTATTCTTTATTTTGAAACAGGGTTTCACTGAGTTGCAGAGGGCCTCACTAAGTAGCTGAGATTCTGGCAAACCTAAGATCCACCTATCTCAGCCTCCCAAGTACGGGGAATACAAGCCTGTGCCACCATGCCCTGCTAGAACTAAAGTTTTGATAAGCGGACTTTTCTAAGTTATTGGGTAAAACTTTCTAAGGTTCCTTTATGTCATGAGAATGAGAAATGTATTAAGTGTACATGTTAAAAAAAAAAAAAAAGTAAACTGGCACAGTGGTACATACCTGTAATCCCAGGACTGGGGAGACTGAGGCAGGAGGATCGCAGATTCCAGACCAGCCTCGGTACTTAGTGAGAGAACATGTTTCAAAAAAAAAAATCAAAATGGCTGAGAGTGTAGCTCAGAGGTAGAATACCACTGGGTTCAATTCCTAGTTAAAGAAGAGGGAAGGGGAGAGGAGGAGGAGGAAGAGGAGGAGGAGGAGGAGGAGGGGGAGAGGAGGAAGAGAACAGGAAGACTCACACCTCCCAGGTTCAAAGCTTACTCCAGTGTTCAAGGCAGTGTGGTGCAGGACAGGTGAGACATAGCAGTCAGTGGGTAGAGCAGAGAGCACAGGAAAGGCCCTGCCGCACGCTCAGCGGATGCCCGGCACTGGTGCCTTGATGCTAACAAGGAGAATGGAGCAGATCCCTCCCTCACACCGCACAGACACTGACTCAGAGTGGATCAAGGACATTCGGTAGTTCCTTCAGTGTGACACCAACAGCCCAAGCATCCTAAGATAAAATTAATTAGACCTCATAAGATTTAAAACATTTGCTTTCAAAGGACATTAGCAAGAAAGGGAAAGACAACCCAATGAATAAGAGAAAATATTTGTAAATCACCCCGGCGTGGTGGCACACACTTGTAATCCCAGTACTTGAGGCTGAGACAGGAGGATCACAGGCTCGAAGCCAGCTTGGACAACTTAGCAAGGCCCTCTGCAGCTTAGTGAGGTCCTGTTTCCAAATAAGAAATAAAATCTGGCTGGGGGTTCAGCTCAGAGGTAGAATGCCTCTGGGTTCATCGGGCGTGGTGGCGCACGCTTGTAATCCCCGTGCTTGGGAGGCGGAGACAGGAGGATCGCGCTGGTTCGAAGCCAGCCGTGCTGGTTTAAGAGACCCTGTTTCCAAAAATAAAAATGTATAAAATAGGTCTGGGAGTGTACCCTGGAGGTAGAAGGGCTTCCAGGAACCCCAGTACCACAAAAAAAAAAAAACTGTCTCTGGGTTCAATCCTCAGTGCCACACAAAATATTTGTAAATCATACTTAATTTTAAAAAGTCTGATATCTAGCCGGGCGTGGTGGCGCACGCTTGTAATCCTCGCGCTTGGGAGGCAGAGACAGGAGGATCGCGCAGGTTCGAAGCCAGCAGTGCTGGCGTAAGAGACCCTGTTTCAAAAATATAAAATAGATCTGGGAGTGTAGCCCGGAGGAAGAAGGGCTTCCAGGAACCCCAGTACCACCACAAAAAAAAAGTCTGATATCTAGAAAATATATTTTAACCCTACTACAATTCAACTACAAAAAAATCCCAATAAAAACAATTATTTAAAATGAACTCTCAGACAAGATATACCAATATAAGACGGGTATAGTGGTGCACACTTGTAATCCCAGTACTTGAGAGGCTAAAACAAAAGGATCATAGGTTCAGGGCCAGCCTCAACAACTTTGCAAGGCTTTCCACAACTCAGTGAAACCCTGTTTCAAAAAGAAAATAGGGCTGAGGGTGTAGTAGAGGCAAAATGCCCCTAGGTTCAATCCTCAGAACAAAAACAACAACAACACAAAAAAACTAGGCGTGATGGCACATGCCAGGAATCCCAGTACTTGAGACAAGAGGATCGCACATTCACGGCCAGCCTCAGCAACTTAGCAAGTGCTAAGCAACCTAGGAGACTCTGTTCCAAAACAAAAAAATTTAAGAGACTGAAGGGTTTAACTCAGGGGTAGAATGCCCCTGGGTTCAATCTCCAGTATCACACACAAAAAAAATACAAACATACACAGGCTGGGCGTGGCGGCGCATGCCTGTAATCCCTGTACTTAGAAGACTGAAACAGGAGGATCGCGGTTGAAGGGCCGCCTTGGCAAGTAGTGAGAATCTCATCAACCTAGCAAGACCCTGCTTCCAAATAGGAAATAAAACCAGGCTAGGGGTGTAGCTTAAAGGTAGAATGCCTCTGGGTTCAATCTTCAGTAACACACACACACACACACACACACACACACACACACACACACACATAAACACGTGCATACACACACTCCAATATAAGATATACCCAGATAAGACATATCAATACATAAAAGGTTCCCAATATGATTAGCCATCAGGAAAATGTAAATAAAACCTCAATGATATTCTGCTTCATAACTACTAAGATGTTATCACAAAAAAACAAGTGTTAGTGATGATACAAAGAAATTTAAACACTCATATGTTGCTGGTGGGAACATAAAATCATGCAGAAGTTTACATCCATGGCGACCTTATTCCAAAAACCCAAAGTAGAAACAATCCAGACATCCATTCACAGAAAATGGATACAGAATTACATTCCTATTGTGAGATATTCCTCAGCCTTGGAAAGCAACAATGTAGACGCCTGCTACCTCAGGGTGGGCCCTGGAACCCGTGCAGAGACTCCAAGACCACAGACTGTATTTCTAGGCCAGGTAAATCCAGACAGACAGACAGACAGCAGATTGGTGGTGCCCAGTGCTGGGGAGGCGGGATGGGGAGGGCCTGCTTACGGCACAGGGCCTTTGGGGGAGAGGATAACGTCCTAGAGTAAGAGTGTTCGCAGCTGCACGACTGTGTGGACATCCTAAGCCACTCTGCTCACCATAAGAAGGTAAGTTTTATGATAAGTGATTTGATCTCAGGTTTTGTTTTGTGAAACTGAGGGTTTAACTCAGGAGCACTCTATCTCGGAGCTACACCCCCAGCCCTGTTTTATTTTATTTTTGATATTTTATTTTATTATTTTATTTACGAGGGTCTCGCTAAGTTACCATGCCTGGCATCAAACCCGCAATCCTCCTGCCTCAGCTTCACAAGCACAGGGATTACAGGCATGAGCCACCGTACCCAGCTGATCTCAGTTTTTTAAAAAGGCCTGCAACCTTCTTAGCTGGTGTTTGAGACCTGCTGGAGACAATCCCTGGGGCCTCTCCTGCCTCATTCCCACTCAAAACCCCCTAGTCACCCTAGAAAGCCCAGGAGGCCATGCCCTGGCCTCACCGGGCATCACAGTATCACCGGGCATCTCCTGGCACGAGGGTGGGTGGCCCCTGACTGCCTCTGGCTCTCCCACACCATCGTGAGCCCCATTAAGTCAGGAGCCAGACTGGCTACTCCTGAGTCCACCACCCACAAGGAACCCCATCGAGCAGACGTCGGAGAAGGATCGGGGAGGGACAAATGAGGAATGAAAGACGGATAGACAGATGAATGCACGGATGGATGTGTGGAGGATGGATGGGTGGATGCATGGGGATGGGTGGGTGGATGGTAGATGGGTGGAAGATAGATGGGTGGGTGGGTGGGTGGGTGATGGATGGAGGGACAGGTAAATGAGTGAGTGGATGGATGGATGGGTGGATGGATGGGCAAGTGGATATATGGGTGGGTGGGTGGGATGGATGAGTGGGTGGAGAGATGAATGGATGGGTGGGTGGATGTATAGGTGGATGAATTCATGGATAGATGTGATAGGTGAGTGGATGGGTAGATGGGTGGATGGATAGATGGGTGGATAGATGAATGGACAAGTGGATAGATGATGGATGGATGAATGGGGTGGATGGGTGGTGGTGGATGGATGGATGGATGGATGGATGAATAGATGAGTGGATGGATGGATGAGTGGATAGGTAAATTGATAAGTAGATAGATAGGTTGATGAGTGGATGGATGGATGGATGGATGGATGGATGGATGGATGGATAGATGGATGGATGGATGGATTTTATACCCAGAAAGTCATCCAGTGCCCTCCTGGGGCTGGGGAATGATCGCCATTCTCTCCCGTGTCTTCCCTTTGCCTACTGACTCCACGCTGACCGAAACTGTGGCAGTGATCAGGCCCAATGTGCCGAGTTGGAGGCCGAGTCAGGGCGGCTCTTTGCCCCGGATTTCACGGGCCAGCCTCCCCTGTTGCAGGCCCTGGCAGTGAGGGCACGGCCCAGGGGACGCTTCAGAACGCACAGGCCAACCCTGCCCTAAGCCAAGTGGCGCCAAGGTCCCCAGCAGAGAAGGATGGAGGAGGGCAGACCAGGCCTCTGCTACGCCACAGCAGACAGGGACTCAGAGAAGTGCGGGCAGCAAGAGAGAAGACGGACACAGCCCACACGCTGGCTGAGGCCAACAGTACGCCACACCCCTCTGCGTGTGCACACATGCACCTACACGCACGCACACACGCACTGGGACAGGCTGCCTTGTTCTGCAGCCATCACCCTGCTCTCACAGTAGACCCACCGCCACCGTGAGAGGCAGGTGAGAAGGGCTCACTGTGCCCATTTCACAAACAGGCACACTGAGGGGCTCTTGGTGGAGCCCGAGTCCCTGGACCAGGAGTCCCGCTCACTCCTACAAGCACCCAGGGTCCCTTCCAAGGGAGCTCTGCCGGTGTCGCCATCCCTCCCTCCTGGGTGCACCTTACACCCCTTGAGGGGTCAAGGCCACTGCTTCAGTTGCTCCCACGCTCATCCCACAGGGGTACCTGAGCACGGGAGCACGATGGGGAGTACAATGGGGATCATAATAGGGAGCACGGGAGCACAATGGGAGCTCTATGGGGAGCAGAGGAGCATGGGAGCATGACAGGGAGCACGAGAGCTCAATGGGGAGCATGGGAACACAGTGGGGAACATGGGAGCACAATGGGGAGCACAGGAGCATGGAAGCACGACGGGGAGCATGAGAGCTCAATGGGGAGCACGGAGACACAATGGGGAGCACGGGAGCATGACAGGGAGCCAGAGCCAGGGAATGAGACAGATACCACACAGCCAATGTGGCAAAATTCACCCCTTCCCCTAAGTTCCCAGTAAATTACCACCACCTGAGTTGACTAAAAGGGCCTTAGGCGATCACGCAGTGAGATCTCAGAGGCCAGTTCTAAGGCCTTGCCCTTCTTTCCCGACCCAAGATCCAAAAGCTTAGCAGGGGGGTGGGGTGTCTTAACAGGCCAGCCCAGAGCCATCTCTTTACTCAAGATTCAGCCTGCTGCATCCAAGGTGACCTTCCCATTCTCCCATTCCTAGCCATACCAGAGATGTCAGCTCTTCTCCTAATAAGTTTTTTTTTTCCTTTTGCTGGCTGCACTAAAATTATTGCTCAAAGATTATTTTGATCTCAATCAGCCTTAGTTAACCTGATAACTTCAGAAAAATTGTCCAATTAGACTCCTGTGATATGTGGTTAAATAAAGTTATTTTCTTTAACAAAATCAATGTTTTAAGACACTAGAGATGTTTTTATGATGTCAGCAATCTAGAGACACGTGTCCAGGTGAAGACTGGCAGCTTGGTTTCACTCATGCCAAGGGAAGCTTTTAGGTCTTTTCTGACTGGGACATAGTCCTAGATACCAATGTCACCCTATTGTCAGCTACCAGCAAGTCTTAAGTAAACTTCAAACAGTGCCAGAGGAAAAGGGTAAATTCTGTTTTGTCCAGGTGACCTGGCACTCATCAAATCATCTAAAATCTTTATTCCAAAGCCTATTTCAGGTTTCCATAGCACTAATTTCTGGATTCTCGTGGTGCAAAATAAACTTAATACCTCCCACTTTTTTGTGTTTCAGTCTAAGTCAACAAACCAGTTTTAATTTCTCATTTAAGTGCTATGTTTAGGTTTTCATGGTTAACCTGTATTGTGAGTATTGTCTCATAGGGTCAAAGCTTTCTGACAGACAGAACCTGACAGACATCTATCGAGGCCTTTGGATCGTCATAGACGCACACGACACGGACCCATCTGATCTCCCCATGCCAATTACATACATATGTACCCTAAGCCGGGGCCCCCTTACGTCGCCCCTGTTCAGCTTCGAAGCAGCTTGATGAGTCGTCGCCCTGATTCCTTTGCTAGGGGTACATGTATGTATGTAATAGTAATGGGATGACATTGATGTAAAATTGGCTCGTGTTAAATGTTTGTAAAATTGTAAATGTCAAAATGTATTTTCTATATCTACCTTTGGCCTGACAGGTGTCAGGAAGTTACTAGACAAAGGGGGGAATGTGCCAGTATTGAGAATGGCCTAGGAAGATTTGAGAAAGCTGTGATTATTAATATATTTCAAAAATTGGATGAAGGGCAAATCTGCAAGGACTTGGTTTCTGCCTAAAAGCAGGCAACTATTCCAATGTAAATTAACCTAGCTAAAAGCAATTAACCAGTCAATAGGAGAAGAGAACTAGGCCTGTCTCTATCTAAAGA
Source organism: Muscardinus avellanarius (assembly GCF_963383645.1). Classification (NCBI taxonomy): domain Eukaryota; kingdom Metazoa; phylum Chordata; class Mammalia; order Rodentia; family Gliridae; genus Muscardinus; species Muscardinus avellanarius. The sequence goes on along the minus strand of NC_137797.1, from coordinate 5,283,241 downwards.
CATCTTAGTTGAGGAGAACTAGGCCTTTATCTAAAGACAGATCTACATGATTGGATAAGCTAGCTGAGATGGTAGGAGAGGTCGACCTTCATGAAAGGAGACACCTTGCCACACCTTACTGGGGGAGGTACCTTACAGGGTAAGGGGAGGTACCTTACAGGGACGTTTACTACTTCAGAATTACGTAAACAAGATGGAGGTCATGGGTATAAAAGTCCGGTCCACGTGCGATCCCTTTGGTGTATTCATTTCGAGTCGTCCCCCCATGCCATTTTGACATGGGGCTGTATTTCTATTTTCTGTATTTCTATCTTTCTAATAAACTTCTTTAAATCTTCAACAACAAAATCCACCCCTTCCCACTGAGGAGGCAGGGAGGGCCTGGGGAGGACTTCCTGGAAGAGGTGGTTTTGAACCCAGAACCAGAAAGACAAGGAGGCATCTGGGTAAGGAGAGAGAGAGATGTGACCAGAAGAAAGGGGAAAGACTGCACTCGCATGTCCAGAAGCTTAGAGTACATGAGCAAAAGAAAGAGGACAGCTGGGACCAAGTCCACAGTCGGGCGAGGAAGCTGTGGCCAGCTGGGCGGGGCTATGCGTCTAAAAATGAGACGAAATCTCTATGCAACTTTGGGAGGGCACTGGGGATTGTACCCCTGAGCTACGGCTTCAGCGCTTTTAGTTGCTGAGGCTGTCTTGGCCATGCAATCGTCCTGTCTCAGCCTCCCAAGTAATGGGACTATGGGAAGGTGCCCCGTGCCCTGCTCTGCACACCCAGTAGAACAGCCCAAACCCAGAACACCGACACCATCAAGTGCTGGCCAGGGCTTGGAGCAACAGGAACGCTGCTTATCTGCTGCTGGTGAAGGCGCCACGGCGCGGCCACCTTGGGAGAGGCTCTGCCAGCTTCTTGCAAAGCCCAACACTCTCACCATAAGAACCAGCAATCACCAACCTTGATATCTACCCAAAGGAGTCAAAAACGAGTCCACACAGAAGCAACTAAGATGTCCCTGAGTAGACAAACATCCAGACCATGGGCTATTATTCAGGACAGAAAAGAAATGAACCACCGGGCTGTAGAACGCGAGCAGGAAGCTTAAGGGGATATTACAGAGAAAGCCGATTTGAAAAGGCCTCATACTTAAGGCTCCGGCCACATGTCATTCTGGAAGAGAGGAAATAGGGGCCATGGTTGGAGGGTGCTGGGGAGCATGACGGCGCAGCTGGAGCCCGAAGACCTTCAGAGCAGCGGGGCTGTCCTGGTTGATAGCACGGTGGTGGGCACAGCCCCTCACACATCTGTCCATGGACTTGGGGTGGCAGCAACGTATCAGCAGGAGTCCGTCTGCCTGTGACGATGCAACTCTGGCAGGCTGTGGATGATGGGCGGGGCCAGGCAGCGGGGCAGGCGTCCATGGGTAATCTCCGTACCTTTCATTCAGTTATGCTGTGAAACACTAAAAATGCTCTAAAAAGCCAGGCGTGGTGGCACACGCTTGTAATCCCCGCGCTTGGGAGGCTGAGACAGGAGGATCGTACGGGATCGAAGCCAGCCTCAGCTACTTAGTGAGGCTCTCAGCAACTTAGTGAAACCCCGTTTCCAAATAAAATATAAAAAAGGTCTGGGAATATAGCTCGGAGGTAGAAAGCCTCTGGGTTCCACCTCCAGTACCACCAAAAAATAATAATAATAAAAATAAAAATAAAAATGCTCTAAAAAATAACAAAAGTCCTAGCCCACCGTGGTGGTGCATGCTCATAATTCCAGCATTCAGGAGGCTGAGACCAGAGGATCACGGGTCATGGACAGTCTCAGCTGCTTATAGAGGCCCTTCACAACTCAGGAAGACCCTGTTTCAAAAATAAAAAAGACTAAAAGATAGGGTTGGGGTGTGGCTTGGAGGTAGAATGCCCCTGGGTTCCGTCCCCAGTACAGCAAAAAAATAATAATAAAAATAAATAAAAAATAATAATGTCTTTTTTATAAGTTTTTATTGGTGCATTGTACTCATACATCTCAATGGGATAAAAACTTGTGGAGATACACATGCACACATCACCCAATCAGCCCCTACCCAATCCCTCCCCCCTTCCCTCCCCCCTCCCTCCTACCCAGGCTTGGCTTCTGATTGACTTTGATGTGTTTACGTTCATCATGTGCTTTACAGAGTTTCCCTTATCCTCCCTCTTATCCCCTCAGATATGTCACCTTCATTGCTCCTCCGTAGGGTCCCTTCTTCATCTAGAGTTCCTCCTGTAACCCATTTCTCCCTAATATTTTGCACATTAAGAAAAGCATCTGATTTCTTATTTTTTGAGACAGTTCACTGTAAATGCCATAATTTTGTTCTCCCTTATGGCTGGGCAAATTCCATTGTGTACATATCCCAGAGCTTTGTAATCCACTCATCCGTTGAAGGGCATCTTGGCTGGTTCCACGGTTTGGCGATGGTGAACTGTGCAGGTGTGAACATGGTTGCTCACGCATTCGTTTGGTGTTTTGGTTTTCATTCTTTCTGGTAGACACCCAGAGGTGGTATGGCCGGGTCATGTAAGTTCGTTTTCCTTCTTCTGAGGATCTTCTATACTGTTCTCCAAGTGGTTGCACCAACTTGCAATCCCACCAACAATGTATGAGAGCTTCTATTTCTCCACACTTATTCCCACTTACTGAAATCCTGAAAGCCAGAAGGTGAGTAACTTTGACAGGATGATCCACTCACAACCAATTTTTTTTCTAATAGAGCTCACTTGGATCTTGGAATCTGCTGAGAGATTAGGTGAGGCAGCGGCAGCTTCTAGTGTTTCCTGACCACACAGCTGAAGAAACCTGCTGGTTGGCCGGGCGTGGTGGCGCACGCTTGTAATCCCTGCGCTTGGGAGGCGGAGACAGGAGGATCGTGCAGGTTCGAAGCCAGCCCTGCTGGCGTAAGAGACCCTGTTTCAAAAATATAAAATAGGTCTGGGAGTGTAGCCCGGAGGAAGAGGGGCTTCCAGGAACCCCAGTACCACCAAAAAAAAAAAAAAAGAAAGAAAGAAAGAAACCTGCTGGTCCTTTGCTGCACAGCAGGCCCCAGTTCCAGGCCTGCCGTGCAACAGGCTCCGGGCCCGGCCTCGCTGGCTCCAGACCCGGCCTCGCTGGCTCCAGACCCAGCCTCGCCGCATGGCAGGCTCCGATTCCCATCACTGTGGGCAGAACGTTTACAGAGGTTCCTATTTTTCCCTCCATATATATTTTTTTAAGTAGGAGAAAACAGCATGTGTCTTTTGCAGAAGCTGGGAGTCCAACTCCCTAGCAGCAATGGATTTTTATCTCCTCTCTTAAAGCGAAGGCTCACAACCTCACCATGGAGAGCGGGATCTGTTGCTCCAAGCACACCCTGGCCCCCAGCACAGTGCAGAGGAGTGTGGCGGCCATGAGCTGAGACCTTCTGGGACACCCGGCGCAGCGAGCCAGCCCAGCAATATGAGCGGGGCTCCCTCCGACTTGTCCCAGACGTTTTTCTTACATAATATGTTGTCCAGAATTCCTGCACAGGTGCGGCAGAAGCAGTCTCCTTTGGGGGAGATTTCTTCAAAAATTCAAGGTGGATTGGATTGGATCTGTCTGCCTCTCCCGAATATTGGCCGCCACCACTGCCTCCATCTTGGTCTGTCTCCACGAAACTTTTTCTTACGTAGTCTGTTGTCCAGAGTTCCTGAGCCTGTGGGGCAGGAACAGTCTACTTTTGGGGAGATTTCTTCATAAATTCAAGGTGGATTTGGTTGGATATGTCTGCCTCTCATGAATACTGGCCACAGCGCCTTCGTGGTCTCTCGTAGAGAATGTTAAGTATTCCTGTGCATGTGTGGCAGGAGCTGTCTGCTTTCTGATCTCTTCTGGGATATCCCTCCAAAAGTCACTTTTCTTGCAGTGGCGGGCGCCACGCTGCAGTCTTGCCTCTAATTCCACCATTTTCCACTCTCTCCTATATTTCTGTGTGTTGTCCCAATCAGCTATCAAATCAAAATCTGTTGTCCAGGGTTTCTTAGGGGGATGCATGTCCTATTCGGCCATTGCTAACCATCACCGCTGTGGCTGTGGTCACCGCTGTAGAGGGCTATTTATTTATTTATTTATTTATTTATTTGGAGGTACTGGGGGTAGAACCCAGAGGCTTTCTACCTCCGGGCTATACTCCCAGGCCTTTTTTTATATTTTATTTGGAAACAGGGTCTCACTAAGTTGCTGAGAGTCTAAGTAGCTGAGGCTGGCTTCGAACCCGTGTGATTCTCCTGTCTCCGCCTCCCAAGCGCGGGGATTACAAGCCACCACGCCCGGCTCTAGGCAAGGCTTGAAGGGTGTTGTTTTTAAGATTCAGTGAGACCAGGACTTAAAAGAAAAATAGAAACAACGATTGCAATATAATTATTAGCGACTGGCACATCGTTCCCGTCCCAGACGCCCGAGGCAGCTTCTCCACGTCCTTCTTGGCCAGAGTCTGTGAACTGAGATCACAGAGAGACGGAGAGAAGCTGGGGGAGACTGGGGGAGTCCTGGCGGAGCCGAGCAGATGGGGGACCCCAGGGACCAGACGGGTGGGTGGGGTGTTCAGGAGCTGAACAAGGGGACGGAAGAGTCCCAGGGCTCCAGCCTGGGGCAGACACGAACCCTGCGCAGGAGGAATTCATTTTCTAGGCTCAGCTGTGGTTTGGAGTGTCCATCCACACCAGGAGCCCTGCACAAGAGCCCGCAGCAGGGCCTGGACTCGGCTCCCGGTTGTTTGGGGTCTGGCACAGAGGATCCTCTTTATGGTTCTTTGACTGGAGGGTCATTTTGTTTGATGTGCGGCGGCTCTTGGTCCATGAGGCAAATGTACTTATACCGTGTTCTTCCACGGCTAAATAGAACGCATTTGTTCCTGGAGATCTGGAAAATGCTAACTTAGAAAACTCAAAAGACCAGAAAACTTTCCACTTGCAGCGATCCCAAGCTGGTCACTGAGGGGCTGAGCACACAGCTTTGTGATTGTAGCCTCCGTGTTGTGCGGCATTCTGACCGTGTGCCATATGATATTTTGAATCTCAGTTGAGATCTTTTATGTTATTGTTGTTGTTTGGGGTTTTTTTGTATTGGGGATTGAACCTGGGGCATTCTACCTCTGATATATAACCCCAACCCTCTTGGTTGTAACTTTGAAACAGGGTCTAAGTTACTGAGGCTGACCTCAAACCTGCACTTTTCTTGTCCCAGCCTCCTGAGTACTGGGATTACAGGTATGCATCCCCACGCCCGGCAATGTTTGCTTTTCTTTTGCTATTTAACATGATTGCAGAGGCAGTTTTTCACATTTCTCACACCAGTTGTAAGGCTCCTCCTAATGTATATATCACACCCCAGAGCGCTAATGTCGAGAAGTCTGCTACCGCCACGATCCACTCTTTTTAGACACGTTCTATGTCACTGTCGCCAATACTTGGCAAGCAATGTGGACCTTTTCCTAAATTGCAGAAAACTCCTTTAGTCTGGGTTTCCAGAAGCCAAATCGAGTCATCTCAGTTCCTGGAAAGTTTAGCCAAGTCAGCCTCCAGAATGTGTAGGAGTCACGTTCGAAGCCCCGGGTCCCACCTGGGCCCGCGGGTACTGCACAGAAACAGGTTCATGAACTTCTCCACCTGCGACATCACTGACCTGAAATGGGAGGCATCTCTCTGAGGCCGCAGGATGAGCGGCGTTCCCGGCGTCTGGGGGCCAGCGCTCCTGCCGCCTCTGGGAATGCCCACCTCTGCACAGGCCTCCGTGGCGTGGACTCTGATTTGAGGAAGCCACAGACGCAGCTCCTGGCCTTTGGCCAGCAGCTTCCGGGTCTATAAATGGGGACACAGGAATAATCACGAGATCTGACCGTGGACAGCGGGCACCGTGTGTGGCTGACCGCTGCAGCCTGTGTGCCTGGCCGGCTGTGGCAGGACACGCCAGGAGGACATGCCATCCCCTGGGCCCAAACACCCCTGCCTCTTCCCAGAAACGCAGACGATCAAAGGCTCCGAGCTTCTGGACTACATTAACAGCTCATTTCTTCCTCTTTGCCCAGCAGAAGTTTCCATTTAAGCAGGAAAACCTTTTTCAAATTAAACAGCCCTTCTAACAGTCTTGCGGTTGGGAAGCCGAGCTGCGATGGGGCCTGGGTTACGTCGAGGTCCGCGTGTCTTGGACTCTCTCCCCACTCTGGAGGCCCAGGGCCTCATCAGGACACAGCTCTGCTTCCAGATGGACCTAGACACTGCTTGGGAGGAGGGCAAGGGCCAGCGGGGACTCCGGGCCTCCGGAAAGCTCTGGGGCCAAGAACTCCCGCCAGCCTGGCCAGGGAGCAGGGCCGGCCTGCGGGAACGCATTTGTTCATTCCCTGACTCACTGCTTGCTCCCATCCCTACATGTTGAGGACCAGGCTGGGCCCGAGGACAGAGAAATCAATAACACGGCTCCCCCTCGCCAAGTTCCTGTCAAGCTCCAGGGAGAGAGACAGCACCGGAACATGTCAGCACACTCCCACTGCCGGGAAACAGATTCTCTGAGCTTTCGTTATGGGTCACAAACTGTGCTGCGAAATTCATATTAAGAAAGTTTTAACAGGTACAGTGGTACTTGGGAGGCTGAGACCAGAGAATAGCAGGTTCAAGGCCAGCCTCAGCCACATAGCAAGACTTTTAACAACTTAGTGAGACCCTATTTCAAACTAAGAAATAATGCCAGATGTGGTGGCGCACACTTGTAATCCTATCATTTGCGAGGCTGAGACGGGAGGATCGTGGTTCAAGGACAGCCTCAGCTACTTAGTGAGGCCCTTTGCAACTCAGTGAGACCCTGTTTCAAAATAAAGAATAAAAAAAATAGGGCTGGGGGTGTCGCTCGGAGGTAGAATGGCCCTGGGTTCCATCCCCAGTACCGCAAAAAAAAAAAGAAATAAAAATATAAATAATAAATAATAAAGAACTGGGAGGATGTAGCTAAGTGGTAGAATGCCCCTGGGTTCAATTCCTAGTACCACAAAATAAATAAATAAATAAATTTGGGCCCAGTGCCAGAGGCGTGTAACCGCAGTACTTGGGAAGCTGAGACAGGAGGACCATAGGTTTGAGGCCAGGGCACAGTAACAGTGCAATCCTGCTTCAACCTAAAAAATAATAAAGGCCTGGGGAGTATAGCTCAGTGGTGGAGTGCCCACTGGTTCAATCCCCAGTGCCACAAAATATATAAAATAACAGTTCTCTGAGCAGGGAAAGAATCTGGCCCGGGCCATTGCTAGCCAAGGCAAACAAAACCTCAGCAAGGGCCGGGGCCACCCAGCGTCACACTGGAGCCCCCAGCAGGGGCAGAGCCGGGCCTGTGCCCAGCCCAGCTGGCTCTCCCAGCACCTCATGAAGCCTGGATGAGGCCCCTTGTCCCTGAACTGGGTGCAACTGGGGATGCTGGGGAAAGGGGCAGGGGGTCAATTTCCTCCACACCATCTCCTTGTAAAAGCCAGAGCAGGGTCCTGGCCTCTCTGTGGAGTGGCCACATGGACTCTGCTCCAGAGACTCAAGATTGGAGAACAGTGCTCCCGGCCAGCAAAACAAGGGCCCGGGGGATGTCTCCCCGGAAACCGGGCAACTCTACCACCTGCCCCCCCAGGGGCCTGGGGTCAACACCGGTGATGGCCAGCAGGTGAACGGTCAGGAGCGAGGCCCAGGCCACGCCTGTGGGTTATGGTTACGCCTTGCATAACTGTTCCAACCCCAGGGCGGTGACGTGGCGGCACATAGACCCAGACTATGCTCATGGCCCCAGAGGGCGGGAGGGAGACTTCTAGACAGAAGGGGGCGCTGTGCAATGCCACCCTGCCTGGAAATACTGCGGCCAGCTGTCAGAGAAAATGGGGTCCACTACCAGGGTTTCTTCTCTAACCAAGGCCTGTGCTGGGGCCGGGACCTGCTGCTCCGTGCAGCCGACTCGACCCTCAGTCCACATTAAGGCATCGAGTGCCCACTGGTACCAGCCACTACAGCCACTGCTCCATGACAAATGTTCAGAGCAGATAACAATAGCTTATTTTATGTAGAAGAAGCTCAGAGAGGCAGGTCTACAGCCAGGGGGTAGCCATGCAGATAAAATGGGGAAAGAAGGAAGGAAGGATGGACCTACCTGACACGCTCTCAAAAGAATACTAGGCATTTGACCACATCAGCTGAGTCTATGGGTGTTGATGCTTTGGGGGGGGGGGAGACTGGGTATTGAACCCTGGGGCATTCTACCTCTGAGCTATAGCTTCAGCCTCCCCACCCCTTTTATTTTGAAACAGGGTCTAAGTTGCTGCGGCTGGCCTCAAACCTGCAATCCTCTTGTCTCAGCCTCCCAAGTGTTGGGATTACAGACGTGTGTCTCTGTGTCTGGCTGTTTATGATTTTTATTACCTTTGAGCAGCTTTACAACTCTGTAAATTACGGAAAACTTGCTACCTGGCAAAGGTGCTTCTCAAGGTGCAAACCGACCTTCTGAGGCCGAGGTGTGCGGCTCCTGCTCCCCAGCCTGTGAAGTCTAACAAGGCCCCAGGTGAGGCAGCCGCTCCCCAGAGCCATCTCCGGCCTGGGGTCCCACCGGCCTTGTCCTCCCCTCCCCTCTGTGGGACACTCCCCTCACCACCCCAAGAGGTCTTCAGAGGAGACTGTGACTCCCCTACACCCAGGGGCCCTCTGGTGGGTTTGTCCAAGCCCGTCCACGCCCACTGCCCAGCCCCATTCAAGGATTCACTCAGCCTCAGAACTGGAGGCTGGAGCTGGGCGTGGTGGTGCACGCTTGTAATCCCAGCATTCAGGAGGCTGAGACAGGAGGATCCCGGTTCGCGGACAGCCTCAGCTACTTAGTGAGGCCTTTCCAACTCAGTGAGACCCTGTTTCAAAATCAAGAATAAAAAGTAGGACTGGGGGTGTCGCTCAGAGTCTTTCGCCTGGCCCAGCCTCAGCTGCGGGAGGGAAGTAGGGAGGAGCCATTCTCGAGGGGGCAGGCGGACAGGGCCTGGCTGGGACACAGCGTGTCCTGGGAGGACAGTCGCAGCTTAGAGGCCGGTCAGTGCCTCCTGGCACACCGTGGCAATCAGCCCAGCCTCCTGCTGCACGCCCGCCCCAAACTCTCCTGAATGGAGACCCTCCTGCTGGTCAAGAGGAGACCCACCTGAGCCGCTTCCCGCTGACACTGCGGCTGCTGCTCTGAACACAGGGGTCCCGACATCCAGACATCCAGCCTCAGGAGGCAGCCTCGGGGCGAGGCTGGGTGGCTCGGTGGGCATCTCAGGCCACCTTCTGGGTCTCCACTCCCTCACCCAGTCTTCCTTGTATTCTGGGAAGGAAATCACGCCCTCCACTGGGCCCACAGAGAACAGCTGGTCCACAAGAAATGGAGCGCAGGTGTCCTGGCTTCTTCTGGGCTTGACACAGCTGCTGGCCTTTGGAGTAAGCAGTGGGCCCCGCTTGAGAGCAGGAATGTCAGGTGAGTCCTCGGCTCATGAGCTCAGGATCTGCAGGGCCTCAGCTCACGTGGAGGAAAAGCACCTGCCAGTCAGAGACAGGGATAGAGCGCCAGGCGTGGTGGGCACGCTTGTCATCCCCGCGCTTGGGAGGCGGAGACAGGAGGATCGCACGAGTTCGAAGCCAGCCTCAGCTACTTAGTGAGGCTCTCAGCAACTTAATGAGACCCTGTTTCCAAATAAAATATAAAATAGGTCTGGGAGTATAGCCCAGAGGTAGAAGGGCTTCCAGGAACCCCAGTACCACCAAAAATAAAATAAAATAAATAAAAAATAGGTCTGGGAGTATAGCCCAGAGGTAGAAAAGACCCTGGGTTCCACCCCCAGTACCACAAAAAAAAAAAAAAAAAGAGACAGGGACAGAGGTTTGTTTGGGGAAAAGGGAAGAAATATACATTCAAGAGAGAATCCAGGCCACCTTAAGAAGGGGAAGGCATTTTGGGGCGGGTAGGGCTCTCTTCTTAGAGCAGACCGTCATGAGGGGTGGGCTAGAGGAGGTGTGTGGGGAGGATCTTAGTTGTCGTGGCAGTTTATGGTGGTCTGGTGGTCTGTCAGCTTCAGGGTGGACGTTCCCAGTCCTGTAGCCCTGAGGCGCTTCCTGATGGTCTGGTGGTCTTTAGGTCCTCAGGCTGATTGGGGTCCTCATTAGCTGGTTGACAGATAAGCTGGCGTGTCCTAAATTATAGGTTTATCAAAATATTGTATCTCAGGCGGGCACAGTAGCACACACTTGTAATCCCAGCATTTGGGAGGCTGAGACAGGAGGATCGAGCAGGTTTGAAGCCGGCCTCAGCTACTTAGAGAGGCCCTTTGCAACTCAGTGAGACCCTGTTTCAAAATAAAGAATAAAAAAATAGGGCAGGGGGTGTAGTTCAGGGGTAGAATGCCCCTGGGTTTCATCCCCAATATTGCAAAAAAAAAAAACCTTCTGCCTTTATCTCTGACTGGCAAATGTTGAAATTATTTTCGTCACAGAAGTGAAACCCACAGAAGTTATTGTTTTCCCATAACAATAGGAAAAATAAAAATACTAGGTAAAAAGGAGGCAAACTAGAAAGAAAGGGGAAAATATAGTTTTAAAATCTAGAAGCCGGGCATGGTGGCGCACGCTTGTAATCCCAGTACTTGGGAGGCTGAGACAGGAGGATCCCAGGTTTAAAGACAGCCTCTGAGGGTGTATTCATTTCGAGTCACCCCCTCATGCCATTTTGGCATGGGGCTGTATTTCTATTTCTAATAAACTTCTTTAAATCTTCAAAAAAATAAAAAATAAAGACAGCCTCTGAAAGTAGTGAGATTCTCATCAACCTAGTGAGACCCTGTTTAGAAATAAAAATAAAATGGGGCCGGGGTATGGTTTGGAAGTAGAATGCCCCTGGGTTCAATTTCCAGGGCCAAAATAAAATAAAATAAAATCTAGAAACTCCATTATTTTCACTTTCCGGGGTCTGCTGATGCTTAGGCAGAGCCCTTGACAGCCGCGCTCTTCCTCAGAGTGGCCTGTCCGGCCTGTCCTCTCTCAGGTCCCCTGCTGGCCCGTACTTTTTAATCATAATGGCCAAACTTCCCACGTAAAATTCCTGGATGCTTGGTAAACAAAGGATCCCCAAAACCAGTCTGACCATAGATCAAACCCAGGCATCACCCAGCACCCACCAATGGAATGGTGGACACCTGAAGATTAAAAAAAAGGGGGGGCCTGGCCCCCATCCCTGCTGTGCACCCCCTACCCACCCCTCACAGGTTCTCCTATAAGCAGGACCCCAAAGCGGCCCCTCCCCTGGAGATGGCCACGGCCTCCCTTGGCCCCGCCCACTGCTCCTAAAGGAACCTCTGTCTTGGCCTCTGACTGGCCTGTGCTGAAATGCTTTTCTGGCCTGGAGCCAAGGACCGATCCTGAGTTCCCAAGGTGAGGAAGGGACCCGTTACCCCCGCCAGGACCACCCAGAAGGAAGGAAGGAGAGAAGGAAGAAAGGAAGGGATGGGACCAAAGATAAAGTCTTGAAATCACCAAGGAGAAATGGCTTATATTAAACTGGAGGGTAGTAACAAAATCCCACTACTCTGTCCATCAGAAGTGAGAGGATCCCGAAGACAGTGGCCTGTTGTCTTTAAGGTGCTGGAGGCGGGGGCAGGGAGGCCGAGGACTGAGATTCGAGGCCCAGAGGCGGCTCCAGACTCCCCACGTCCACTCAGCCTTGCCCAGGAGTCCTGACCAGTCCCAGTGCCAACAACCCAATTGTCCCTGTAGAAGACCCAAGAGAACCCAGAGGCTCCACCAGGCCTAGCCCCAGGGGGCCCTCGAGGTGGTGGGGTGGGGTCCCAGGGATGCGGCGTGGGGGAGGGGCGCCCAGGACTTCTGCCCAATGGCCTCGGAGGATGCCCAGTTATTTGAAGGCAAATTGGGCCTGGGTTTTCCAGGCCAGCTTGTTCTGGTTGGGAAACCCAAAAGCAGCGATTGAAGACAGATTGCTGGTTGGTGACACCCCCCCACCCCCCCACCCCCCACCCCCCACTGCCATCCATCCCTTGGCTGGGGATCTGGGCCGAGCGGGAGCTGCCTGCCAGGTTCTAAGAGCGACATGGCGGGGTGCTGGCTGCCAGCGAAAGGCTTCATGTCCTTTTGTCCCCAAGTCATGCCCGGGCTGGGGGAGGGCCCGCTGCACAAGGAGCTGTTCCCACGGGGAGGGGTGGTGGCTGCACCCCCCCCCCCAGGCAAGGGCCTAGGGAGCTCAAGGACGGGTCCTGCTAGCTTGCCTGTCAAGCCCCATACCTTGGCTCAGGCCTGGACCTGAGACCAAGGTCCTCCCAGGCCCTCAGCACTTGGCCGTGGACGGAGGCTCTGGCGTGGAGGGCTTGGAGCTGGGGACGAGCACTGCTGGGGGAGTCCATGCCTGGGGTCTGCTGAACCCCCAGGACGATGTGGGCAGGGACCCTCGCTGGTCTTCTATGCCACAGTCTTTATCACACCAATGGCAGAGCCGGCTCCCAGGCCGGGTTCTCTGGCCCCCATCCGTAGCCCAGCCCTGAACTCAGATTCGTGGAGCAGATGAGGCCTGCAGTCAATGCTCCCCAGGTTGCACCAAAACAACTCAGTCCCCATGAGCAGCAGGACATGGCCTGGGCCGGCTCTGAAGAGTGGAGGATGGAGGGGCCTCCGCCGGGGTGTGTGCTATGAGCAGATGTGTCGGTACTGGAGCCAGAGCAGGACTGGGGTGGGAGCAGGCGGCTCTCTGCCACAGCCCCTAACTCTCCAGCCGGCCTGGCAAAGCTGCCCACGGGGGCCGCCCTGCCCCCAATGCCAACTGGCAGCTGGCTGGCACCACGATCAGCCAGGCCAAGCCTTCACCCTTCTCTCTCCCTCTCAGTCTGAGTCTGATGGAGAAGGCTGCTGCCCATGGCTGGGGCATCCCTGGGGACCCGGGGCAGCTGGGCTCATTGTTGGCTGCAGAGAGCGGTGGTGAGGGGGAGCCGGGGGCGTCAGTGTGGGTAGGACCTGCCTTAGGGCTGGGCATTGGGGAAGGCTCAAAGTCGGGGCTATGCTCTGGCGTGGGTGCCATGGAGGCAGGACGATGCCCCGATGGGCTCCTAACACCCTTGTCAGCTGGGCATTGCGACCCACACCTGTAATCCCAGGTGGGGGGCTGAGACAGGAAGATCACAGGTTAGAGGTCAGCCTCAACAATAGAGCAAAATTCTCAGCAACCTAGTGAGACCCTGCTTCAGAAAAAAAAAAAATTTAAAGGGAGTCTGGGAGTGTGGCTCAGCGGTAGAATGCCCCTGGATTCCCTCCCTGTATCACCATCATCCTCACCATCATCATCACCTGAGCCGGCATGGCGCACGCTTGTAATCCCTGCGCTTGGGAGGCTGAGACAGGAGGACCGCGGTTTGTGGCCAGCCTCAGCTACTTAGGGAGGCCCTCTGCAATTTAATGAGACCCTGTTTCAAAATAAAGAAAAAAAATAGGGCTGGGGTGTAGCTTGAAGGTCAAATGCCCCTGGGTTCCATCCCCAGACCCACACACAAAAAATTTTTAATTAAAAATAATAGTAATAAGCCGTGCGTGGTGGCGCACGCTTGTAATCCCTGCGCTTGGGAGGCTGAGAGAGGAGGATCGCACGGGTTCGAAGCCAGCCTCAGCTACTTAGTGAGGCTCTCAGCAACTTAGTGAGACCCTGTTTCCAAATAAAATATTAAAAAAAGGTTTGGGAGTATAGCCCGGAGGTAGAAAGCCCCTGGGTTCTACCCCCAGTACCACAAAATAATAATAATGATAATAATAATAATAATAATAATAATAAAATTTGCCTGTGGGGCAGAAGCCCAGGGCGAGGCTGGAGCTGTGACTGCTGGGGTAGCTGTGGTCCCTCCTGTTGGCCCAGCTGCAGGAGAGGCGGGACGATGCCCGTCGTGCCCGCGCCGTTGTCGGTGGGCACACAGGACTTTGGAGGGCTCTGGTCTGGTCCTGACCCATCGAGGTAGGAGCCTTTCTGAGGTTGGGCAAGAGGAGGACAGGCTGCTTTGGGGGAGCCCCCGAGGCAGAGGGCTGTGTGGGGCATAGTGAGGTCCTCTCGGTTACAGTTTGAAATGGTGGGGTTCTTTTTCTTATTCAACTAAGGTTGGTTGAATAGAAAAACTAACAGGCAGCTCAGTGCAGCTTTAACAGATCTTTATTACAACATCAGTAGGAAATAGAGAAGAGAAGGAGAAAGCAGCGTGCTGGCCGCGTGCGGGGAGCCCGACAGTGGAGCTCCGGCCCCTTTTGGGAACCCCAGCCCTTAAATAGATTTTGTATTGGTATCCTTCTCATCAGCGTTACCAGGGCAAGGGGCTAGTTACTTATTCCTTAGCCGGGCGGTGCCTCTTTGTCTCCGGACAGCGCACTTACTAAGTGCCGGGTCAGGAATCCACCCGGCCCTCGGCTCTGTTGTACTGGGCAGTACTGGTTGCTCATCAGCTAGGGCGCTTTGAAGCCGCACACAAAGTTTACCTTCCCTATGCCCGGGCCGGATCCAGAGGAGGTAAACAGGGGCACCGGCTGCCTCTGTTGTAGTTTTAGGGCTAAAGGCTTCAGTGGACCCTACGGCTTTTACTATAGGTTACTGATTAGAATGAAGGCAAAGACAGCGAGGACCTCTGCGCCGTCATCGCGGCAGCCCCTCCCTGCCTGAGCGCCTGCGCGGCCCTAGGCTCTCACTAGATTTTACACTTTGGAAATTAGCAAAGCATTTTCCAATACCGGCACAGTAATACATTCTGATGCCTCTTCCCAATACTGGCACACTCCCCACGACGGCCCCTCAAAGGTTTAGGAAAATCACCTGTCACGCCACGTGCCTGAGCGGTGTGGGGCAGGGCCCGGCTCTGCACTGAGGTCCCAGAAGTCTGGTATCCCATGGACACAGCACAGGGGGATTCACGCTACACAAGACAGTGTCCTCCTTTCCAGGACTCCCCACTTCAGACGAGAGGGGGAGATGAGGGCGGCAGCCCAGCTCCTCCTGTTCACCGCCCCATCACAAGTGTGGTGCCAGCCAGGGTGAGGGGGCCTCCCACCCCAGCCTCCCACCCCAGCCTCCGCAGTGGTGCCGGCAAACCAAGTGCTGGCAACAGGGGTCAAATCTGAGAAGCCAAAATGCAGGACTTGAGTGTGGGGCTGCACACCTGTAATTCCAGTACTTGGGAGGCGCACACACACACACACTTTTATACTATATGTACACATCATAGTGAGGTTCATTGTATACAAATGTGCACACAGCACTCGGTGTACTTCCCTTTCTATCCTACTCCATTCTCCCCACATCACCCCGGCTATCTGATGGCACCAGGCCAACCGTGACATGCGTGCTGGCCATGCCTGCTCATCCAGAAAGGGAGGGAAGAGACTGGAAGTTCCACCATCGCCATGGCAGGACAGGGGCCTGAGGCCTCCCCACGGCCTCCCGCAGCCAGGGCGACGGGGAGCAGCTCTGAGTGACAGCTGGACCTGACGCACACGCTGCTTTCTCCTATGGTAGAGAGAAAGAGGCAGAGGGGTAAGCCGGGTGTGGAAGCACACGCTTGTAATCCCAGGTGAGACAGGAGGATCGCAGGTTCATGGCCAGCCTCAGCAATTTAGTGAGGCCCTCTGCAACTCAGTGAGACCCTGTTTCAAAATAAAGAATAAAAAATAGGGATGGGGGTGTAGCTTAGAGGTAGAATGCCTCTGTGCTCAATCCCCAATACTGCAAAATCATAATAATGAATCCAATTAAAATGATTTCACAGCCAGGCGTGGTGGCTCACACTTGTAATCCCAGTACTTGGGAGGCTGAAACAGGAGGATCACAGTTCACAGCCAGCCTCAGCTACTTGGTGAGGCCCCTTGCAACTCAGTGAGACCCTGTTTCAAAATAAAGAATAAAATATAGGGCTAGGGTTGTAGCTCGAAGGTAGAATGCTCTGGGTTCAATCCCCAGCGCGCGCGCACACGCGCGTGCACACACACACACACACACACACACACACACACACACACACGAATGAATTGGCCAGGCACAGTAGCACACACCTGTAATCCCAGCTACTCAAAAGGCTTGGGCAGGAGGATTGAAAGTTCAAGGATAGCTTGAACAACCCGGTGAGATTCTGTCCCTTATAAAAAGCCCTCTGAGCCGGGCGTGGTGGCACACACTTGTAATCCCCGCTCTTGGGAGGCTGAGACAGGAGGATCGCACAGGTTCAAAGCCAGTCTCAGCTACTTAGTGAGGCGCTCAGCAACTTAGTGAGACCCTGTTTCCAAATAAAATATAAAAAAGGTCTGGG
Organism: Muscardinus avellanarius; assembly: GCF_963383645.1. Lineage (NCBI taxonomy): Eukaryota > Metazoa > Chordata > Mammalia > Rodentia > Gliridae > Muscardinus > Muscardinus avellanarius. The sequence continues at coordinate 5,266,890 of NC_137797.1, read as the reverse complement.
AGTATAGCCCAGAGGTAGAAAGCCTCTGGGTTCCACCCCCGGTACCACCAAAAATAAATAAATAAATAAATAGCCCTCTGAGTAGGGGTGCAGCTCAAAGGTAGAATGTTCCTGGGTTCAGTCCTCTGTAACAACAATAACAAAAGACTGTGCTCTGCCCAGGACCCATTTGCAGGATGAGAAGACAAGCCGTAGACATAAGAAAACATTTGCAAGCCCCGTATCCAGCAGAGGACTGGCATTTAGAATTATATAAAGGGCCCTTGAGAGTCAACATACTTAAAAAAACAATCCAATTAGAAAATGGGCAAAATACATGAACAGACATTTCAGGGAAAGACATTTAAAGTCTGCTCCCGAGACCTCTTCAGATCTCTGACGTCGCGGGCCACAGACTCGTGGCGTTACTGCGCTCCATCGGAACGGCAGAAATAAACCAGGGTGACAGGGACCGGGGTTGGTGAGGACACAGGAACAGGGTCGCTCCTACTTCCTGAAGGGGATGGAGACAGGCAACACCTCTCTGGAAACCAACATGGCAGTTTCTTTTTTTTTTATTTTTTTTGGTGGTACTGGGGTTCCTGGAAGCCCTTCTACCTCCGGGCTACACTCCCAGACCTATTTTTACATTTTTATTTGGAAACAGGGTCTCCTAAGCCAGCGCGCGTGGCTGGCTCCTAACCTGTGCGATCCTCCTGTCTCTGCCTCCCAAGCCCAGGGATTACAAGCGTGCTCACCACGCCCGGCAACATGGCAGTTTCTTAAAAATCTAAACAAACGACTACCAGGCGACCCAGCAATTACGCTTCTGGGCATCTTTCCCAGACAAACAAAAACTTATGTTCACACACAAACCTATACACAAATGTTTATAGCAGCTAACTGAAAACAACCCAGATGTCCTTCAACAAGAGAATGGCTGAACAAACTGACACATCCATACCATGGGCAGACCCTGCAAAGAAATGACTGGAGCCGGCCTGTGGCCTGCACAGGCAGTCCCAGTTCTTGGCAGGCTGAGACTGGAGGACTGCAGTCTTAGCAACTATTTAGCCCCTGTTTCCAAATAAAAAGTAAAATAAGACTGGGGGTATAGCTCAAAGGTAGAATGCCCCTAGATTCAATCCCTAGCACCACAAAGAAAGAGAAAAAGAAAAACAAGGACCAAGCTAAGGCAGGCAGGGTGGCACACACCTGGCATCCCAGTACTTGGAAGGCTGAGTCAGGTAGATCACAGGCTGGTGACCAGCCTGAGAAGTTTAGTGAGGCCCTCCACAACTTAGTGAGACCCTGTTTCAAAATAAAAATGACAAAAAAAATAGGGCCGGGTGTGTAGCTCGGAGGTACAATGCCCCTGGGTTTCATCCCCAGTATGACAATAATAATAATAATAATAATAATAATAATAATAATAATAATATAAAAAATAAGCCAGGGATGGTGGTGCATACTTGTAATCCCAGTACTTGGGAGGCTGAGATAGGAGGATCATGCAGGTTTGAGTCCAGACTCAGCAGCTTAGTGAGGCTCTCAGTAACTTAATAAGACCTTGTTTTATTTTATTTTTTTTATTTTTATTTTATTTTATTTCTTTATTTTTATTTTTATTTTTATTTATTTTTTTTTTTTGCAGGTCTGGGGATGGAACCCAGAGGTATTTGACTTCCGAGCTACACCCCCTGCCCAAATTTTTTTTTTTTTTTTTTTTTTTTTTTGCGGGTCTGGGGATGGAACCCAGGGGCATTTGACCTCCGGGCTACACCCCCTGCCCTATTTTTTATTCTTTATTTTGAAACCGGGTCTCACTGAGTTGCAGAGGACCTCACTAAGTAGCTGAGGCTGTCCGCGAACCGCGATCCTCCAGGTCTCAGCCTCCCGAATGCTGGGATTACAAGCGTGCGCCACCACGCCCGGCTAAGACCTTGTTTTAAAACAAAATATAAAATAGGCTGGGTGTGGTGGTACACACTTGTAATCCCAGCACTTGGGAGGCTGAGACAGGAGGATCGCACAGGTTCAAAACCAGCCTCAGCTACTTAGTGAGGCTCTCAGCAACTTAGTGAGACCCTGTTTCCAAATAAAGTATAAAATAGGTCAGGGAGTATAGCCCAGAGGTAGAAAGCCCCTGGGTTCCGTCCCTAAGTAACACACACACACACACACACACACACACACACACACACACACATATAATAGGTCTGGGAGTGTAGCCTGGAGGTAGAAAGCGCCTGGGTTTCCAGTACCACTAAATAAATAAATAGATAAATAAAATTTAAACATAAAAAAGAATAGAGTAGAGGACCCCGGGCCCCCGACCCTGGGCGGGTGGGCAGGTGCCGGCGGGGCGCCCCTAGGCTACCCCCCTCTCTACCTGGTAGGACCCTGTAAAAAGGGAAAAGAAAAAGAAAAAAGGAAAATATCAGAGAGGGGTCAAGGAGGTGGCGGATGCCAGGACATTGGAGATGCAGACAAAACTTATCCAAATGCACTGGAATTATTGGAAAAATTCCCTGCTAAGGAGGACTGCTTCTTCTCTACAGTGTTAAGAATCTTGGACATCACCTGTAAGGAGAGAGACTTTAGCGGAGACCAAGGAGAAAGGTGGTGCTGAAAGCTGTCTCCGCATTGGCGGTGGAGACTTGTATTCAGGAGAAGCAGAAATCGGAGCCTACCAACCTTATTATTATTTATTTATTTATTTATTTATTTATTTATTTTGGAGAAATTACACCAAAGGTTGAATGCTACCATCGTGCATGCTTAGGAAGACTGGACAACATTCAGAGTGGAAAAAGAGCTTGGGAAAGATTGGAAATGGTGGAGGCAGTGGCAGTGGCAGTGGCCAGTACTCAGGGGAGGCAGAGATCTGATACATTACACCTGGAACTTTTGAAGTAATGACCCCAGAGGCAGAATGCTACTTACCACCACACACCCTCAAGAACGTGGGACAAATAGTTGGGCGAAGAGGGTGCTCAGATTAGAGCCTGCCGAGAGGTGAGGCCGGTGACGGACACAGCAAAGCTGAGATTGGAGCCTGCCGTGAGGCAAGGCCAGTGCCGGGGCCTCCGAGACTGGGATCGGAGCCTGCCAAGGTGTTAGGCCAGTGCTGGGGCCAGCAAGGCCAGGATCAGAGCCTGCTGAGGGGTTAGGCCGGTGCCAGGGCCACTGGCCGGCATCGGAGCCTTCCGATGAGGCAAAGCCGCTATTGAGGCCTCTGAGGCCGGGATCGGAGCCTGCCAAGGGGTTAGGCCAGTGCCGGGACCAACGAGGCCGGGATCGGAGCCTGCCGTAAGGCATGGCCGGTGCTGGGGCCTCCGAGGCCGGGATCAGAGCCTGCCTAGGGGTCAGGCCGGTGCCAGGGCCAGTGTGGCCCGGGATTGGAGCCTGCCGTGAGGCAAGGACGGTGCTGGGGCCTCCAAGGCCGGGATCGGAGCCTGCTGAGAGGTTAGGCCGGAGCTGGGGCCAATGGCCGGCATCAGAGCCTTTCGAGAGGCAAGGCCATTATTGAGGCCTCCAAGGCTGGGATCGGAGCCTGCCGTGAGGCATGGCCATTATTGAGGCCTCCGAGGCCGGGATCGGAGCCTGCTGCAAGGCAAGGCCGGTGTTGGGGCCTCCGAGGCCGGGATTGGAGCTTGCCGAGGGGTCAGGCCGGAGCCGGGCCAGCGTGGCCGGGATCAGAGCCTGCCGTGAGGCAAGGCCGGTGCTGGGGCCTCCGAGGCCGGGATCGGAGCCTGCCGCAAGGAAAGCCGATGCTGGGGCCTCCGAGGCCAGGATCAGAGCCTGCTGAGGAGTTAGGCCGATGCCGGGGCCACTGGCCGGCATTGGAGCCTGCCGTGAGGCAAGACCAGTGCTGGGGCCTCCAAGGCCAGGATCGGAGCCAGCTGAGGGGTTAGGCCAGTGTCGGGGCCAGCGAGGCCAGAACCGGGGCCTCCCATGAGGCAAGGCTGCTGCTTGAGCCAGCGAGGTCTGATCAGTCCACTGGGTAGCCAGGCCACAACTGGGGCCATCAAGAGTGGGATCGGTATTTGCAACGCGGCATGCACTGAGAAATATCACAGAAAATTAAAACCAGATGCTTCCCCTAATCAGCAATAACTAGGAGGAAAGGGGCAACAGGAAGTGGTCAAGCTATAGAAAGGGCCCTATAGTGAAGCAATTAAGGTGACCAATCAGAGGGTATGGAATAGGGGAGGATGGAGCCTCTTTAAAAAGCAGGAGGTACATAAACACATGTATCAAAGTTAATCACCAAACAAGCATGGGATGAGGGAGGGGGAGGGAATGGGATGGAGACTGGATGAGGGCTAATTGGATGATGTGTGCTTGTATATCCTCTCAAGTCTTGTATTCCAATGTGATATATGATTACAATGCACCAATAAAAATAAATAAAAAAAAGAATAGAGTACCTCAGAGGCAGAGTGCCCCTGGGTTCAATCTCACCAGTAAATAAATAAATAGGGCTGGGGATGTAGTTCAGGAGAATGCCTCTGGGTTCAATCCCTATTATCACAAGGAGAAGGAAGAAAGGGAGAAAGACCAAACTTTTTTTTTTTTTTTTTTTGGTACTAGGGATGGAACCCAGGGCCATTCTACCTCTGAGCTACACCCCCAGCCCTATTTTTATTATTTATTTTGAGACAGGGTCTTACTGAGTTGCAAAGGGCCTCACTAAGTAGTTGAGGCTGGCTGTGAACCGCGATCCTCCTTTCTCAGCCTCCCAAATGCTGGGATTACAAGCATGTGCCACCATGCCCAGCAAGCCAAACTTTTGATACACCAAATTACTTGGAAGTATTTGCAGGAAAAATGATGCTTAGTGAAAGAAAAGCAACCTCAAAAGATAACGCGCTGAGCCGGGCGTGGTGGCGCACATCTGCCTGTAATCCCAGTACGTGGGAAGCCGAGACAGGAGGACTGAGGTTCCCAGCCAGTCTCAGCAATTTAGCAAAACCCTGTTTCAAGATAAAAATAAAAGGGCTAGGAGTTATAAGTTGGGGGTAGAATGCCTCTGGGTTCAATCTTCAACACCAACACACACACACACACACACACACACACACACACACACACACACACGACTGCATGGTTACATTTATATAACATTATCAAAATGACAAGATTATAGAAATGAAAGATAGAAGAGTGGGTACTAGGAGGTGGCAGACAGTACCAGGAGGCGGTGATAGAATCTCTACATCATAGCTGGGCACAGTGGCATATGCCTGTCATCCCAGTTCTTGAGAGGCTCAGACAGGAGGATCACAGGTTCAAAGACAGCCTCAGCAACATAGTGAGACCCTTAGCAATTTAGCAAGACTCTATTTTTTTTTTTTTTTTGGTGGTACTGAGGTCCCTGGAAGCCCTTCTACCTCCGGGCTACACTCCCAGACCTATTTTTTATTTGGAAACAGGGTCTCCTAAGCCAGCGCGCGGCTGGCTTCAAACCTGCGCGATCCTCCTGTCTCTGCCTCCCAAGCGCGGGGATTACAAGCGTGCGCCACCACGCCCGGCTGCAAGACTCTATTTCAAAAGCAAGACTCTATTTCAAAACAACAATAAAAAGGCTGGGAGCGAGCCAGGCATGGTGACGCAAACTTGAAATCCCAGCATTTCAGAGGCTGAGGCAGGAGGATTGTGGTTTGCAGACAGCCTCAGCTACTTAATGAGGCCATTTGCAACTCAGTGAGACCCTGTTTCAAAATAAAGAATAAAAAATAGGGCAGGGAGTGTAGCTCGGAGGTCGAATGCCCTGGGTTCCATCCCCAGACCCGCAAAAATAAATAAATAAATAAATAAATAAATAAATAAATAAATAAATAAATAATAGAGCTGGGGATGTAGCTCGGAGGTAGAATGCCCCCGGGGTTACATTCCCAGTACTGCATAAAAAAAAAATTTTAAGTCTGGGAGTGTAGCTCAAAGGTAGAATGCCCTGTGTTCAATCCCAGTGACACACGCACGCACGCACGCACACACACACGCATGCACACACACACACACACACACACACACACAGAAGAAATATTCTACATCTTGAAAATACCCTGGTTGTGATATTAAACCATAGTTTTGCAAGACATTACCACCGGGGGTAACTGGTCTGTGAGAGCTCTCTCTCCATGTATTTCTCATGGCTTATGCAAGCCTGCAATGATCTCAAAGCAGGAAAGATTAATTCAAGAAAGAATGAACCTCAGCGGTGTGGTCACAGGCTGAGGCTGGGTGGGTGGCCTCGGGGGTCCCTGGAAGGCAGGACACCCCTTTGTAGCACACAGCCTGGAAGAGCACCCACATGCCTCCACTCAGGAGCCCCAGGCCCGCCCCAGCACCTCCCCAGGCTCCATCAGCCCCCACTGGCCCCCCAGTACTGTACACCCCAGCGTTTGCCCAGCCAGCCCTCTGTCCAGATGGCCTCTCCTCTCTCAGGGACACCCTGGCCTGCAGGCCAGGTGGACTGCTCACTCCCGGGCCCCGGGGCCTCACCAGGGCACCTCTACCTTCAAATAAACACAATAATGGGGTAGAACTGAATACAAACAAAGAATTGCACACTTGCTTTCTAAAACTAAAACAATCCCTACACTTGAAAACGGTAACCATCACCGCTGAATGTCCCCGCCGGGTCGGTGCTTCCAGGGATTCCTGGCCCAGGGGCAGCACCTGCTCCTGCCCCAGCCCAGAACATGGGAGAGGGAGCCTGAATGAATGAGGAGCGGAGAGACCCTTTCTGAGACCCCAGGGGTGGGTAGGGCGTGGGGTGCTGGGTAAGAGGAGCACCTTGAGTGGTGTCTATGTTTCCACCCGGCACTTCTCAAACCCCAGAATTTCCTAGACCCCAAGCCCTGGGCCACTGATCCTGGGGGTTTGATTCAGCGGTCCAGGCCGGGGTGGAGCCCGAGGTAGCCTCACTGAGAACCACTGCCCTGGGCTATTTTCAGGTGGGGATCCCTTCGTGGACCCCATTCCCGGACCCGGGGACCCAGGACCGGACGCAGTTCAATTGCCTCATTCCCCCCACGACTGCAGCTCCTGGCGCCCCTCTAAGGCCCGGCTTGGGGAGCGGCGCTGGGGGGCCTCTGAAGACCAGTTGTGCCCTCCCTGGGCCTAGGGCAGCTCCCTGCAGCCAGCTGACCCCGACGCCCCCTGTCCGCCAGGCGCGGCACAGGGCGGGGGCCGCTGAGAGTGCGGGTGGGTGGGCGTGCCCAAGGCCCCAGCTGGTCTCCGGAGCGCGGTGGGGGGGGCACCCTGCCTTGGGGCGGCGCGGGGCCTGGGGCGGGGCCTGGTCTGGGCGTGGCCCTGGGGCGTGGCCTCGGCCGCATCGGGGGCGTGGCCTCCGCGGGATTGCTGGGCGGCGCTTGCTGGGGGCGTGGCCTCTGCGGCGGGGCGGGGCCGCGGCGGCCCTCTCGGCCCGGCTCCGGCTCCGGCTCCGGCTCCGGCTCTGCGCGGCGGCGGCGGCGGCGTGGGGACCGAGGTGAGCGGCGGGGGGCTGCGGCCGGCGCGGGAGGGACCCGGGGGGGCAGCGCGCCCTGCGGAAGGCGAGGCCCGGCGGAGCGCGTGCGTGCGCGCGTGCGTGTGTGTGTCGCGCCGGGCCGGCCGTGGGGTGGGGCGGGGGTCGGAGGGATCTGCGGGCGGCGCGGCCCCTGGAGGGGTCCGGCCCCTCCCCGCGAGTCCGCTGGGACCTGCGCGCTCCTCTCCCCAGAGGCCCCGCCCCGCCCCTCCGCCGCCTCGGAGTTTCTCCGGGTCTCTGTGGGTGGGTCCCTGGGGCCGGTCCAGACCTCTGTCCAGCAGCCTTGTCATCCCGTCCCCCTGCCCACACCGCCCCCTCCCACCGCGGCTTTCTGCGCCCTCTCCATTGCCCCTAACAGAGCAAACAAAGAGGGTCGAGAATGGGGGTCCCTTCCTTTAGCGCTTTAGCCTGGCACAGGCTGCAGCCCCCACCCCTCTGACCTCTGGCCTGGGCCCCCAGCCACCTTGCTGGCGGGGAGGGGAGCTGGCCCTGCAGAGGGGGTGGGGGCAGGTCTGAGGCAGCAGGCAGATCCCAGGACTCAAGCACTTAGGGATCCGTGTGGTCAGAACCTGGGGAGACCCCTCCCATCCCTGACAGGTGGGGCACTGGGCAGATCTGCCTGGCTCCTGGCCACAGACTGTCGGTCAGTCACTAGATTCTGTTCCCAAGAGCAGGCCTGACGCTTTCTAAGATTTTTCCCCACTAGAGAGGCAAGGTGAGAGAGGGACTGGGCAGGGGGAGGGTCTCTTGGTCCGAGGCCTGGCTATTGGGCCAAGTCCTAAAGGAGGCCTCAGCTCCCCATCTGTGGCGAAGCTGGGAGCGATGTCTGAGGACAGCCTCGTGGGTCTGGCGGTGCTCCCAACCAGAGCGAAGCTATGCCCCAGGGCCCAGGATGGATCTGGAGGGGCAGACGCCTCCCTGTGGTCCCCTGCACGGGGCCCAGCCTAGACAGTCCTTCCTGCCGGTGCACTAGGGACTCTCCAAGACCATCCAGTTATCCGCCTTAATGACATTGCTTGGAGAAATGTGGATTCCTGGGCCGTGCCCCAGGAATCTGCGTCTTGTGAGCCCCTCCCCCACTCTGATGTGCGTTCAGGTGAGCACCACTGGGCGTAGCATTGAATGAGAGGGACAAGGTCATCTACGTCCCCGTGGCCGGCAGGCCCCAGGAGGACCCATGCTAGGGGCCGAGGTACTGCTGTGTACCTGGTTAAGCGCTGCCCCCTCTGAGCCTGGCCCCACCAGGCAGAGGAGGTCAAGACCTCCCAAGAGGCCATCCCTGCCAACTGGCCTGGCTTCCCAAGCCCTTTGTTTTAACTGTGGGCACTGGGGGTTCTGTGGAGCCGGGCCAGCTGGAGTCCGCATCCTGGGTCCACCCCAGGTTGGCTGGTGGCCCTGGGCAAGCCACTTTGTTGGTCCTCCATCCCATCTGAGACCCAGGCACCAGGAATTAGCCCCGCACTGGGGAGTTGGGCGGGTCCAGTGGTGGACCACGCCTGGCACATCGGGGGCACGTATGGTGTGGATGTGAGGGCCATTAGACAGAGGGCACCTGGTGTGGGCGACTATTTAACGGTCTGGTGATGGGGACAGCCGGGGACTTAATTCCTCCTAGCAGGGGAGTGTGTATGCAGCAGCGCTCTCAGGCTAATGGCTTTTCTTGTTTCTAATGGATGGCTTAAAAGGCCCCGGGACTGGACCAGCGGGCAGCGGGAGGCAGAGCGGTGGCATGTCGTGGTGCCAGCCTTCCTGCGGGACCCAGGGACCCAGAAAGGCGCTCGGCGGCCCCTCCCTCACAGAGACCTCCAGGCCTGGAGGGTGGCAAGGAGGTCCCTGGAGACAGGCCTCTCGAGAGGGAGCCAGCGCCGGACACCCAGGGGTGCAGAGCAGTACGGGTCAGATGGTGGTGACAGAGGTCAGGGGTGCTGACCTGAGGCCGGGTGGCCCGCGGGCTGTGGGCTGAGCGAGGCCCGCCGAGTCCTTCCCTAGTGGGTGGAAGATGGGGCACAGAGCTTGGGGAGCAGAGGGCTTCCTGGAGACAATACAGAACTCCTTCCCCCCCCTTCCTTTCTTTCTCCCCGCTCCCAGCACTGGGGATTGAACCCAGAGACATTTCACCTCCAGCGTCAACCCCCAGCCTTTTGTATTTTGTATTTCAAAACAGGCTCCCACTAAGTAGCTGAGGGTCCCACTAAGTAGCTGAGGCTGGCCTCCTGTCTCGGCCTCTCAAGTGCTGGGATTGCAGGCCTGTGCCATCCTACCCAGCTCCTTGTTTCCTTCTTCTTTACTCACATCTCTCTTTTACGGCTTAAAATTGAATCTTGGTGGGGAAGCACTTAGCACCTAGTAGGAGCGGAAGGGAAATTTTTTATTTTTTTGCAGTGGGGTCTTGCTGTGTGGTCCTGTCTGGCCGCTCACTCCTGGGCTCAGTGAGGCTGAAGGGAACCTCCCACCTCGGCCTCCCAGGCAGCTCAGTGTATAGAAGCACCACTTCACTGCCATCTGGGGGGTGTGGGGGGGCTTTGGACCTCCGGGAGGCGTATTTCTCTATGACTTCCAAAGTCCTAAGGATGGTGCTGCTCTCCGTCCATAGGTGGCCTGGGGGAGGAGCTGCAGGAGCCAGGCAGAGCAGGGTGCTGCCCCAGAGCCAGGCCCTGTGCTGGGGGGAGCTGCCGGCCCCTCTGAGCCCTGGGTCTCCCGTGCAGAGCTTGGGTTCGGGTTGGGACAGAGCTCTGGCAATTCAGGGCACAGGTCCCACACCCAGCTGCCCAGCGCCAGGCCCCCCGCCTCTCACCACTGGGCTCCTCAGCTTCTGCCTGCCAAGCTCCGTCACCTCTAAAATGACAATAGTGAAGCCGGGTGTGGTGGTACACGCTTGTAATCCTCGCGCTTGGGAGGCAGAGACAGGAGGATCCCACAGGTTCAAAGCCAGCCTCAGCTACTTAGTGAGGCTCTCAGCAACTTAGGGAGACCCTGTTTCCAAACAAAATATAAAACAGGTCAGGGAGTATAGCCCGGAGGTAGAAAGTCCCTGGGTTCCACCCCCAGTACCAATTAATAAATAAACAAACAAAACGACAATAGTGGCCTACCTCCTTAAGAGGGCCGTCATGACAACTAACCAACTATGTTGGTGCCGGGATGGCCGGGCCAGCACCAGGAGCGCGCTGTCGGTAAACAGTGAGCCACACTGTGGGCGTGTGATCTGGTGGCCACAGCCTGGGTGACACTGTTGGCAATAGTGACATCTTTTGTGGGGCGCAGTGGCGCATTCTTGTCATCCCAGCTACTCAGGGGGCTGAGGCAGGAAGATTGCAATTTTGAGACCAGCCTGGGCAACTCAGCTAGACCTTGTCTCTAAAAGGCTGGGGGTAGAGCCGGGCATGGTGGCACATGCTTGTAATCCCCGCGCTTGGGAGGTGGAGACAGGAGGATCGCGCAGGTTCGAAGCCAGCCGCGGGTGCTGGCTTAGGAGACCCTGTTTCCAAATAAAAATGTAAAAATAGGTCTGGGAGTGTAGCCCGGAGGTAAAAGGGCTTCCAGGAACCCCAGTACCACCAAAAAAATAAAATAAAATAAAATAAAAGGCTGGGGGTAGCCGGGCGTGGTGGGCACGCTTGTCATCCCAGCATTCCAGAGGCTGAGACAGGAGGATCGCGGTTCACAGACAGCCTCAGCTACTTAGTGAGGCCCTTTGCAACTCAGTGAGACCCTATTTCAAAATAAAGAATAAAAAATAGGGCTGGAGGTGTAGCTCGAAGGTAGAATGCCTCTGGGTTCCATCCCCAGGACCGCAAAAACAAGTAAATAAATAAATAAATAAATAAGCCGGGTGTAGTGGTGCACGCGTGTAATCCCAGCATTTGGGAGGCTGAGACAGGAGGATCCAGGTTTGCGGCCAGCCTCCGCTACAGAGTGAGTCCCTCCACAACTTAGTGAGACCCAGTTTTCAAATAAATAATTTAAAAATAGGGCTGGGGGTGTAGCTTGAAGGAAGAATGCTGCTGGGTTCCATCCCCAGTACTGCCAATAAATAAATAAATAAATAAATAAATAAATAAATAAATAAATGGCTGGGGGTGTAGCCCAGAGGCGGAGCCCCTGCGTGTGACCCCGTACGGGGTTGGGGAGGATGACATTTGCAGGGGCATGCTCTCGCAGTCCTGTGGTCTCACAGTGGCCGCTGTGGTCTTGTTCCACAGTGCCCAGTGCGTGGTGTTGCTCTGAGTGACAGCGTCAAGGTCTAGGGGGTGAGGGACGCGGGCCTCACGTGAGCGGTGCGCCCACCCAGGCCCCCAGGGAGCCTTCCACTGCCTGGGCTCTGCCTGCCCCGTGGAGTGGGGACAGAGCTGGGGTTTGCCTGTGTCCGTGCTGATCTCTACGTGCTGGGCTAGATGCGGAGGGGGCAGGGCCAGGCCCTTTTATAAAAGGCTGTAAGAAGCCCGTGCAAGCTTGAAATCCCAGTACTGGGAGGCGGAGACAGGGGAACCACAGATTCAAGGACAGCCTCAGCAAGTAGTGAGACTCAGTGAGACCCTGTTTCAAAAACAAAAAATAAGCTGGGCGTCATGGTGCACACTTGTAATCCTAGTACTTGTGAGGCTAAGAAAGGAGGATCGCAGGTTCTCAGCCATCCTCGACTACTTAGAGAGGCCCTTTACAACTTAGTGAGGCCCTTTGCAACTCAGTGAGACCCTGTTTCAAAATAAAGGCTAAAAAATAGGGCTGGGCGTGTAGCTCAGAGGTAGAATGCCCCTGAGTTCCATCCCCAGTGCAGTAAAAAATAAATAAATAAATAAGAAAAGGCTGGGAGTGTAACTCAGAAGTTGAATGCTCTTGGATTCAATCCCCAGTACAGCAAATAATAATAATAATAATAATAATAATAATAATAATAATTTAATAAATAAATAATAAAAGGCTGTCAGTAAAGGTCACACATTCCTTTAGTGCAGAGGGTCCCTGGGCCTGACCAAGCCCCCTGTGTCCTGAGCCCCACCCCACGCGGGCCCTGCAGGAGCCCCCAGCCCATTCCAGTCCTACCAGGGGCACGAGGTGCACAGACAGCCACTTTCTACCTGTGGAGGCGAGAATACCTCTCCAAAGAGCCTCCACCCGGGCACTGCAGTCGGCCGCCCAGACCCCAGCGGAAGTCCTGCTCGTTTTCTGGAAGGTTCTTAAGGCTGGGCCTGTAGCGTCCTCAGCTGAGCTGGCTAAAGGCCGTCTTTAGGTCGCAGAATCATTTCTGTAGCAAAACCAGTGCACCCGCTCTGTGCACAGTAGAGAAGCCAGGCAGGCCGTGAGCCCATCGTACAGGTGGAGAAGGTGAGGCACAGAGATGTCAGGGCTTTGTGCGGAGTCCCACAGCCTTCGGGTGGACTGATAGCTGCCCACTGTGGCTTCTTCTTGGTAGATAGATGTGTGGCCCCCTCCTTGATTACTCCTAGTGACGGGGAGCTCACTGCCTTCTGAGCCCCTGAGATCGGTAGCCTAGGGCTTGAGTTAGTGTTGGTGATGGTCCTTGGTGTGGGCCGGGCTGTGGCCCTGCAGGGCGTCCCTCACATCAGCCCGGTCGTCTCATTTCTCCCAGAGGCCGGACCTGCGGCTGAGTGAGGAGAAAGCTCTTGACAAGGAGGGCACATCGTAGGTGCTCGATAAATCCTCAAGATGGATCGATCCTGTTCTTAAGGAACAATGTAAATCATAAAGCCAAACAGACATAGGAAGTCTGGAAAACAGACTTCAGCTTTACCACGGCCTCTCCCCTGATCGTCACTTTCGTGAGCCACTTACAGTCTTTTTGTATTTTTGTTTGTTTCTCGGAGTACTGGGGATCGAATCAGGGGCATCTACCTCCAAGCTACACCCCAGCCCTGTTTATTTTTTTATTCTTTATTCTGAAACAGGGTCTCACTAAGTTGCGGAGGGCCTCACTAAGTAGCCGAGGCTGCCTGTCAACCTGCGATCCTTTCTCAGCCTCCCAACTACTGGGATTATAAGCGTGCGCCACCACGCCGGCTCGGTCTTTTGGTAATGATTGTACTCTGAGGCAGGACCTTCCCTACCTCTTGTTACTGCCCCACAAGTGGACTTTGTGCCCCGCTTTGCCCACTGGTATGCCAGCATCAGCATCTTCCCCGCCCCGGACAGCCTGGGACTCCTAAGTCCCGTGACAGCTCAGCCGCTGCGCCGTACCTGTCCTGTGCGTGCTCTCTCCTTTACAAGGATCCCTGGGACAGGCGTCTTTGCGGGGCCTCCCTTGAACCGTGCGAAGCCCGTCTGCAGGTCCCGCTCTCACAGGGCCCTGGGGGGCGAGCAAGCGGCCGCACGCCAAGTATCTGGCACATGGCAGGGCCCGAAGCAGCGCAGCTGCTGCTGCGGCAGCTGCAGTCGTTGTTACTGGTGTTGTGCTGTTGTTGCTGGGGTCTTATCTCCCAGGTAAAGCTTGGACTGATGCTGACGGACCTGACCCCTGCTCGGCCATTTCTCCCAGCTGGAATGAGCCAGGGACTTGTCCCCCTGGGTAGTATATAAGGTCCACTACAGAGCCCGCCTCTGAAGGGCATGGGCTTGCCCAAGGTCACACAGCTGGAGGACTTGCTGGAGGAGGTGGTGACAGCACTGGGCAGCCGCCTGGGCTTGGAGTGGAAGGTAGGTAAGGACAGGAGTCCTGGATAGAGGAGCAGGGCTGTCCCCGGGATTGTCCCGGGGGCACGGCCACACCAGCACCCAGCTCAGGGCAGAATGAGTGGGGGTCGGGGCTGTTTGCAGAGCAGGACAGGAGTGACCTGCATTGACTACTCCCCCACCCCCAGTGGCCACATCCTTCTCTCCAGGCAGGAAGGGGTGCTCTGGATTTCCAGGCGGCAGGCCTGCCTGGGACTTCTCTATGAGCAGAGATGAAATATTTATCATGGACGCAGCAGCCGGGCTTCCCCGTGCAGGGTTGCGGGGCGCAGCCCCCACCCCGGGCCTGTGGCCTCTCCCCGTTCTGCTGAGTCACGGGGGCAGCCCGGGAGCCACCGGCCATCAGGGTCCACAGCCCCTCTGCCCTTTGGCCACGCAGATGCCTCCTCATACGTAAGCCATTGGGCTGTCCGCAGCCAGGCACCCAGCACGGTCAGTGCTGAGCAGGGTCCAGACGTCGCCGGGGACCAGTGCGGGCCAGCGAGCCAGGGTCCCACCCCGCGCCCGCCTGCAGCTCCCAGCGCGCGCCTCCTCGGGGCCCCAGCACGGTGAGCTGGGGGGCACCGCGGGCACGGGGGAGGAAGTCGCGGTCGCAGATTCCTAGCTTGTCTGTCTGGCCCAGGCTGCGTCCCCAAGGAGCCCGACTCCGCTTACCCAGAGTCGGGGCCAGGATGTGCCTCCGTGCCACGACTCCGGGGTTGTGCTTTTGATTTTTAGAGTAGCAGCAAGCAACAAAAAAACACTAGCAGATGGCTCTGCCCCGCCACACGCAGTGTGGGATGAGCGGCAGGCCGTCCGGGGCTTTTGTTTGTTCATTCATAAACACGTTCTGGGGGCCCTGGCCGGGGCCCAGCGGCCTAGGAGCTGGGCACACGGGGGCGAGCCCCGGAACCAGAGGGGCCCTGGTGTGCGCTGTGTGACCTCTGTTCCTCCTCCCTGAGCCTCGTTCCTGAATTTTGGACTCCATCTCCATCATGTCTCCACATCCTGACGGTCAGGCACCGGCCTTGGGACCGACTCCCGCTAGCAGATAGGCCCCCGGCAGGCCTTGTGGTCGGCTCGCCCGGGGAGCAGCCGAGAGCGGGCACCAGGGCCTGCGGGCCGGTGTGCTGGGGTGGGGTGGGATGGGGTGTGTGCCCCCAACCCCACCCACCCCACCCAGCCCCCGGCACCATAGCTGTGGGCACGAGGTGGAGCCGGCTGCAAGGCCGCTGAGTGGAACCAGTGGACGTCTCCAGCCACACGACGGGGCCAGGCTCGAGGCTTGCCCCTGGCTGCCTGGCCACCTCGGGCCTGCCCCGCGTCTGGCCTTCCTCCTGCACCAGTCAACTTCCCGGTGCTGTGACGGAGTACCTGAAACAAGTCAGCTTCAAGGAGGGAAGGGTCATTTGGGCTCAGGGTTTCGGGTTTCAGTCTGCGGAGCCCAAGGTAAGGCAGAATATCATGGCGGCAGTTAGCAGAGGAGACTGTCCCCCTCCTGGACACCAGCGCTGCTGGGGTGGGGGCAGGGACAAATAGCCCCTTCCAGGGCTCACCCTGGTGACACACTTCCTCCAGCTGGGACCCACCGCCGAGATTCCACCGCCAGCATAGGCTAGGAAGCTCAGGCTCATCTGCCCCATCCTGTCCTCCTCCTCATAGTGCTCGTCCTCCTCCTCATCGTCCTCCTCCTCCTTCTCCTCTTTTTCCTCCTCCTCTTCCTTTTTTTTTCTCCTCCTCTTCCTCCCCTGGGAAGCTTTCCTGGGCCACATGTCCACCAGCCGGGCCGGCTGGCAGCTCTCTTGACATCCAGTCCCGGACTCTGTCTTTACAAAGTGTTTGCAGCTCTGTGCCACGTCCCTGGCAGCTGGTGCCAGCTCTGTGTGACCGTCTCCGGCCCGGGGGCTCAGTGAGGGGCTGGGACAGTAGGGGCCAGAGAAGGAAGGCAGGAGGAGTGGGTGACGGCGCTCGGGCAGGCGCTGGGCTGCAGAGATCCCGGGTGCCCCGGGAGCTGTTCCCCCTCCCTGAGCCTCGTTCCTGGATTTTGGACTCCATCTCCATCCTGTCTCCACATCCTGCCGGTCAGGCAGGAGCGGGGCCCGAGGCGGGCAGAACACGGCCTTCCTGGCAGCCGGTTTCTTCATCTTCTGGCATTTTTCACGTTCTTCTCAGTGACTGAATGTGTCGGGGGCCCCGTCCTGGACCCTGAGGACAGCTGCTGCACAGACGCAGCCCTCCCTCCAGGGAACTCGGCTGCTAGGGAGGCCAGCTGGGCAGTCATGGGGGAGGCCAACAGACAGTGAAGGGAGGGCACTGGACACAGTCTAACGGGGGGAGGCCGGCTGGGCATGGTCTAATGGAAGAGGCCAGCTAGACAGTTTGATGGGGGAGGCTGACCGGACAGTCTGAGTCAGTCAACAAACACCACTTGGGACAGACAGTGCTAGGTCTGGGGGCACAGAGGCATGTTGACCCTGTGGATCCCCGAGGCCAGGGGTCAAGTCCCAGGTCCCCTCTTGTCCAGCTGTGGCTTCGGGCAGGTCGCTCTGCCTCTGCGTGTCGGAGGCCTTGTTTTGGCATGCCGAATGGGCCCTGCCCCGGCTTCCTGTGCTCAGTGCAGACGTCCCCCCCACCCCCATGCACTCAGCAGAGGGACAGGAAGCAGGGGATGGGGCAGAGAGGGGAAGGGTCTGAAACCAGGCGGCTCCACTGGCCCAGCCCATAGAGCAGTGCCCTGCAGCGGTGGCGCCACAGGGCCCTGGGTTTAACCCGCCACCCTGGTGCCGCCTGCGCCGGCCTGAGTCGGTCAGGGACAGGGAGACAGACACCTTAGGCCCCTCCACACTGAGCCTGGCTGGCGGCCCAGCACTCAGGGGTCATGGCAGAGACACCAGGTAACAGAAGGAACCGGATGGGATTCGAGAGCCAGGCCAAGCAGGATGGGGCACTGGTGCCACCAGTGGCTAAAAGCTTGAGAATCAGAGGTGCACACGTGGGGGTCACACCCCACCCAGCTCCTAGGCTGCGTGCAATAGTCCTCTCCCAGCGCTGATGCCAGGCTGATGCCAGGGCTCAGCACATGCCCAGCACGTCTTCTACGTGTGCAAGATGGCAGCTGCTCGGCCTGAGGCCAATCCTCCTCAAACTGGGGTCCTAGGGACTCTGGGAGGGGTTTTGCAAATTGTAAGTAAAATAAGCCAGACGTGGTGGCAGGCACCTGTAATCCCGGTACTTGGGAGGCTGGGACAGAAGGAGCTCAAGTTTGAAGCCAGCCAAAACTATTTCCAAGAACTTCAGCAACCGAGACCCTGTTTTCAAATTTCAAAGTATAGCAGGTCTGTGGGGGTGTAGCTCAGTGGTAGAACACCCGTGGGTTAGATCCCGAGCACACACACACACACACACACACACACACACACACACACACTAATAAAATCAATCTGGGAGGCCTCATCCCTTTGTGCGCAGGCCTGGCTCCAGGAAAGCTGTTTGCCAGCCCCATGGGACGGGGCCCTGGAGGGAGAGCAGCTGCTGAGCCCCAGGAGCACAGCTGCACAGAACCAGGGGGGACCGGTCAAAGGGCCCTTCCTAGCAGCCCCTGCCGCCCAGCCTGGGGGTCAGCCAGGAGGTCAGGAGCCGGTATAGAGGGGACTGGTGACCACCAGAGGGCGGGCCCGCACCAAGGGGACCTGATGGCCTGGCCACTGACCCCTGGCCCTGGGATCCGACCTGCCCCCAGCCAGGTGTCCTCTGCCCGCTGAGTCACAGGCACAGGGGCCGTGGCCAGCAGCCCAGAGGCGCCTTCAGTCCCCCGAGCCAGTCATCGCCACCCCACAGAGGTGTCCCAGTTTTTGCTCGGGAGCGGGAGCTGCCTGTGGAAGGCGGTGGGGTGGGAGGGCTCCCTGTCCACCCCACTGGCTCTCCCTGTGCCGGCCCAGCTCATTGCCCCCTCTCATGGCGTTAATTACCTCTGCAAATCAATCTGACAGTCCTTCCTGTGGTTTCTCGGCCGAAGTTCTTGGGCACCCATCCTGATGTTGCCAGCCTTTGCTCCTCCCTCATGGTGGCCTGCTTCCTTGTGCGCTGTGTGATTCCAGATCAGGAGTTTACCTGCAGCAGGGCTCTGTCCACGGCATGCTGCCCGGAGTGCTGCGTCTCATTGATACTTACTGGTGTTGGGGCTCACACCGGGGTCTTGTGCTGAGCTTTGCAGCAGGGCCACGCCTCCACCTAGAGCACGGTTATGATTGCTCTGCCGCAGCTGGGTACAGTCAGCAGCCTGGGGCTATCATCCAGTCAGTTGGCTTGGGCG
Organism: Muscardinus avellanarius; assembly: GCF_963383645.1. Lineage (NCBI taxonomy): Eukaryota > Metazoa > Chordata > Mammalia > Rodentia > Gliridae > Muscardinus > Muscardinus avellanarius. Next base: position 5,248,399 of record NC_137797.1, on the reverse strand, counting down.
CCACTGACTGCCAGGGCACCCTGCAGCCTGGCATGGCAGACCCGGTCTGTAGCTTCCCTGACTCTGCCACCTTTCCCTACCCCCAGCTCAGCCAGGTTTGAGGCCAGCATACGGCAATTTAGCGAGTCTGTCTGTCTGTCTGTCTGTCTGTCTGTCTGTCTCTCTCTCTCTCTCTCTCTCTCTCTCTCTGCCTGTGTGTGGGGGGTGTACTGTGACTTGAGCCCAGGGGCATTCTACCTCCGCACTTCATGGGAAGGGGTTTCAGGTTATCAGGCTCTCTTGTGATTCTCTTCCGACCTCCTCAATCCCAGGTCGCCTTTGGAGTGCTGGGAATCCAGCTCCCACCTGACAGTTGGGTGATTCATCCCCATCAGCGAACGGTCCCTTCCTTATCAGACACCCAGACGCTGCTCTGGAATTTCTCTGGGATATGTGAGCCATACTGCTAGGACTCAGCCCCCTGCGGCAGCTGGGCCCCTCATGCCTGGAAAGTTTCTGCACGGAGAGTTATTGTGGAGGGGGAGGGAGAGGGGAAACGAAGCCCCTGGAGGGCCTGCTCGGCCTGGGAGTATGTGTGCTCAGGCTGAGCCCTGTGGGGGTCTGCTGGCCTGGGTAGTGGGGAGGGTGGGGACAGGAGCTTTTCCTGGAGTGCTGGCCCCACGCAGCTGGGGACCCGGAGCAGAGCATGACCCACCGGAGGTTTGGAGGATGGGAAAGGAGCAGGTGCAGGCAGGGGAAGGAAGCCAGGTAACCAGCGGTGGAGAGGAGGCCATGCGTGTGGGTGGAGGGGAGCTCAGGAGTGGAGAAGTCCTGTGGGCCTCTGGGTATATATCTGCCTCCCCGTGCATGGCTGGCTGGAATCTGGCACCTGAGCCTGCTGGAGCCCGAGGCCAGCCTGGAGCGGTGGGCGGCTGGTGTGTCAGAGTGGTGTTGATAGAGAAAGTCACAACAAGCCTAAAGATCTTAGTTGCCTTTTCTTTCAGTTTTAGAATCCAGCATGTAAAATAGAGGGTGTGAGCTGGGCCTTGGTGGCTCACGCTTGTAATCCCAGCATTCGAGAGGCTGAGACAGGAGGATCGCAGTTCATGGACAGCCTCAGCTACTTAGCAAGGGCCTTCGCAACTCAGTGAGACCATGTTTCAAAAATAAAAAGACTAAAATATAGGGCTGGAGGTGTAGCTCAGAGGTACGGTGCCCTGGGTTCCATCCCCAATACCTCAAAAAAACATGAGCCAAGCAGTTCTGCTACGATTATTTCAAACCCCTCTCCCACCAGGGGGCAGAGCCTGCTCCCCAGCCCCCGGACCAGCGTGTGGACAGCGTGGGGGCTCCGGTAGGGACAGTCTGGAGATTGGCAGAATCCGACAGCAACCCCAAGATGGCTCATGTGTGTGTATGCGTTGCTAAGGACTGAACCCAGAGACATTCTACCTCCCAGTTACACCCCCAGCCCTTTTTTTTTTAAACTTGCCTAGGGTCTTGCTACACATTGTTGAGTCTGGCCTTGAACCTGCAGCCTGCACTCACTTACAACAGACCTTTTACATGGCTGTCTCGGCCCCAGAGTTGGATCTGAATTCAGTTCCCAGCTCGCACAAGGCTAATGAGACCAGGATTGAAAAAGCCCAAGGCCCCAGATTCCAGGCCCAGGAGCGCATGGGCGCCGCTGCGCTGAATGCCGATTTCCTAACCAGCGTTCATTCTCTCCAAGGATTCTTCTAAGAAAATGCTGCTGGCAGAGGACGCTGCCTGAGCTGAACGCAGAGCAGGCCGTGGGCTGGGCGGCCCGTCCTGCTCTGTCTCCTGCCCAGGGCGGCGCCAGGCACCTGCGCAGTGCCGTGAGAACCAGCCAGGCTGGCCTGCTGGTGCACACCTGTGATCCCAGCTACCTGGGAGGCCGAGGCAGAAGGATTGCAAGTTCAAGGCCCAAACTGGGCAACTTAGCAAGACCCTGTCCCAAAGTAAAAACTAAACAGGGAGCCGGGCGTGGTGGCACACACTTGTAATCCCAGCATTTGGGAGGCTGAGACAGGAGGATGGTGGTTTGAGGACAGCCTCAGCTACTTAGCGAGGCCCTTTGCAACTCAGTGAGACCTTGTTTCAAAATAAAGAATAAAAGATAGGGTAGGCGGTGTAGCTTGGAAGCCAAATGCACCTGGGTTCCGTCCCCAGACCCACAAAAAAAAGAAAGAAAAAAGAAACAGAAGCTAGGAAATGCACGTGTGTCGGGTCACCTTTTGGTAGAGATGAGCTCACTTCCCAGGTCACCTGGCGTTGTTTCCTGCTGGAGCAAGCAGCAGTGGGGCCTGAGTGTTGGGGTGCCCACGGCTTTCCTAGAGCTCACAGCCAGAGCCTGGAGCCCTGTTGGAAGAAAGCCATGTTTGTGGCCTGGGACCGCCCTAGCAGGTGATCCCAGCCTGTGCAGCCTGTAACAGGAAGCCGAGGCCAAGGTGCTGGCCGGCCAGGGGCTCCTCCTCCTCCAGCTCCTCGGGCGCAGCCACCCTGGGAGTCCCTGGCTTGTAGCGTTTCTCTACTGCTTCCCCGGTCACCCAGCCTGACCCTCCCGGGCTCTGTGTCTGTCTCTCTCTCTCTCTCTCTCTCTCTCTTTCTTTCTTTCCTTATTTCTTTCTTTTTTGTGCATTGTAGTTTGTACGTGTGTGTGTGTGTGTGTGTGTGTGTGTGTGTGTGTGTGTGTACTGGGCATGGAACCCAGGGGCATCCTACGTCCGAGCTACATCCCCCAGCCCTATTTCCTATTTTTTATTCTTTTATTTATTTATTTATTTATTTATTTATTTATTTATTTATTTTTTGGTGGTACTGGGGTTCCTGGAAGCCCTTCTATCTCCGGGCTACACTCCCAGACCTATTTTTACATTTTTATTTGGAAACAGGGTCTCCTAAGTCAGCACGCGCGGCTAGCTTCGAACCTGCGCGATCCTCCTGTCTCTGCCTCCCAAGCGCGGGGATTACAAGCGTGCGCCACCACGCCCGGCTATTCTTTTATTTTGAAACAGGGTCTTACTTAGTTGCAAAGGTCCTCACTAAGTAGCTGAGGCTGTCCGTGAACTGCAATCGCCTCCCAAATGCTGGGATTACAAGCGTGCCCACCACGCCCAGCTGTAGTCATACGTCTTAATGGAATACAAGATGGTAGAGGCGTACACGCACACATCACCAAGCGGCCCTTACCCAGCTGTGCAAGGTCGTCAGTCTCTGTGCCGGGGCCCACCTTGTCTGGTATGTCCTCGTCTCAGCCTGGTGACTTCTGCAAAGACCTGTGTCCCAGGGAAGCCGCATCCACAGGAGAGGGACCTCAACGTGTTTTTTTTTTTTTTGGGGGGGGGCGGGGGGGTCACAATTCAGCCTCCAGCATGTGAACAGCTTCAGCCAGGCAGGCAGACCGTTTTGTTTGTATTCATCTAGAACGTGTGGCTCTGGATGGGCAGCAGGGTGGTTCTGGGGACTGGAGGCTGCTGGGACAGGCACCGTGTAGCGTTTCCGTGGTTCTCGCCCACCGCAGTCTCCACGGTTATCACCTCTGTCCAGGACGCCGATTAAGAAATAGAAAGCGTGGCCGGGCGCGGTGGCGCACACGTGTAATCCCAGCATGTAGGAGGCTGAGACAGGAGGATCAGCGTTCAGACAGCCTCAGCTACTCCTTAGGCCCTCTGCAACGCAGTGAGACCTGTTTCAAAATAAAGAATAAAAAACAGGGCTGGGGGAGTAGGTTGGAGGTAGAATGCCCCCTGGGTTCTATCCCCAGACCCGCAAAAAAAAAAAAAAAAAAAGGGCTGGGGATGTAGCTCAGAGGTAGAATGCCCCTGGGTACTATTCCCAGTATGGGGGGGGGGGATTGTGGTGCACACTTGTAATCCCAGTACTGGGGAGGCTGAGACGGGATGATTATGGGTTCATGGCCAGTTTCAGCTACATAATGAGACTCTCTGCAACTTAGACCGTATTTCAAAATAAAGAATAAAAAATAGGGCTGGGGGTGTAGCTCAAAGGTAGAATGCCCCTGGGTTCCATCCCCAGTACTGCAAAAAAAAGAAGTGGTGACCACGCTCCGGCCTGAGCTCTGCTGGGCAAGGGGAGGCCAGAGCAGAGGCTGTCCGTCCTCCAGCCACAAGCCTTGGGGGCTGAGGACAGGAATGAGGCAGCGACGGCAGAGATGTGATGGCAACCTCACCCATGGGCTGACCCTGCCTTTCTTGTCCCTTCTGTATCCCCAACTGGTATACAGTCAGCGCTCAATCATTGATGCTGTTGTTTTTAGAGTGCCAGGGAGGGCTGGGGTTGGAGCTCAGTGGCAGAACACTTTTTTTTTTTTTGGTACCAGGGATTGAACTGAGGGGCATTCTACTTCTGAGCTACACCCCCAGCCCTATTTTATTTTTGTTTTTGAAGCAGGGTCTGGCTAGGTTGATGAGAGTCTCCCTACGTGCTGAGGCTGGCTTCAACCCTGCGATCCTCCTGTCTCAGCTTCCCAAGTACTGGGATTACAAGCGTGCGCCACCACACCCAGCCAGAGCACTTTCTTAACATCCCAGCCCTGCGTGACACACCCACGTGCTAGGGAGGTGCCCTCTGTTCACCAAAGGACCAACTCCCAGCTCTAGCACTTTCTAACCAGTTGCCCCCAGCAGGCAGCCTAACCCCACCCAGCCTCAGTCTCCCGGCCCGCCCATGGAAAGGGGCTGCTGTGGCTGGCTCCAAGTGCCCGGGAGGGAAAGTTCCCCGCAGAGCACCCTGAGGGTGGAGCCCTCCAGCCCTGTGGCTGGCACCCCCCAGGCCGGGCACGGGGGCCTCAACACCCCTGCTCATAGATCGCAGTATCTGTTGCTTCCACAGGCCTGACTGGTGCCCATCCTGCCCTGGATGCCGACCGGCTGGCCTTAGGACACGTGTGCGCTGAGGCGCCGTATGCCAGAAAGGCCCCTGGAGACCCTTGTGGCCCCTGCTGGGGTCCCGCAGGTGACAAGGCGCACGGCGGCGTCAGCCAGGCTCAGCCGTCCCTTTCCACTGTGACAGTGGCGGCAACTGAGCCCTTAGGGAGCCCCGCAACCAGGGTGATCCCCCGGCCCCAGCTGTCCAGGACCCCAGGGCACGGAGCACACACACCCCTGTGCCACAGGGTGCAGGAGGACCCTGGCAGTCGGCCATGGGGAGCACGAGTCTGCCACCAGGGGGCAGAGGCACCCCTCAGAGCGGGCAGTGCCTGAGCGTGTGCCCGGGTGAGCTACAAGACAGAGCCGGGCCTGCCTCCTGCCCAGCTAGCCATGGTTACATGTGCCCCTCGGCCCAGATCTCAGCTCCTCGGTGTGTGAAGTGAGACCCCCCCCTCAGCCAGGCGGCGCACACCTGTAATCCCAGTACTGGGAGGCTGAGACAGGAGGATCGCAGAAACTTAGACCCTGGCCAGGCGTGGTGGCGCACGCTTGTAATCCCCGCGCTTGGGAGGCAGAGACAGGAGGATCGCGCAGGTTCGTTATGAGACCCTGTTTCCAAATAAAAAAGTATAAAAAATAGGTCTGGGAGTGTAGCCCGGAGGTAGAAGGGCTTCCAGGAACCCCAGTACCACCAAAAAAAAAAAAAAAAGAAACTTAGACCCTGTTTCTATATAAGAAATAAGCCAGGCGTGGTGGCACACACTTGTAATCCCAGCATTCAGGAGACAGGAGGATCGTGGTTTGCGGACAGCCTCAGCTACTTAGTGAGGCCTTCCACAATTTAATGAGACCCTGTTTCAAAATAAAGAATAAAAAAAATAGGACAGGGGGTGTAGCTTGGAGGTAGAATGCCCCTGGTACCACACACACACAAAAAAAAGCTGACATCTGTCATCCAGCACTTGGGAGGCTGAGACAGGAGGATCACAGGTTTGGGGCCAGTCTCAGCAATCAGTGAGACTTCCTTGAGGGAAAAAAACAAGCCTGGCAGCTTTGTAACCCCAGTATTTAGTAGGCTGAGACAGGATGGCAGAAGTTTTGCAACCAGTCTCAGCAATTTAGTGAGACTTTGTTTCAAAATAAAATATAAACAGGCTGGGTGGTCCGTGATTGTAATCCCAGTACTTGGGAGGCTGAGACAAGAGGATCACAGGTTCAAATTCAGCCTCAGAAACTTAATAAGGCTTTTAGCAACTTAATGAGACCGGTTCCAAATAAGAAATAAATTTTAAAAATAGGTCTGGAGGTGTAGCCTAGAGGTAGAAGACCCCTGAGTTCCATCCCCAGTACCACAACAAAATAAAAGGGCTGGGAGTATAGCTCAGAGGTAGAATGTCCCAGGGTTTCCTGGGTTTGGCCTTGCAAAGCCTGCTCCCGAACTAGCCCTTCGGGTGGGCCCTGTCCCTGCTGAGGCTGACCACAGAGGCTGGTGACGAGAGGTCGTAGACCTGTCCCGGTGACCACAAGTCCAGGTCCAGGTTTCAGAGCTGCCGCTGTCTTTCTGTACTCCCTTCCTGTGCCTGGGCCAGGCTGCTCAGGCTCAGGGGTGCAGGCCCCCCGAGAGCCACCAGAGCCCCTTGGCACTTGCCAGAACTGCCCAGGGTGGGGGCATTTTGAACCAGACCTGGGAGGGCTTTTATTTATTTATTTATTTATTTATCTAATATGTGATACCAGAAACTTTCTACCTCCAAGCTATACCCCCAGGCCTATTTTTTTTTTTTTTATTCTTTACTTTGAAACAGGGTCTCACTGAGCTGCAGAGGGCCTCACTAAGTAGCTGAGGCTGGCTGCGAACCAAACCGTGATCCTCCTGTCTCAGCCTCCTGAATGCTGGGATCAGAGCATGTGCCACCACGCCCCGCTCTTTATTTTGAAACTTGGACCTTGCTAAGTTGCTGAGGCTGGCCTTGAACCTGTGGCCTTGACCTCCCAAGTACTGGGATGAGCATTGCACGCTGACGAGTTGCAGGGCCCTTTGGCGGTCTATGTGGGGCCCTCCAGCTGCTGGAGCCCAGCCTGCCACCCCTGCCCTGTGGCGCAGGCTGTGAGCCTTTTGGTATGCAGAGGGATCTGTGCCAGCGCCTGCACTCTCGGGAGGCCTGGGCTAGGCTCAACTTTTCTGCTGATTGATGGCAGGACATTGGGCAAGGTTTCACCCGGCCAGCCTCAGCTTCCTGCACTGGGAGGAGGAGGATAATCCTTATCTCGCGCAGGGAGCTCTGAGACTGAACATCCTCAGAAGTGCCCCCTGAAACTACAGGAGGCGCCGAGGCCGTGCCCTTCCTTGGCTGGGGTCGCTCTGCCCGGCCACAGGGACTCAGGAGACCCCGCTGGCTGCAGCCACCGCTCGCTCGGCTGGCCTCTGCCCTGGGGTGGCCGCCCTCCAGACCTCCAGACAGACCCCCGCCCGGCCACTACTCCAGGCCGCAGTCAGCGCAGTAGGGTGTGAGCGCGCCCGGGCCCACGACGGGGCGGACAGCCTTTAGCCGGAGCCTGCGGAGAGCCTTGGCCTGGAGAGGGGATCCTGCCGGATCTCTGAGCACACCCCCTCTTCCGAGGAGGGAGGAGGAGAAAAAGACTCTGCGTGCGGCGGAGGCGGGGGAGTCTCCGGTCGGGGGTCCGCGTGCGAGGTGTTACGTGGCCGCAGAGGTGGGCGCCTGGGGCTGGGCTGTGCGTCCTGCGCGCGGCGGCTTCCAGGGGGCACGAGCGCCCCGGAGGAGGGGAGGGGCCGAGCGCGACCCCCGGGAGGCCGGACGAGGGCGCGCCGGCCCCGCCCCGCCGGAGGCCCCGCCCCCGACACGCCCCGCCCACTCGGCCCCGCCCCCGGCGCTGGAGCCCGGGCGGGTGCCCGCGTAGACGCGAGCGCGGCCGCCGCCCACCATGAGGACTCTCCGCAGGTTGAAGTTCATGAGTTCGCCCAGCCTCAGTGACCTGGGCAAGAGAGAGCCGGCCGCCGACGAGCGGGGCTCGCAGCAGCGCCGGGCCTGCGCCAACGCCACCTGGAACAGGTAGGCGGGCGGGGGGCGGCGGGGGGGCCGGACGGCGGCGGGGGCGGCCCGCGGCCGGGGAGGGGGCCGGACGGCGGCGGGGGGCGGCCCGGGCCCGAGGGAGTGGGGGGCCCTGCGCAGAGGTCCGCCCCCGCGGGGCCGGCGGGCGGAGGGTGCGAGGTGGGCGCGCACCCCACCCGGGGCGAACCCGGGCCCCCCGCGCCGCCCGGACGCGCGGCCCCGCTCAGCCCTCGGACTTCCGGGCCAGCCGGACCCTGGCCGCACCGGGCAGGGCTGGCCACGCGCGGACGTGGCGCCCGGTGCCCGCCCCGTGGCCGGGCCGGTGAGGCCGGCGAGGCTGCCCTGGGGCCTCCCTGGCCCGCCTCCCGCCGGCCGGACGGGCTCGGGCTCCTGGTTTTTTGACACAGTTTAGTGGAAAGTGGCAGATGGACTGAGTTCAAGTCCCGGCTCTGCGCACTCCGCGCTGTGTGTCTGAGAAGTCACATTTCTTAGTTTCTTTCTTTCCTCTTTCTTCAGGTCAAGGAATTGAGCCCAGGGACATTCTGCCCTAGCTCTTATTATTTTATTATTTATTTATTTATTTATTTATTGGTAGTACTGGGGATGGAACCCAGGAGCTTTTCTACCTCCGGGCTATACTCCCAGACCTATTTTATACTTTATGTGGAAACAGGGTCTCACTAAGTTGCTGAGAGCCTCACTAAGTAGCAGAGGCTGGCTTCGAACTTGTGCCATCCTCCTGTCTCAGCCTCCCAAGTGCTGGGATTACAAGCGTGTGCCAGCATGCCCGGCCCTTTCTTTTTTTTTTAATTTTGAAACAAGACCTTGCTAAATTGCCAAGGCTCTCACTAAGTTGCAGTCTGGCCTCAGACGTGATCCTCCAGTCTCGGCCTCCCAAGCACCTGGATTGCTTCACCATGTGCACCAGTGCACCTGGCTGGCTGGCTGGCTGGCTTTCTTTTTGGTACAGGGGATTGAACCCAGGGGCAGTCTGCTTGTGAGCTACACTTCCAACTTTTTTTTTTTTTTTTTTTTTTTTTGCAGTACTGGGGATGGAACCCAGGGACACTGTACCTCTGAGCTACACCCCCAGCCCTAATTTTTAGTCTTTTTATTTTTGAAACAGGGTCTCACTGAGTTGCGAAGGGCCTCCGTAAGTAGCTGAGGCTGTCTGTGAACCGCGATCCTCCGGTCTCCGCCTCCTGAATGCTACACTCCCAACCCTTTTTATGTATGCTTTTAGTTTGAAACATTGTCTGGCCAAATTGCTGAGGCAGGCCTTGAACCTGGGATTCTCCAGTCTGGGCCTATTGGGATTATAGCTGTGTGCTGCCAGATGGCTCCTTAATTTCCTTAGCCCTAAAATAGGCAGTTAACAAACAGAGCCCACCTTGTGGGACTGTGTTTAGGATTGGATGTAAAAGTACTCAAAGTCTAGGCCAGACTCCCCCGGAGATGGGCAGCTTGCCTGTGGAGACAGCAGCTGGGTCGCCCCTGGAAGTCAGCTCCCTCCCGCCCTCTGCCGAGTCTCCTACCAGGGTCTGCAGACAGGAGGCGCCCTCATCTCTGGTTCTCCCACGGGCTCAGGGAGGCCTTGCAGGGAGAGGCGCCCGCGTCACCCCTGGCACTTCCCTCAGTGGCCTGGGCATTGCAGAGGAAGGCAGCCTTGCTCGCCAAGCACCTGCTGGCACCTGGCTCGTCTCCCCGCCAGACCCCGGCCAGCCGTCTAGACGACCGGGGACGGGACCCCTGGCCCCTGCTGATCTGCCTGCCCCCTCTCCTGCGTGGGGCACAGCCTGTGCTGGGGGGCAGCCCTGTTAGCCTGTAGGTCCTGCTGGCTGAGCTGTGGCGTCCACATTTTGAGTCCAAAGTGCACCTCTTTTTATCTGCCTGCCGTAGTTTCCTGGGGCTTCTGGAACAAGTGACTACAAGGCGGGTGGCTTCAAAGACAGAAAGGCATCCTTCGGGGCTCTGGAGGCCGAAAGTCCGCGTGTGGTTGTGGCTGGGCGGGGCGCTCCAGCGTGTCTGGGGTGCTGCGCTTGGCCCTGCCCGCGCCCGGTTCTCTGTGGCTTGTGGCAGCACTGCTCCAGGCTCTGCCTGTCCTCCAGAGTGGCCTTCTCTGTTCAAATCTCCTTCCTAGCTGGGCGTGGTGGGGCACGCTTGTAATCCTAGCGCTTGGGAGGCAGAGACAGGAGAATCGCGCAGTTTCAAAGCCAGCCTCAGCTGGCCGAAAAGACCCTGTTTCCAAATAAAGTAGGTCTGGGAGTATAGTCCGGAGGTAGAAGGCCCCTGGGTTCTACCTCCAGTACCACCAAAAAAAAAAATAAAACTCCTTCCGTGTCTCCCTTTTTTTGGGAGGAGGGGTCGGTACTAGGGCTTGAACCCAGGAGTGTTCCACCTCTGAGCTATAACCCCAGCCCTAATTTTGGTTTTCACTTTGAAATGAGGGCTTTTAAGTTGCTGAGGCTGGCCTCAAACCTGTGACCCTCCTGTTTCAGTTTCCCAAGTACTAGGATTCCAGGTTTGCCGCCCCTCTCTCTCTGATTTTTGTTTTTGGGTTTTTTGATTTTTCGGTGGTACTGGGGATTGAACCCAGGGGCACTCAACCTCTGAGCTACACCCCAGCCCTATTTTATTTTTTTATTTTCAAACAAGGTCTCACAAGGTTGATGAGAGTCTCACTACTTGCTGAGGCCGGCCTCCAACCTGTGACCCTCCTGTCTCAGCCTCCCAAGGACTGGGATTCCAGGTACACCCTTCCTTCTCTTATCAGACACCATTTTCTGGATTTAGGGCCCACTGTAAATACCGCTGACTTCACCTCAAGATCTTCACCCATCACATTAGCAGAGACCCTATTTCCTGGTCAGGTCTGAGATTTCAGGGCATGTGAATATCTTGGGGGCATGTTCACCCCAGTGCAGTGACCCTGGGCACAGCCCCTACGTTCCCCACACCTCTGGCTCCTCATCTGGACACAGGTCAAAGATATACTGCTGGCTCTGTCATGAGAATGGAATTCACACACTCAGCCAGTCCGTCCATCTGTCCATCCGCCCGTCCTTCACTCATTCAAGGGGCTGGCATGGGCTGCGGGGATGTAGGTTCGGCCGAGGGCAGCCTTCTGGAGCCCAGAGTCCACGAGGGGAGTCAGGAAATGAGGTGCAGGGCCACAGAGGTAACTGCAGGCCGTCCTTGGGCCTGGGAGGACTGGCGGCTGTGCTGGGCTCCGAGCTAGCACTGCTGGCCACTCACTCCTTCCGCAGGCGCCGGGTCTGCAGGCTGTGGGGAGCGTCCATGGGGCTGCAGCTGGCCAGGCGGCTGCGGCTGGACCTCCCTTGCAGACCCAGCGTCTCCTGGGGGGATTCCCGAGCACCTGCTGCCACTTTACCCAGCAGCTGTGGCTCATCCGGCCGGTGCCAGGCCTGGGGCTGAGAAGCGCACCATGGGGCGCCCCCAGGGCAGTGGGTGGCAGAGCCCCTAAAAGACACGACTGTTTTCCCATCTGGAGCCCAAGGGCCTGACAAGCTTCGTCCCCCCCTCCGCACCCCCCCCCATCCCCCGGGCTCCAGGGACACTTCAGAAGGTGTGGGGGATCCACGGTCATCCCAAGGGGCTTGGGGTACTCAGGCATCCCAGCCCGTACTGCCACCTCTCTGGGGGTCCCCAGCAGGGCTGACCTTGCAGAAGACCCCAGCTGGGGTGCAAGGGAGCTCCCCAAGCCCTTCACACACAAACCCCTCTGCGAGTGCTTGGACCGAGGGCGCTCCCTGTGTGGAGGTGCTCCGCCAGGCCTTGGTCCACCGGAGGCTGGGGCAGCAGTGCCCACCACTCTCAGGGGAGGCCTTGACCGGCATGTGCCCACTCCTTCCCCTCTGGTCCACCTCCAAGGCTGGGCCCAGACCCCAGCTTTCATGTAGGGACACAAGGTCAGGGGGAGAGGGGCCTGGTCAGGATCCCCAGATGGACACAAGGCTGTGGTTCAGGAACACGTGTGGCTTGTCCCAGCTGGGCCAGGACGAGGTGGGGGAGAGCTGTATTCTGTAGCGAGTGGCTGAAGGGCCTGGTCCTCACTCCCCTGGTGCGGGCGGGAGCAGCTGGGGCCCTGGCTGTCCAGCCGCTGGTCCTGCTCCCTGCTTCACACTGGCCCGTGCTGGGCCCCATCTCCACCCCGGCCCAGGTGGCCTCCTCTCACCCCACAGCCCTCCAGATATCACTCAGTGCCCCCGCTTTGTGAGTGAGGCCCAGAGAGACACAGGCGCTGCCCAGATCCGTGCAGCAAATTGGGACAGAGCCTGGATCCCGCGCTGGCCCAGCGCCACGGCTCCACCACCAGCCCGGGAGCCACGAGGCCAGGGTTGTGGGCGAGCCTCAGAGCCGGGCTGGAGGCAGGAGGGACTGCAGGGCTCTCCACCTCCCTCTCTGGGTTCCCAGCGCCCTCTGAAGCCATCTGGGTGTGGTGGCGCACACCTGTAATCCCCACACTTAGGAGGCTAAGACTGGAGGGTCCCAGGTTCAAGGCCAGTCTCTTCCAGGTAGCAAGGTTTGATCAACTTAGCAAGAACCTGTTTCAAGATAAAACAGGGGTGTAGCTCAGTGCTAGAACGTTCCTGAGTCCAGTAAATACAAAAAGATGCATGCATGGTGGTTCTCAGGATCTGCAAACATGGCAGATGTCATCAGGCGGTCTTCGGAGGGGGAGATTGCCCGGGACTAGGGGGCCCTGTGTAATCACAGGGTCTCCATGGGGGAGGGGGAGCAGAGGAAGATGTGAAGATGACCCCCAGCTGTCCTGGCCTGCGGAGCCAGGAGGCCTCTATTCCCCGGGAGGGAAGGCCAGGCGGGTCCTCCCTCCCCAAGCCTCCAGAGGGGCCCAGTCCCTGCCACTCCACTTGAGTGGGAGGGGCCAACGTGCAGTTGTTGAGGGTAAGAGCAGAGCTGGTGTCTTTAGGCCCCTGGGGTCGCGGCACTTGGTGGCAGAGGCAGGGGCCCCGGACCTCCCCACACCAGCTTCTCTCCCTCCCAGCACAGCCAGTCAGAACCCTGGGGGGCTAGAGGTGGGGGCAGCCGGGAAGACCGTCCTCACGTTCTCACATTCACTGTGTGTTTCAGGAAGGGCTCCAGGCCCCCAGGAGGCCCCGCTCCCTGCCCCAGGGGTCCTGTGGGGGGCTGGGGTGCAGCTCCGGGTGTGGCGTGTTCCATCTCCAGCATCAGAATCCCCATGGTGGACCCATGGGTCCCAAGAGGAGCCGGGCTGGGTGCCGGTGAGGGGACCAGCCCAGCAGGAACCCTGGTCAGCTTCCAGGGGTGCAGAGTGAGGAGGGGTCCCCAGCAGAGGCCCTTTTCTCTGGGGCTCCCAGAGGCCATGTCTAGAGTGGAGTAGGGGCCTGGGAAAGATGGAGATGGAGGTCCCTGGATAGACCCTTCGCCTTGCCAGGCTTCCTCTCCAGCGCAGCCCTGGGCTGCCGTCCCGCCCGCAGTCACGGCCCATGGCCCAGTCACCTGGACCATGCCCAGCTCAGGCCTGGCTTCTCCCTAGCTGCGCCCTCCAGTGTGCGTGCTGGCGGGGCGTCTCCGCGTGGGCCTCGCAGACGTCCCGGGGCCTCTGTGGTTTTCACGCACCGGCTGCAGATGCCGGGGCTGGCCGCGGCTCTGGTCTGGGAGGCCCCGCCGGCACGGCTGGGGTTTCACTTCTGTCTTGGGGGTTGACAGTCACATGAGGGCCCAGGCTCTCCCCACCCTTCCTCTCCCTCCAGTGCTACACAGGGTTTTTTGTTTGCCAAGCTCAGGCTTTGGAAAGAGCGGGGAACCTCTCAGAGCCAGAGAGACGAAGGATTGGGGTCGAGCCCGGGCACCCCAGGGTCTGGGTGGGGCCACCAGGGCTCAGCGCTCCGTCTCAGTTCTGCCTCTGTGGGTACCAAGCTGTGAGACTCTGGGCAAGTCTCCTGGCCTCTCTGAGCCTCAGAGCTTTCTCCAGCAACCTAGAGCCAAGCAGTCCCTGCCCCCAAGTGCTAGTGGTTAGAAGGAGGGGCGCGGCCAGGTGTGGTAGCTAGCACCCCTCCCTGCACCCCTCCCTGCAGCCTAGGCCTGGGCAGCACCCTGGAGGTCCTGGAGACCTGCCCCGCCCAGCAGCCTGGGTGGGGGTGGGGACGCTGAGGGAGGCTGGGGGGAGGGGCGGCAGAGCATCATGGGAGCAGGCTGGAGATGGTTTGCCAGGGGTGAGGGAAGGGGGGAGGCTTCCGGGCAGGAGGGCGGTGGGCCTCCTGGGGTCGGTGCTCGTGCTCCATGCTTCTCCCTTGAGCCACAGAGATGTGTAGGAACAGCACAGGCCTGCGTCCCCGAGGTTTGATCAAGGGATGGCACTAAAGCCCCGGTGCGGCTGCTCGCTGACTGATGCCTAGAAAGCCAGGGTGGGTTGTGTTGGGTAGTGAGGGACCACGGCGATGCAGGAGCGGCAGAGGGCCAAATGGAAGGAAGGCCTGTGCAAAGGCCCTGTGGCTGGGTGCCGCCGGCCAGGATGTGCAGTGTTCAGCAAGGCTGGGGGTCTGCAGGCTCAGTTCAGGGACCCTCGAAGCCCTGCTGGGAACGCCTTCACCGCGGGAGCCCACACACTGGCGGCCTGTTTTTATCAGTGAGGTTTTCTTGGGGCACCGAGACCTCTGTTCTTTTATGTGCTGTCTGCGTCTTCACACCACGGCAGCAGAAAGCTGAGCAGCTGCAAGAGACCGGATGGCCAGGAAGGCTCAGAGCTTGACCTCTGGCCCTTTCTGGAAAACGCTTGCAGATTCTCACATAAAGGTTTCAGTAAGCAGGGCCAGCGGACACCCGCCCCACTGAGCTGTCTACAGGCCACAGCCTGAATGTGGGGGCCCCGAGGGGTTCCCCGGGAGCCAAGGCCAGCCTGGATTAGGGCTGGCCATGGTGGGGCGGGGCCAGAGGCAGCAGGTGCCAAGAAGACAGGTCGGCCTTCATACGCTGGGAGCCTGGGGGCGGAGCGGCAAGTGGAGGGTGGCGCTGGCTTCGGCTCCGCAGGGAAGGGGGTTAAGAGCAGGGGAGGAGAGTGGGCTGAGGCTTGCACAAGAGCGCTGTGTGGGTCCCAGGATGCTCTGGACCGCAGGCCTTGGCCCCAGGGCGCAGGGCTGGGTTGCGGGATCTTGGGTGGAACTAGGTGTGTAGACAGGGTGGGAACCGGCTCAGCTCGTGGAGAGGAGGCAGGACGTCCCTCTGGGTGCTAACGCGCCTCTCTCCCCATCCTCAGCATCCACAACGGTGTGGTGGCCGTCTTCCAGCGCAAGGGGCTGCCCGACCAGGAGCTCTTCAGCCTCAACGAGGCCGTCCGGTGAGTGCTCCCGCCGGGCCTGGGGGCGGCGAGGGAGGCCCAGGTCTCCAGCAGCCAGTCAGGCCAGCCTCAGCGGCCCTGTGCCCTCGAGGGGCGCCAGGCCCACCCGTCCTGGGATGTCCTTCAAGGCGGAGCAGGCTAGAGCTTGGACAGAGGCTGAGACAAGTCCCAGGTCCCCCCCGAGCGGAGGCCAAGGGTATTCGTTCTGTCAAAGAAGGACCCATCTGTTTATTGACCAGAGCGTTACCCGAGATAAAGCAGTAACAGCTCCCCGACTCCCACATTTCCTACCACTGGCTGGAAATCCAGGGTCGTGGGAGCCTGCGCTTGCTTGTGGTGGAGGAGGCTGCAGCTCGGAGTGGTCGAGCTTCTCGCCCGGGGTCACACAGCTGGTCCAAGGAGCTGTTTCTGGACTCTGTGCTGATCCCCTCCAGCCCCGACCCGCGCTGTCCATGTGTCAAAAGCATGTCTGGAAAAATAGGCGACAGGCCTTCCCCTTGGGACCCAAGGAAGCATGAGAGGGTGAGGAGGGCAGGCTGCCACAGTCACGCCCGAGCGGAGGGCCTGACCTCCTGGGGAGGCCGCCCCGGCCTCTCTAGGGCCCCGTGGCTTAGCCGACCACACAGGCTGGGGCCCAGGAACCCCCTTTTGTTGATACGCTGCTGCTCAGGGTGAGGAGATTGTAACTAGGTTGAAGAATCTGCTGGGGTTTGTTGTTGTATTTATTTTTTATTTTTTAATTTATTTTTTTGCGGTACTGGGGATGGAACCCAGGGGCATTCTACCTCCGAACTCTGCCCTATTTTTTATTCCTTATTTTTAAACAGGGTCTCACTGAGTGGCAAAGGGCCTCACTAAGTAGCTGAGGCTGTCCCTGAACTGCGATCCTCCTGTCTCAGCCTCCTGAATGCTGGGATTACAAGGGTGCCCCTCCACGCCCGGTTGGTTTTGTTGTTTATAATAAAATCTTTCTTTTTTCGGATCTAGGGATGGAACCCAGGGGCATTTGACTTCTGAGCTACACCCCTAGCCTATTTTTTATTCTTTATTTTGAAACAGGGTCTCACTAAATTGCGGAGGGCCTCGCCAAGTAGCTGAGGCTGGCCACGAACTGCCAATCTTGGTCTCCCAAATGCTGGGATTACAATGTGCGCCACCACACCTGGCTAAACAAATAATCTTTAAAGGCAGCAGTGGAGCCTCGGGCCCCCAGCGGGGAGATGCTGCCCTCTGTGCCTGCTCTGGCCACGGTGGCCACCCGGGGCATCTTCATGGACAGTTCAAAGCGAGACGCCAGGAGGCCTTGAATCACACGCCCAGGGATTTATAGTGGGGCCCTGGTCACGCCGGCCATGTGACAGATCTTTGTGCCTTCCTGCATCCTCTCTGTGGCCCCGAGGAGCCCCTGCCATGTGGATTCTCTTTTATACAGACTTGCTTGTTACAGGACTAATAAGCAAGGACTCAGGCCTCCAACCCCAGCCCCCGGGGGGGATATGAAGAACCATCGCGTAGCTGGCCGTGGCCACACTCCTATGATCCCAGGGCTAGGGAGGCTGAGACAGGAGGATCGCACGTTCAAGGCCAGCCTCAGCAAGTTGGTGAGACCCTGAGCAACTAGTGAGACCCTGTTTCAAAATAAAAGTAACCGGGCGTGGTGGCGCACACTTGTAATCCCCGCGCTTGGGAGGCTGAGACAGGAGGATCACGCAGGTTCGAAGCCAGCCTCGGCTACTTAGTGAGGCTCTCAGCAACTTAGTGAGACCCTGCTTCCAAATAAAATAGAAAATAGGTCTGGGAATGTAGCCCGGAGGTAGAAAGCCCCTGGGTTCCACCCCCAGATCCACTAAATAAATAATTAATTAATTAATTAATTTTGAGGTTGGGGTGGAGCCCAGAGGCAGAATGCTCCTGGGTTCGACCCCAGGACAGTAGAGAAGAACCGCCCCCCACACCAGCCTCCTTGATCTCGTGGTCACGTTGAACCAAGTGGATCTCATTGTGTATTAAATCCGTAATTGGTGCTTAGCTTTGACCCCAGGAGACTCTGTGCCCAGAGCCACCGACTGCAGCGTGCGAGCCTTCCCCTGTTCCCGGAGCTGGCCAGCAGGGAGGGCGAGCGGCACAGGGCCGGCGCCGTGGCCGGGGAGTGAGGGCGCTGAGGTCCTGTATGTGCTGGTCTCTGCACACACGGGCTCCTGTGTGCGGCAAGAGGACTGTGGCTGAGAAATGCATGCGCAGGCAGTTTGGTTGCCGTCAGAACATGGCCGAGTGCACCCACACTCGCCTGGACGCCCGGCCGGCTGCACCCGAGCCCCGTGCTCCAGCCTGCCGGGGGCACCGGGTGACAGGCCTCTCCAGCGTGCGGCCGCGCTGAGAGCTGTAGGCCCGTAGCTCTGTGGCATTTGCCTATCCAGATGTAGGAAAGGTTCGGGGAGAGTAGTAGATGAGGGGGGCCTGGTGGCACACATCTGTAATCCCGGTCTTGGGAGGCTGAGGCAGGACGATTGCAGGTTCGAGGCCAGCCTCAGCAACCTAGTGAGACCCTATTTCAAAATAAAAAGAGCTGGGTGTGTAGCTCGGAGTTGGAACACCCTGGGCTCAATCCCCAATACCAACAAAATAGAGATCACTGGGCAGTAGGAGTCTTTCCGCTCTGTGATAGTCTCGGGGACCACTGTTGTATTACAGTCTTTTGTTGAGAGAAATGCCCTTGTGCCATGTGTGGCTATATATAAGCTTCTATTGGGCAGGGCATGGTGGTGCACGCTTGTAATCCCAGTACTTGGGAGGCTTAGACAGGAGGATCGCAGGTTTGCTGTCAGCCTCAATTATTTTGTAAGACCCCGTTTAAAAATAAAGAGCAGGCCGGGCGTGGTGGCGCACGCTTGTGATCCCCCTGCTGGGGAGACAGAGACAGGAAGATCGCGCTGGTTCGAAGCCAGCCGCGCTGACTTAAGAGACCCTGTTTCCAAATAAAAAATACAAAATAGGTCTGGGAGTGTAGCCCGGAGGAAGAAGGGTTTCCAGGAACCCCAGTACCACCAAAAAAATAAAAAATAAATAAAGAACAGAGCCGGGTGTGATAGCAACATGTGTAATCCCAGCATTTGGGAGGCTGAGGCAGGAGGATCTCAGTTTGTGGACATCCTCAGCTACTTAGTGAGGCCCTTTGCAACTCAGTGAGACCCTGTTTCAAAATAGAGAATAAACAATCGGGCTGGGAGCCAGGCGTGGTGGTACATGCTTTAATCTCAGCATTTGGGAGGCTGAGACTGAGGATTGCGGTTAGTGGACAGCTTCAGCTACTTAGTGAGGCCCTCTGCAACTTAGTGAGACATTATTTAAAAATAAAGAATAAAAAAAAATAGGGCAAGAGGTATAGCTCGAATGCCCCTGGGTTCCATCCCCAGACCCACCACAAAAAAAAAAAAAAAATTGGGCTGGGGATATAGCTTTGGAGGTAAAATGCCCCTGGGTTCTAGCCTAGATATTGTTGCAAAAAAAAAAAAAAAAGTGGAAGAAAAGAAAAGAAAAAACAAACTTAAAAAAATCAAAACGGATGAGGGTGTAGCTCAGAAGTAGCATGCCCCTAGGTCCAGTCTCTAGTACCCTCTTTTGTGTGTGGGTCTGGGGGTGGGACCCAGGGGCATTTGCCTCCGAGCCACACCCTGTTTCTTTGGAAACAGGGATTTACAACCATGTGCCACCAGGCCTGGCATTTATCTTTTATTTTGAAACAGGGTCTCACTGAGTGGCCGAGGGCCTCAGTCAGTTGCCGAGGCTGACCTCGAGCCTGCGATCCTCCTATCTCAGCCTCTCGAGTCCTGGGTTGCAGGTGTGCGCCACCGCACGGGCTTGTAACAGGTGTTCTGAGCAGGTTGCAGTGGGCCGGGCTGAGCGGAGGTTCTTAGCAGGTACGTTGAGTGCATTTTCCATTCCAGATATTTTTGACTAGCCGGGCACAGTGGCACACACTTGTAATCCCAGCATTCGGGAGGCTGAGACAAGAGGATCGCCATTCAAGGACAGCCTCAGCTACTTAGTGAGGCCCTGTGCAACTCAGTGAGACCCTGTTTCCAAATAAAGACTGAAAAATAGGGCTGGGGTTGTAGCTTGGAAGTAGAATGCCCCTGGGTTCCATTCCTAGCACCGGAAAAATAAATAAATAAATAAATAAATAAATAAATAAATAAATAAATCTGAGCATAACATAAACCATTCTTTGTCTAAGTTGTGCTTGTCTGGAGTTTTGGTCCTAGCAGCCAGAAGGCTGACTGGTCACAGGTCACTGCCTGTTGTTTGTGTGTGTGGTTCGGCGGCCTGGAAGCCAGCAGTGGCGACTGTACTGTATGTGGTCGCCCAGTGAACGCTGTGGGAATTGAACGGCGTTGTCGGTGACCGGGGTTAACTCACCTGCTTACTGAAACCCGCTCGTGTCAGAGCCACGCACAGTGAAGACTGCTCGTAATTCAGGACTGCTAAGAAACTTGGAAATAGCACCCTTCCGAGATTAAGGTTTCCGGTCAGCTTGGCTCAGCACACGAGCCTGCTGGTGAGATGCGGCCCGGGCGGCATGTATCAGCCAGTGATTGGGACAGGGAGACCGTGGTCTCGTGGAGGTGTGCGGCCCCAGGAAGCATCAGCATCGCGTGACAGGTGAAGTTCAGGTCCTCCCTCTGGCGGAGGCAGTGCATCCTGGGGGCATCGTCTGGCACAAAGGCAGCCCCGGTCCGTGAGGGCTGCTGCTGGGTCTCTGGAGCCTGAAGGAGCGCCCTGCAGGGAAGGAGGGCCGCTGTGCAGACGTGGCAGGTGCAGGGCCAGGATGTGCTTGAGAAGGTGCGACCCGTGGCCCCCACTGTCCCCTGGGGGCCTCGCCAGGTGCCCCTGTGAAGCGGGCGGGGGCTCCCTGATCCCGGCACCCCGGCCTGCGTGCTGGGAGGGTGGGTCTCCAGCACCCCGTGGTTCCCACTCACCCTGGTCTCTCCCCGCAGGCAGCTGCTGAAGACGGAGCTGGGGCCCTTCTTCACCGAGTACCTGCAGGTGGGTACCTGGCCGGCCAGAAAGGACAGGGTCGCCGCTCTAGGGGGCACGGAGTGCCAGCCCACCCCGTCTGCATGGGGACCCGCTTGGCGGTGACTCAGTTCCCCCATCTAGCCAGTGTGGATTGTTGTGGAGTTTAATATGATGCCAGTCTTTTTATTTTTTGCGGGTCTGGGAATGGAACCCAGGGGCATTTGACCTCTAAGCTACACCCCCAGCCATATTTTTAATTCTTTTTTTTTCTTTTTGTGGTACTGGGGGTGGAACCCAGGGGCTTTTCTACCTCCGGACTACACTCTCAGACCTATTTTTTTTTTTTTAACTTGGAAACAGGGTCTCACTAAGTTCCTATGCGCCTCTCTAAGTAGCTGAGGCTGGCTTCGAACCGGCGCGATCCTCCTGTCTCCGCCTCCTAAGCGCGGGGATTACAAGCGTGCGGCACCACGCCCGGCTTGCCGATGAGCCTTAATGCTGAGCCTGGCGCACAAGGGGACACAGAGTGCTGATTTCACCACCACTGTTATTATCATACAGGGTCCCTGCCGTCTCGTCTGGGGTCGTGCGCACAGCCCTGGCGCCCCCAGCGCATGGTGCCTGCCGATGGTACCGTGCTCCCAGCATTCCCGAGGCCACTTTGCTAGTATCTGCAGCACACGCTTGCTGCACCCCCACTGGCGCACAGACCTGTGCAGTCGACACACACGAGAGCTTGAGGCTCAGGGAGGCAGAGCCGCCTGCCCGACATCACACAGCCGGGGAGGGCTGAGAGCCACGCCGGACCCGGTGCCCTGAGCTCGGCCAGGTGGCGCATGAGGCAGGCTCTCTCCTACAGACTCTGGGCACAGTCTGCCCTAGCCAGGGGATGGGATGGGGGCGGGCCTGTGGATCCTCACATCACAGGGTCTCAGGCTTCTTGAAAATTATTACTACTTACCAGGTGTGGAGGCGCACACTTGTCATCCCAGCATTTGGAAGGCTGAGACAAGAGGATCGTGGTTCATGGACAGCCTCAGCTACTTAGTGAGGCCCTCGGCCACTCAGTGAGACCCGGTTTCAAAATAAAGAGTAAAAAATAAAGCCGGGCGCGGTGGGCACGCTTGTCATCCCCGCGCTTGGGAGGCGGAGACAGGAGGACCGCGCGGGTTCGAAGCCGGCCGCTTTGTTGGGTGTGATTTGCACACCGCTCTACTCGGTGAAAGTGTGCCACCAAGTGGGTTGTGGCACATTTGCCGAGTTGTGCAACTGTTGCCACCGCTTGCAACATCCTTGCCACCTCCAAAAGGAGCCCCAGGCCCCTTTGGGCCCCTCCGCCCCCGGCCCCGCCCCGGCTAGGCCTCTGTGTCTCTGCGGACGCCCTGGACGCTGGACGTCGACGCAGCGCGTGGCCTTCCCCGTCGGGCAGCCCCACGTCTCATCTCTGTTTTTTTTGTTTTGTTTTGTTTTTGTTTTGGTGGTACTGGGGATGGAACCCTTCTACCTCCGGGCTGCACTCCCAGACCTATTTTATATTTTTATTTGGAAACAGGGTCTCTTAAGCCAGCGCGGCTGGCTTCGAACCTGCGCGATCCTCCTGTCTGCCTCCCAAGCGCGAGGACTACAAGCGTGCCCACCACGCCCGGCTTGTCCTCTTTGTAAAGTGTGTCCACATCACCGAGTGAGCGGCACATCATCCCCTCCTGTGGGTGAACACTGTCCTGTCGCGTGGACGTCCACACTGCTCCACGCACTCGCGTGAGGGTGGACACTCGGGTGGTCGCCACCTCCGGCTGTTGTGAGGGCGCAGGGAGAGTGCTTCCTCCGCACTGAGCCGCCCACCGCACACGCCAGCTCCCCGTTGTGGCTGACGGCCTCTCAAGGCCCCTCTCCACGGGGGGGGCATGCAGCAGCCCCTGCCTGGCTCAGCCCAGCGCGGAGGCCCGATGTCCCTGCGCCACCTCCTGTCTCGTGACAAGGCTGGGGCCTTCCTGGCTCACGGGCCGGGCTGAGATCTGCGCTGTGCGTGGATGGCAGGGCCCAGCAAGCTGCTGCCCCTCTCAGGGCCTCAGCTGCTTGCGGGCGGCCTCCTGGGGACCCTACGGGGCTTGCTGACACCTCTGTGTTTGTTTTCAGAACCAGCTGCTGACCAAAGGCATGGTGATCCTCCGGGACAAGATCCGCTTCTACGAGGGTGAGTGTGGCCCAGGCTGCGGGGTGTCTGCTGGGGCTGAGCTCGTTCCTAAGAGGAGAGAATGTGTCCCACACACACAGAGCCTAGGAGGCCCTGAGATGTTGGGGGACAGTCCTGCTCTACCTCGCTGCCTGGTGGATCCCATGCCGGGAGCTTGGGGGACTCTGGGTCGGGGTCTTTGTGAATCAGGTGGGAACTGGTTTGGATGCAGACCACCTCTGCTGCTCAGCGCAGTGCAGAGCTGCCGGCCTGAGCTGGGGACGATGGGCTCAGAGTGGGGTTTCTTAACATCCACACCCATCTGGGCCTCAGACATGTTTCCAGATGTGGGCGAGGTGGCAGTGCTAGGCCATCGGGACTGCCCTGCGGGCAGAGCAGAGGTGGGTTGGAACCCGGGCGCTCACCTGGCCCTTCCCCGAGTTGCAGCAGCCTTCCTGCCTGCCCCGGACCTCAGCAGGTGTACAGGGCCCGACCTCCTCCGGTGTTCAGCAGCCCAAGCGTGTGCCTGTTTCAGGAGGGGCTTGACTGCAGGGTGGCTGGCAACAGAACACGGCACACCCATCTGCCCTTTGCAGGGGTCTCCCCACCCAGGCTCCGGGAGCATTTGTGGAGTGCCTGCTGAGAGCCAGGCCCATCCAGAGCCGCTCGCTTGTCCTGACCTCCGTCCCAAGGTCACCTCTGCTAACTCAGTTGGGTGCCCCGGCCGCCCTGCCAAGGAGGCTTGGGGTGGCTCAGCCTCTCCCCCAGGCCTCACGCTGGACAGCTGGGTGCAAAGCAGGCAGCCGGCTCCCCAGCCCTCGCTTTGCGCCTGCCGCCCCAGGATCCTCCATCCAGGCAAAGGCGGTGGCTTGGAGGCCTGTGCTGTGTTTGTTGGGCCTCCACCGTGTACACCAGCCCGACAGGGCTGTGAGGACCTCAGGCACAGGCAGCAGGGCGTCTGGGGCAGCTTCCTGGAGGAGGCAGCCCCCGGGCCTACAGGACCCAGTGACAGGACTGGGTACCTGAGCAAGCACCCCCATACCCTCTTTTCGGCTGGCAGTGTCCAGGCGTCCAGTGGGGCAGAGGCCAGTCCTGGGAAGCTGCCTCCATCCTCACCAGGCCCCTGGGGACAGGCAACGAGTGCCAGGCTGGCAGGGATGGCCTCGGGCTCTCAGTTAGCCACAGGCAGGCCGAGCCCTCTCTGGCCTTCACATCCCCAACTCAGCCCTGGGGGGGTAGGGCGGGTTCTGTCCACACCACGTCCACTGCGTGCCAGGCCCCAGGCGACCTCTGGGGACTGGGGGATGGAGGAGACACAGGCCCTGCCCTGCAGGAACTCATGCTGGGACACAGGCGTGGACCCTACGGGGACTGGCCGGCGTGGGGTGTGAGGGCAAATGATCACCTGGGGCAGGAAGGGCGAGTCCTAGTTGGCAACAGAGGTCCTCAGAGCGTGGCCTGTTGAGGGCATCTGAGCCCTCAGCCCCTCTGAGTGGGGATGGCAGGGGACCCCCACCCTGACAGTGACCTCAGGACCCGCCCCACCCAGGACCTCCTTCCCCCAAGTCGGCCCCTGCAGCCCTGGCGGCCCCTCCCCACCCTGCCACGCTGAGGCCTTGTACATCAGCCCCTAACAGGGATGATTCCTGGAAGTGGAAAATCCCGGGAGCAGCCTGAGACAGAGGGCGCCCCCTGGGAACAGGGAGGAAGGCCTGGCAGCCTGCGGGTACTCCTCACGATCTCCCAGCAGCCCGGCCCCGCCGCCTGCCGGCCTGGGAAGCTGAGCCTCCTGTAGGCGTGTGTCCACACTGCACCAGCAGCCATCCCGTCCCTGACTCCGCGCCCACGCTGTGGCCTTCGTCAGCACCCTGTGGTCAACCCCATCCCAGGGTCTTCCCCGCGAGGCCAAGAGCCTCCAGCCAGCCAGCCTGGGTGGTTCTGTACCCAAGCCACACAGGGGATGCCCCACTCTCAGACTGAGGCAGAGCGCAACCGGCCTGGGCTGCTGCCACCTGCACCCCACAGCCCTCCACCCCAGAGGTGGCACAGAGATCCAGGCCTGTGCCCTGGCTGGAGCCCAGGCATGGCATACAGGCCCGCCCGCCAAGCGCTGCCTGGTGCTGGTTGGTGACTGCGCCCGTGGGGTGGTTACTGTGCCCATTTATTTCACAGAGGGCGCCGCTGAGACTCAGCTCACAGAAGTGCCCTGGGCTCCCACAGCGAGGCTCCAACCCCAGTGCCCTCTGTCCCCAGCAAAAGCCCAGCCAGGAGTGAAGCCATGCTTCCTGGCCGCCTGGTCGACGTGCGGCCCAGGCCGGGGGCCGGATTCTGGGTTTTACAACATCTGCTCTCCGCAGCGTTTCCGCCCTGTGGGCTGGAGAATGGTCTGTGCTCAGCGGAACGCGGGCCTGGCCGGCGCCCAGGGCCGCCCCACGCCAGGCCCGGGACTGAGCGGCCTTTCTTCCTGCGCGGCGGCAGGGAACTGAAGGGACTTTGTGTGTGGGCAGGGTTCCGCAGCGCCACAAGCATCCGCCCGGCCCTCGCCCTCGCAGCCAGGTGTGGGCTGCCCATCCCAGAGGGCCAGAGTGGCAGACGGGCCACACACAGAGGCCCTCACATCTACGCAGACCTGGGGCTCTCAGTGAGGGGCAGGCCTCCAGGAAAGGGCCAGCTTCTGCGTTCCCATGGCAACCTGGAGGCAGCTCAGCCTGGCTCCGGCCGGCTGGAATTTGGGGACTCCACCATCTTCATTCAGACCCCCAAGCAGCAGAAGTCTTGGGGACACAGGCCGGCCCTGCGCCTTCCCGGACTCAGCAGCCCCTCCCCCAGCTCCCCAGGCTTCTGCGAGTCACGTGTCCTGGCTTGGGGCCCCTCCGCTGCCCCATCCCCAAGGCCACCCACCTTGTTAGAGGCCAGCAGAATGCCCTCAGAGCTTGTCCAAACGCCCACTTTCCGCATACCTGCCTTGAGGGTTCCTGTACCGAGACATGCCCCTCATGCAGCCTGTCCAGCAAGCGTGTCCCCTAAACCCGGCTTGGCAGCGCCTCCTGCAAGAGGCCTCCGCTCACCATCCGCCTCTGTGTGGGGCCGCAGCAGCAGAGCGGGCTGTGGCAGCCTGGGCCCCCACCCTCACCCTCCAGGCCGCTGTTCTGTGCCCTGCCTGTCTGTCACATAATGGATCCATGGAGTTGGCATCGGGTCTGCCTGAGAGAGCAGACCCCTAAATGTGTGCCAGTGGCAGGGTCGGGGAGAGCAGGAGCCGGTTGCGAGGAGGACCTGAGGGCACACCGTAACCGCACGGTGCTGGCTGTGGCCCCAGGCCCTGTGCGGAGCCCGTGGGGTTCCGTCCTGTCTTGTCCCACTTGCTCCAGGAGGTGGGCCCCATCACAGCCTCCTTTCACAAACAGAGCAACTGAGGCACAGGAGACTAAGCTGCCGGGACGGTGCTGCCCCGTGCCAGTGGCGGACGTCACCCTGACACTCGCCTGCAGGGCCCGGCCCGCCCTCAGCCCCTCGTCCTGGGTGGGCAGAGGTCTGCCGGTGTCCCGTCAGGCCAGGTAACCGCTGCTCGCACCCACAGGTCAGAAGCTGCTGGACTCGCTGGCGGAGACCTGGGACTTCTTCTTCAGCGATGTGCTGCCCACGCTGCAAGCCATCTTCTACCCGGTGCAGGTGCGTGGGGGTGCGAGGAGGGTGGGCCAGGCACCTGATCTGGGGCCATAGGATCGCGGCGGCCTGCTGGCCTTGCACCAGGGAGAAGGCTCAGGCCCTGACCCCTCAATACCGGTGCCGACCTACAAAATTAAAATGAGCCCCCACCCCCAGGCCGTTAGAGCCTGGAGCCAGGAGGCCCTTCCCTTGCCTGAGGAAGCACGCCCCTCAGGACGGGGCTCAGCTGGGGAGGAAGACGGGCTGGAGAGGGTCAGCAGGCTGTCCCCTGCGTCCAGCCACAAAACCCCGGCTGACGTGGCAGGCGCTGTGTGGTGTCCGCAGGGCAAGGAGCCGTCCGTGCGCCAGCTGGCCCTACTGCACTTCCGGAACACCATCACCCTCAGCGTGAAGCTGGAGGAGGCGCTGGCCCGCGCCCATGCCCGCGTGCCCCCCGCCATTGTGCAGATGCTGCTGGTGCTGCAGGTGGGTGGTGGGCCGGGCTGCGGGGACCTCGCTGGGTGGGGGTAGAGCCCGAGGTGAGAAGTTGGGGACCTGTGATTTAGAGATGAGGAAGTCTGTGTGCAGAGGAGGGGCGGGAAGAACCTGGGTGCCCGCGGTGTGAGGGGACTGTCATCAGCAGGGCAGCCCTGGGGCAGGGGCTCCACCACCCACAGCCCCCCAGGCAGCCAGCAGAAGGTGCCTGCCACAGAGGGAGCTGACAGCCACCAGCGGGCCCTCCGCACACTGCCGTCTCCCACGCCTGCAGGCCTCTCCTTGGGTCTCACTCACACGGTGGTGGTGACCGTCAGCTGCCCATCCACAGGCAGGGGCCTTTAGTCCAGAGCCCACGAGCGCCGCAGCCCGGTGCGCCCAGGCCCTGTCCACTGATCAGACTCCCCCATGCAAGGCCTTCTAAAGAAAGTCAGGCTCCATGGGGCTGTCCTGGGGAGGGAGGGGCCAGGGCGAGCAGGGGCTGGGGCGTGGGTTGTGGGTAGAAGCCGAGGCTCGCTGAGCAGTTTTCTGCTCTGTCCAGTGGGACAAGGCCTGTACCTGGTGGGTGATGGAGAGAAATCAAAGGAAAAGCTTCCTGTCCTGGCAGGCATTTAGCGCACTCAAAGTTATGGGATGGAGCCGCCAAGGAGGCAGCCAAGCCTGGGTGTTGCTGCCCCCTGGTGGCTGCTCAGTCTCCTGCAACTTCCTGGACGCGGTTCCAGGTCCCCAGACTGGGCCCCTGCCTCCTGACCACAAACCTCTGCTAGCGCCCCACACACCACTTCTCCCCCGACTTTGACCTCATCCTGGTCACCTGACGATTGTCCTCGACCTCATCCTGGTCCCAGTCGAGTTCAGCCCAGCTGCTGTCATAATCTTGGAAGGATCTGAGGTTGCAGCTGCTGGTCAGCGTGTGTTGAGGGCCTACCGTGTGCCCCGACTCCCCCCAGGGCGACAGCTCCTTCTCAGGGCATCCCAGTGGCAGGGTTCTCATCACCTGATAGCTGTGCACCTGAGTTCATGCAGATGAGCCATCTGGGCCTTGCTTCCCCTCCTGAGCCACGGGCAGCAAGACCGAATTGTGCACTTAGAGAAACGGGATGAGCCGGGCGTGGTGGCGCACGCTTATCATCCCCACGCTTGGGAGGCTGAGACAGGAGGATCGCGCAGGTTCGAAGCCAGCCTCAGCTACTTAGTGAGGCTCTCAGCAACTTAGTGAGACCCTGTTTCCAAATAAAATATAAAATAGGGCTGGGAGTATAGCCCAGAGGTAGAAAGCCTCTGAGTTCCACTCCCAGTACCACAAAAGGAGAAAGAAAGAAAGAAAGAAAGAAAGAAAGAAAGAAAGAAAGAAAGAGGGAGATGCATGGTGGCATATGTCTGTAATCCCAGTACTTGGGAGGCAGAGACAGGAGGATCAAGGTTTGAGGGCAGCCTCGCAACTTAGATCTTATTTATGTTTTCATTTTTTTATTTTTTGCAGTACTAGGGATGGATCCTAGGGGCATTCTACCTTCAAACTACACCCCCAGCCCTATTTTCTATTCTTTATTTTGAAACAGGGTCTCACTGAGTTGCACAGGGCCTTACTAAGTAGCCGAGGCTGTCTGCAAATCCTGATCCTCCTGTCTCAGCCTCCTGAAGGCTGGGAGTATAAGCGTGCGCCACCACACCCGGCTAG
This sequence comes from Muscardinus avellanarius, assembly GCF_963383645.1. Lineage (NCBI taxonomy): Eukaryota > Metazoa > Chordata > Mammalia > Rodentia > Gliridae > Muscardinus > Muscardinus avellanarius. The sequence goes on along the minus strand of NC_137797.1, from coordinate 5,220,084 downwards.
ATCTTAATTCAAAATAAAATAGGGCTGGAGTTCTAGCTCAGAGGTAGAACATCCTTAGGTTCAGCCGGGCGTGGTGGCGCACGCTTGTAATCCCCGCGCTTGGGAGGCGGAGACAGGAGGATCGCGCAGGTTCGAAGCCAGCCGCTCGCGCTGGCTTAGGAGACCCTGTTTCCAAAAATGAAAATGTAAAAATAGGTCTGGGAGTGTAGCCCGGAGGTAGAAGGGCTTCCAGGAACCCCAGTACCACCAAAAAAAAAAAACAAAAACAAAAACAAAAAAACATCCTTAGGTTCAGTCTCCAGTAAAAAAAACAAACCCACAAGCCGGGCGTGTGCTCTGCCGTGTGTGGACCACGCCGCTGGCAGCCCCGGACACCTGTCTTCCCTCATTGATTCCTCATCATCTTCAGCAAGCGCCACCGGGTCTGCGTCCCCCTGGGCCTGTCTGGGTGCTGGGCACGGCGCCTGCGCGGCCGGGCTCCGTCCAGCCATCGCCTCAGCCTTAAGTAAAACTGGAGCCGCTTGGTCCCTGCAAGGCCCCGTGTGTTGGGGAGACAAAGGCCGGGGCTAACCGGCAAGCCGCCGAGTGGGCCCGGAGGAGGTGGTTCTGTCGGGTGGGACAGCCCTCGCCTGCAGCTCTGAGGGGTGAGCAGCTACCTACCAGGCTTGGCCTCCCTGGCCAAGGTCCACAGATGGCTTGACTGCCTGGGACCCTCCAGGAGGACAGCAGGCCACCCCAGAGCCACAGGGCCTTTTCCTACATTTCGTCCCAAATACCATGGCCTCCTGTACAGCAGCAGCCATGTAGGGGCGCGGCCAGAGACCTGTGGGACGGGAGGAGGGCAGCAGGGCACCGGCTGCCCGGGCCAGGGCGCATCGTGACCCCTCCTCTCTCACAGGGCGTTCACGAGCCCCGGGGTGTGACCGAGGACTACCTGCGGCTGGAGGCGCTGGTCCAGAAGGTGGTGTCGCCCTACCTGGGCACCTGCGGCCTCTACTCCAGCGAGGGCCCCTCCGCCCACTCCTGCATCCTAGGTAGGGGTTGCCTGGGCCATGGGGCGGGGTGAGCTCTGGCTCCATCCACCCACAGCAGACCAGAAAGCCCAGATCCCAGCAGACCGGTCCCGAGCACGTGCTGGCCCCTGCCCTGTGCTGACCTGGACCCAGAGATGCAGGAATGAGGTTGGGCAGGCAGACATGAGGAATGGGGATGGATGGGCTCCCAAGACATCCCCCACCGGGGCTTGAAAGATGAATCCTGTCAGCACATGCAAATGCCCGGGGCCCAAGGAATCCCCACTGGGAGGAGGCTAGGCCTAGCCCTCAAGAGCTAGGCAGCGGGGCCTCCTGTGCACCAGTCCTGGAGGCCAGGCTCTGGTCCAGCAGGGAAGGCCAGTGAGGCCCCACAGCGCCCTCTGGGCTGAAGGACGGGAGCATCCCAGCCAGGGGTGGCATGGGGCTTCCTGGGACCCTCCTCCAGTCTGGAGTGACAGCCCAGTGCCCACTGACTGGTATGAAACCTGCCTACCAGGTGTGTCCTGGCTTACACAGGGCCCCAACAGCCAGCCAGAGAGCTTTGCACCTCCCAGGCCCCATGTGGTCCTGGACATTGGGCCCCTAGCCCTGATAAAGAGGGGTCCTCGCCTTCCCCGTCCAGGAACGGGCACTTGCTGCATTCAGCCTGGCCGCCTGGTGGTAACCACAGGGTCCTGGGCCTGAACTGCCCACCAGCGTCCTGGCCAGAGAGCCCAAGGGGCCCAACACTCCATTATTCTCCACACTGGCCTGGAAGGCCTGTGCACAGCAGCCTCGGCATGGCCGCCCGGGCGCTGACACTCCTTGCTGGCCAGCAGGGCCGCCTTCAGTCTGCCCCCACACTACAGCGCTCCCCTCGTGCCTCCCCCATGGGCCTTACCCCCACCCTGAAATATTAACCCTGGGGGGCAGGAATCCAGGTGGCCTCGGAAGGTGCTGGCACCTGCATCCCCCTCTGGGGAAACTGAGGCACGGGACGGTTATGTGACCAGCACAGGTCACTGGCGAGGTGCAGACTTGAACCCGGGCAGCCGACTTGAACTCCTGCTGACCGCCCAGGCTCAGGCTGGGTGAGGTGGCTGCCTGCAGCGGGCAGGTGCCCGGTGTGCTGCCGGCCCTGTGTGACTGCTTCTCTCCCTGCAGAGAAGCGCCTCCTGCGTCGCTCCCGCTCCGGGGACATCCTGGCCAAGAACCCGGTGGTGCGTTCCAAGAGCTACAACACACCTCTGCTGAACCCTGTGGCGGAGCACGAGGCGGAGGGCACGACGGCCGGGGGCGCCAGCATCCGCAGGCACTCTGTCTCAGAGATGACGTCCTGCCCCGAGCCACAGGGCTTCTCTGACTCTCCCAGCCAGGGCCCAGCGGGGGCCTTCAGGGGCTCCCCGACACCCTACTCAGGGCCCTGCCCCAGCAGACTGTACCCCCCGGACCAGCCCCCCGAGCAGGCCCCGGCCCACGACTCCCCGCCCACCTCCAGCCCCGAGACGCTGGTGGACCAGATCCTGGAGTCAGCGGACTCGGATTCCGAAGGGATTTTCATTGACTTTGGCCGGGGTGGCGGCTCCAGCATGTCCGACTTCGAGGGCCCCGGGGGCCGGCAGAGCGTCGTGTGAGAGCCCGAAGCCCGCCCTACCTTATTTCTAGCCCCCATCCCTGTGTGCGTGTGTCCGGGTGGTGCGTGCGTGTGAGACTTTTTTACTGTCCCCGACCTCGCCGGCCCCCTCCCCCGCTCACTGCCTGGGTCACTTTCTTCCTCAGTTTGTTGGAGAAGCGGTCCACGTCCCTGCCCGGCTCAGCCTTGATGGGGTGTCGGAGTCGGCATGGACGGCCAAGACTGGCCACCCCCTCCCTGCCCGCCCCGGCCCTCGCCAGCCTCGCCCACCCACAGAGAATGTGAATCGGTCGGGTCCCACCTGTGTGGCCCGTTCACGCCAGAATGAAGGCAGGTACCAGATCTGCCTTCCTCCTCACACAGCTGGGCCATGACCAGGCTCCTGGCTGCCTGTCCTCCCTCTGCCTGGGTGGCCAGGGGGCCAGGAAGGATGGAATAAAACTTGTTGATGCCTGCCCAGGTCGTCTGCCCCCAGCATTCCTTGGCGCCTCCCCTGGAGCCCCTCCCAGGCCTCCCTCCCCTGCAGAGGCGTCCCTGGGCCTGTGGCTGGGGCCACTGCTCACTGTCCAGGACTTGGCTTGCTTTCTGTCTTGGTTTCTCTGCCTGGTAGAAGCGGCCAGAGATCATGGGAGAAAGGACACGGGGACGGGGCCTGGGTGCAGGTCTCAGGCTCTGCGTTAGCCGGAATGGATCTTATTTTAGTCAGCCTGGGGATGGGGGTCTTACAGAGCCAAAGCCTGCCTCGCAGGAGGCCCCTACCTGTGGCCTGCACCTGCATCTCAGCCCCTGCAGGGGACCTGCTGGAGGAGCCATGAGGTATGGCTGCTGCCCTTTAGCTTTGGGGCAGATGCTACAGGAGGTATCTAAATCGCTAAGTAGTTAAAGTCAACAGCTCATAAGGTGCAACCACACTAAAGAGCACCTGGACTGACCAGCCCTCATGGAAGGACACCCGGCCTCCACCCCGCCGCAGGATGCTCGCTTGAGTACCCCCGCCTCCACTCTTAGGTGGGAAGGGGGTGGGAGGAGGCATGGGTCCCAGAGGGGAATGAAAAAATATCATTTAAAAAGTTCCTTTGGCCGGGCGTGGTGGCGCACGCTTGTCATCCCCGCGCTTGGGAGGCAGAGACAGGAGGATCGCGCAGGTTCGAAGCCAGCCATGCTGGTTTAAGAGACCTTGTTTCCCCCAAAAAAGTATAAAATAGGTCTGGGAGTGTATCCCAGTGGTAGAAGGGCCTCCAGGAACCCCAGTACCACCAAAAAAAGTTCCTTTGGCCAGGAGTGGTGGCGCACGCTTATAATCCCAGTACTTTGGAGGCTGAGACAGGATATCACCCAAATTCAAAGCCAGCCTCAGCTACTGAGTGAGGCTCTCAGCAGCTTTAGTGAGACCCTGTTTCCAAATAAAATATAAGGTAGGTCTGGGAGTATAGCCCTGAGGTAGAAAAGCCCCTGGGTTCCACCCCAGCACCACACAAAGCTCATCTGGAGCTGGTCCAGTGGTGCACGTCTATAAGGAGGCCAGGACAGGAGGACTGCGGGTTCCGAAGGCTGGAAGTGCATGGCCGGGACCAGGGTGCGCACTATCACGCTGCCTTATAATTTAGAAAAATAAGTGAAAGGTTGAGACAGAATTACAGGTTCATGCCCATTCTCTGCAACTTAGGCCTGTCTCACAATAAAAATAATAAAAAGGTCTGAGGGTATCATTCAGAGGTAAAATCCCCTTGGGTTCAATCGCAGGAGGGAGGGAGGAAGAGGCCAGGCATGGTGGCATACACCTGTAATCCCAGCATTCGGGAGGCTGAAACAGGAGGATCAGATCCACTACCAGCCTCAGCTATTTAGTGAGGCCCTTTGCAACTCAGTGAGACCTTGAATTAAAAAATAGGGCTGGGGTGTAGCTCAGGGTAGAATGCCCCGGGTTAGATCTCTAGTCCTGCAAAATAAATGAATGAATAAATAAGAAGAAAAGGAGGGAGGGAGGTAAACCATGGAAAGGTTAGGAGGGACCAGAGAGAGACACCCTCTTCCATACATTTCTCCACAGCTAAGGAGTCTTGCCAAGTTACTGAGGCTGGCCTTGAACTTTCACTCCTCCTGTCTCAGCCTCCTAAGTACCAGGATCACAGATGCACGGCACTGCAGCCGGCCCGGGTGTGATTCTGAGTCGATGCTGAGTGGCGCTGGACAGGTCGCCCGCCCTCGGTGTCTCCTGTAGCAGGAATCTTCGGAGACGCACAGCTCTGCACCTGGTGCTATTTCTCTGCACTGTGGTTGATGCAGAGCAGGGGCCGAGGGTCGGGAACCCCGCACAGATGACAGCGCGCGGGCACGGCCATGCGCGCTTAATGGGTTTTGACCCGAAGGTGAGGACGTCTTCGCGATGCGCGAGTGGCTTTGCCCCCAGGTCCCTGCTCCTCCAGAGCCATCTGTCTGCAGGAAGCGGGAGGGCTGCAGGAGCTGGAAAACTGGAAAGTACCGGGGCTGCCATCTGCGAGCAGGATTTCCTACGCTGACACCTCTTTCCACGACAGGACTCACATCAGCCGGTGTTTAGCAGGGCAGGGTGGCGAGAAACACGAGGCTGAGGAGTCAGGCAAGCCACAGAGAAGTTTAGTAAGAAAAGCAGGAGCCGGGCGTGGTGGCCATGCTCGTAATTCCAGCATTCCGGAGGCTGAGACAGGAGGATCAGGTTTGAGGACAGCCTCAGCTACTACTTAGTGAGGTCCTTTGCAACTCAGTGCGACCCTGTTTCAAAATAAAGAATAAAAAATACGGATGGGGGTGTAGCTTGGAGGTAGAATGCCCCTGGGTTCCATCTCTGGTACCAAAGGGGGAAAAAAAAAAAAACATAGTAAAGCAAAGCAAGAGCCAGGCGCAGCGGTACACGCCTATAATCCCAGTACTTAGGCTGAGACAGGAGGATCGCAGGTTTGAGGTCAGCCTCAGCAGTTTAGTGAGACCTTTAGCCATTTACTGAGCTCCTGTTTCAAAATAAAATAATAAAAGGGGCTGGAGGTATAGCTCAGAGGTAGAACACCCCTGGGTTCAATCCACAGTATTTAAAACAAAGCCGGGCGTGGTGGGCACGCTTGTCATCCCAGCACTCGGGAGGCTGAGACAGGATGATCAAGGTTCGCAGCCAGCCTCAGCTACATAGTGAGGCTCTTTGCAACTCAGTGAGACCCTGTTTCAAAATAAAGAATAAAAACTAGGGCTGGAGGTGTAGCTTGAAGGTAGATGCCCCTGGGTTCCATCCCCAGTACAGAAAAAAAGGAAAAAATGGGAGAGTCTGGAGCCATCGGGAGGCAAGGTGGCGGTGGCCAGCCTCGGCCACAGGGACAGTGACACACGCCCAAAGTCACAGCTGCAGCCACCACACGGAGGCCACAGGGAGGCCCCGTTGCACTGCACGAAGGCACAACAGCCCCCGGCAGCAACGACCGACCACTGGGTCCCAGGCCCTATCCCTGTAGCCACCATGGTCTCCCCACCGCCCTCTCCAGCGTGAGGAAGCCCCAGGCAGCCCCTCCCAAGGTTGCACCACTGAGGTGGCACCTGTCGCTGACCGGGTCCTGGTGCCCAGGAGGCTGGCAAACCCACGAGCGGGCCACCTTGGGACAGTGAGGTTGCAAGGTGGGGGGTTCTAATAAGACTGGCCCCCTTTTTTCTCTCCTATACCACAAGTGCCCACCCTAATGTCAAACTGGGCATGAGGAGGGGCCTGCTTGGCTAAAAATCAAAAGGGCTTCAATCAGCTGGACTGTGCACGCCTGTAGTCCCAGTACTGGGGAGGCTGAGACAGGAGGATCACAGGTTCAAGGCCAGCCAAAGCAACTGAGTGAGGCCCTGTTTCAAAACACAAAGGACGAGGGCTGTAGTTCAGAGGCAGACGCCTTTGGACTCCATCTCCAGTACCAAAACATAATATGGGGAGGGGGCGCAATCATTAGGCCCCAAGGATCCCAGAAAACACGGCGGAGAATGTTCATAGGCCACGCCAACGCAGGCAGCAGTGACGGACGAGTGCCTTTGTCCTGAAGCAAGGGGCTGGGGCCAGTTCTGGGCTGGACGTCACGAACACAAAGCCAGCTCTTAACCCGAGGGCTCCATCCCGGCCCTCGGAGGGCTGCAGGGGGCCTGCCGGGGTCCTCTGGGCTCCCCCCGCGGGCGCACCCCTGCATCAGTGGGGAATAAATGTTGATCTCATGGTCGTTCTGTTCAGTTGTACTGGGGAGTCGATCCGGGGGCATTCTACCTCTGAGCTATCCCCCAGCCACCTCCCTTTGTTTTGAAACCAGGTTATGTTAAGTTATTGAGGCTGGCCTCAAACCCCAAATCCTCCCGTCTCAGCCTTCCAAGTGCTGGAGTGAGAGTAATGTGCCACTGCGCTTGGTTGATTTCATAGTTTTATTTTTAAATTTATTTAGTGATTCTGGGGGCGGAACTCAGGAGCCTTCTATCTCCAGGCTCTATGCCCAGCCATATTTTTTTTATTTTATTTTATTTGGAAACAGGGTCTCGCTAAGTTGCTGAGAGCCTGAGTTGCTGGCTGACCTCAAACCTGAGGTCCTCCTGTCTCAGCCTCCCAAGTAACTGGGATTACAGGTGCAAATCACCACACTGGCTTGATTTCATGTTTTTGTTGTTGTTTTTGTTTTTGTTTTGTTTTTGTTTTTTGCGGTACTGGGGATTGAATCCAGGGGCCTTCTACTTCTGAGCTATACCCCCAGTCCTATTTTTTGATTCTTTATTTTGAAACAGGGTCTCACTGGGTTGCAGAGGGCCTCACTAAATAGCCGAGGCTGGCTGCGCACCTGTGACCCTCCTGTCTCAGCCTCCCAAGTTCTGGGATGACAAGGGTGCGCCGCCACGCCCGGCGATTTCATGGTTTTAATGAGGTTCGAGGCACGCCAGGCAGTAGCTGGAGCAGCTGGCAGGGTGAGAGCTATTTGGAAGAAAGCACGGGAAAGCCAGAGACCTCAGATGGCGGGCCTCCCCCTCCATCTGCCTCGCTCGCCCCATCCCCCAGCACTTATTACAGTGGAATTTGCTGCTTGGGGGAGAACCAGCTCTCCACTTCATGAACATTTGTAAGAGCAAATTTAATAAAGCTGGAGTAATAGCATTCAGAGGTGATCCCCAAGGCTGGCATGGTATTCGCTTTTCTACTGAGAAACGTATTTGAAATGCAAGGGGTGGTGGTTCCCTCAACACGAGGAAATGCCCAGCCGCTTGACGCTGACGGGCAGAGCCGGCAGAGCCGGGGAGCGCAGGGAAGGCTCTGGCTTCACACTCCCTCCCTCTGGCTGGGAATGGCAGGCACGCCCGCGTGCTGTGCACACGGGCCTCCCTCGGCACTGCAGCTCTATTGCGCGCGTTTTAATATCTCTAAGCTTTGCCTCCGGAATTTCTATGAGATCCTCACAAAACAGATGCAAGGGAGGGAGGAAGACATCCGACATCTCCTGATGCCATGAAATTATGCTGCTGGCCCAGGAGGACTGCGTGTGTGTGTGTGTGTGTGTGTGTGTGCGCGTGCGTTCTCTTATGTTTGTCCAAAGTTGACTTTTACAACATAAAGCTGCAGATTGTCCTTCTAGGAAGGACTGATAATACAGGAGATTATTATTATTGTTATTATTGTTATTATTATTATTATTATTATTTTATTTTAACGGCATCTACAGAGCCGGGAATGGTGACAAAGGCCTGCAGTCCCAGTCCTTGGGAGGCTGACACAGGAGGATTAAAGGTTTGAGGCGTCTCAGCAATTTAGCAAGGCCCTCAGCAACTGAGTGAGACCCTGTTTCCAAATAAAGTATAGACTAGGTCTGAGAGTGTAGCCAGGAGGTAGAGAGCCCCTGGGTTCCATCCCTAGTACCACACAAAATAAAATAAAAGTTGACATTTTGCAAGAGGAAGAGAAATCTGCACACGGCGCTGGGTGAAAGGCCTCTCCTCGGACTTCAGGCCCTGTTCCTGATCTGAGCGGAGGCTCTGATGCGCACGCGTATCACTAGCGAGCCAGCTCCTCGGCTCCGCTGGCCCAGGCGTCTCACACTGCTGGGGTGCAGGAGGGTAGACATCACCACGTGCGAACTCCATCATGGGGCTGCTCAGGCCACGGGCGAGGCGGCTGCCAGCAGGCATAGGAACCGCACTGGAAACGGGTCTCCTTATCCTTAGGTTTATGTTGCCGAGGTTGGCCGCGAACCAGAGATCCCCCTGTCTCCGCCTCCAAAGTTCTGGGATTACACACATGCGGCTCTTATTTTTTTTTTCTTTTTCTTTTCTTTTCTCTTTCTTTCTTCTTCTTCTTCTTCTTTTTTTTTTTTTTTTTTTTTTTTTTTTTTTTTTTAGTACTGGGGATGGAACCCAGGGACATTCTACCTCTGAGCTACAACCCTAACCCTAGTTTTGATTCTATATTTTGAAACAGGGTCTCGCTGAGTTGCAAAGGGCCTCACTAAGTAGCTGAGGCTGTCCTCGAACCTGTGATCCTCCTGTCTCAGCCTCCCAAGTATTGTGAAGATCTCAATTAAGTGACAGGCGTGCTGGCTTTGAACTTGAGATCCTCTTGTCTCAGCCTCCCAAGTATTAGGATTATAGGCGTGCACCACCTAGCCTGGCCTCCTGGTTATCTTTGGCAAAGCCGGCAAAAGGGTTGTCAGGACTCTGGGGAGGGTGAAGTCTTGGCCTCTCTGACCCTTTTTTCCCTCCGGAGCGGTTGTATTTCTCCGGCTCAGCCAATCAGAGACCGCCCTGGGATTTTTCCCACTAGTGTTGCCAGGAGACAACAATTTGGCAGTATGGTTAAAAGGTACAAGGATACTCTATCAGAGGATGGCTTTGGACCTTGAAAAATAGAAAATTCAAACTAGCTTAAACAACAGGAGAAATTTTTAGCACACTTAGCTAAAGTACAGAGGTAGGTGATACTTCAGGCCAGGTTTGATCTCTGCAGTGTCACCAGGAGCCCCGTTCCTTGTCATCTCTGCTTCACCCTAAAGCTAGATCCTTTTATTTCCACAGACAGCTTCCTAGTGATGGGGTTCAGGACATACCACCCCGCACGCGGCACCCTGGCAGCTGAGAAAAGAGAAGCAGAAAGCGTGCTCTCATAAACGCGTCCATTGGCTCCCTTCCCCACCCATCTCAAAGCCTCCTCTAGAGACGCCTCCCTGCGCCCAGAGGAAAGGAGCGTCCTGAGAATGTTCTTTCAGAGAAGAGTCTGCACACACAGGCCTCGCGAGCCCATACGTGGACTGCAGCCCTTGCCCTCCAGCCGCCCTTCTCCAAGGCCCGTCACTCCCCCAAACCCGAGCCTGGGCCGGGCGCAGTGGCGCACGCTTGTAACCCCAGTACTTGAGAGGCTGAGACTGGAGGATCACAGTTCGCAGACAGCCTCAGCTACTTAGTGAGGCCCTTTGCAACTCAGTGAGACTGTTTCAAAATAAAGATTAAAAAATAGGGCTGGGGTGTAGCTCAGAGGTAGAATGCCTCTGGGTTCCATCCCCAGTACAAAAAACAAAACAAAACAAAAACCCTGAGCCTGGGAAGGAGCCCCGGCCTGGAGGCCGAAGTGGCTCAGCTTAAGCCCAGTTACTTCTGGAAACAGAAAGAGGGGCTGTGTGTAAGTCACCCCACGCCTGACTTCCTCTGCTATCAGATCACCCCACTCAGATTCAATGGGTCAACACCCCCAAGTGTGCACTGGCTACCAGGGACAATGGTGGACTCCTCCATGCAGGGCAGCTGGGGACTGCGGAGCTGCCCTAGAGCAGGAGAGAGAGAGGGAGGAGGGAGAGGGGTGCTGGGGCAAGGGCCCTGGCTGCTGTGTGGAAACTGGTGGCCCCTGCCTGAGAAGGAGGGCACCTGGACCTCTAGGCCAGTGGGGTAGTGGGTAGCACACGTCAACAGGAGACCTCAAGCCGGGCTGGTGGCGCCGCTTGTGATCCCAGCATTCGGGAGGCTGGGACCAGAGGATCACGGCTGTAAGCAGCCTCAGCTGGGGTAGCTTAGAAGTAGAATGCCCTGGGTTTAATCACCCATAACACACACACACACACACACACACACACACACACACACACACACGGAGACAAGAGTGGTCAGTGGTCACCAGCAGCGGAAGAGACTGGGAGGAGCCACGGACGATGACCCCAGGGTTTGGGCTCCCGGGAGGAATGAGCCAGGGCTCAGGGGGGACCTGCGGGGCCGCTGCAGGCGCTGCCCGCTAGGGCCTGCGGGCCGCAGGTGTGGGTGGACAGGTGGGGCGGCCCGCGGCCAAGGACTCAGTCGGGTCGTCAGGCGCGGGGAGAGCAGCCGACCGCCGCGGAGGAGGAGGGGCCGCGCCGGCGCCGCCCCCGGCCCAGGCCCGCCTCGCGGACGCAGGTGTCTTCGGCACCCCCGGCGTTTCTGAGCCCAGCCGGGCCCCTGGTGGGGGCGCCCGTGGCCGCAGGCTGGCACGCGACCCTGCGCGGGCTCCGGGCGCCCGGCGGCGGCGGGGCGGGGTCCTCCCACCTGAGCTGCGCCCGGACCTGGGGGGCCGGCGGCGGGGACGCGCCGAGGGGGCACCTGGGAGCGCGGAGGCGGCCGGAGCCCGCGGCGCCGTCCCCGGGCCGGAGACACCTGTCGGGGCGGGAGGGGCGGGGCCAGGACGGGCGGGGCCAGGGCGGAGGGGCGGGCCCGCCCGGTGGGCGTGGCTGCGGTGGGCGGGGCCGGTCGGAGCCGCGTCCGGGGCGGGGCCAGAGCGGGGAGGGCCCGCGCGGTGGGCGGGGCTGCGGTGGGCGGGGCCGGCCGGAGCGGCGTCCGGGGCGGGGCCATGAGGGGCGGGGCCAGGGCGGAGGGGCGGGCCCGCGCGGTGGGCGTGGCTGCGGTGGGCGGGGCCGGCCGGAGCGGCGTCCGGGGCGGGGCCAGGTGAGCCGGGGCGCCCCGGCCAGGCGGGCGCGGGCGCGGGCGGCGCGGTGGCCGGTGAGTCTGGTGCGGGCGGGCGGGCGGGGGTCCCGGCCGGGTGGGGACCCCGGGGCGCCGGACACCCTGCCCTTGCTGGCCGCGGCGACCTCGGGCGCTCCCTCCTCCCTTCTCGCCCGCCCCTCCCTCCCGCACCCCTCTTTCCCTCCAGCCTGGCTTTGGCCTGGGTTGGGTCCCCCAAACTTTCTCTGCCTCGGCGACGGGGGCTCGCCCCGGCCTCGCTCCCGCCGGACGCCGCTGAGGTCCGAGCAGGTGTCGCGCCGATTCGGGGCGGGTCCCCACGAGATGGGGTGCGGAGCCCCCACGAGATGGGGGCCCCCGCAGATCGCGGGCCTCGGAAGCCGCCCTTAGGGAGGGAGGCAGGCGGCCCCTTGGCTTTTCTGCCCTGGCGCCGCCCCGGGATTCCTTAGGAGGCGTCCACACCCGCCCCGAGCTCCGCGCCCGAGGAGCCTGGGCGGGAGGGGCTGCGCACGCCCGGGGAGGGCGGAGGGGGCGGAATCGGAGCCCCCTTTGCCCCGCGGGGACCGACTCTGAGGTTTCGTGGGGAGGCCGCGCGCCTGCGGCTCGTCTGCAAAACGCAGCCTGGCCATTTATCCCAGCGGCGAGGATTCAAAACTTGGCCCGAGGGTTTGGAAAGTCAACATCCTTCAGTCTGGGCCTCTGCGTTCTGCTGTGAATTCCTCCTTAAACGCCTTGACCCTTCCCCCAGCCAACACCCGGGTGGGGAGGGGCCTGTCCGGTTCCTGCCCTCAGAGTCTGGTCTCTGTGATGGACTCTCGCGGAGGCCAGGAGGGCTTCCTGGAGGAGGGCACTCTGGGGCTGGATGATGGCCGGGAGGTAGCAGAGAAGGGCTGGCTCCCGGGTGGCTCGGGATGGCGCCAGGTGAGGTGGTCGGCACATCCCAGGCAGGTGGGTGGCCATCAGTGCTCCGGGATCGAGTCAGAGTCATGATGTCGAGCCCTGGGCCTTACAGTAGGCCTCCCGGGGATACCGCGGCGCTGGCTGGTGCAGCCCGCTGGTCACCGCGCGTGGGTCTGGAGGCAGCTTCGGCTAAAGTGAGGACCTAGAGAGCTCAGCTCGTCCCTCCCGCCACACTGGAGTCCCATCCTGGTCTCCAATTTTAGCCTCATCATGCCGGTGGGGAAACTGAGGCACAGGAAGCACGCAGGTGAGAGAAGTCAGGAGAACAAGGGTTTGAGCAGGTCACGCTCCTCTGGAGTGGCCTCCCCACCTGCAAAAGGTTCCCGGTGGGCCAGGCGCGCCCGTGTAATCCCAGCACTTGGGAGGCTGAGACAGGAGGATTGCAGGCTCGAGGACAGCCTCCGCGAGTAGTGAGACCCTCATCAACCTAGTGAGACCCAGTTTCCAAATAAAAACTAAAAGAGGACTGGGAGTGTAGCTCAGAGGTAGAAGGTCTCTGGGTTCTATTCACAGTACCTAACAAAAAACAAAAACAAAAAAATCCCACCCCGCTGGCCATCTTGCCCAGCGTGCCGAGCCCCAGCCCAGTGTCTCTAGCCCTCTGCCTGCCAGATGAGGCCTCCCCCCTCACTGCCACCAGCCTCCCGAGGGGCACTCTGTCCTCTATAAAGACGAGGAAAAGAGGGAGGCCCAGGTCATAAGGTGAGACAGGAGAAGTAAAAGTAACAGGTAGAAAGACATAAAGGAGAAAGAAATTTTTTTTTTTTTTTGGCACTGGGGATGGAAGCCAGGACATTCTACCTCCGAGCTACGCTTCCAGCCTGGTTTTAGTTTTATTTTGAAGGGTCTCTACTAGGCTAACCAGAGGCTGCCCTCAAACCCAGTCTTCCTGTCTCAGCCTCCCAAGTACTAGAATTACAAGCATGAGCCACCACACCTGATTGGAAATAATTTTTTAAAACATTTTAAACCGGGCGTGGTGGCGCACGCTTGGCATCCCAGCATTCGGGAGGCTGAGACCGGAGGGTCACGGTTCGCGGCCAGCCTCAGCTACCTAGTGAGGCCCTCTGCGACTCAGTGTGACCCTGTTTCAAAATAAAGAATAAAAAATAAGGCAGGGGGTGTAGCTCGGAGGTAGAATGCCGCTGGGTTCTAGCCCCAGTACTGCAAAATAAATAAATAAATAAAAACAAAAGCATTTTGTGTGGTATGGGGATGGAATCCAGGGGCATTCTACCTCTGAGCTACACCCCCCAGCCCTATTTAACTTTTGTTTTTCTTTTCTTTCTTTCTTTTTTTAATTTTTTGCGGTTCTGGGGATGGAGCCCAGGGGCATTTTACCTCTGAGCGACACCCCCAGCCCTATTTTTTATTCTTTATTTTGAAACAGGGTCTCACTGAGTCTCAAAGGGCCTCACTAAGTAACTGAGGCTGGCCTTTAACCGCGATCCTCCTGTCTCAGCCTCCCAGATGCTGGTGTTACAGAATTTTTGTCTTTCTCCCTTCTCAGCCTCCCAAGTACTGGGATCACAGGCTTGTGCCGCGGCGGGAAGTAAAATTCTGCTACTGTCCCAGGCCTGGCTCTAATCTGTAAATCTTAAAGTTAACCAAAAATAACCTCACTCATCTCTGATAGTTACCCTGTGTCCTCTTCACTCTCCCCATAAATAGTTTAAGCAAGAGAGACATGATATCCTGAGAAGCGTGTTAACCAGGGACTTTCCAGCAGGCAGTATCTATTGATCAGACAATGGAGACCTGGTCAGGGCCAGGAAGTGACCGGTCTCCTGGAGACATCTCCTCTCGCTGGGCGATGTCACCCTCCGGTGCCTTCCCGTGACCAGTGGCCACCCACCCATCCGGTGAGGAAGCTCTGAGGTCCTTGGAAAGAAGAGCCGGCAGCCCCGAGGCGCACGCGTCTCGCCCCCTTGAAACGGCCACTTTCTCTCCCTAAATTTTCTGTTTTGGATGCGACCTCACTGGTGCCGAGTCACTTTCCTCTCTTTCTGGGAACCTCCGTCTGTCCATCTTTGGGGATCTCTCCGGTGACCGTCAGGGGGCCAGAGAGCGAGAGCGGGCTGTGCTGCAGCCCTGGACATTCCTCACCGCCCCACCCCTGGGAGAAGCTGGTGGCCCGGTATTCCTAAGAGACACTCTTAGCCTGTAATCCTAGCACGCAGGAGGCCGAGGGAGGAGGCTCACAGGTTTGAGGCCAGCCGTAGCCACTCTCGGTGAGACTCTGTTTAAAAAAAAAAAGGCTCAGCCGGGCGTGGTGGCGCACGCTTATGATCCCTACGCTTGGGAGGCCGAGAGACAGGAGGATCGCACGGGATCGAAGCCAGCCACTTAGTGAGGCTCTCAGCAACTTAGCGAGACCCTGTTTCCAAATAAAATATAAAATAGGTCTGGGAGTATAGCCCAGAGGTAGAAAGCCTCTGGGTTCCACCCCAGTACCACCAAAAACAAAAATAAATAAAAAGGGCTCTGAGGTAGAATGCGCCTGGCTTCAGCCGGGTGGTGGCCTTGACGATCCTCTTTGGAGCGGCCCTGGTCCTGCCCAGCCCTCTGGGGGACGTGGCTGAGTGATCTCCCTAAGTCCCTTCCCTGGGTGCCCGTTTTCTCCACCTCTCTAGCGGGCATCGTGAGCCCCAGGCTGGCATGAGCCTTGACTTGCTTGGGTAGCAGCCAGGGCTGGAGCCTGACCCCTGCCCACCGGCTGCACGACCTGGGGAGTTGCCGGCCTCTGCGCCTAGGTTTCCTCCTCTGAAGCAGAGACGGTGTTACTGCCTCCGCGCAAGGCTGCTGGGAGAGGTAGCTGAGGGCGCTGTGCAGAGCGCCTCCAACAGGGGCGCGTGTTGTGACTGTGGACCTCGACGGGCATGCCTGGCATCAACTGACCCGGAGCGAGCGCACTGGAGACAGGTCAGAGGGACTGTGTGCCTTGGTGAAAGCCCAGCGGGTCTTCTTTCTTCAAAGCAAGAAATGAGCTTTCAGTTAGAGGCCTGAGGGAACTGGTTGGGCTGGACAGAATTCCAGCAGGGCCTGGGAGCTGCCCCTCCCCCGCGGGTCCTAACCTTAAAACGCACAGAGGAGCCATGAAGGGCGGCGGCTGCTGGGCCGAGGCTGCTGGGCTAGGCCTGTTATCTGTGGATCAGCCTGGGGGCCCTGGCTGGGCTGCTCCCGACACCTGCAGCTCAGACACCTGCAGCTCAGCGCCCGCCCGCCCGTGCCCCCAGCCCCGGTGGCCACCCTGTTAGGATGCCCGCATGGTACGTACAGGGTGTGTTTGTTCCAGTTGTGTGGTTGTTGCTTAATGGGTAGAGGATTTCAGATATTCAGAGGGATGTGGAGAGAAGGACCCCAGAGCCGGGCGCGGTGGGCACGCTGGGATCCAGCGTCGGGAGGCCGAGACAGGAGGATCGTGGTTCGCAGACAGCCTCAGCTACTTAGTGAGGCCCTCAGCAACTCAGTGAGACCCTGTTGCAAAATAAAGAATAAATAATAGGGCTGGGGTGCAGCTCGGAGGTCGAATGCCCCTGGGTTCCATCCCCAGTATGGGGGGGGGGTTAAAAAAAGCCCCTCTGGGTATGCCCCTACCCCTTCCCGCCCGCTCCCCTCCTCCACCCAGACATCCCAGGCCCACTCTGCATGTATTGTAGTGTGACTCCCTGGTTTTTAAAAAGCGCCCCCTCCCTCCAGCTTTAGTAAGGAATAATCAACAAATAAAAATTATGTATGGATGTACAGTGTACACGGTGCGGTTCTGATACATGTATTATGTACGCACTGTGAAGCAGGTAAATCAAATTGAATGCAAGCCGGGCATGGTGGGCACGCTTGTCATCCCCGCGCTCGGGAGGCGGAGACAGGAGGAGCGCAGGTTCGAAGCCAGCCTCAGCTACTTAGTGAGGCTCCCAGCCACTTAGTGAGACCCTGTTTCCAAATAAAGTATAAAATAGGACTGGAGTGTAGCCCGGAGGTAGAAAGCCCCTTGAATACCCCCATACGCACACTTAGTGGGGCAGGCTCTCAACCGCTGAGCTACACCCCACTTTTTTTTTTTTTTTTGCTATTCTCTGGATGGAACCCAGGGACATTCTACCTCTGAGTTACACCCAGCCCTATTTTTCTATGCTTCATTTTGAAACAGGGTCTCACTGGGTTGCAAAGGGCCTCACTAAGTAGTAGCTGAGGCTGACTTCGAACCACGATCCTCCTGTCTCAGCCTCCCAAATGCTGGGATTACAAACATGTGCTACTACGCCCGACTCCTCCAATTCTTTTTATTTATCTATTTATTTGTGTGGTGCTAGAGATTTAACCCAGAGGCATTCTATCTTCAAGCTATACCCCCCCACCCCCAACACTTTATAGTTTTTTTATTTGAAACAGGGCCTTGTTAGATTGCCGAGTCTTGCTAAGCTGCCGAGGCTGGCTTCGAGCCTGCGATCCTGGGGTCTCAGCCTCCCAAAGGGGATGACAAGTGTGCACCACCGCGCCCAGGGTGATCTGTCTTTTAAGATCCTTCCAAGCTGCAGCCTCCTGGCCCTGGGGTGTCTTCTGCGTAGCCCCTCGCCCGGGGACGCCGCAGTGTCCTGCTCGGAAAGGGAGGGCCTGCACCTTTGTGTTACAGTGACACTGTCCCGGTGCCCCTACTGGACTCCGAAACGAACAGTGTGAGATGTAGCCGTGGGTTCTTGTTCTGAGCTAAATAGCCAGCTCTTTTTTTTTTTTTTTTTTTTTTTTTGCTGTAAGCTTAAGCAATTTTATTATTACAAAGAAAAAGACAGGACAGAGCCACAGCACTGCCTTAGAGGGATAAATGCAGCGAAGCCACTTGAAAATAAGTTGCTGAAGTTTTGGATAGAAAACAGTTTTTATTTTTTATTTTTTTTGTATTAAAAGTTTTTTTCTTTGATCACAAATGAACCTTACCATACCATAACTTTTCTACTTTATAAACTTTTAAATTTTTTCAACTTTTTGAAACACTTAGCTTTAAACACACACTGTACAACCATATTCAGATGTTTTCTTCATTCACAAACATATCAAAGTCAGTCAGTAAGCCAAACCTGAGAAGGAGGGAGGAGGGAAATGGGATGGGAATGGGGAAGGGCTAGTTGAGTGGTGTGTGCACGCATGCCTCTACCATTTCGTATTCCATTAAGATGCTCGACTACAATGCACCAATAAAAATGTCCATCCTTCCTTCCACCTTCTTTCCTTCTTTTGTACTGGGTATTGAACCCCTAAGCTACAACCCACCAGCCCTTTTTATTTTTCATTTTGAAACAGGGTCTTGCTAACCTGCTGCGGTCTCGCTGAGTAGTCGAGGCTGGCTGCTGAGCTGCAGTCCTCCTGTCTCAGCCTCCCGAGTACTGAAACCACAAGAGTGTGCCACCACGCCCGGCCCAAAATATTTTCTTTATGTTCTTATTCTATAAACTTTTTTCTGTTTTAACATTTTTTAACTTTCAAAACTTTTTTGTTAGGCCGGGCGTGGTGGCACACACTTGTAATCCCAGCATTTGGGAGGCGGAGACCAATGGACTGTGGTTCCCGACAGCCTCAGCTACTTAGGGAGGCCATATGCAACTTAGTGAGACCCCGTTTCAAAAACCAAAAAGACTAAAAAATAGGATTGGAGGTGTAGGTCAGAGATACACAGTGCCCCTGGGTTCCATCCCTAGTACCTCAAAAAAAAAAACTAAAAAACACTTTTTTGTTAAAATCCAAGACCATCCATATCACTGTCTTCTAACCTTTCTGTCTTGTCCCTGGAAGGTCTGATAGCAGGGCCTTCTGGAATCCCTCCCAAAGGACCTGCCTGAGGGTGTCTTACAGTTAACTCTTGCTTTTTAAATAAGTAGAAGGATTACACTCTAAAGCAGTAATAAAAGTATAGTGCAGTAAATAGGTGAACACAGTTGTCTGTTATCAAGTGCTGAGCACAGCACATATGTCATGAGTGGCAGCCCAGGCGGCGCCCCAGCAGCACCAGTGGCAGCGGTGCATCGTGCTGTGGGGTCGCTGTAGCTACAGAAATGGCATCTCGAGGCAGCGAGGATTTCCCAGGTTCACGATGATGGTCCGGGGCCCACAGCTATGTGATCTCTCATCCATTAAAATGTGTTAGGTCGGGCCGGGCGCGGTCGCGCACGCTTGTCATCCCCGTGCTTGGGAGGCGGAGACAGGAGGATCGCGCTGGTTCTGAGCCAGGAACCGGCCTCGCTGGCTTAAGAGACCCTGTTTCCAAATAAAAAAAAATAGGTCTGGGAGTGTAGCCTGGAGGTAGAAGGGCTTCCAGGAACCCCAGTACCACCAAAAAATAAAAATTAAATTAAATTAAATTAAATGTGTTAGGTGGGGGCAGAGGGCACCAAGCACAGTCTGAATGTAGACCACTTTCAATATATCCACATAAAAATCTTTTAAAAATTAAATAAAAATAATTTAAATTTTAGCCGGGCGTGGTGGCGCACGCTTGTCATCCCCGCGCTTGGGAGGCAGAGACAGGAGGATCGCGCAGGTTCGAAGCCAGCCACGCGCGCTGGCTTGAGAGACCCTATTTCCAAATAAAAATGTAAAAATAGGTCTGGGAGTGTAGCCCGGAGGTAGCAGGGCTTCCAGGAACCCCAGTACCACCAAAAAATAATAATAATAATAAATAAAAATAAAAATAATAATAATAATTTAAATTTTAAAAAAGAAATGTGTTAGGTGGGTGTGAATGTATTCGTGGCAATAACTTCTTTTTGTTTCTCTCTTGCTAATTACATTTTGTAACTGGTGCCTCTCCAACTAACAACTTACGGGGGTTATTTTTCCCTCATGACATTTCCATACTTTGCAGTGTTACAAATGTATACTTCATTCAACAGCATACACCTCCACATTGCTACAGATCCTCACAGTCAGAGCTTTGAATGCGCATATTTGTCTTCATTGGCATCTGTTCCTTGTAAAAACATGGTTAGATGCCACGAAGTAGGTGGCAGTGCCTTAACCGTGTGCGTGTTGTCAGGCCCGAGGGCCTCTTCCATCCTTGTCAAGGGAAGTGCTAACCTTCTCTCCTTTCATACAACACTACAGAACGGTTTTTATAAAGATACATCACCCTTCATCTTGCTCAACCAATCGTCTTCTGAGCCGAGTAGCTCCGCCCCTTCTCGGGGCGGGTCTTTTGATGTGGGGATTCACTGTCTTGCGTCCTGTCGGACCAAAAGTCTTCTTCCCAGAGCTCAGACCTTGAAGACCCCAGAGGTATAAACTGTGTTACTTCCTCAGGATTGTTGAAGTCAGGGATCTCTTGAAGGCGTGTGCCCTCCTCCCACGTCTAGTCTGTCTGCTAGAAGTTATCTATGTAAACTGGTCTTTAAGATGCAAAGGCGCTGGGCTCCCTCTGTTTTCTTGCTAATCGCCCTGGTTCCTGGGACTCTGCAGGGTCCCTTCCCTGCCCCACCCAAGCTCTGCCTTCCTAATACCAAAGCTATTTTCACATACAGTACCGGCACACTTTGGGCGTGATGCCACCCGGGCACCTCTGCCGTGGCCTCGTGGGGCAGGCAGCTCCTGCACCCACCGCACAGATGAGGAAGTGGGCTCGGGGAGGGCGCCATTCCTTAGGCGCCCTGGCCACGTCCCCTCCTCTGTCTGTGCTGCTCACAGAGGTTCCAGGGTCACGAAGAACAGGGCCCCATCCCTGGAGGGACAAGGCGGCCTGAACTCCCTGGGAACCTGCCACACTCTTCTCCCAGGATGCACTGAGGCAGCCTTTGACCCAGCCCTCCCAACCTGTGTAATCAGGCCTTTCTGTAAAGAGGTATCTGTGGGTCAGGGAGGGTTTATTGAGGCTCTGGGGGTCCCTTTCAGTTCCCAAAGAGGCCATGAGGAGGTATATTGAAATTCACACTGAAGGATTGATTGGACTTGAGCCAATGAAGGTTTTCAAAACCATTTATGGACCACTTGCTGTGCTCAGGGGCTGTGCAGTTCAGACAGGGGACGCAGGTGCAAAGGCCCTGTGGCAGGGGCAGCTTGGTGTTTGCGGAGCAGCCCAGGCCTGTGCCGCCGGAGCAGAAGGTGGAGGCAGCGTGAGTCTTTCAGCTCTAGCAGGGGTTTGAGTTTGATTCCAAGAGCTACAGGAAGCCCTGGCTGGGAAGGGGGCTGTCGTGGGAAGTGGTCCAGGTGTTGGGCTGTAGAGCGGGAACGGGGGAGAGGTCTGGCCCGAGAGCTGGGCTCAGGATTTCGCGTCCTTGTGGTGTGCGCAGGGGTCAGGGCTGCGCCCTCCGCTCCGGCTCTGGCCGAGGTTGGCAGAGGCCACACTCGTGTGGATTCGGGGGCTGGGGGCGAAGAGCAAGGCCAGAGGTGGCCGCGGGCCCGGAGTGGGACAGCGTCTCACCCGTCCTGACGCGCGCTCGCCGGCCCCGCTCCCACCCCCACCCTGGGCCGGCTGAGCGCTAGGTCTCCTGGGAGTCAGACAGGACCCAGCTGTCGGGCACACCCGGTGCTGGGGCACGGAGGACGCACAGCGGCCCGGTGTCCTGGATTATGCAGGGCCCAGGAGGCCAGTGCAGGAGGCTCCCACGTTTTTGAGCAACTTAGCCAGGCCGTGTCTCAAAATACTATTATGTGTTTTTTCATGTATTTTTTATGTATTATGTTTTTGTTACTGGAGGTTGAACCCAGAGGCATTCTACCTCTGAGCTAGACTCCCAGCCCTATTTTTTAAAAATTTTGCAACAGAGTCTTCCTTAGTTGCCAAGGGCCTCACTGAGTAGCTGAGGTTGGCCTCAAACCTGCAATCCTCCTGTCTCAGCCTCCCAAGAACTGGGATTACAGGCATGTACCACCATGCCTGACTCAAAATATATTTTTTAAGCTGGGCGTGGTGGCGCACACTTGTAATCCCAGCATTCGGGAGGCTGAGACCAGAGGATTGTGGTTCGCGGACAGCCTCAGCTACTTAGTGAGGCCCTCTGCAACTCAGTGAGACCCTGTTTCACAATAAAGAATAAAAAATAGGGCTGGGGATGGAGCTCAGAGGTAGAGTGCCCCCTGGGTTCCATCCCTAGTATTGCAAAAGAAAAGAAAAAAAGGAAAAGAAAAGAAAGGGCCGGGGGTTGTTCTGAGCCTGATCAGACAGGCCCGGGGAGGGGGCGGCTCAGCTCTTAGCTGTGTGGGGGGGCCGTGCAGAGAATGAGGCCTGGGCACCCTCGGGCAGGGCGCGGGGTGCTAGGGCGTAACCAGAGGCCAGGCAGGAGCAGGACCCACCCAGGGCCCCAGGGGTCGTGTGCAGGTCCTGGGGCGCATGAAACCCATCCTGGTCCCTCGTAGGTCTCGCTGCGGCCCGTGGGGAGCCTCACTCGGGTGTGGTGCCCAGGTTCCAGGGGCGCCCCCACCTGGGCCAGGGGCTGCGTGCCTGGTCTCCCCAGCGCTCGGGACGTCACTGGACCTGTCATGAGTGGGCAGTGGGGGTCTGCATTCACAAATCAGCGATGTAGCTGAGACAAGGGCGAGAGTTGCTGACCGTGGGGTGCGCGGGGGACCCCGGCCCCCAGCTCCGAGGTGACCCCTGAAGGCCGCAAGCAGGAGCCCCGCCCCTCACGCCCGGAGTTCCTATCCAGAAAGTAGCCGTCTGTGCCGCAGCCCGCGTGCCCAGGGCCTTGCAGGACTGGGCCTGGGGGGGCTTTCCCCTTCTCCCCAGAGCCCTTTACAGCCCCCCGGTTCCAAGACGAGAGCGGGGCTGCTGCCGGAGCCCTCCTCTCTACTACACCCACACAGCGGACACGTCACTCAAATTAAATTGGGTGCTAATTTGCCCAAGGTCAGTAGGTGTTAATTTGTAGCTACGACATTAAGATAATTGCCGTGAGGGTCTATTTGTGTAATGTGCAAATATATTTTTATAGCAACAAACCATTTCGCTGTGAATTATAACTAGAGCCGTTGGGTGGTTTGAAGTGTGTTTTGCACGCCTGGCGCAGTGGCTCCGCCAGGCGGGTGCGGACGGCTTCCCTGAGCCCGGGACCCCGAGCTGTCAGTGAGGCTCAAAGGCGGGCTGGGCTCAGGGGGAGGCAGGGTGGGAGCCACGGGCTGGACCCTCGAAGCTGCTGTTCAGGAGAGGGTCTGCTGCAATGTCCGGTTGTTTCCACGGTCTCTGGGTTCCCGTGGGGAGCGGGCACGCGCCACGTCCTGTATGGGGTACCAGGGTCCTGTCGGGGCAGGTCCTGCCGTGAGCTGGGTCCTCATGAAACTTTCACTGGTGAGTGAGACCGTGGAAACATTAGCCAGCGGCTCCCGAGATAAGGGCACACCCGTCCCTGGCTGAGCCCTGTGTACGAGGAGCTCGGGTGCCAAGAGTGGAGCCCGGGCTTGGCGCCCCCTGGGTGGGAAGGAAGAGCTCTCTCAGAGCCGGGGAGGGCAGGCTGGGCCTGTGGGTGGGGCTAGGGCCTGATAGAGAAAAGTCTGTAGCCAGGCGTGTGTACTCGGGAGGCTGAGATGGGAGGATTACAGGTTCGAGAACAGCCTCAGCAACTTAGCAAGACCCTGTTTCAAAATAAAGAATAAAAAATAGGGCAGGGGTGTAGCTCGGAGATTGAATGCCCCTGAATTCCATCTCCAGACCTGCAAAAAAAAAAAAAAAAAATTAAAGAAAGAAAGAAAGGGCTGGAGGGTGTTGCTCAGAGGTAGAGCACCCCAGGGTTCATTTCTTAGTAACTAACACACACGCGTGTGCGTGCACACATACACACACGTCTATTTCTGGCAGCTGGGAGTGTAGCTTTAGTAATAGAGCATCTGCCTAGTGTGTACAAGACCCTGGGTTTGATCCCCAGCATGGTGAAAATGTGTGTGTGTGTATCTGTTTGTGTGTCTGTGTGTGTGTGTCTGTGTATGTGTGTGTACCTGTGTGTGTCTGCGTGTGTGTGTATCTGCATGTGTGTCTATTTGTGTGTCTGTGTGTGTGTGTCTATCTCTGTGTGTGTATCTGCGTGTATGTCTGTGCGTGTATCTGTGTGTCTGTATGTGTGTGTATCTCTGTGTCTGCATGTGTGTCTATTTGTGTGTCTGTGTGTGTTTATCTCTGTGTGTGTGGGTGTATGTGTGTGTGTGTTCTTTGTCTCTGGCTCCTGGCAAAGCTCCTAAAATCCTTGCAATTGCCTGAGTGCCAGCCCGCTCTGCTGTTCACTGTGAGCCCTCCAGATGCCCCAGCAGGGCAGGCCCCTCCATAGCTTCAGGAGGGCCTGGGCGGGGACTTCCCTCGGGTCCTCACCGATTGGCCCAGGCCCGCCAATGAGGGTCACCACTTACTCAAAGTCACCGGCTTAGATGTAACCTCATCCGCAAATACCTTCCCAGCACCAACTACCTGGGCACCTGCGAGCAGCGGCCCAGCCTGGTGTCAGGGTGGGCACCTCGCTGGCAGCCGGAGGCCCGGGATGCTCCCCCGGAGGCTGGGGGTGCAGGTAGAGTTGGGCCCTGGAGCACAGGCTGGGCTTTCTTCTGGGTCCTGCCACCTGGCCCCCCGCCCGGCCTGGAGGCAGGGGAGGCTGCAGGCCTCTAGTCCAAGTCCACGGGGTCCGGGACACGTGAGAGCCTTACCTGGCTGGCTCCGACCATGGCACTGCAGGGAGGGGCCCACGGGACACCGCGGCACCCCACGATGCTGTCACAGCAAGGCGCGGGTCTCGTGCAGCGTGCTCACACCGGGCACGCACGCAACCTCAGGACAGCCGATCCAGTCTGCCTTCACATTGCTCCTTTTCCTTCTCTTTTTCTCTCTGTGTTGGGAATTGAATCCAGGGGTCTTCTACTGCTCAGCTACACTTACTTATTCATCTATTAATTTATTTATTGTGGTGCTGGGGATTGAACCCTGGGGCATTCTACCTCCAAACTATACCCCCAGTCCGATTTTTTATTCTTTATTTCGAAACAGGGTCTCACTAAGTTGCAGAGGGCCTCACTACGTAGCTGAGGCTGGCTGAAAACCCACAATCTTCCTGTCTCAGCCTCCCAAGTACTGATATAAGAGTGCAGCACCACACCTGGCTACTTCTTTATTTTGAAACAGTGTCTTGCTAAGTTTCTGAGGGTCTCACTGTCATTGTGCTGGGTCAAGGCAGAGGCTGGAGGAGACCAAGCCCCTGCTTCAGACGCTCCGGCTCTGGGCAGCCGTGGGAGTGTGGCTTCGTGAGGACCAGCGCAGGGCCCCAGGGCCTCACCAGCCTCAGGCCAGGCCGCGGGGCCGAGCGGGGTGTTTGCTGTGTCCTGCAAGGCTCCAAAACAAGAATTTTGGGGGTGCTCCCCTCTGGGATGGTTCCCTGCCTTTGGGGAGGGGGTGGTTCCACGTGAGACCTGGTGCCTTCAGGAGTTTGAAATCCAGCTGTTTGCTTCACTTGCAACTGGTGTTTAACTGAAGCAGGCCCTTGGCAAAGACAAGGGTTCCAGGCTAGCCCATGAGTGGGCACAGGAGGGGCTCTGGAAGGGCGGAGGAGGCAGCACTGAGGTCTTGGAGGGCAGGGCCGGTCCCCAGCTTCACCAGCCCCTCCTCCCACCTTCAAACATGGACTGACAGGCCGGTGGTGGGTCCCATGGACCCGAGTGGCCCCTGAGCCCTGGAGCAGCTCTCACCACCCCGCGCCAGGCAGCCAGGGACAAATGACGGACACACACCAAGGTCTCGGGGCCGGGCAGCCTCCTTCCTAAGCAGCTGCCATGGCTGCGCCGGCCAGGCATAGGGGATTGAGTTCCCTCGCTGGCTCCACAGCGGTTAGGGCGGCCCCTCCGGGCTCTAGGCTGAGGCCGCCCGCAGCCCTGCCAGGTCCCCAGGGAGCCGCTCCCCGGCCTGGGGGAGCTGGACTTGGAGGGTGCTGGGCTCCTGGCCAGGTGGGACCCGCCAGCCCTCGACGCCCTGCTCCGCGATCGTGGGTTTGCACACAGCCTTGCCCTTCTGCCCACGGCCTCCTCGCTCAGAGCCCCAGCTTTGGGATGGCGCGGTGCTGGAAAGACCCAGGGCCCGGGCCAGGAGAGGCGGGGTCGGGGGCGGCCGCGCTCAGGTTCCTGGTGTGAGACCTGGGTCCTTGACACCTGCATGGGGTCAGGTGTCTACCCTGGAGTAGGAGCGACTGTCACAGTGGGGCGGGCTGGAGGTCCACGGCCCAGAACTGCAGGCACAAGGACCCAGGACTCCTGTGTGTTGTGTGCGTGGTACGAAGAAACACCTGCAGGTGAAGCCCCGGCCTCCCCTGCGGTGCCCGGGCTCCTCCGCCCTCTGCCCGCCTCCGGGTGCCCTCGGGTGCTCTGCCCGGGAGGCCTCCTGCCAGCAGCGCCCTGGCAGCCTCGCGGACTTGGCGGCAACCCCATGAGCAGCAGGCAGAGCTCTCGCTCCTCTCACAGCCCAGATGGGGCGAAACTCTGGGCCGAGGCCGCACAGCCTGAGGCAGTAGGGCTGGGGCTGGCCTTCCGGGAGTGCAGGGGCAGCAGGGGCGGGAGGAGGGGCGGCTTGACACGGGAAAGGATTCCGGGCACTGTTGGCAGGACAGGGGCAGCTTTAATCCTAATCACCCTTAACGGTCCCCTATCAACCGGAGCCTCCCAGGGACAAAGCAGGAACTCAGCAGCAGTGCAGGACCGATGGGAGCAAGCAGCTGCCTGGCCGGCTTACCTACGCCCGGGCTCAGGGGAAGCGCGGCCCAGTGACCAGCGTCCTGGGGCCAGCCTGCTGTGTGACCCCAAGTGAGGGTCACACCTCTGCGGCCTCAGCTTTGTGTTCTGATAAATAGGGGGGCTGGACTTGGCTGGGTACTGGGCTGTGCAGAGTGCCTCCTCCCTCCACCTCTGCTTCTCCGAAAACTTTGAGATTCCAGAAACATTTGAGGAAAATGACCCAGAGCACACATGCGCTCCTTACCTCCATTCCAAATTGGCCGTTTGTTTATGAATGCTCCCCCCCAACCCTTTTGCTCCTGAACTGTTTGAAAGTAAGGTGCAGGCCCAGTGTGGTGAGTTGCAAAGAACCTACTAAACAGCTGAGGCTGTCCTCGAACCATGATCCTCCCGTCTCCCAAGTGCTGGGATTACAAGCGTGTGCCACCACGCTCGGCTTAGGCCCCTTTGATTTTTTTTTAACAATGTTTTGTAGTTTTCTGTGTTCAAGTTAGATAGATCTTGTGTTTTATCCCTAAGCATTTCATAATTTTTGATACCATTATTAATGAATTTTACATTTTAATTTCCAGTTCATGGTTTGTATCTAGAAATACCATTGGTTTTTATTTTTTATTTATATTTTTTAATTTTTTTGTGGTACTGAAAATGGAACTCAGGGGCATTCTACCTCCGAGCTACACCCTCAGCCCAAATTTTTATCCTTTATTTTGAAACAGGGTCTGGCTGAGTTGCAGAGGGCCTCACTAAGTAGCTGAGGCTGGCTGAGAACCTTGATCTTCCTGTCTCAACCTCCCAAGTGCTGGGATTATAAGTGTGCGCCACCACACCAAGCTCCCATTATTTTTTATATCTTGACTTTTTTTCTAACCTTTCTGCCCACCTTGTTTATTGGTTTGAGTAGCTCTTATGGCGATCCCTTAGGATTTTCTACTGAGATGTCATGTGGGCTATAAGCAAAGATTTACTCTCCTTTCCAATCTGCGTGCCTTTATTTCTTGTTTTTATTGGGTGAACGGGGTGTAGAGTACAGCAGAGAACAGAAGTGGTTACAGGCACCATCATTCTCTGAAAGTTTTTAGTCTTTGCCATTGAGTCTGATGTTAACTATAGTTTTCTTTGGGTTTTTTTTTTTTTTTTTGTCTTTTTTTGTGGTTCTGGGGGTGGAACCCAGGGGCTTTCTACCTCCAGGCTACACTCCCAGACCTATTTTGTATTTTATTTGGAAACAGGGTCTCACGAAGTTGCGGAGAGCCTCACTGAGTAGCTGAGGCTGGCTTTGAACCTACGTGAGTTTGCTGTTTTAGCCTCCCATGTACTGGGATCACAAGCGTGCACCACCATGCCCAGTATAGTTTATTTTATTTATTTATTTATTTATTTATTTATTTATTTATTTTTTGCGGGTCTGGGGATGGAACCCAGGGACATTCGACCTCCGAGCTACACCCCCTGCCCTATTTTTTATTCTTTATTTTGAAACCGGGTCTCACTGAGTTGCAGAGGGCCTCACTAAGTAGCTGAGGCTGTCCACGAACCATGATCCTCCGGGTCTCAGCCTCCCGAATGCTGGGATTACAAGCATGCGCCACCACGCCCAGCCAGTTACAGTTTTATTTTTTATTTTTTAAAAAACAATTGCTTTTATTTTATGTTCTCAGATTTCTAAACCTTAGGGAATATGCCATTAAAACTATTTGTCTTTATTGACTATTTTCATAATTGGTATAAATAATGAACAATATAATATGTAATATATTAATAATATAAAAACACATTAATAGTACATATGAGTAACTAACATATAATTTTTTTTTGTGCTGGTACTGGTGATGGAACCCAGGGGCCTCTACCTCCTGGCTATACCCCCGACCTATTTTATGTTTTTATTTGGAAACAGGGTCTCACTAAGATGCTGAGAACCTTACTAAGTAGCTGAGGCTGGCTTCGAAGCTGTGCGATCCTCCTGTCTCAGCCTCCCCAAGTACTGGGATTACAGGCGTGCGCCACCATGCTCAGCTTCATTTATTTATTTATGTATTTATGTATTGCGGTACTGGGAATGGAACCCAGGAGCATTCTACCTCCAAGCTATACCCCCAGCCCTATTTTTTATTCTTTATTTTGAAACAGGGTCTCACTGAGGGCCTCACTAAGTGGCTGAGGCTGTCCACAAACTGCAATCCTCCTGTCTCAGCCTCCCAAGTACTGGGATTACAAGCGTGAGCCACCACGCCCGGCCCAAGAGTCCTTGTTTCAAAAATTAAAAGGCTGGAGGTGTAGTTTAGAACAACCCTGGGTCCAATCCCTCGTACCAAAATATAAAAAATAAAACAAGTCCACAAAGAAACTAACGATGACAACAAAACGTTTGTCCTTAGATGGCAGTGCTCTTAGTGTCTGTCTCCCCTTTATAAGGAGAGCTAGAACGGTTCGGTCCCGCAGGGCTGCTCCGCCCGCGCGTGCTTGTGTGTGGGGTGCCAGCTCCCTCTGCTTCCCCTCAGGGTGCGGACGACCTCCATGCTGGGATCCCAGGGCGGCCTCCGGAGGGTCTGGCCAGGCCGCCCCGCCTGCCGGGAGAGCATGTCGGGGCGCGACTTGGAGGAGGCAGCCGAGAGAGGTAACCGCTGCTCGGCCACCTGGGCCGCCTGTCGTGGAAACCCTACAGACCATGGCTTCCCAGACCCCCTTCCTGCAGGCTCGGGTCACCCACCGGTGCAGTCTAGCCCCACTGCACTATCTGCTCCCCAGAACCCCCAATCCCCTTCCTGTTTACCGATCTGTTTAGCGAGAGCAGCGGCTACAGCTGTTCCTGGCCTGGTTCACAGCAGGGCGCGCTGTCCATGCAGAGCGGAGGTTGGGCTGTGTTTCTGGGTCCTGAAGAGGGGTTCCCCCTCTGGCTCATCTGTTTCTTTCGTGTTGTACCCCAACCTACCATAGCATTTTTTTTCCCCTTTTCATTGAGTCAGAATTCACACGACATGAAACAGGTCCTAAGTTGCCGGGGCTGTTCTTGAACCTTCAGCCTCCAAAGTCCTGAGATTACAGGGGTGCACGGGCTTCGTTTAGGTTTTTGCGGATTCGCCAAGTGCTCCCGGAGCACGGTGCTGGGTGTCCGCGTGACAGGGCCGAGGTAGATTCGCAGGCGCGTTGCCCAGCCCGCTGCCCACTCCCCTCCGTCTCTCCAAGCCCCGGCGGCCCAGCACACATGCTCTGCCCACTCCCTCCATCTTTCCTGAGCCTCACGGCGGCCTCCAGTCCTCCCTGGGTGAACCCAGCTCTTCACTGCGGCTCCCGCATGGCTGAGACCACAAGCTTGGTAGCGTAAAACAACAGGAAGTGACGCTTTCACAGTTCTGGGGCCAGAGTTCAAAATCAAGGTGTGGACAAGACCGTACTCCCTCCAAAGGCCGTGTGGGGGTGGGAGCCCCTCCTGCCTGGCAGCTCCTGGGGGCCGCAGGCAGTCCTCGGACCCCTGCCACGTCACCCCGGTCTTTGACTCCGCCACACCTGGAGGGCTTCTGTGGGCCTCTCTCCCAGAAAGACCCAGTCACTGCATTTGATCAGAATGACCTTAACTAATTATATCTCTAAAGACCATTTCCAGCTGGACTTGGTGGTGCTCGCCTGTTATCCCAGGACCTGGGAGGCTAAGATAGGAGGGTCACAGGTTCAAGGCCAGCTTCAGCAACTTAGTAAGACCCTCAGTACCGTAGCGAGACATTGTTTCAAAATAAAAAATAAAATAGCATTGAAGGTGTAGCTCAGAGGTAGAATACCACTGGGTTCAATCTCCAGTATAAAAACCCACCCACCCACCAACCAACAGAAGACCCTATTTGCAGATGAGGTTCTGGTGGGGAAGCATTTTGGAGGGGCACTTTCCAACCCACTGCGTCCGGGGACTGGAGTCTGCTCCAGCCTTGAAATCCAAAGCTCCCTCTCTCTCCCTCTGAACACGGGTCTGTAGGCGCCAAGGCTTGACTTCAGAGCCTGCCTGTTAAAACAGCTCTGCGGAAGCTCCCTCTCCTGCTTCCCCGGAGCACCCGCCTCAGCTCCCACTCTGTCTGGCCTCCTGCCAGCTGCCAGTCCGCATCGTCTAGGGGGAGCTGGGCAGCCGGAGTCCAGGGCCAGCATTGCTGCGTGGCCTTGGGCAAGTCATTCTCTGGGCCTCAGATTCCGCTCCGGTCTGTGTAGCCAAATTCAGCCCTCAGGTCTCATTTTTCTCCCCCATGCTGGGTGCACAGCAGGGGTGGACTCATACTGAGTGCACAGGAGAGGTGGGCACATAATGGGTTTGCCTGAGAGGAGGGTACATAGTGGGTCTTCAGAAGAGGTAGACACATAGTGGTCCTGCAGAAGAAGCAGGCACATAGTGGGTCTGAAGCAGAGGCGAGCACCTAGTGGGTCTGCAGGAGAGGCAAGTACATAGTGGGTCTGCAGAGAGGTGGACACATTGGAGGGCCTGCAGGAGAGGTGGGCACATAGTGGGCCTTCAGGAGAAGCAGGCACATAGTGGGTCTGCAGCAGAGGTGGGAACATAGTGAGTCTGCAACAGAGGTGGCACATAGTGGGCCTGCAGGAGAGGCGGGCACATAGTGGGTCTGCAGCAGAGGCAGGCACATAGTCTGCAGCAGAGGTGGCACATAGTGGGCCTGCAGGAGAGGCGGGCACATAGTGGGTCTGCAGCAGGGGGGGCACATAGTTCATAGCAGAAGGTTGCTGACCATCTTACACCAGCACCTGGGGAGGGTCCCTCATCGCCCTCCTTGTTTTGAATTGACTGAGCCCAGTACTCCTCCCCGTGCTGCAGAGCTGCAGAGAGACGAGGAGGCGGCAGCTACGCTGGGCGCTGAGAGGAGGCCCTCGGACATCCCCATGGCCGGCCAGGACCCCACGCTGAGCACGAGTCACCCGTTCTATGACGTGGCCAGACACGGCATCCTGCAGGTGGCAGGTGGGTCCCCAGCCCCGGGCGGCAGTGCCGGCCTCCGCTGGGCCTCGGGGGTGGGTGGTCCTCGGGACTCTCACCCCAGCTGGGCTTGCTGGGGAATGAGAACTGTGGAGCGCAGGAGCCCAGTGTTCCGAGGCAGCAGTGACACGCTTGTCAGCACCATCCGGGGCGGCGTCCAGCCCCTCCAGACCCCCTGGTCCAACAGGCTTTTGGAACTAAGGGAACTGTTACGCCGAATCCCTGCCGGAGCTGCACACACTGCACAGCCTTCAAAGACAAGCCACCCGCGCCCCGCAGCGTCAGAGGGACCGGGTTGCTTCACCTAATTTAGGCCTGAGGACCAGGGGCCGTCAGCCTGTGCTTCTTCTGTAGAAGAGGACCCTAATGCTTGCCTCTAGGCCCCCCGCACTCAGCTTCATCACCACCAGCTCTCATCTCCACGGAGGAGGTGGTGAGGGACAGGGACAGAGAGAGTCCCCAAGGCCACCTCCTCAGCTCCCACCCCGTGAGCCCACACAGCGATGAGCCTTCGGGGGCTCCCCGGGGAGCTTGGGGCCCTGATTCAGTTGTTTCACCTCTGGACATTTCTGCATTCCAACACGTGAGCTTTTCTGGGGAACATTTCAGAGCCAACCACAGGCATCCAAAGCCTGGGTCGGGGTCTGGGGCTAGAGTGCAGATCAGGTGGTAGGAAGCAGGGTGGGAGATGGAAGGTTCTAGACCCAAGAGCCAGGGGAGGTGGGATCTCAGAGACGTAGAGGGGACACGCGGTGGGGAAGAGGAATAGGACACTGAGCTGGTGGTGCTGGGTGGCGCGCCCACCGTCCCCACTTGCGATCTTTCTGCATGGCTCATGCATGGTCCAGCTGGGCTTTCCTGCAGGACACAGACCCAAAGTCATCTTCAAATCTCTTTCCATTGCTGGGCGTGGTGGTGCACGCTTGTAATCCCCACGCTAGGGAGATGGAGACAGGAGGATTGCGCAGGTTCGAAGACAGCTGTGCTGGCTTAAAAGACCCTGTTTCCAATCAAAAAAGTATAAAAATAGGTCTGGGAGTGGAGCCCAGAGGTAGAAGGGTTTCCAGGAACCCCAATACCACAAAAAATAATTCTTTCCATTACCACAAAGACCTAGAGCAACCCTCAAACAAAAGCCAGGAACAAAACCTTGCTCTGCATGGGTCGTTGCTTTCCCACACATTTGAAATCATCCTTGGTGGAGGATCTGGAGCAGGAGGTGGTCCAGGATCTGGAGTAGGAGGTGGAGTAGGAGCTGGAGCAGGTGATGGAACAGGAGGTGGTCCAGGATCTGGAGCAGGAGGAGAAGAAGGTGGTCCAGGATCTGGAGCAGGAGGTGGTCCAGGATCTGGAGCAGGAGGAGAAGAAGGTGGTCCAGGAT
The DNA here is from genome assembly GCF_963383645.1 of Muscardinus avellanarius. NCBI lineage: Eukaryota > Metazoa > Chordata > Mammalia > Rodentia > Gliridae > Muscardinus > Muscardinus avellanarius. Next base: position 5,187,511 of record NC_137797.1, on the reverse strand, counting down.
CTGGAGCAGGAGGTGGTCCAGGATCTGGAGCAGAAGGTGGCCCAGGAGCTGGAGCAGGTGATGGAGCAGGAGCTGGAGCAGGAGGTAGAGCTGGAGCTGGAGCAGGAGCTGGAGCAGGTGATGGAGCAGGAGCTGGAGCAGGTGATGGAGCAGGAGGTGGTCCAAGATCTGGAGCTGGAGCTGGAGCAGGAGGTGGAGCAGATGATGGAGCAGGAGGTGGTCCAGGAGCTGGAGAAGGTGGAGGAGGAGACAGTGCATCTGGGGCTGGGCAGCTTCAGGATCCACTTCTTTTATCTCCAAGACAGCGAGTGGTACCATGCTGTAAACAGCAAGAGGAGAAGTGGGGATTGTGAATTAACATAGAGTTTGCAGTTTGTAGACATGTTTATTTCTTACCTGTTATCCATTTGGAAGGTGGTTCTATCTAGATTTGCTGGCCTGCGTCCCAGGAGAGAGCGCTGCCCACGTTGACTGATGTCATTCACAAGGACACAGAGCTGAGGCTTTGGGGCGGGGGGCACGGTCCTGGGATCCTACACCCTGCAGAGGAGGGCTGTTTAAAAATAAAGAATAAGAGCTGGGCGTGGAGGCGCATGCTTGTAATCGCTGCGCTTGGGAGGCTGAGACAGGAGGATCGCACTGGTTCGGAGCCAGCCTCGCTGGCTTAAGAGACCCTGTTTCCACATAAAAAAAGTAAAAAATAGGTCTGGGAGTGTAGCCCATGAGAGTGTATCCCGGAGGTAGAAGGGCTTCCAGGAACCCCAGTACCACCAAAAAAATAAATAAATAAATAAAATAAAAAATAAATAAAGAATAAAAAATAGGGCTGGGGTTGTAGCTCAGAGGTAGAATGCCCCTGGGTTCTATCCCCAGTAGAAAATTATTTTTTGAAAAAATTATTTTTTGAAAAGGACTGGGGGCAGAGCTCAGAGATAGAGCCTTCATTTAGCAGGTACCAGGCCCTGGGTCTAATTAAAAAGAAAAATAAAGGAAGGCAGGCAGGGGCGGGCTAGTTTTGGGAAAAGTCGAAAGCCTTTAATAATAGCCTATTTAGCCAGGCATGATGGTGCACACCTGTACTTCCAGTACTTAGAAGGCTGAGACAGGAGGATCGCAGGCTCAAGGTCAGCCTCAGCAACTTAGTGAGGCTCTCAGCAACTTCATAAGGCCCTGTTTCAAATTTTAAAAGAAAGAAAAGATTTGAGGGTGTAGCCTGGAAGTAGAGAGCCCCTGGGTCAAATTCCCAGTACCAACCCCGTGGTCCGGGCCCCCGGCCCCAACCCTGGGTGGGTGGACAGGCGCTGGTGGGGTGCCCCTAGGCGACCCCCCTCTCCACCCGGAAGGACCCCGTGGTCTGGGCCCCCGGGCCCCGACCCTGGGTGGGTGGGCAGGCACTGGCGGGGCACCCCTGGGCGAACCCCTCTCCACCTGGAAGGACCCTGTAAAAAAGGAAAAGAAAAAGAAAAAAGGAAAATATCGGAGAGGGGTCAACGAGGTGGCGGATGCCAGGATACTGGAGATGCAGACAAAACTTATCCAAATGAACTGGAATTATTGGAAAAATTCCCTGCTAAGGAGGACTGTTCCTTCTCTACACTGTTAGGAATCTTGGACATCACCTGTAAGGAGAGAGACTTTAGCGGAGACCAAGGAGAAAGGCGGTGCTGAAAGCTGTCTCCGCATTGGCGGTGGAGACTTGTATTCAGGAGGAGCAGAAATCGGAGCCTACCAACCTTATTATTTATTTATTTTTTTTTGAGAAATTACACCAAAGGTTGAATGCTACCGTCGCGCATGCTTAGGAAGACTGGACAACATTCAGAGTGGAAAAAAACCTTGGGAAAGATTCGAAATGGTGGAGGCAGTGGCAATGGCAGTGGCCAGTACTCAGGGGAGGCAGAAATCTGATGCATTACACCTGGAACCTTTGAAGTAATGACCCCAGAGGCAGAATGCTACCACCACCATGCACCCTCGAGAACGTGGGACAAATGGCTGGGCGAAGAGGGTGCTCGGATTAGAGCCTGCCGAGGGTTGAGGCCAGCGACGGACACAGCAAAGCTGGGATCGGAGCCTGCCGTGAGGCAAGGCCGGTGCTGGGGCCTCCGAGGCTGGGATCGGAGCCTGCTGAGGGGTTAGGCCGGTGCCAGGGCCAATGACCGGCATCAGAGACTTCCATGAGAGGCAAGGCCATTATTGAGGCCTCTGAGGCCGGAATCAGAGCCTGCCGAGGGGTTAGGCCAGTGCTGGGGCCAGCGAGGCCGGGATCGAAGCCTGCTGTGAGGCAAGGCCGGTGCTGGGGCCTCCGAGGCTGGGATCGGAGCCTGCTGAGGGGTTAGGCCAGTGCCGGGGCCACTGGCTGACATTGGAGCCTTCCGTGAGGCAAGGCCGCTATTGAGGCCTCTGAGGCCGGGATCGGAACCTGCCGAGGGCTTAGGCCGGTACTGGGGCCAGCGAGGCTGGGATCAGAGCCTGCCGTGAGGCAAGGCCAGTGCTGGGGCCTCCGAGGCCGGGATCGGAGCCTGCCGAGAGGTTAGGCCGGTGCCGGGGCCAGTGAGGCTGGGATTGGAGCATACCATGAGGCAAGGCTGGTGCTGGAGCCTCCGAGGCCAGGATTGGAGCCTGCCGAGGGGTCAGGCCGGTGCCAGGGCCAGCGTGGCTGTGATCGGAGCCTGCCAAGGGGTTAGGCCAGTGCTGGGGCCAACAGCCGGGATTGGAGCCTGCCGAGGGGTTAGGCCAGTGCTGGGGCCAGCGAGGCCGGGATCGGAGCCTGCCACGAGGCAAGGCTGGTGCTGGGGCCTCCGAGGCCGGGATCAGAGCCTGCTGAGGGGTTCGGCCGGTGCCGGGGCCACTAGCCAGCATCGGAGCCTTCCGTGATGCCTGTTTGTCCCCAGACATGGAGCCAGCGCCCGGAGCCCTCCACACATCGGTCCTTGGCAGGAGGATGGAGTGCCTTAGCCGTGCGCTGTGCACGAGGGAAGGAGCCTCTGCCCCTGCCCTTGGGGCCACCGACGCTGCTGTGTGTCCACCACCAGCGGGCGCTGCGGGACTGTGGGCACTGGGTGGGGCCACAGCCTCCTGGGGAGGTGTGGGGGGCCGGGCACTCAGGGGCCAGGGGTGCGGGGCCAGGATGGAGAGAGAATGTGCAGGTGGTGGGATGGCCAGGCAGCGGAGTCCTCAGAATGAGGGTGAGGGAGGGCCCTGCAGCCAGGTCCCAGGAGCCCAGGCCAGCAGGGCCGCTGTGGAGCCGACACCCTCCCCACCAGCCAGGTCCCGGGCCTCTGCGCCTGGCGGGCGGTGCGTGTCCGGGTTGTACCTACCTGGGGTCCACGTGTGTTTGCTTGTAGTGAAGGAGCCGAGAGCTGGGGCCTGTTCTTTTCTCCTGTATCCCCGGCCAGGGCTATGAAGTGAGGGAGCTCTGGGCAGGCTGACCGGAGCTGCAGGGCCCCAGCCAGTGGCCTTGGTCAGTCCCGAGCCTCCCTGAATGCAGAGTCCGCTCTCTCTTGGGCCAGGGGATGGGGAGGAGGAAGAGGGGGCTGTGGGACTCCTGACCACCCTCAAGGCCACAGTTGTGGGAAGGGGGCTGGGACAGGAGGGGCAGGCGGGCTGCTCAGGGACCGCCCCGCAGGAAGAGGCCAGCTGCCTGTTCTCTCACCAAGCGCCTGCTAGGTGCCTGGGTTCAGAGCACAGCCCCTGAGGCTGCCCTGTGTCAAGGGGTAGTCACAACAAAAGAGGTCCGGAGGGCAGGACCAGAGAGCAGGGCCAAGCATCCGGACATTTTTTTTTTTTTTTGGTATTAGGGATTGGACCTAGTGGCATTCTCCCTCCAAGCTACACCCCCGGCTCTTTTTAATTTTCATTTTAAAACACAGTTTCACTAAGTTGCTAAGGACCTCACTAATTTACTGAGGCTGGCCTCAAACCTGCCATCCTCCTGTCTCAGCTTCCCAAGTACTAGGTTTACAGGCGTGCACCACCATGCCCAGCTGCCCGGACTTCTGAGAGGGCCCCTATCCTGGACTTGAGGTCGTGGCCAGAGCAACTATCCTCTGGGGCTCCCTGGCCTCCTCGGGTTCCTAGCCCAGGCTGGGCTAGTCAGGGGGCTGTTTCATGCCTGAGGGTGTTCCCCAGGAAGGTGGCACGGAGCTCACACCTGCGTCTGTCCTGCAGGGGACGACCGCTTTGGGAGATGTGTGGTCACGTTCAGCTGCTGCCGGCTGCCCCCGTCGCACGAGCTCAACCACCAGCGGCTGCTGGAGTAAGTGTCGGCTCCTCTCCTGGATTCTGCACGCGGGCCTCCCTGCACACGCCTCTCCTGTGCCCACACCCTGCCACTCAGAGTGTGCCTCGCCGTGCCCGTCCACCCCTGAACGCACCCCCATGCATACAGCCCTTCTGTGTACACGCCCTTCCTGCACATCTCATGCACAGCCCTTTTGTACACATGCCCCTTCCTGTATACAGCCCCGTGCACACCCCCCATGCACACAATCCTGTGCAATACCCCCTTCATGTATATGCCTCCTCTGTACACACGCCTCCTCCACACACAAACCCCCATGCACATGCCCTCTCTATACACACACCTCCTCTCTGCACACACCCCCTCCCACACACACAGAGTCTAGGGCTCAGCACACAGTAGAGGCTTGGAGTCCAAGGCTATGTCGCTTGAAGCTGGGTCCCCAGGAGGGGCCACACAACTGCCAGACCCCTAGGACCCAGCACCTGTCCAGAGGAAGGGGAATCTCTCTCTAATTCACACAAATTACAGATTCAAGGCCAGCCCCAGCAGCATAGAGCAGCCCTCTGCAACTTGGCGAGACCCTGTTTTAAAACAGACAATAAAAAGGGCTGGGGGTATAGCCCAGAGGTAGAATTTTCCTAGGTTAAGCTGAGGCCGTCCTCCAATTTGCAATCCTCCTGTCTCAGCCTCCCAAGTACTGGGATGACAGATATGTGTCACCACCCCAGGTTTTATTTTTTAATATTTTTAATTTTTGGTCCTGGGTGTTAAGTCCAGGGATATCCCACCTCTGAGCTACACCCTCAGCCCTTTTTAATTTTTTATTTTGAAGTTGCTGAGGCTGGCCTCAAACGTGTGATCCTCCTGTTTCAGCTTCCCAAGTGCTGGCACAACCTCACCTGGTTTGTGGTCATTTCCTCTTTCTTTCTTTCTTTCTCTCTCTCTCTCTTTCTTTCTTTCTTTCTTTCTTTCTTTCTTTCTTTCTTTCTTTCTTTCTTTCTTTCTTTCTTTCTTTGCTGTACTGCAGATGGAATCCAAAGGCATTCTAACTCTGAACTATACTCCCAGCCCTATTTTTTATTCTTTATTTTAAAACAGGGTCTCAAGCGGGCGTGGTGGCTGAGACCTGAGGATCGTGGTTCGCGGACAGCCTCAGCTACTTAGTGAGGCCCTCTGCAACTCAGTGAGCCCCGGTTTCAAAATAAAGAATAAAAAATAGGGCAGGAGGTGTAGCTCGGAGATCGAATGCCCCTGGGTTCCATCCCCAGACCAAAAAAATAAATAAAATAAAACAGGGTCTCACTAAGTTGCGGAGAGCCTCACTAAGTAGCTGAGGCTGGCAGCGAGCTGCAATCCTCCTTTCTCAGCCTCCTGAATGCTGGGATTGCAAGCGTGCACCACCATGCCCGGCTTATTCTTTATTTTGAAACAGAGTCTCACTAAGTGGCTGAGGCTGGCTGCAATCCTGCCATCCTCCTGTCTCAGCCTCCTAAGTACTGGGATTTCAAGCGTGCGCCGCCACCACGTCCAGCTGGACATGGAGATCTTTTGGCGGGGTTGGGGGAGAAACCTTGTTGCATCCACTTCCTAGTGGTGTGACCTTGAGTATGTGACTTCATATGTCATCTGACCTCATATGTGACCTCATATCTGACCTCATATGTCATCTCGTCGCCAACAAGGAATGGGCCCTGGCGGGGTCTGTGTGCCCTGCACGTGGGCCCACGGGGCCTGGGGTAAGCCCTCAGGGTGACCAATGCTTCTGTTACAGGAAGCCATTTCCTCTCAGTAGTGAGCCCGGGCTCTTTATGACCGCGCCTTGTGCTTTGTGGCCAGGTATCTGAAGTACACGCTGGACCAGTACGTGGAGAATGATTACACCATCGTCTACTTCCACTACGGCCTGAACAGCCGGAACAAGCCGTCCCTGAGCTGGCTGCAGAGCGCCTACAAGGAGTTTGACAGGAAGTGCGTGCCCAGCGCCTGCGGGACACGGGGTGGGCTGCACCTGGTGTGCCCAGCATGGAGGGGGCGCCCACCCGGTGCTGGCCTGGCGGCATGCTGAGCCATGATTGACAGCTGGCCCCCCGGGGGCAGGGTAGTCATCTTTGCAGGTGTTAGTGGTCTGAGCCCCACCATTGGGGTCTGGTTCCAGCTACATCCTTGCCCATGGAGTCAGGCAGAGCTGGGTCAGGCCACCTTCATACAGATGTGCACCACGTCCTACAGTGCACGGGGCGTGAGACACGCGGTGTAGGATGAGTGGGCGGCCAGTGTGAGCAGCTAGGGCCTTTGAACTTAATAAGTTCATTGTACACTTAGAGTATTTCCTGTTTAATAGCAGCTGTCTTTACAGCCAGTCTCCAGAATTCCTGGAACACTGGCGGTCAGCTCTTGCGGGTGGTGAGGGCTGGCTCTGGCCTGGCCAGCGGGCGGATGCCCCTTCCCCTCTCAGAGCAGGCGGATGCCTGTCTCCCTTGCTCTAAGTGGGGACTTTGGGCTGAAGTATTCCCCAAAGAGAGGTGGAGCCCGGGGGAGGGAGGAGGATGGGAAGCGCTCAGCAGTCCCGTGTCATGGAGGCTTGAGGCTGCGGCTGGGCTGCTGCTGGGAATGGAGGGCGAGCTCACCTTCGCCTGTCCAGGCCGCTCCTGATGGCGACCCTGCTGGGCGAGAGGCCTGTGCTTTGGAGAGCTGTGGCCCCCCTCGCCCTCCTGTCTGCACCACACCCACCCAGCAGTGAGAGGGCACCTGTAGGCGCGGCCCCACCTTTACATGCAGGCTGCAAACTATAAAGTGCCGTGTGCCGGCCTGATGCAGGGCAGGGGACCTGATTTCCCCTGAGTTTGAGCCCCTTGAAGTGTCTCTTGGTATCCTTAAACTGGCCCCTCTTGAGGGACAGAGTGTTCTGAGATGCATGGCCACGGGTTATCTCTGAGCCGGGGCCCAAGGGCATCCCCGATTCCTCCTCAGGTACAAGAAGAACTTGAAGGCCCTCTATGTGGTGCATCCCACCAGCTTCATCAAAGTCCTGTGGACCATCTTCAAGCCCCTCATCAGGTAGGCGCGGTTCCCGCCGCCACCCCTGGGGCACCTTCCCGATTCGGCACCAAGGAGGGCCTGGCTTTGGTGTGTCTGCCTCACAGGACTGGGTCTTGGGTCATGGCAGGAGTGCCGCCATGGCTCCTGTGAGGGTCACACCTGGCATTCTAAACCCTGTATCGCTACTCCAGTTCAGTGACTTGCTAGAGGATCCGCAGGACTGAGAGAAGCGGTGTTCCTCCCCACGGTGTGTCAGTGTGTCTTGTGTCGCAGAGGAGGCTCAGGGTCAGCGGTGGGAGGGCCCTCGCGCCGGCCCCCACCTCCTCCCAGCGGAGTCCTGCAGACAGCGCTTAGCTCCTGGGCAGGAGTGTGGCCCGTGCCGGGTGCTGCTGCCTGGGGATCCCAGCTGAGCCCCGGCCTCCGGTTTCCTTGGGCTTTGGTCACAGCGGCACGGAGCATCACGCAGCCACCGCAGCGACTCCTCCCTCCCTCGGGGGTCAGGGCCCACGCGCCATCTTCTCGTTCCCTCCACTTTGCTAAACGGCATGGAGCCAGGCGATGAGCCAGGCACAGACCACAGGTGCTGGCCCAGCCCGGGGCGCAGTCCAGGAGGGCGCTGAGCTGAGGAAGGTGGCACCCCAAGGGCTAGAAAAGGCCGGGAGTGACCCCTGCACTGGGCCCACACCCACGGACCCACAGACCCACAGGGGACTGAGATGGCGTGAGGATGTGGCACGGGTGCAGCTGGCCTGGCTGGGGACCAGCCGTCCACCCCATCAGTCGTCCTCTGGTGCCTCAGGTCCCACTGGCCCCTTTTTCGGACAAAGCAGTGTGAGCAAACACCCACACCCGCTCACACCTGCGCTGGACGCCGTCATGGCCTCCCCCGCCTCCTGAGCCTCCACCCGGGGCCTTCCTCCCCCACCGGCCTCAATTCTGCTCGTTCTGTGGACATGGAGACCTTGCACCTTCTCTGCTAGGCTCTGGCGGGGCCCTGGGTCCCCGAGCCCAGTGACAGGCGGACAGACACCTGCTGTGCACTGGGGCGCTCGGGATGCGGGGTCTTGCGGGTGCCATGGCCGCCCTCCCCGTTGCCTGTCCTTCCTGGGCACCTGCACCCCAGTCTTACAGGCCGGGCCACAGAGGTTGCGGGCCTCAGCTGTGACCTTGAATGGGACTGGTTTTGTTTATTTGTTTTTGAGTTTTTTTTGTTTTGCAGTACTGGGAATGGAACCCAGGGGCATTCTACCTCTGAGCTACATCCCCAGCCCTATTTTTTTAGTCTTTTTAGTTTTTTTTTTTTGTTTGTTTGTTTGTTTGTTTTTTTGTGGTACTGGGGGCGGGACCCAGATGGTTTTCTACCCCTGGGCTATACTCCCAGACCTATTTTATACTTTATTTGGAAACAGGGTCTCACTGAGTTGCTGAGAGCCTCACTAAGTAGCTAAGGCTGGCTTCGAACCTATGCAAGCCTCCTATCTCAGTCTCCCAAGCGCGGGGATTACAAGCGTGCACCACCACACCCAGCTTAGTCTTTAAAAAAATTTTTTTTTTTTTTTTTGGTGGTACTGGGGTTCCTGGAAGCCCTTCTACCTCCAGGCTACACTCCCAGACCTATTTTTACATTTTTTTAAAATTTGGAAACAGGGTCTCCTAAGCCAGCACGCGCGGCTGGCTTCGAACCTGCGCGATCCTCCTGTCTCTGCCTCCCAAGCGCGGGGATGACAAGCGTGCGTAGTCTTTTTAATTTTGAAACAGTCTCATTGAGTCAAAAAGGGCCTTGCTAGGTAGCTGAGGCTATCTATGAACCACGATACTCCGGCCTCAGCCTCCTGAATGCTGGGATTACAAGCGTGCGGCACCACGCCAGACAGAACGGGACTATTATAAGAGGCGATGGGTGCATCGTAGCGCCCTGAGCTGCTCCGCTGCCCCGGAAGCCTGTTCTCCCTCAGTGCAGAGAGGGAGCGTGTGGCCCTGGGAGGCTCTTCTTGGAGGGTTGGGAACAGCGGGCTGGAGGCAGCGCCCAAGCAGATTTGGTGGCCAGGCGCTCGCTTGGCTTCTCTGGGAGGGGCTCAGGCGCTTGTGTTGGGCCAGGACCAGCGCTGTGGCCGTACTTGGCAGACGGCACCGTGTGGAAGCAGGACCCCGTGGCCCTGCGATCCGAGGACGGGCCTCGGTGTTCTGTTCCAGATGTTCTGTCTTTTTAGAGTTTTCTAGAAACTGCTAATCTTCTTGGGGGAAAAAATTCCCCCGTGCCTGCCCGTCTGTAGCCTGAAGCAGGAGGGCTCTGGAGCCAGGCTGCCAGGGCTTGCCCCTCTGCCGCCTGCTGGCCGTCCATCACCCCAGGCAAGAGGTGCACTGCTCTGCCTCAGTTTCCCCATGTGGCTTAACGATACTTAAGCCATTCTAATGTACTAACCAGTCTCTGGCTTGATCCTCACAGAAGATTTGGGACAGGGCCTGCCAGGCACCAGCAAATGCTCATTGTCAGTGCTGATATTTTTATTTATATATTTTATTTATTTATTTATTTATTTTGAATTAATAGGAGTGGAACCCAGGGGCATCCTGCCTCTGAGCTACACCCTCAGCCCTACTTTTTATTTTTTATTTTGAAGCAGGGTCTCACTGAGTTCCAGAGGGCACTTCCAAATACTGGGATTACAAGCGTGTGCCACCATGCCCGGCTCATTTATTTTTTAATTATCCTTTTGTGGTTGATTTATTTTATTTTATTTTATTTTGTGGTACTGGGGGGTAGAACCCAGGGGCTTTCTACTTCTGGGCTACACTCCCAGCTCTATTTTTTAATTTATTTGGACACAGGGTCTCACTAAGTTGCCGAGATCCCCACTAAGTAGCTGGGGCTGGCTTCGAACCTGTGCGATCCTCCTGTCTCAGCTTCCCAAGCACCGGGATTGTAAGTGTGCACCACCACGTCCAACTCTTTTGTGGTTTATTTAATCACAATATTTTATGTGCCTCTGTGTCAAGAAACCCCTCCTTCCAAATCCTATGAAGTCAGCCATATTTTTTCCATTTCAAAGAAGAGGAGGTCGCTGCTCAGAGAGGTTAAGCAGCTTGCCCGAGTCCACACAGCGAGTAAAGGCTCAGGACTGCGATTCCACTCCAACCCGAGTGCTTCTGCCCCTCATCTGCCTCAGGAGTCAGGGTCGGGAGCCCTGAAGCCAGCACTCTGGAGTCTGTTTGCTCTGTGTCATTGGGCAGCCTGATGGCCTCTCTGAGCCCCTGAGTCCTCATTTTTTTAATCTTTTTAAAATTTTATTTATATGTGGAACATATTGAAAATGGTATACATCTAGACTGTGCTTGGTGCCCCCTCCCACCCCCGTTCCCCTTTCCCCCTCCTCCCAAATATGTGTAAAAGTATGAATAGAGCATGGTTAACTGAGTCTCTTTGAAAGTAGAGGACGTGGGTGAATGCAGCGGTCTCAAATGCCCACACAGGTCCTGCCCAGCCTCCTGACTCAGCCGCCCCTGGATATGGGGCCTGGCAGCTGCAGCTCATGAAAGCCCTGGTGACCCCACCACAGGCCGGTGCTAAGACCCTGGGGATGGCCCGGCCTGAGGCCCCTCCAGGGGCACAGAGGCCTACACTATCCAGGCTGCAGAGGAAGGGCCTCCCAGGGGCAGGGGGCCACCGAGGCCTCCTGTGGCTCTGAAGCAGACCCCTCTCTCTCCGGGTGGTTCCTGCTGGACGGCCAGGCTCCCGGTGGCCCTCAGTGGGTCCTTGGCCACCCTCTGGGTGTCCACAGCACTTCGCAGCCCCATGACAATCTCTGGGGTCCTTTCCATGGAGGCCAGACTGCCCCCAAGTCCTGTGAAATCTGAATGGACAGGTGGCAAGGACCCTCCCCTAGGACCCTCACCAGCCCCTTTCCCAGCGTCTGGTACCCGCAACTCAGACGGGTCCTCGTCCTCAGGGTGCAGGGCACCAGCACTCTGGTGGCTCCCCAGCAGCCCCAGTCTTCAGCCTCGGTCCCTGGCTCAAAGGCACCCCATGTAAGCCACCCCGCAGCTAGCCGTCCCTGTCCTCAGCGCGAGTTCTCACTCGCACACTAGGGGGAGCCAGTGCACGCAGCTGGGCTTCCCGCGGTGTGGGTACCAAAGAGAGCCGGCTTCTCCTGCGACCAGGGCATCTGCTCATCTGCTCTGCTTCCCGCCACCATCCCCATTCTTTGGGGGGGGGGGATTGTTTCTTGCAATGGAAAATTGGATTACTTTAATTTCACAATGTATACAATGTTGAAATGCACGAATACTTATTTTAGGACTTCAGACTTGTCATAGTAACAAAATGTGGTTTTGCTGACTATGTAACTCCTCTCCCGGTAACTCTGCAATTCCTTATCCACAACATAGCCATGCATCTTGAATATATACAATACAGCAGAGTGCGGTGGTGCACACCTGTGATCCCAGGACAGGGAAGCTGAGACAGAGAGATCACAGGTTCAAGGCCAGCCTCGGCAACTTAGTGAGCCCTGATTCAAAATGAAAAGTAAGACGGGGCTGGAGGTGTGACTCAGAGGTGGAATGCCCTTGGGCCGAGTTTCTCGCAACACACACACACATGCACACACGATAACCCCATTCTAAGAATCAATAACAAAACCAGAATGGATTTGGTAGTTGAAGAGGCAGAGCCGCATCAACGATAATTGTCAGAGCGGCAGAGTGCCTCCCAGGTGTCGGGCATGGGATCATTTATGGGAACGGTCTGGCTTCCTCTTCCTGCCTCGCCTGGGGGACCCCCCTTTTTAGAGGAGGCCCTGAGAGGTGGAGGACTTGTCCAGGGCACAAGATGGGGCTGCTGGACGCGCTCAGGGCTTGTCTTTCCTGTGGCTGCGCTGGCTCCCCGGGTCTCCAGAGAAAAACCCAGAGCGTCTCATTTGACTCTTGTTCTCTGGACCATCTCAGAGAGGAGCCCCCCCCCCCGTCATCTGCAGCTGCCCGGCGCAGGCTGGTCCCCCCCTCTCTGAGCATAGTGTCCCCTGCGCCCCAGGAACACGCTCTGCTCCCCGGCCCTCCCACACTATCTCCTATATGCATGCAAATCCACGGCAGATTCAAATTGGAGGCAGATATTTATTTTTATGCAGATGGACTCTCCGGAGTGTTGGGCTCAGCGCACGAGGATTTCATGAAAGCGCAGCGTCTCCGACGTGCGCTGCTTCCGTGATGCCCCGGCTTCAGGTCCCACCAGCATTTGCCTTTCCTTATGAAACACGTCCGCGCTCGGTCCCCAGGCCCCGGCTGCCCGGCCTCCCGCAGCCCAGCCGGTCTCTGCCTCCTCATGTGTCTATTCTGCTTCTGCGTCCTCAGCCACAAGTTTGGGAAAAAAGTCACCTATTTCAGCTACTTGAGTGAGCTCCGGGAGCACCTCCAGTCCGACCAGCTGCTCATCCCCCCGGAAGTCCTGCGGTGAGTGTCCGGGAGCCCCCGGGCCCTGGAGGTCCCCCCCCTGCTGAAGCCTCGATTTTCAAATGCGCATCCGGCCACATTTGGCTCAGGAATCTGCAGCATCAACAAAGATGTGAACTGCTGACGCAGAGAAACGAGCTGCAGGGGTGTGCACGGCAGGACGCGGCCGGCCAGCCCCGGAAAGCTGCGCGCGAGCATGCAGGAGATGGGGGGTGTCAGGAGCGGGGATGAATGAGACCTCCGGGGCACGCCCAGGCAGGTGTCCTACAACACGATCCGTCCCTTGTTTCGGCTCTTTGGTGACACTTAAATGACACACCTGCTTCCTGTGAGGCTGAAGTGCGGGGTCAGGGAGCAGCAGCCCAGACTGACGCCAGTGCAGGGCCCGGGGTCCCGCGGCCTGGGCTCCCTCTGCCCTCTGCTGCGCCCCCTCTCTGGGGAGCAGGCCCGTGCCAAGATGCGCACAAGGAGGGCAGAGGACTTGCAGGGCGGTGAGAGGTTGGGCCACGTCTCACTCCGGTTACACAGGTGTGAGTGTGGCTCCCTCGCTAAAGAGGAAGCTTTGAACGCAGCAGTGGGGAGGAAATGCTGGAAGACTTACTGGAGGGGATGACTCTTGAAGTGTGTTTCCAAGGTTCAGTTGGCTGAAGCAGGAGGCAGGGGAGGAGGTTTCCTACAGAAGGAAGCCCTTCTAGTCCTCATGAAACGTTAGGATGCAGTGACAAGAGACCTCAGGTGTGGCCCAGCAGAGGGTGGGAGCACCGGGCAGCCTGAGATCACTGGCCTCGGGCAGGACAGGACTGTGTCCAGCTGGACACGGCTGAGGGTTAACCCGAACCCTCCCAAGCCTCGGTTTCCCGATCTGTAAAGTGGGCGGAGCGGTCAGCTCCTGCAGGGCTGGCGTGAGGCGGTGTGGGCGCTGGGGTGAGCTCACGGGGAGCTGCAGGCGGGCAGTCCATGAAATGCCAAACTGAGGCTCTCGGAAGCTCTAAGTTTTCAGTCCCAGCCCCGCGCAGCTTATCTTACTCTTCTGTCCACGCCGGGAGAGTCGGGTTGCCCATTTCGCTGGTATTTAAAATTGGTGGTACTAGGGATCGAACCCAGAGGTATCCTACCTCTGAGCTACACCCCTGGTTCTTTTTCTTTCTTTTTTCTTGTGGTACCAGGGATGGAACTCGGGGGCATTGTACCTCCGAACTATACCTCTGGCCCTATTTTTTAGTTTGTTTGTTTATTTATTTACTTACTTATTTTTGTGATACTGGGGATGGAACCCAGGGGCATTCTACCTCTGAGCTACACCCTCAGCCCTATTCTTTAGTCCTTTTTATGTTTGAAACAGGGTCTAACCGAGTTGCAGAGGGCCTCACCAAGCAGCTGAGGCTGGCCTCAAACCCTGACCCTCCTGTCTCAGCCTCCCGAATACTGGGATTGCAAGCGTGCGCCACCACGCCCGACGTCGGTTTCCTGCACCTTGCAGGTGTTCTTGGGCATCTGGTCCCTTGGTGGCACCTGGAGGCGGCCTTCCCCAGCCTGGACTCTCCCCTGTACCCTGTGACCCTGCTTCTATTCTGTCTGCAGATATGACGAAAAGCTCCGAAATCTACACAAGGGCCTGCAGCCCCCTCCCTCCAAGAAGCCCCCACCGCGGCCCCCTCTGCCCACCCAGCAGTTCGGAGTCAGTTTGCAGTAGTAAGTGGACAGCCCGCCCCACGCCACGCTGTGTCCAGGGAGGGACCCCTGGGCCTCTGCCTCCAGCAGCCGAGATTGACCCTGCAGGGACAGCAAAGGCCCAGAGCCCCGGCTCCCAGTGTCTGTGCGGCGGGGACAAGAGGGTCGCGTCGGACCAGGTGACCTGTGGGTGGAAGCAGAGGCCCGAGCGATGTGGGTCACAAGCCCAGGAGTGTGGGTGCCTTAGGACCTGGACAAGGTGAGGGGTGGAGTCTCCCCAGCCTCCCCAGCTTCTAGGAGGAACCAGCCCAGCCCACTCTCTTTAGACCACTGACATCTACAGAACCGGAACATAAGATCTGTGCGTGATGCCCGGCTTCCTATTTTTTATTTTATTTTGAAACAGGGTCTCACTACGTCTCACTAAGTTGTCACTAAGTTACAGCCTCACTAGGTAGCTGAGGCTGGACACAAACCCGTGATCCTTCTGGCTCAGCCTCCCAACACTAGCATTCCGGCGTGGGCGACCACGCAGGCTTCTTGCTTGGTTTTAAGCTACAAAGTTTATGGTAATTGGCCACGGCAGCCTTGGGAAGGGGAGGCGGGGGATGGAGAGGTTTGGAGAGTGTCGGAGGGGGGGGGGGCGTCCAACTGTGTTCCCAGTGAGACCTGGCTGGGCTGGTGGGTGAGGAGGCGGGAGTGGGCCTCATCACAGCAAGATGAGACGTGTGTGTGTGTGTGTGTGTGTGTGTGTGTGTGTGTGTGTGTGTGTGTGAGAGAGAGAGAGAGAGACAGACAGACAGACAGACAGACAGACAGACACAGACCTTGGCCAGCTTCTCTGATAGAATGTTCTGCCATGATGGACGCAGTCTGCACTGTCTGAGACATCAGTCGCTGGCCACATGTGGCTACTGGGCACTCGACGTGTGGCCAGCACCCTTGAGGCACCCGATATCTAATTGTACATAATTTTAGCTTGAGTTGGAATAGCGCGTGTGGCTGCCTGTGGGCGACACGGTGCCTCCCCAGCCAGCTACACACACAGCAACGTTCACTCTGAGAGGCTTCTGTAAGCACTTTGGGACTATATCAGCAAGCGGATAAAGCTTGCATTAGCAGGCATTTAACTTGGTCATGCCAGATCCAGTGCCGCACGCCTATAATCCTCGCGCTTGGGAGGCTGAGACAGGAGGATTGCGCAGGTTCGAAGCCAGCCTCAGCTACTTAGTGAGGCTCTCAGCAACTTAGTGAGACCCTGTTTCCAAATAAAATATAAAAATAGGTTTAGGAGTGTAGCCCGGAGGTAGAAGGCACCACACACACACACAAATTATAGCCAGGTACGGTGGTGAACATTTGTAATCTCAGTACTTGGGAGATGACAGGAGAAATGCAAGTTCAAGGACAGCCTCAACAAATAGTGAGATTCTCATTAATATAGGGACACCCTATTTCAAAATAAGAATAAAAGAGGTCTCGGGATGTAGCTCAGAGGTAGAATGTCCCTGGGTTCAGCCCCCAGTGCCACAGAAATAAATAAATAAAGGGCTAGGGGTACAGCTTAAAGGCAGGCCAGTGCTGGATTTAATTCCTGGTATCTCCCCAAAGAGGGAGAAGCGCATGTGTTGAAGTGCGATGAGCCCAGATATATCTGAATCACAGATCTCACCACTGAGCATGCTCCTGTTTCAAACCCTGGGAAATGTTCTGTGTGACCCCTGATCACCTCTCCACCTGAAGGTGCCTCCCGGGGCAGAGCGGGTATCTGCAGTGACCATGGGCTTCTCTGGGGGGCGCTGGTGAGGACCCAGATGTGGGGACCAGCCCCGCAAGGCTCAACTTTTCTGCTCATACGCTGAGGCCACTGTGGCTCTGCCTGGCCCGGCCGACCTGGTGAGCTCGGACCCTCGGGGGCCAGGCAAGCACGGGAGGGCCATCTCCCTCCTCAGTCTTTAGCCTGGAGGTGCCAGCATGCCTGCCCGCTGGCCTGCTGCATCCTTCAGGGCCACTGTCGTCTTCCTATCTACCAAAACCTTCCAAGTAGAAACCAGTGATGATGTGAGGCTTTCACACACAATAGAAATACTTAAAAACTGGAAAACAAAGCCAAGCATAATTCACAAACTTCCAAAGCGACGGCCTGGGCCACGCGTGGGGCCGTCAGTCATCTGTGCACCTGGAGCTGTCCGCGGCGTCGGGTTCTGCTCTGTCAGCTCACCGCGGCCCAGTCCTCTTCAGGCTCCAGTTAGAACTGTGGAAACCAGTTCCTTAGATGCGAAGCCAGGTGTGGCTCAGCGGCAGAGCGCCGGTTTTGGGCTACAGGGCTCCCGGGTTCGGTTCCTAGTCACTGCAAAAGGAAAAGCTCAGCTCTACGCAGCGTCTCTTTAGGGAACAGCGAGGAACATCAGGCGTGTGCCAGTTTGAGAGATAATCCATGCGATTGCCTATTTAAATTAATATTTTATGCGGTTTCATTGCCAATGACTATAATAAAATGGCAATAAACATATTAAATAAAGCACCAGATATGTAATTTGTT
This sequence comes from Muscardinus avellanarius, assembly GCF_963383645.1. Taxonomy (NCBI): domain Eukaryota; kingdom Metazoa; phylum Chordata; class Mammalia; order Rodentia; family Gliridae; genus Muscardinus; species Muscardinus avellanarius. The sequence goes on along the minus strand of NC_137797.1, from coordinate 5,170,565 downwards.
TGGACTGTGAATGAATGAAAGTCATTAAAATTCATAACCAGATCCTATTCACAAATGCTAATTTGCTGAGTTGAGTTCAAAAGCGCACAGCAGAACACTTTGCCCCAGAACGCGCTAACTCGGTTAAGACGGCCCGGGGAAGTCAGGGACGCCCGGGCTCTCGCCGTCGCTGAAGAGGGGAGATAGATACCGACGGCGGCTGTTGGGGTGTGGGCAGAGGACGGGCTGCACCTCAGGAGGGGAGCGGCTCAGGTCCCAGCTTGGACATGGCCCAGCTTTTGGGAGTGGAGCTAAGGCCTCTGCTTCTGTCTTTCTCCGTCATTGGAGATGGATGGCTGCCCTTCTCCTCCCGCAGGCCCACAGGGGCTCATAGCAGGGCGTGTGGACAGTGGAAGCTGGTTCCTGAGGCCTCCCAAATGCTGGGATTGCAAGCATGCACCACCACACCCAGCTTTTATTCTTAATTTTGAAACAAGGTCTCACTAAGTTGCTGAGGGCCTCACTAAGTAGCAGAGGCTGACCAGGAACCTGCAATCCTCCTGTCTCAGCCTCCCAAATTACAAGCGTGCGCCACCATGCCCGGCAAATGTTTTGTTTTGAAACAGAATTTCCCTAAGTTGCCGAGGCTGGCCTTGAGCCTGCGATCCTCCGATCTTAGCCTCTCAAGCATGGGGACCACAGGCATGCAACACCAAGCCCAGTCAGCATCCTATTTCCAAAGTCCATCCACGACGTAGCTGAGTCTCCTCTGTCATGTGGGTTTGCCGGTTCTGTGCATTCATGAGTTGTGAGCGTTCGAGCTAGCTCAGCTGTCCGCGTCCAGGATTTCGCGTTTACCTATGTTTTCTGCTCTCCTGGATCACACCTGCGAGCAGCATTGCCAGGTCACGTGGTGACGATGGCTGTCCTGAACTTTTCGAGGACCTCACTGTTTTCCAGAGTGGCTGCAGCATTTCACGTTCCCAGCAGACTCTGGGTCCTCCACGTGGCCACCAACGCCCGCCCTCACTCTCCCCTTCTCCGGGCTATCTTGCACGTGGCCGCTGTGGCTAGGACGGGCAGTCCTCTCTCGCAGGCGATGCTCCGCATTTCTCTACATCCACCTGTCCATCTTTGGAGAAAGTTTGCTCGTTAGACCCTTGGCCCGTCTTTATTAGTGTCACCTGTCCTTTGGTTGTTAATTATAAAGGATTTTGTATGTTCTCTAGAGCCAGATTCCTACAGGAATGCTCTGCAAGTGTTTTCTCTCACCCTGTGGGGAGCCGCCACACTGTCTTGGTGAGGTCCGTCAGACTTAGGGCATGGATGCATTCTGAGTAGGTTTTTGTGCACGTCGTGGGTGGGTGGTCCATCTCAATTCTTTTTTTTTTTTTTTTTTTTTTGCATTACCAAGGATGGAACCCAGGGGCATTGTACCTCTGAGCTACACCCCCAGCCCTATTTTTAGACCATTAATTAATTAATTTATTTATTTATTTATTTTTGGTGGTACTGGAGGTGGAACCCAGAGGCTTTCTACCTCCGGGCTACACTCCCAGACCTATTTTTTAGACTTTATTTGGAAACAGGGTCTCACTATGTTCCGAGAGCCTCACTAAGTAGCTGAGGCTGGCTTCGAACCTGCGCGATCCTCCTGTCTCAGCCTCCCAAGCGCGGGTATTACAAGCGTGTGCCACCACGCCCGGCTAGACCTTTTATTTTTGAAACAGGGTCTCACTGAGTTGCGAAGGGCCTAAGTAGCTGAGGCTGTCAGCGTGCTGCACACCTATAATCTCAATACTTGGTGGGGCTGAGGCAGGGGGATCGCAGGTTTGACGTCAGCCTCAGCAACTTAGCGAGACCCTGTTCCAAAATAAGAAAAGAGGGCTGGGCCGGGCGTGGTGGCGCACGCTTGTAATCCCCGCGCTTGGGAGGCAGAGACAGGAGGATCGCGCAGGTTCGAAGCCAGCCGAAGCCAGCCGCGCGCGCTGGCTTAGGAGACCCTGTTTCCAAAATAAAAATGCAAAAATAGGTCTGGGAGTGTAGCCCGGAGGTAGAAGGGCTTCCAGGAACCCCAGTACCACCAAAAAAAAAAAAAAAAAAAGAAAGAAAAGAGGGCTGGGATGTAGTTCAAGGGTGGAGTACCCTGGTTTTATTTTCCAAAATAAAAAAATAGAAAAGAGTCAGGTGGTTAATTTTTGTAAAACGGCAGCTGGGATTTCCCTGAGGTTAGCGCTGTATCTGTAGAGCCATTGGTGGAAGCACAGCTATCTTAACAATATTGTCTTCTGATCCATGAACATAGTATACTTTCCCGTTTATCTGGGTCTCTCAGTGATGTTTTGTAGTGTTTGGTGCTCCACGATTGTTTTGCACCACGATTATTTGCAGGTACTTTATTCTTTGTGAGGCTACGATAAACGGACATGTTCTCTTGGCTTAATTTTGGCTGTTTATCGCTAGCGAGCAGAAGTACAATTGATTTTTGTATATTGGCCCTTTATCCCGCAACCTTACTGAACCTACTCCTTAGATCTAGCGAATTTATTTGTGATTATTTTCGAGGTTTGCTCTTGGCAACCTCATCTCCTTGGCAAATGGACGTTGTTTTCCGTCTTCCTTTCCAGCGCGGTGTCTTGGGGTCCTTTCTCTCGCCTAACTGACCCGGCTGCAGCCTCTGCTGCAGTGTGGAATAGAAATGGCGAAATGGCGAGGGGCGACGTTTTGTCTCTCTCCCAACCTTAGGAGAAAAGCTTGTAGTCTGCGAACACCGAGTGCGAGGTCAGCCGTAGGCCTTCGTAGACGTCCTTTATCAGGTTAAGAAAGAGCCTTCATATTTATTTATGTTCTAGGTTCACTGAGTATTGTTGGTGGTGGTGTTTTCACGAAAGGGTGTTCAGTTGTGTCAAATGCTTTTTTTCCCCTGTCTCTGTTGAGATGATAATAAAGGGCTTTTGGCCTGTATAGTATTATGACATATTCAATTGACTTTTGTATGTAGAGTGAGCCTTGTATTTCTAGGATTAATCTTGTGTGTTCATATGTGTTCTTCATATGTCGCTAGGTTTGCTTTGCTAGTACTTTATGTCTTTATTGACTTATTTTTATTTGTTTCTGGGTTTGGGGGTTTGTTTTTGTGTGTGTGATATTGGTGATTTAACCCAGGGGCATTCTATCTCTGAGCTACACCCCAGCCCTATTTAATTGTTTGAAACAGGGTCGCACTAAGTTGCTGAGGCTGGCCGCGGACCTCAGCCTTCCGGGTACTGGGACTGCAGGCACTTGCCGCCACGCTCATCCCGCTTTCTGTCTCTATTTGCAAGAGATATTTGTCTCTAGTTTTCTTGTCTTGTGATGTCTTTGTCTAGTTTTTGGTGAGAATAGCCTCACAGAATGAATTGGGGACTGTTCCTTCTATTTAGGGAGAGAGCTTGTAACGGGATTAGATTCATCCTTTTTGAAACATTGGGTGGAATTTGCCAGTGAAACCACCTCATCTTGGGCTTTTTTTGTGGGGCTTTCTTTGTGTGGGCTTTCTTTGTGGGGAATTTTTGGCTTAGTAATTCAATCTCTTTATTTGCCGTATCTAGTCATATGTTATTTCTTCCTGAGTGAGTCCGGTGGGTTTTTTGTTTGTTTGTTTTACTTTGTGCACCTCTAGGCATTTGTCTGTTTCCTCGAGCTTTTCCGGTTGTCTGGCCCAAGTTGTTCATAATTCTCCCTCATCATCCTTCTCTCGAACGTCACTCATAATGTCTCTGCTTTTATTCTAGAGTTTAGTCATTTCAGTCACCTACATTTTTTCTTCTTTAGCTTAAAGTTTACCAATTTCATTGATCTTTTCAAGGAATCGACTTTTGATTTTGTTGATTTTTTTCCCCTTTTTTTTCTTTTTCTTTTTTGCTGGTACTGGGCTTCCTGGAAACCCTTCTACCTCCGGGCTACACTCCCAGACCTATTTTATATTTTTTATTTGGAAACAGGGTCTCTTAGGCCAGCGCGGCTGACTTTGAACCTGCGTGATCCTCCTGTCTCCGCCTCCCAAGTGCGGGGATTACAAGCATGCGCCACCACGCCCAGCTCCTAGTGTTTCTAAAAAGCCACAATCTGCTTACTTGTGTATTCTTTCACACAAAAGCAGGAATGAACATGCTCTGAATGACTCCGAACGCTTGTCCGAGGGGGGCCCACGAGCAGGAATTCTGTGCCAGGAACCCAGCTGGAGCCGCTGGCCTGGGAGCCCGCGGTGCTGACCAGCGAGCTGCGCTCTGTCCCCAGACCCCTCCTGTCGTGTGGCCCCAGGCCTGGTCCGGCCCGCGCATGCATTGACATGCTCGGGGAGGGAAGGGGAGTGAGAGCAGTGCTGGCCCCGGCCTCCCGCCCAGCCGGAAGCGCGGCACATCTGCCAGCCCCGTCCCCTGGGGTCGTTGTTATTCCCCGCACCACCTCTCCAGTCCACTGAATGAGACTCGCTCTGAGCCAGCAAGGAGGGGCTGGGAGGAGGAGAAATCCAAATTGCGGGTTTCCGCTCCATCGGGAACAGTCATCTTATGCCAGAGCCCACTTCTGTGTTCAGCTGCAAAGGGTGCACACTAACCGCGGTGCTCCTTAAATGATGGGTGGAGGACAGCCAGTCTGGCTGGGAGCACTGAGATCCTGGGTTAGTCTATCTGCCCAGGAGGTGGGGCTGGATCTCCTAAAGACCACCTTCTGTCTCAAGGTCTGCCTGTTCATTTATCAGGGATGGCGACTCTCTGGGACACGGTGTCCACAGGGCCAGGTGCCTGGGCTCTGTGACTCGGGCGGGTCACTGCAGCTTGCTGGGCCGGGGGTTTGTCTGTGAAATGGGCCACCCGCTTCTGTCCTGGGGAAGCCGTCCAGCCCCGGCCACTAGAATGCCGCACTGGCTTAGAGCTGGCAGAGCCCTCCTGTGCCTCCGGGTTTCTCTTTTCGGCCCCGTGGAGAGGGCTGGCCAGCATCCCTGCTCTCCACACAGGGAAACCAGGGCTGGGGAGGCTGGAGAACGGCCACTGGGATGGCGATCCGCTCCACAGCGCAGGGCCAGGGCTCGCGGGCTGCCTGGCCCCTCAAGGAATCAGTGAAGAGGAGAAGCGCCTTTGGTTAGGGCATCCTGGGAGAGGAGGACCAAGCTGTCACAGTCCTCCCTTCCCGGGTAACCAGAGTCGATGGCCTGCGTGCTGCGCGGCTCCAAATCGCCTCCTCCCTCACAGAGCAGACGCATAGGAAGCTAAGAAGGGACTGGTGGGACATTAGCTTTTGTTGCTGTGACAAAATGCCCAAGAAAGCCAACTAAAGAGAAGAAAAGTTTGTTCTGGCCCGCAGGCTCAGGGCCTCAGTCCATGGCAGACTGGCTCCACTGCCGTGAGCCCGAGAGGAACAGAACATGGTGGTGGAGACAGGGCAGAGGAAAGCCGTCAGCACACGACAGAGCGAGGGGAAGGGGCAGGGCACGCCCCAAGAACCCACTCCCTCCAGCCAGGTCCCACTTGCTACAGCATCCGCCACCTCCTAATAGTTCATTTAAATTACAGCCCATCGGTGGATTTGCCCATCAGTGTGGTCAGTGCCACGGGCAGGACCCGGTCACATCCCTAAATACCCATTTCAGAACACTGCTGGGCTGGGGACCCAACCTTCAACACATGAGCCTTTGGGGACATTCTGGCTCCTAACCATTACAGGTGGGGAGAGCCCGTTCAGTGTGTGTGTGTGTGTGTGTGTGTGTGTGTGTGTGTGTGTGTGTGTGTGTGTGTGTGTGCTACTGGGGATTGAACCCAAGCTATACCCCTAGCCCTTTTTATTGTTATTTTGAAATAAAGTCTTGATAAGTTCCCAAGGGTCTTGCTAAATTGCTGAGGCTGGTCTCAAACCTGTGATCCTCCTATCTCAGCCTCCCAAGTACTAGAATCACAGGTGTGTACCACCACGGAGTTTGTGACTTGATATGTAAAGGATTTTGACATGGGAGAGGCCTGGTGGCCGAGTGGCCTCGAGTCTGGGTTCTGAGCCTGTCTGCTGGCAGACCTTCAAACCTTAGCTCCACACTTAACTCTGCAGTTCTCAATTCCCTGCCTCAGCTTTGACATCTAACTTCTAGCCAGGCTGAAAAATTCGCCCCAGTTTCACAAAACAGGCTGTTCCTGCCTTTCTGCCTGTTCCCCATGTCCCAGGTGTGCTCTGTCTCCATGTGTCCATGCCCACCTTCCTCTCCAGGGCGACCCTGACATGTCCTCTTGGCAGCTTTGGACATGGGCCCTGAGCAGCATCAGCTTTCCGTGTGTCTCAGTCAGCTCTTGCTAGTGATGCTGCGTAACAAAGGACCTCAATCTCTGTGTGTGATGGAACAGAGGTTTCCTTTGTGCCTAGTTCCATGACATGTGTAGGCAGCTGGGGCTCAGCCCAGAGCCGTGTGTCATGTTATTTTGACAGCAAGGCCAGGGTAGCAGCCTCTGTCTAGGACATGCCATTCCCCAGGGGGACTGCAGTGAGGGTGGCAGCCAGTCTCTTCGGGGATACAAAGCCCAAGCAAGGGACTCTGGTCAGCGACTATCCTTTCCACTGTGGCCTTCTTCCTTTCTCTCATCCTCTGGGAAGCTCCTACTCATTCCTCAAAACCCAGCTCTGAAGTTGCCCCCAAGGGGAGCCCTCCTGTGCCCCAGTCCTCCCCGTACCATCCACAGGAATGCAGTTCCGGCACGCCACTACCATTTTTGTTATTTTGGCCTCTGTGTCCCGCCTCCCGGAGCTGAGGCTGCGTCGCTCTCTGGACGACCTCTGGGAGCTGTGGGGAGTGCAGCCCGCGGCGCTCCGGTGGGAGCTGCTGTTTTCTTTCTCTTCCTCAGCCTCAAAGACAAAAATCAAGGAGAGATCATTCCCCCGGTGCTGAGGAGCACGGTGAGCTACCTGAGAGAGAGAGGTGAGCGCGAGCCGCGGGCAGCACCGCAGGACACGAGGCGGAGGTGGCCAGGAAGGGGGCACGCGCAGCGGCTCCAGGTGTGGCCTCGCGGCCTGGCCTTGAATCCCAGTTCCTGACCCACTGTGTGGCCGTGGGCATTCTACCTCGGACGTTCACCCCTGGCCCTGGCCTTATTTTTATTTTGAAACAGGGTCTTGCTAAGTTGCTGAGGGTATCGCTAGGTTGTTGAGGCTGGCCTGGAATCTGTGACTCTCCTGTCTCAGCCTCCCAAGTACAGAGATTACAAGCGTGCACCTCCATGCCCAGCTTTGCCTGAGTTGTTTGTTTGTTTGTTTTGTTGTTTTTGTACTGGGGATAGAACCCAGGGGGCATTCTACTTCCAGTATACACCCCCAGTCCTATTTTTTATTCTTCATTTTGAGACAGGGTCTTACTGAGTTGTAAAGGGACTCATTAAGTAGCTGAAGCTGGCCTCCAACTGTGATCCTCCTGTTTCAGCCTCCCAAATGCTAGGATCATAAGCATGTGCCACCACGCCCGGCTCTGCCTAAGCCTTTTATCTTATCTGATTTTAATGAATCGAGGTCACACTTCAGTGACCTTGCTCAGCTGTGCTGCCCTGTTGGACGCTCAGTTGGGCCCTCCTGGGACACCACGTGTTCAGAGGCATCCTGGGTGCCAGGCGTGCACCAGGCGTCACCCTGCCAGGCCTCTCTGCAGCCAAAGAGGCAGAGTCTATGGCCTAATTCTGTCAGCCAATAAGTCAGCCGAGGCCCAGAGAGGCCGAGCACATTTTCCAGGGCCACTCCGCTGGCAGGAGGCAGAGCTGGACTAGAACCCGGGTCTCCCTGACTTTAGCATCTATCTCTTTCTGCCCCTCTGGGGGCCCCAGAGGGAGAAGCCAGGCGGGATTGGTGTATATGGAAAGGATTCCAGAGGAGCCAATAAAAGTGGGTTGATGTTAGTGGGAGAAATTAGAGCCAGGCTGGAGAGTGATCCCTGCCATGCTGTGGGTGGGGAGTCAGAACCTTCCAGAAGCCCAGTGTGCTGGGACCTGTGAGATGCCCGAGGCTCTTCTCTGGGCAGGGCTCCGCACCGAGGGGCTGTTCCGGAGGTCAGCCAGCGCCCAGACTGTCCGCCAAGTCCAAAAGCTCTACGACCAAGGTGAGCACCCAGAGCCCCCGCCCGGAGCCCCCCCCACCTCCCGTCGCCCAAGGCAGCGTGGCTCCCAGCCCACTGACCCAAGAAAAGGCCCGGGGTGAAGCTGCCGGGAGCAGCCAAGGACGCAGCCCAGGGCAGGACCCTGCCCAGCCGGCCGGCTGTCCCCAGCATCAGTTTGCCTCTAGGGCTTCTCTGCTCCTATCCAGAGGGCGGGGCAGTTGTTTTGTGGGGTCCTCACTAGGCAGCCCCGCCCTGCGGGTAGGGAGCCCAGGTGTCGGAGCTGCGGAGCCCCAAGCATCCCTGGCAAGCAGCGTCCCTCGCGCCAGGACGCCTGTCGCCTCGCCCACAGCTCTGTTCTGTGTGCAGGGAGGCCCGTGAACTTCGACGACTACGGGGACGTCCACGTCCCTGCTGTGGTCCTGAAGACCTTCCTGCGGGAGCTGCCTCAGCCTCTGCTGACTTTCGAGGCCTACGAACAGATTCTCGGGATCACCAGTACGTACCTGGGGGGAGCTGTGGGTCCCCGGGGTGTCCCTGCCTGCTGGCCCCGGGTGGAGCTCTGGCCCGCCGGGTGGCATTTGCCCAGGCTTTATTTATTTATTTTTCTCAGTACTGGGGATGAAACCCAGGGATGTTCTACCTCCAGGCTACACCCCCAGCCCTATTATTTAGTCTTTATTTTGAAACAGCGTCTCACTGAGTTGCAGAGGGCCTCACTGAGTAGCTGAGGCTCTCTGTGAACGGCGATCCCCCTCTCTCCGCCTCCCGAATGCTGGGGTGACAAGCGCGCCCACCATGCCCGGCTCAGGATGCTCCTACTGGAGGGTGTGTCTATGAGGGAAACGGATGGGTCTCCGAGTGTGGACAGTCACGCCCCGGCTCGGCTCGTGGCAGGGCACCACATCCCCGGGAGCAGCACGGCCTGGGGGAGTGTGCGCTGGGGCCCCAAAGCAGGTCACCTGAGGCTCCAGCAGGACCAGTGAACTCTGTAAAGGACCAGAAAATAAACAGACCTCCTGAGCCATGTGGACTCCACAGCAAGTGCTCAGCCCTGCTATTACGATGCCTGGGCAGCTGTAGACCAGGGCCTGTGTTCCAATAAAACTTTATTGAAAACATCAAATCACAGGCCACATTTGACCATGGGCGGTAGTTAGCCGATCCCTGGTCTAGACCATTCTGGTTCAGCCTGGTTTGGTGGCACTCGCCTCTAATTGCAACATTCGGGAGGCTGAGACAGGAGGATAGCGGTTCTCAGACAGCCTCTGCTGTTTAGTGAGGCCCTCTGCAACTCAGTAAGACTGTATTTCAAAATAAAGACCAAAAATAGGGCTGGGGGTGTAGCTTGTAAGTAGAATGCCCCTGGGTTGCATCCCCAGTACAAAAAAAGAAAAGATAGCTGGGCATGGTGGCTCACGCTTGTAATCCCAGCATTCGGGAGGCTTAGACCGGAGGATTGCGGTTCATGGACAGCCTCAGCTACTTAGTGAGGCCCTCTGCAACTCAGTGAGACCCAGTTTCAAAATGAAGAATAGAAAATAGGGGCAGGGGGTGTAGCTCGGAGGTCAAATGCCCCTGGGTTCCATACCCAGACCTACAAAAAAATAAAAAATAAAAAATAAAATAAATAAGCCGGGCATGGTGGCGCACGCTTGTAATCCCCGCGCTTGGGAGGCAGAGACAGGAGGATCGCGCAGGTTCGAAGCCAGCCCCGCGCTCTGGCTTAGGAGACCCTGTTTCCAAATACAAATGTAAAAATAGGTCTGGGAGTGTAGCCCAGAGGTAGAAGGGCTTCCAGGAACCCCAGTACCACCAAATAAAATAAAATAAAATAAAATAAATAAAAAATAGGGCTGGGGGGTGTAGCTTGGAGGTAAAATGCCCCTGGGTTCCATCTCCAGAACCGCAAAAAATTAAATTAAATTAAAAAATAGACCATTTTGGTCTATAAGGAGACTCAGCTTTCCTGGCTTTTGAGGTGGTAGTTACTATGCATATTGGAGAGAGGAGGAAGGGAGCCTGAAGACAGAGGGTGTGCTGCAGGGCGTGGTGGCGCACACTTGTAATCCTAGCACTTGGGAGACTGAGACGGGAGGATCACGGTTCGCAGCCAGCCTCGGCTACTTAGTGAGGCCCTCTGCAACTCAGTGAGACCCTGTTACAAAACAAAGAATAAAAAGATAGGGCTGGGGGTGTTGCTCGGAGGTAGAATGTCCCTAGGTTCCATCCCCAAAGAAAGCGGGTGTGCTGAGAGCAGCCGCAGGGCGGGCGGCGGGCTGTCCTCCCCACCCGGGAGCCTTGTGCCTTGCAGGTGTGGAGAGCAGCCTGCGGGTGACCCGCTGCCGCCAGATCGTGCAGAGCCTCCCGGAGCACAACTACGCCGTCCTGCGCTACCTCATGGGCTTCCTGCACGCGGTGAGTGGCGCGGCCCTGGGCCACTGCCTGCGCAGACCAGCCCCGGCTCATCCCAGCTGGCTCTGAGGTCACATCCTGGGAACTCCCCCTTCCCCGCCCAGGCCACCCCGGGCCTGGCCGCGGGCTCCTGCCAGAGACCCCATGGCCGGCTCCTCTGCCCCTGCGTCTTCCCGTGGGCTGAGCGGGGTCCAGCCCAGAGCTCAGCGCCTGGCGCACAGTAGGCCTCTCTTTGGAGGGAGCGAGCACTTTCTGTGGCAGAAACCACCCCACATGTGACAGGTGCCAGGTTGCATCGCCGAGGGCCACCCACTGGGGGCGCAGGGGCCCCGGGAGGCTCCGGGGAGTCCTCCCTGTTACGGTCTAAATGGAGGGGGGTTCTTGTTGAATAGAGAAGTTAAAACTAATTGGCAGCTCAGTGCAGCTTTAACAAGTGTTTATCACAGAATCCGTAGGAGATAGAGAAGAGGAGGGAGGCAGCGGCTGGCCGCGTGCTGGGGAGCCCCAAAATGGAGCTCTGACCCTTCTGGGACCCCAGCCTTTAAGTAGATTTAGTGTTGGTATCTTCTTAAGGGCGTTACCGAGGCAGCAGGCTAGCAACTTATCCCTCAGCCAGGGGCGCCTCTTTGCCTCTGGACCGCGCACTCGCCATGCCGGGTCAGGGATCTGCAGGCCTTCGCCCATCTGTCTGGGCAGCACTGGCTGCTCATCAGCTGTGGGGGCTTCGGGCAGCGCAGGAGCCTCCTTTACACCCAGGCGGGTCACAGAGGAGACAGGCGAGCGGAGGCGCTGGCTGCCCTCTGTAGTCTTAGGGCCAAAAGCTTTCATCGTCTCCAAGGCTTTCACTGTAGGTTAATCATTAGGGCGAAGGGCAAAGAGAGAGAGCTCTGCCTGTAACAGCCGCCGCCCTCCCCTCCCTCGGCATGGAGGGGGACCCCGGAGTGGAGGAAGCTCCCACACTCTTACCATCCGTCCAAGGAGCCCTGCATGCTGACTGGCCTTTTACAGATGGGGAAACAGGCTGGTGGCTGGGAGGTGGCCATCATCTAGCTCTTTCTACCAGAGGGACTCCAGGCTGCTGCCGCCACCCTCGGGGTTCCCGTATGACCCCCCATTCCACATGTGATCTCTTCCAGGTATCCCGAGAGAGCATTTTTAACAAAATGAACAGCTCTAACCTGGCCTGCGTCTTTGGGCTGAACTTGATCTGGCCGTCCCAGGGCGCATCCTCGCTGAGCGCCCTCGTGCCACTGAATCTGTTTACAGAGCTGCTCATTGAGTATTACGGGAAGGTGTTCAGCACCCAGGAGGCCCCTGGGAGCCGCGCCCCGGATGCCCCAGATGCGGGCGAACAGGGCAGCCCCGCCCCCAGACAGCGCGCCAGGATGGACAGGCCCTAGGCCTCGCTGCACCAGTCCCGCCTCCACGTCCCGAGGCAGCAGGAGGGCTCCGTGTTGGAAATGGCCCGCTGAAGCCTGCGCGTCTGTGTCTTCGCTGTATATTTTGTAGACTTGCCATCTTTGAAAAAACCTGGCAAGCCGGGCGTGGCGGGCAAGCTGTCATCCCAGCATCCAGGAGGCTGAGAAGGATCGCGGTTCACAGCCAGCCTCAGCTACTTAGTGAGGCCCTCTGCAACTCAGTGAGACCCTGTTTTAAAATAAAGAATAAAAAACAGGGCTGGGGGTGTAGCTCGGAGGTAGAATGGCCCTGGGTTCCGCCTTCAGTACCACAAAAAAAAAAAAAAAAGAAAAAAAAAAAAGAAAAAAGAAAGAAAAAAGAAAAGAACCTGGCATTAAATGAACTAAGAACCTTCTGGTGAAGATTTCATGCTTCTGATTCTTGATCTCTCTCCTGGATCCAGGGCTATGGCTAGAATAAAATAATGTATCCTTTTGCTGAGACAGGAGGACAATGTATCATTTTGCTGATTTTTTTTTTTTGTTGTTGTTGTCAGTACTGGGGGTGGAACCCAGGGGCATTCTCTCTCTGAGCTACACCACCAGCCCTATTTTTTAGTCGTTTTATTTTTTGAAACAGGGTCTCACAGAGTGTGAAGGGACTCGCTAAGTGTCTTTTTGCTGAGACTGGAGGATCACAGGCTCAGGTTTGAGGACATCCTCAGCAAGTAGTGAGATTCTCATTACCTAGTGAGACCCTGTTTCAAAATAAAAATAAAATAGGACTGGGATGTAGCTCGGAGGTAGAATGCCCCTGAGTTCAGTCCCTAGTGCCGTAATAATAATAGTAATAATGACGATGATGATGTACCCTTTAGGATGGCTCTTTTGAAGCCTAAAGGAAGAGGAGGAGCCGTTGGCAAGAGACTTGTAGCAGTCACCACTGCCGCGGCGCTGCGTAACAACCCCAGCCTGGGACTCCACACGGCCGCTTAGTTGCCTTGCGGCCAGCAGCCATGCCAGTCAGCTCTCCATCACCGTGAGAGTGCCCGAAATGAACGAGGCCGGTTTATCTTGGCTCACAGTCTCAGAGATTTCAGGCGACGGTCCTTGGCCCTGCTGCTCTCAGGCCTGTGGTGAGGCTGTGCTCTGTGGCAGGGAGCACCTGGCAGAGGTGACTGCTCACCTTGGGGTGCCCAGGAAGAGAAAGAGCAAGAGGAAGGAATCCTAAACTCCCCCTCAAGGCCACGCCCCAGCGACCTCACTTCCTCCCTTCAGGCCCCGCCTCTTAAAGGTTTTGCTGCCTTCCAGTAGCTCCATGGCGGCTGCCAGACCTGTCAGCACATGAGCCTTTCAGATCCCAACCTAACAGTGGGTCGGCTAATGGTTCTTGGGTACTGGACTGAGCTGGCTGTCAGCCCTCCCGCAGGGAAGTGTCTCACATCCTCCAGTGTGCTCCCCGGGGCACCTCAGGATGCAGCTGGAGGTGCCTGTGTCAGTGTGAGCACCAACACTTTCCAGCTCAGCTGGCATCTGTATGCTCTGGTTACACCAGCCAAGGCAAGTTCCCGCCCCGCCTGGGGGCCAGTGGGAGGGCACGGCAAGTGTCCCGCAGAGGAGATGGAGGCGGGAGGGGAGAACTGGGGACAGTCATGCTGTCTGAGGCTCTGTGATGTGGGTTGCAGGATGGGCCCTGTCTCTGTGGAATGTGGTGGAGACAGAGATACGTCTTGGGGGCACCTTCCAGAGCTATCCTGATTGGACAAGCTGAGGTCACATGCCCAGCCTGGCCCAGTCACCATGACCAGGGAAGGCACCGATCCATCAGCCAGGCCTGTGTCAGGGACGCACACAACAGGGCTGGGGACGGGGACCCGGGTGGGCAGCAGTCATCACGGTACGAGGCCTCTGTCCAAGCTGCCATCTCCTCCAGCTCCCGCTGTGTGCGGGGGCACGGGGAGGGGCACCGGAGTAAGGACAGGTGTGTGGTGCAGGCACCTGTGCTCCCCCGTGCCCCGGCCTGGGGCAGTGCCACGACTCTGGGTGTGGGCGCCGGTGCTCCCCCGTCCCCCGGCCTGGGCAGTGCCACGACTGGGTGCCCGTTTGGAGGTGCCGGTGCCCCTCCCCTCCTCCCTCATCTTCTGCACGCCAGCCTCCCGCCCCCGGCAGGTACTTTCTACCCGCTTGTGTCTTTGCTCTTTATTTGTAACACTAGGATTCAACCAAGAGGCATTCTGACTCTGAGCTATACCCCCAGCCTCTTTTTACCTTTTCTTTTGAAACAGGGTCTCACTAGGTTGTTGAGAGTCTTGCTGCATGGCTGAGGCTGGTCTTGAACCTGTGAACCTCTTCTTTCAGCCTCCCAGCACTGGGATTACAGGCCTGGGCCACCACAGTGCTGAGGCCTTCAAGGGCAGGGGCCGGGCGACATCCGAGCTGTACCTGAGCCCGCTGCCAAGACGACGGCACCTTGTACCTCAGGACAGACTAGATCTGCAAGCAGGGATGACTTTGCTCCCCAACAGGCCCCCAACACTGAGGCTGCCTGTGCCCAGGCCATGGCAGCATGGCCATAAGGCCTGGACACGGGTCCTAGCGAAATCTCTAGAAGCTGTTTCCAGAGAGAGGAGAAGTGGCTGCCAGCTCTGGTGGCTACTCACACAGTACTCCTGCCTCTGCTGGGAGGACAGCTGTGTCCCCTGCAGAACAGGGGCGACATGGGCAACAGGCTGGGGGAAGACCGCGCCCCACCTGCAGGGCCCTGCCACGAGCTGGCGAGGGGCACAGTGGCCCTTGAGCCTCCCTGGGAGCCACATGGTAACCCAGCAGGGGGAGGTATTCTTTTTTGGGGCTCTAGGAGGCCCTAGTAAATAGCATCCCTCTTCTCTGCCCAGGTTTGGAACCAGTTGAGTTGGGAGAGCAGGGTTCAGGAGTCTCACGGATGGAGGCCTAACGGCTCCCCACCGCTGACCAGCTCTGAGGGCCAAGGACCTTGCTGACCAGTCACCGATTCAGAAAGACCTGCCCTATAGTCGTCGTCCCTGTAGACACCAGCTCACCCGGCCACACGGGCTCCCTCCGCACGCACCAGTTGGGACATTCCCTCCTCTCTTCTGGGGAGGCGGAGGAGTGTCGATTCTGCCGTGAGGTCTCTCCTGCGGGACGGAGTCTCTGTGTCCTCAGACGTCCTCATTCCTAGTCCACTAATGAGGGCCCAGAGACCCAGGGCAGCAGGAGCGCATGCCCAGTCAGAGGCGGTGAGCGGCAGGGCGGGGTTGGAGCCAGAGGGGGCCCTGCGCTCCGTCCTCCCCAGTGCACAGTGGGAGGACGGAATGAGGACGCCCTTGCACCCTGGACCGCACCCGGGACATTTCCTGGTTCTGCGGGGACCACCTTGAAGTTCACAGTAGGTTTGGTCCTCTGAGTCAGCCACCCACGCTTCCATGCCGTCGCCCTGGGCTCGGCTTCTCCGCGGCTGCCTGAGGGGAGGACCGAGGCTTGCCGGTGTCCCCAGAGTGCAAGGCCCACTGTGCCACGTCCCCGAGAGGCTGCAGCCCCGGCTGGCCCAGCTGTGGGCACGGTCCACGCCGCGCTGGCTGGGGCCCTCCAGGCCGGACTGTGGGTCGGCCTGAGCCCTGGGCGTTGGAGGCGCCGTCGGGGCCTGCTGGCCTGAGCAGCGTTTTCTAGACTTCCCCAGCTGCTTCTGCCTCTGTGGTCTCTGGTCCAGTATCGACATCTTCTCTCGCCCCTCAGTCCATGCCGCCCAATCAAAATCACTGAGGTCTTTTTTCTCAGTCTGTCACTCCCAGTCACCCCAGACCAAGACCAGAACAGATCTCCTGTCCATTTTTATTTTTGAGGTCCTAGGGATGGAACCCAGGGGCATTCTACCTCTAAGCTACACCCCCAGCCCTATTTTTTAAAATTATTTTATTTTACTTTATTTTTGTGGTACTGGGGGTGGAACCCAGGGGCGTTTCTACCTCCAGGCTATATTCTCAGACCTACTGTATACTTTATTTGGAAACAGGGTCTCACTAAGTTGCTGAGAGCCTCACTAAGTAGCTGAGGCTGTCTGTGAACGGTGATCCTCTGGTCTCAGCCTCTAGAGCGCTGGGATTACAAGCGTGCGCCACCGTGGCAGGATTTCCTGTCCTTAAAACTGATCATATAAGCAGGGCGTGGTGGTACACGCAGATAACCCAGTACTTGGGAGGCTGAAGCAGGAGGATTGCAGGTGTGAGGCCAGCCTTGGCAAGTTCAGTGAGGCCCTCAGCAGTTTAGCAAGACTCTGAAGATTTTTTAAAAAAAGGGGCTGGGGGCCTAGCTTAGAGGTAGAGCACTGGCCCAACCCCCAGTGCTGTGCACGTGTGTACACACACACACACACACACACACACACACACACCCGATTCTATCTCCATTTCTATTCTGCTACAAACCCTTTTTGTTTCCCTTTCTTCCTTCATTATTCTTCCTTCCATCCTCTTTTTAACCGCCCTCCAGCTCTGACCTCCGAAATCAGGCGCCAGCTGGGCCAGGCGCAACTGGGTTCCCCAACAGCGGCTCGGCACCAGAGGCGATCGCCGTGTCCCGTCAGTCTCTGGAAAAGCCACCCAGCATCTGCACCCGC
The DNA here is from genome assembly GCF_963383645.1 of Muscardinus avellanarius. Taxonomy (NCBI): domain Eukaryota; kingdom Metazoa; phylum Chordata; class Mammalia; order Rodentia; family Gliridae; genus Muscardinus; species Muscardinus avellanarius. The sequence continues at coordinate 5,154,046 of NC_137797.1, read as the reverse complement.
CCCCCAGGAAGGCGGCTGTGCTACACAACCCCAAAACGGCCTCAGTGTTCTTGTCAAGGGAGGGGAAAGAAAGAAAGAAAGAAAGAGAGAGAGAAAGAAGGAAGGAAGGAAGGAAAGGTGATGGCTCCCTGAAGCGTGAACCATCCTGAGCTCCAGAATTATCAGCAACATTAAATCAAATCCCATGCAGAGAGGTTGACAGAGAAACGCGCGTCTGCGAAATCTATGTCTCAGGTTTCCTGACTCCGAGCGGGCCCCAGGCGTTCCCCCGCGGCTTTTTTCAAGGCACTTTCTTGCTCACAAGCCATCACCGTGGACTCCCAGCTCAGCGCGGCGCGGCCTCGTCACCCTTCCAGCGTATCAAAGCGCAATTTCCCGATCGTTTCCACAGCAAAAGAAAGCGATTGCGGTGTAACGCGTCGCGGGCACAACGGCGCGGCGCTGCCCAGGACAAGGAACCGCGCCGCGGAACGAGGGCTCCGAGGCGTCTGTTGACAAGACGCACGGATGAATTATCCAAACAGTTGCTTTTGCAGAAACCACGGAGACTCTAAGTGACTCCAGAGATCGGGCAGGCAGCCCAGAACCGTGGCTGACACCACCGTGAATCACTGAACTCTGTCCAGGCCGAAATGTCTGTAACTAACCAAGTAATGAATGGGTCCACCCCGAAGAGAGCCCGGCTGCTGTCGCTGGAGGAGCCCAGAGAGGGCACCCCACTTCTGGAACCAGCTCAGATGCATGGCCGCGGGTCCCCCCGGCAAGTCGTTGAGCCTGCCAGAAGTTCAGAGTTGGAAGACTCAGCTAGACATCCTGTCCCATAAGCTCGGGGTACTGGGAGCCTTTTTCTAATCTGTACCGTGGGGGAGGGAGCGCCCCTTTGCAATGTCCTGTGTGCCTCTAAGCATCTGTTTTGTAGGGTTTCACAATTATGGAAACAAGTAAGACACTCTTCCTGCCCCCAAGGGTCTTGCTAAATAGTTGGGGAGAATACAAGAAAATAAATGCACAATTTTTTTTCCATACTGAGGATTAAACCCAGGGGCATTCTGCCTCTGAGCTACACCCCCAGCCCTGTTTTTTTATTCTTTATTTTGAAATGGGGTTTCAGTAAGTTGCAGAGGGCCTCACTAAGTAGCCGAGGTTGAACCTGCAATTCCTGTCTCAGCCTCCCAAGCACTGGGATTACAAGCGTGCACCACCATACCTGGCTACAAATAAGTGTTTTTAAGGACTCAAGCAAAGCCGGGCGTGGTGGCGCACACTTGGAATCCCAGCATTTGGGAGGCTGAGACAGGAGGGTCAGGGTTTGAGGCCAGCCTCAGCTACTTAGTGAGGCCCTTTGCAACTCAGTGAGACCCTGTTTCAAAATAAAGAATAAAAAATAGGGCTGGGGGTGTAGCTTAGAGGTAAAGTGCACTGGGTTCCACTCCCAGTACTGCAAAAAAAAAAAAAAAAAAAAAAGCAGGCAGTGTATGTTAGCTTAGGCGTGTCCTCTCCGGAGGGCTCACAAGCTGGAGCTTAGCCATTAGTGTGAGGGTTTTGAGAGGTGGCGGACCCTTTAAGAGGCAGGGTCTTATGGGAAGTAGGGAGGCCATTGGAGGCGTGGCCTCAGCAGGGATTGGTGTAAACTGGGCACTGCCTGTAACCCCAGTACTTGAGAGGCTGAGAGAAGAGGATCGTAGGTTCCAGGCCAGCCTCCGCAGCTCAGTGAGACCTTAGCAAGGTAGAGAGAATCTGTTTCAAAAGAAAAAGGACTTGGAGGCAGAATGCCCTTAGGCTCTATCCTTAAAAACGCATGCGCGCGCGCACACACACACACACACACACACACACACTCTCTCTCTCCCCTCCCCTCCCCTCCCCTCCCCTCCCCTCTCCTCTCTCTACTCCCAGGCTGCAGGATGAATCTTGCAGAGCCCCGGCCCACGCCGGGGTGCCGCCCTCTGCCTGGGGAGGCTGGCGCACGCCCTGGGCAGAGCTCACACTCCCCCGGCTTTGGCTAGGCCGTGGCGGGGAAGGGGCTGCGGAGATAACCGGGACTTTGAATAACGGACCAAGTTTAAATGCACAGGGCGACGCCCCAGCTGCTTCCTTGCTGAGGGGCCGAGGGCGGGTGGGCGGCCCACCTGTAACCCGCTCAGCACACCGCGCTGTGCGGCCCCCTCTGCCTGCTCAAGGGAGACCGGAGGTGTGGCCATGCTGGGCGTCTCCAGAAGCCTAAGAAGGGAATCCCTGCGGGAACCAGGCTCCGGGCGTCTCTGTTGGCGAGACTCCAGCCTGAGTTACCCAAACATTGGCTTTCAGGAACCCACAGGGACTGAGTGAACCGGCAGGCCGGACGCAGAGGCTCCCGGTGGCTCCATCGATCTGTAGAAACAGAGCAGGAGCCGTGGCCCAAGGCCGGTGGCAGATCCGAATCCCAGCGTGGCTCCAGCCCTGTGGGCTTTGCCCCCAGATTCATCTTGAAAGTGAGCCCTAGGCACGAGCGAAGAGAGGATGGTCTCTGGAAGGGGAGTGGGCAGCAGGGCTCCTCTGAAGAATGGATTGGGCCCCTGTAGGAGGGCTAGAGGGCCGGGCGCGGTGCTGCACGCTTGTAATCCTGAGACAGGAGGATCTCAGGCTTGAGGCCAGCTTCAGCAACTTAGTGAGGCTCTGCCATTTGGCAAGATCCTGTTTCATAATAAATAAATAAATAAATAAATAAATAAATAAATAAATAAATAAGTAAAATGACTGGAGGTGTAGCTCAGAGGTAGAATGCCCCTCCCTGGGTTCAACCCCCACCAGTGCCCCCCCCAAAAAAAAACCCAACAGCAATGTACTTACTTGTGCAGTGCTGGCACTGGGAGTCCGAGGTCCAGGCAGGCAGGCTCGCTTGGCAGCTGAGAGCTGCTCTGCTCCCTCAGGGATCCCCCAGGAGGAACGCTGGGTCCTGTAGGTGTACGGGCGGCGGAAGGCAGGAGGAGGGGCCAATTCCCTTGCACAAAGCACCTGATCCTCTCGCCAGGGAGGAGCCCTCCTGTGTGTGTGTGTGTGTGTGTGTGTGTGTGTGTGTTTCTGGGAATGGAACCCAGGGGCCTTCTACCTCCAGGCTACACTCCCAGACCTATTTTATATTTTATTTGGAAACAGGGTCTCTTAAGCCAGCTGAGGTGGGTTTCAAACCCGTGTGATCCTCCTGTCTCGGCCTCCCAAGCGCGGGGATTACAAGCGTGCGCCACCACGCCCAGCTCCTAGCCCTATTTTTTATTATTTATTCCAAAACAGGGTCTCACTGAGTTGCGGAGGGCCTCACTCAGTAGCTGAGGCTGGCTGTGAACCGCGATCCTGCTGTCTCGGCCTCCCGAATGCTGGGATGACAAGCGTGCCCACCACACCTGCTGACTCTAAAACTGAGATAACTTATCTGTCCACTCCAAGTCCCCTGCTGCGGCAGTCCCAGGAAACTTGCCCAGAGTCAGCGCCAAGGCCCTCTGGGAACAGATCACGGGGGCAGGCGGGCACACACTGGCCTGCCAGGCAGCCTCCGCCCTGGGCCGCCCCCCAGGCTGGTCGGAGGCAGGAGGCAAGGGAATCCTGCGGTGACCAGTGTCCCAGCCTCGGGCTGTCCCAGCACAGTCACCGGGAGTGGGGTGTGTGAAGCCGGGGTGACCACGCTTTGGTCACCCAAAGCTTTCCAAGCCCCCCTGTGGAGGGGGCCTCGGGGAGCTGCTGTGGTGGCGTGGGGGCAGAGAGCTGTTTCAGGGCAGCCCAGGCTTTGAGGTCAAGGACTGGGAGGCACCCGGCACACCCCCCCAAGCCTCTGTAGACCTCGGGCAGCCCTTTAGCTTCTCTGGGCTCCATTTTCTCATCTGCCCACGTGGCCTCACCCGGGCCTCCACAGGGAACAGCCCTGGGCCAGGATGGAAGCCAAGATGGAGGCCATGTTGGTGCTCTGACCCCAGAAGGCTGCTTTATTTCACATTTACACAGAGCACCAGCTGCATACCAGGTACTGTCCACAGAGGCCAGCCATGCCTCTGTGAGCCATGGAACAGCCTCCTGCCTTCCTGGGGCAGCCAGACAAAAACACACCGTCCATTGTGAATTGTAAGTAAGGAGCCAGCAGGGGAGCACAGCGACGCGGGGGCTTCGTGGGGTGGCTGGACAGCTCCGCTGAGGGGTGACAGTGGTCAGGGCCAGGTCTCCAGGCAGGTCAGGAGCCTGTCAGGAAGACAGCTGAGGAAAAGCCCCTGCCAGGCATGTGCAAAGGCCCTGTGATGGGTGTGTGCCTGGTGGTTCAAGGTTGAGTAATGTGATGGGAACAATAGAAAGTAACAGGAAGCAACCAAAGGCCAGAGCGGGGATGTGCAGAGCCCGGTAGCCCTGGAGGCCACAGCAGGGAAACCAAGTAAGGCCTTTGGCTCGTGCCGAGCAGCTGGGCATAGCCACAGGCTCTTAACAGCCATCACCCTGGCTACTGGGCAAGAAGGCTGCAGTGGCCTGGGGGCGCAGGGACAGGTGGGCGGCAGGGATCAGGAGACCTGCCCATCCCCTTATGTCCTCATGGTGGAGGTGAGGGGGCTCAAGGGGACCCCCAAGCTGGCCCATAGGTTGGATGCTGGCAGGGACGGGCTAGGGAGGACAGGCAGAGGCTGCACACCAGCACCTGCAGCCTCAGTGACCAGGCAGAGCGACAGGTGCTTGGGGCAGACGGGGCAGGGCCCATGACAGGGTCCTGGGAGGCGGTGTTGTCAAGGTCATGGGATGACCCGGTACCACCCGGTCTGGCTGCAGGAGTCTGGGAGGGCAGCGTCCTGGCAAGGGTCAGACCAGAAGTGAATTGGGGACCCCGAGTACAGATGGGCCTGTGACTACCAAGAGGTCACAGCGGCTCTGCACAACAGCCAGGGACGGAGGCTGGGAGCCCGCCCAGGGAGGCATCCTGCGTGTGTGTGCACGTGCACGTGCGCGTACAGTGGGGACGGGGCAGGCCTACCACACTTTGCCCTGTGCAGCAGGACAGGCTGGAGCAGACCCTGCTGTGTGGGCCTCGAGGTCTGGCCTCCGGGCTCCAGGGTTGTCTCTGTCCCCAGGGCCAGTCTGAGGCCCCCTGCAAGGTGCCTGGAGCCGGGCCTAGGGGTCTGCCCTGTCTGGCTACTCTCTCAAACACCCCAGGAGCGAGTCCCAGCCTGGGTGGGCTCTGGAGCCTGCTGCATCGGGGCAGGGAGAGAGGGTGCCAAGGAGCAGCGGGGGAGGCGCCCCCCAGCCCCACGCAGGATGGACTGGGTGGGCTCCCGTGACCCCCACCGCCAGCCCCCTCACTAACAGGTGTACCTGAGTCAGGGAGGGGGCAATGCCTGGAATTCCAGGCCTTGGAAGGCTGAGACAGGAGGATTGCTGGTTTAAGTACAGCGCCAGCAACTTAGCAAGGTCCTTCGGGACCCTGTTTCACCCTGGGGGTGTAGCTGGGAGGGAGACTGCCTCTGGGTTCAACTTCCACTACCAAAGCTCGCGCCCACCCCCCACCCCCACCCCCCCCTCACGCGTGCGCGCGCGCGTGCACACACACACACACACACACACACACACGTGCGCCCGCAGCTTCTGAGGCTGCAACTGGCCGGCCCTCTGGCTCTCTGCTAGCAAGAGGAGGGAGAGGACTGGCACATGGGCCCTGATTTCTGCCCTCTCAGTGCCGCTGGTGGCCCCTGCACACCCCCCCCCCCCCACTGAAGGCAAAGACACCAAGACCACCAGGCTTGGAACCATCCGTCATGTTTAATGCACAGAGGAAAACTACATGGTAAACTTAAGACAAACACTTTCTCTACCTCACCACCCACTGGATGGTCCTCTTCGGCTCAAAACTACGTCTCAAGACACGCCGGCCGCTCCCCCTCCCGGGTCCAGCCTCGCATAGCCTCCTATCGCACTGGAAAAATTGTCAACTCAATCCATCCAAGAAAAGAAAGCCGCCCGGAGAGGAACCGGAAGATGGCGTACTGGTCCGTGCCGTCGGCGGAGTGAGCTATAATATAGAGATGTGTGCGCAGCGTTCACGTGGTCCATCAATAAAAGAATATAAAAATCTTGTTCAACCCAGTGTTGAGCGTATTAAAATAGATCTGTATCGTACAGCACAGTTTCTCCCAGGGTCGTGAGAATGGCAGGGTGTGGGGGTCCCGGAGCCTCCCCGCTGGGTCCCGGTGTCTGTGGCCGCACGGCGTGCACACACGCGCGTGCGTGGCGTGTTCGATACAATTCGGCACCGTGTGATATGTCGGGGTGGCCCCGCGGCTCCTGGACGCCGTTGGGAGAGGGGCGCGGGAGCCCTTGCGACTGGCCGGCCCTCTGGCTCTCTGCTAGCAAGAGGAGGGAGAGGAGGGAGAGGAGAGGGGAGAAAAGAGAGGAGGGGGAGGAGAGGGGAGGAGGGAGAGGAGGGGGAGAAGGGAGAGGAGGGGGAGGAGAGGGGAGGAGGGAGAGGAGGGAGAGGAGGGGGAGAAGGGAGAGGAGCGGGGAGGAGGGAGAGGACTCCCCAAAGGCCAAACCATTCGTAGGCCACAGCGCGCCTCCCCTCTGCCCACCCACCGCCCTGTTCTGGAAGCCCCTCTGGGTCTCTGGGTCTGGCTGGCCTCCCAAGGAGGTTTCCTGCTCGTACCTTGAAGCAGAGGCTGCCAAACGCAGAAAAAGAAGCCAGTGAGCGCCCCCTTCACATTAAATATCTTACAATAGGAATACCATACAAAAGTGTAAAGGTTTTGTTTTTTTGGCATAGTGTCTGGACTGGCAAGAAATGAAGGCTGCCATACTTATCTGCCAGAGTGGAGAAAAGGCTTCAACCCAGAACAGAAATTCTGCCAAGCGCCTCCCCGGCTGCGGCTGCAGCTCCATCGTGCCCCCAAAACTTCTTGACAAAAATACCTGGGTAGCAAAACCGAGGCGAGAACTGGGGCGAGGGCTGACACCTAGGACTGCGCCCGCCGGGCGGGGCAGCAGCAGGGGGGCGGGGAGCCACCGCCAGGCTTTTCAAGTTAAGAGGCTGCGATGCTCAGCCTAGTAATACTGACAGGCAGGCTCTGGAGCAGCGCGGGGAGCACCAGGCCCCGGGCCCCAGCGGGTCCCGCGAGGGCAGCAGAGGAGGGCTACCCCGATCTGCTGCCCACGCCTACCCAATGGCTCAACCCAGCTACCCTACCACTCAGCTAGCTGTGGTGGCCAGTCTGCCGCGGCCTCCCTTTCCTGTGGCCGGCGTGAGGCCATGGAGAGAGACGACTGAAGCCCGCAGCCCTGAGACAGGTGAGGCTGGGGCTCAACCGCCCCACCTGCCCCTGCGTCCCGAGCAGTGGGGCACAGGCTCTCAGATACGTGTCTGGCTCTTTCCTCAGTCTTCCTGTCTGGTTTTATTTTGTCTGAAATTCATAGTTTTTATGAATTAAGGCCGAGAGAACCCCCAGGTCATGTGAACAGGGTCCCAGTAACTTCCGTGGGCATAAAGGCAGGTCCCTGGGGTCAGTTGTGGCCCTGGGGGTGCTGGAGGGTGGAACGCATGGTGGTAGCCAAGGGCTTGGTCCAGGGCCCAGCCAGTAGTGGGGCAGGGCTGGTGGCTGTCATGGCAACCTGGAGCATCTGCTCGCCCTGTATCAGTCTGAGGAGGGCCCGGAGGCGGTCCAGCGATGACTGGGTGCCCCTCTGGCGGGCCAGCAGGCTTGTCTTAAGCTCCAAGCACTTCTGTCAGGAGGAGAAGGTCAGAGAGAAGGTCTCAGAATTGAATTTTGCAGGTATCCTGGGATAGCAGCCCTGCCCACCCTCCAAAGCCTTTATCCTCCACCACAGAGTTCTGAAGCAGGCAGAGGGCCTCACAAAACCCAGGCAGCAGAGAATTAAACAGCAGCCAGACCCACAGGAGAAGTGTGCTTTAGAACGTGCAGCTAGAAGAAGCAGGCTCCTGCGCAGCTCCCCAGAACCTCTGCCTTGCCAGCCACACCGCCAGCAACACCATCACCACCACACCACTACCATTATCATACAATACCACCATCACCACCACCACACCTACCCTGCCATCACAACCATACCACCACCACTGTATCACCCATCACGACACCATCACAACCACCATAATGCCGCCACCACCACCACCACCATCACATCCCCATCACCACCACTACCACAGCATCACCGTCACTCCCATGACCACCACCACCATCACCATCGCCACACCACCATCGCCGACACACCATGGCCATTGCCACAACAGCCATCATCATCATCATCAGCAGCAGCAGCAGCCATCAATCACCACCACCTCTCATCACACCGCCACCATCGCCACGTCACAGTCACCACCATCACATCCACCACATCGCTTCATTACCTTAACGCCACCATGAACGTCACCACCACCACCTCAACCATCACCAGCATCCCCATAACACTCATGACCACCACCACCACCACCATCATCACCTCCATCACCATCACATTAACGTTCTCACCACCACCACCACCGCCTCGCCACCTTCACGCCATCACTACCATCACCATCGTCACCACCGCCACAGTCATCGCCATCACCACCCTGTCACCGTCACCACTGCCTTGCTTCTCAGCACCGCACAGAGGACGGCGACGTTCTCCTTACACTTAGAGAAGGCTGGGCTCGCCAAGGTCACAGAGCCAGGGGCAGGCTGCACAGGCCCCGCCGGGGACGCCGGGGACGCCGCGGCCCGTCTCCCTCCTGAGCTCGACCGGGCAGCGAGCCCCAGGTCTCCACACAGGCACCGCAGGCGGCCCGAGCCCACGCACCTTCACGGCCGAGGCCAGCTGCCGGTCCCGCGCCTCCAGCTGTCGGTGCTCGCCCTGCAGCTCGCTGCCCCGCCGCAGCAGCTTCTGCTTCTCCTCTTCTTTGACTAGGAGAGAGGGACCAGACCCCGCCGGTGACAGGTGAGCAGGCTCGGAGGAGCCCGGGATACGGCAGGGAGCGAGGCTCGCCCTTCCTCCTGCAGGGTCGGTGGCTGGCGGGCACTGGGCCTGGAGATGGTCTGCCCACATGTCCCCACCCATCTCCCACGGGTCCTGGAGGCCAGTGGGGCGCCCTTCTGCACCCCAGGGTGCCTTACCGGTCTTGTGGGTGACGTAGGAGTGCACAATGGCCAGCATCCCGGTCCAGGGCACACCCTCATCTTTCTTTAAGGCCTGGTGGGCAGGCAGGGAGATGAGAAGGCTGCCGGGCCCTGGGGCCTGCCAGGACCACACTCCGGCTGTGCGGCTAGGGACACGCTCCCTGCCTCAGCCCCATGGTCCCCGCCTGTGACTGTGGTGTTGGCCACACCGGCCTGGATCACAGAGGCTGCTCCGTGAGAACAGATCCATGAGGGCCACAGCTGGACGCCCCACATTCCCAGGACAGCTTCCCGTGACAAAGGGTTCTGGGCATAAATGTCAGCTGTGCTGAGACAGCCCTGGGTAATCCAGCCACTGCTCTGGAGGAGGGGATCGCCCAGGACACTCGAGCGGGATGTGGGGAGGGGAGGGCGCCCACACCTTCTGCTGGCACTTAGGGCACAGCCACACGCCCTTGGGCGCCGTCCTGAGGGGCGGGTCCAGGCAGCCGAGGTGGTAGGCCCCCTGGCAGGCGCCGCACAGCTGCAGGTTGGCTCCCCGCCTGCAGATGGCGCACTGCTCATCCTGGGCAATCTCGCTCTGGAAGAGAAGGCAAGGCAGCTCAGCCGGGCGGGCCGCGCACCGGGCACAGGGAGGGCCCAGGGCGACAGTGCAGGGACAGGCGTGGCCCCCAGGAGGAGGCCTGGTCACCTGCTGGGCAGGATTCCAGGGCACCAGCCAGGGGCTGGGGCACTGAGTACCAGCCCACATGACATGGTCCTGGTACCATGATTCTTCCACAGCTAGACCAGGAGTCAGGGGTGGGCATGCAAAGGGGTTCCTTGTACCCCAGGAGACTACCCCTTGGGCCCCTGGCCTACATGAGTCACACAGCCATCTACATGCCTGCCACCTGGATACCAAGGCTGCCCTGTGCGCACTGGAGGGCCAGACGGATAGGATAGAGCCTGCCAGAGCCAGCTGGAAATGGCCCCCACAGGGGCCTCGGTGCCCTCCAGGGACAGGGTTCCTTCCCAGCCAGCTGCAGCGTGAGCAATCTGTGTGCCAGTAGGGAGGGCCCTTCATGAGCTCCCCCCACCAGGACGCGTCTCCTTACTCGGGGCTCAATAGAGCCCCCCACTTCAGGACACCCATCTGGAATGGCCACACAAGGACCTGGATACTAGCCACGCCCACAAAGGAAGACACAGCACCCACAAACGGAGAGCCCTCAGCTCAGTGCCAGGGCCAGGGAGGGAAAGGCGCTTGCTTGGGGTCACAGAGCACACTGGAGATGGCCAGGACCCGCACCTGAGACTCCGGCCAACGCCCCTCCAGAGCTGTGGGCCTTGGCGTGAAGCTTCAGCTTGGGGCCCCGTCCCACGTCCACCTGGGCCAGGCACCAGATGTGTGTGGACACACTGCCAGGCGCACTGGCACCTACACACGGCAGCAGGGCCCAGCCAGAGTGGCCTGGCCAGTACGAGCTTGTAGGCACCAGGAAACTCATCCAGAATTCAGCCCCAGACTGCGTAGAGAACACCGCGCCTGGGAGTGATCGGCCAGTGTCCTGGGAGCTGGGACGCGGTGTGCGTGGATGGGTGGGCAGAGAGGACCAGCTCTGCCCTGGGTCACAGAGCAAGGCCGGGCAGAGCCAGCTTGGAGACCAGCAGGTGCCTGGCACTGTCTGCTTCCAGTGGGGCCTCCAGTGCCAGCAGCATCCCTGTACCCTCAGGACTGGGCAGGAACAGAAATCAGGCTCCCTGCAGTGGGGATGGAGCTGACCCTTACCAGGAGGGCCGCAGCCTGGACTGTGCTGACCCCGCCCCCTGGTGTGTGAGACAAGGCACGTACCTGCCAGCAGGGCTCCTCGTTGGCTAGCACAGGGAGGAAGGGGGAACAGGTTAGTGGGCACCAGAGGAGCACAGGTCAGGACCAGAGGCCCTGAGGCCTGGCATGGCGGAGCTCTCACCCGAGGGCATGATGGGAGTATCACAAAGTCTGCTGATGCCCCAGTCCTTACCCAGAGCATGACAAGAGGAAGGGTCTCTGCCCTGGCTGCAGCCAGGACCTATACAGCGCAGGCTCGGCATGGCCCAGCTGGCAGGGAGCCGGCCCCCCAGGTCCCCTTTGCAGGGAACTGTTCCTAGCTCTTCTTTGTCGGAACCCATCCTCGTTCTAGCAAATGATGTCAAACCACACTTCCATGACCACAGAAATGGTTTTCCTTTCACGTCTGGCTCAGCCCCACGCGCCAGTGCCTGGGCTCACAGTGCCCACGTCCAGTCCGTCAGCAGCTCCCCCTGGAGGAGCAGGCAGCTGCAGCCCGTCTACAGATCAGAGCGCCAAGGCTCAGCAACGTCCTGAAGGCTGAAAGCCACACCTGCTGGTATGGTTTGGATAAGAAATGGCCTCCAGCAAAGCTCAGGTACTAAGGCAGCCAGGTCCTGAGGTCCTGAGGTCCTGAGGTGGGGTCCCTGGGGCGTGGCGCTGGGACCCCTCCTCCCGCTCTCCATCTCCTGGCCACTGTGAGCTGAGCAGCTTTTCCTCGGCCACACCCGAAGGCCCTGCGCCACTTTCCGCCTTAGGGCGTGCTGGCCACGGACTGAGCTCTGACGCCAGGAGCCCAATGAAGCTTTCTTCCTCTAGGTGGTGCTTGTCAGGCGCTGTGCTCACAGCGACGGGAAACTAACACACCTGCTCTAGGACTAGCCACGGTCTGCAGCTGAAGAGCAAGCAAGCCTGCTGGGGTGTCTACATGGGGTGTCTCCCCTGGGCTCCGGCAGTGGGGCAAGGGGCAGAGGACGCAAAAGCCTGCTGCAATCCCAGACACTGCCCTCAGAGCCGGGCCCCTGCTGCAGAGCGGGGTGGAGAGCCAGACCTCCCATGGCTGGCCTGGCACAGAGGGTGGTAAAGGTGAGGGCTGAGGGCCCACCCAGCCTGGGGTCAGCAGCGGCCCAGGAGGAGATGCAGCAAGGGCTCGGGCACAGGCCACAGATGTCGGCACCAGGAGGGACGGAGAGGCCCCCACGTCACCCTGTGGTGGGTGTGTCCCGCCAGAGCAGCCTGGTTCTCTGCTCAGGACCCCAGCAACAGGGCAGAGACCTGTGTGCCCTGGCTACTGACTGCTCACAGCCTAATTCCCCACCTGTCAGGTGGAGGCCACTCCCCCAGGCCTCCTTCCCTAGGAACACTGAAGAGAGTCCATGGCCGCAGGGGCCTTGAGCGCCATGACACCCTGCCCCAGGCCGCTGGGAGAGCGCGGCCAGGCTGGGACTCACCTCGCGCTGTGAGGAACAGGGGGGTGTTGAGATAGCTGGAGGCCAGCCGCTTTCTCTGTAGGGACAGAAAACAAAACACAGGGACCCATGGCCCGGGCTCTCCTCGGCCACCGCCCTGCCGGGCCCCCCAGGGGACGTGGCTGGAGCAGAGACCAGGGGACCCGGAGGCACCTTCTCTGCTTCAGGGTGCGTCTCACGTGAGAGGGGCGCGCCGGGGTCCCAAGCAGCGAGGGCCAGTAGCAGAGATAACCTCACACCCCCGCCCGCCCCCCTCTCCTTCCTCAGCCAGTCCCGGGTCCAGAGGGGAAACTGGGGTACGGATTGGGCCCCCGAAAGCTGCATTTCTTGGCGCGCCCAAAGCCCCGGAGTTGTGGAGGCTGCTTTGTGTTCTGGAAAGGTGGCCTCGGTCCCAGCTTCGGCGACCACACAGGCCACAGGGTCTGGACCCTGTGGTCCCGAGTGGCTTGGAGGATAGTTCTAGAACTGTGACTGGCCCTAGGCCTGAATCTGCACACGCTCAGGCTGTGTGGGGGCCAAAGAGGAGCCACGGGGAGGGCTGCCCGTCCAAGGTCCAGGTTTATGGGGCTTCACGCTAGACATCTGTGGCGGCTAATGGGCCGCTCCAGTGCCGGCCAGACTTAGGAGTCTAGGGTAAGCTTCTGCCTGCGGGGCAGTGGGCAATCTTACTTCATGAATACATCAAAGAGAACAGGGCCTTGACCAGATACAATATTTTTAAACAACTCTCATGGAAGATTCCAGTGTCTGGGGACAGGGCTTGCTCCAGAGGCCCCAGAGGATACGCAGGATGAAGGTGCACACAGGGTGCATCCTGGGAGCGGGGCAGGTAGGGTCAACACAGAGGAAAGTGGGCGGGCTGGTGAGCCCGAGGACGCACGTCCTCCCTGGCCAGGAGGACCACAAGCCCAGAACCGAGCGCCCACGGGAGAGCCCTCCGTTCTAGTTGAGTTCATGGCCACAAGACATGGATTCAGGCCATGCCTGGATCTGCCCCGGGTCCTGGAGTGCTGAGACGGCTTCTCTTGACCCCTGGCAGACCCTGCAGGGCTGGAGCCCGGACCGTGCCACCCACTGGCCTTTGGGGAGATGGCATCGGGATCTGAACCTGAGAATTGGGGGCTTGGACTTCATTCTAGGTCCCCCTGGGCACAGGGTCCTGGAAGGGGGCAAGGTGCTCCGGCAGACCTTGGGCCCGCCCCGGTCTTCACCTCGTCTAGCTGTGTGGACGCCGGGGGTGCCTGGCTGGACGGGATTTGGATGAGCACTTCCTGGCTTGGAAGTTACCTTTCCAAGTCCTATTTGACCTGTTTCAGGGCCACAGGGCTGGGGGCCGGGTGCTGCCCACCAGCACCCCAGGGGATACACGGGGAAGCAGAGTTTGGAGCCAGGGTGCTACCCAGGAAGGAGGGCGCTTGCTTTTCTGCCAGAGGGGCAGTGCACCTAGCAGGTGGGGTGCAGGCTCAAGGCAGACCAGAGGGTGTCAGGTGGTCCTGGGCTCCTGTTGCCACCCAGAGGACCTACAGCTGAGTCACAGCCCCCTCCAGACCCTCCTTCCAGGAAGGGATGGCCCTCTCCATGGGAGCAGGGGAGGAAGAGCTAGCCGTGCCTGGGCTGCCCGCTCTGGGCTTCTCTTTAGGGCCTCCTCTCCAGGCCACACGTGCCCTGAGCCTCTCCCAGGCAGGAGCAGCCCCGCCAGCTCAGGAAGCCCAGCACCATCATGTCTAAGGCGCTCGCAGGGCAGCTTCTACAAGGAAAGCCATGGACACAGTCATCCCTGCATCTCCCCTCAACAATTCTGACCCGGGGGGAGGGAGCATTCACGGCCACCAGAACCCCACTGCCGCCCAGTGCGCACGCCCCGAGTCCCGGCCGCGGGCCCCACCTCGGCCTCCAGAAGGCCGCTGTAGGCGGGATTGGCCGTGCTTCTCCGCTTCCGCTCGTGCCGCTTGCTCTGGATTTCTGGAAGGCACAGGCACAGTAGTTCAGGCCCTTCCTGCCCGGAATCCACACACTTCCTCCCCGGCCCAAGCACGCTGGCCCTCCCGCCCGGCCGCGCTCCCTACGTGGGAACATGGTTTTCCTCAGAGAGGTCTGTGGAGCACGGAGAGCCAGAGGGTTTCTCTGGTGGCCTGTCTCCTTTAGTCCTTATTTTGGTACCGAACCCAGGGGCATTCTACCTCTGAGCTACATCCCGGCCCTTTTCCCTCCTTCCTTCCTTTCTATTTTTTTGTGGTACTGGGGATGGAACCCAGGGGCATTCTACCTCTGAGCTACACCCCCAGTCCTATTTTTTATTCTTTATTTTGAAACAAGGTCTCACTGAGTTGCAAAGGGCCTCACTAAGTAGTACTTGAGGCTATCTGTGAGCCACGATCCTCCCATCTCAGCCTCCCAAATGCTGGGATTATAAGCGTGCGCCACCACGCCCGGCTTATTTCTTAGTTTGATACAAGGTCCCACTAGACTCTTGCTGAGACGCTTGCTAAGTTGCTGAGGCTGGTCTTGAACCTTCAATCTTCCTGCCTCAGCCTCCCAAGAACTGGGATTACAGGCGTGTACCACCATGCCGGCCTGGCTTGTCTTTGGTGACAACTACCCACCCTCCGGCACTTGGAGTGGACCTCCCAGAAGGAAGTTCCCACCCGGATGCTGCCCTCTGCTGCCCACATCCTGAGACCAGCTGCTTCTGCCTGAGGCCCATCCCGCCCTCCCGCCTCCGCAGCTGGCCCCTGCGCTGCCGCCTTACCTTCCAGGTGTTCTGTGGTGACCAGGCCTAGCGCTACCATGAAGGCAATTTTCTGTGGGAAAGAAAGGACAGGCTGTCAACCCATACTTGCCCCTCTGCAGGCCCGGCCTCCCGGCTACAGTGCCAGGTGCCAAGCGCGTGCCCCGGAAACACCGGCTCACCACAGGGCAACCTGCTGGGTTCCCTGCAAACGCTGGAAAACACACAAGCGCAGGCTGGCGCGGCCACACATCCACACCACGGGCCCTTCCTGGTTTATTTCTATTTGATTTACCAATAACCAATCGCACACCCAGGAACCCACTGACCAGTCCATCCAGCTCCTCCTCATGACCGGCCGTCTTGGCCCTGGTATTCCATCCGGCCAACCTGAGCTTAGTAATTACCATTTTCTTGTGTTTTTCTATACACGTATATGCTTTCATCACCTATTTACGTATTCCCAAACGTGACAGTACTCGAGTTTGGCCTGGTTTTTTCCTTTACAAACAGCCCACGTTATACGCTGGGCGTGGTGGCGCACACCTGTAATCCCCGCGCTTGGGAGGCGGAGACAGGAGGATCGCGCAGGTTCGAAGTCAGCCGCGCTGGCTTAAGAGACCCTGTTTCCAAATAAAAATATAAAAAATAGGTCTGGGAGTGTAGTCCAGAGGTAGAAGGGCTTCCAGGAACCCCAGTACCACCAAAAAAAAAAAAAAACAAAAAACAGCCCACATTATGCCCAGCGCCCTGGGTGTCTCTTCAAAGCCCGTCCCCACGTGTGATCTTCCTGTCAGGTCAACTTCCCTTGTGTGGACAGGACAGAGACCACAGGTAAGATCATTCGCGGCACAGGAGATGGCAGCCATGCCTGTGAGACACGATGTTAGCGGAGCCGTGTAGAGCTGTGGAGCCAGCGTCCCGGGCTGGCCGTGAGCTCGGGACGCCCAGCCCAAGTCCCGCAGACACCAGGCTATGGGGCCCTGGCACCGGACGCAGGCGGGCAAACCGCAGGGCTCGGCACTTGCCAAAATGATGGACAAAAACGTTTCTCCCTCTGGGTATATCTTGTGAGCATGTTTGACCAATTTTCCTATTTTTGTGTGTGAACTGGGGGTGGAACCCAGGGACATTGTACCTCCAAGCTACACCCCCAGCCCTACTTTTAGTCTTTTCATTTCTGAAACAGGGTCTTGCTGAGTTACAAAGGGCCTGGTAGCCGAGGCTGTCTGTGAACCGCGATCCTCTGGTCTCAGCCTCCAGAATGCTGGGATTACAAGCGTGCCTGCCACGCCCGGCTTATTTTACCAATTTTCTATCTTTGACCGCTGACTTCACTTTGGGGGTGGCTTATTTATTTATTTCATGAGCTTTAGATCGCTAGGAAGTCGTGAGACGAGTCGAGAAGTCCCATCCATCCACGCTCAGTCCCATCGTCAACTGGTACATTCGTCCTAACTGAAACCCAACGTCGATGCCCAATTGCCCACTGAGGCCCGGACTTTATTTGGACTGTTTTGTTGTTTTTTTTCAGTACTGGGGATGGAACCCAGGGACACTGTACCTCCAAGTTACACCCCCAGCCCTATTTTTTATTCTTTATTTTAAAACAGGGTCTCAAAATAGTAGAGTTGCAAAGGGCCTCTCTAAGTAGCTGAGACTGGCCGTGAACCCGGGATCCTCCCGTCTCAGCCTCCCAAGTGCTGGGATTACAAGTGTGCGACACCACGCCCAGGTGACCGCTTTAGTTTTTACTTCCTGCCTTTCTCCTGTCCCAGGATCCCATGTGACATTCAGCCATCACATCTCCCGGGGTCTCCTAGGCGGTGGCCTACACGTCCCCTCCGTGGCTGCATGGGCACTGCCACCCGTCCTGAGCCTCAGCTCCCTCACTGCACCGCAGTGAGTCCTGCTGCAAAACCCAGGCCGCCCTGCAATTCCACCGACTGCAGGCCCGGGGCCCCAGCACACCGCAGGCCTGCCTGCCCGGCCTCGCCCTTCTGCTGCGTCCCTCTGTCCCCTTTGTTGTCTATGTATTCCTACAGCCGCCGCCTCCAGTCGCCCCGCACCCAGGAGGCACGTGCGGGACAGCGGAGGGCGCAGGCGCGGAAGCCGGGGACCTGGCGCGCTCCAGGCCCTACCGTGAGCCTCGGCCACTCCCCCGCTGCTCAGGACTTGGCTTGCCCTGCCTGGATTAGGGGCCTCGTCTCCCCGCCACAGGGACTGCGTGGGTGGACAGGACAGCTGTGCAAATGGCGTCCAGCATGTTCCCAGCGGGTGTGTAAGCACGGACCCTGTGCTCATGGTCCTGAGAAGCCACGACTTTTCTAGTTGTGACCAGAGCAACAGGCAGGTGTCCAGGAGGTTCAAGCCGGGCAAGCCCTAGCTCTCACTAGGAAGGGAGGGAAGGTCCTGCCGGGAGGATCTGACCCAAGGCACAGGAGGAGCGGAACACTCCAGCAGGTCCACACTGCCTCCCAAGAACCAAGAACCGCTGACTCCAGGGAAGGGCCCGCGGTGCGTATGCACAGCACGTTAAAACAAAGTAAGGGGGAAGAACGGAGGAGGAATGGGAGAACGTGGAGCCAGAGGGGCCCAGACCGCAGGCCACGGGCCGCACAGTCCTCCCCTGGATCCAGATCCCTCATCCCAAGCCCGAGGGCTGCTTAACAGAATGGCGTTATAATCCCAGGATGTGGGAGGCTGACACAGGACGATCGCAGGTGTAAGGCCAGCCTCGGCAACCTAGAGAGCCCTCAGCTACTGAGCAAGAGACCCTGCTTAAAAATAACAAAACAGGGCTGGGGTGTAGCTCAGTGGAAGAGAGCCCTGGTCCTCTCCCATTATACTCTCACGCACACACACACGGTGTTAAGGGTGCATTATACCTACACACGTCCTCTGGTGTGCTTTCAATCACCTCTCCACGACTTACGTTCCCAATACAACGTAAATGATTGTTAATACCGCGTTGTTTAGGGAGCAAAGATAAGAAAAAAAATGCCCACATGTTTGGGGCAGACACACAGTCCAAGCCTAACCACACAGCCCGGGAACAGACCGGAGGTGGAGGCTGCTGAACGAGGCCAGCCGGGGCAGGAGCAGCCGCGGGGGCTGAGCCCGCCTGCTCAGAGCGGCCTCTGCGCCTGGCAAGCTCAGGCTCTGTCTTTGAAACCTCCTGGAATCCTTGTCCTTTGGAATTGGAGAGTGAACCCAGGGGCTTTTGCTTCTGTGCTACGCCCCCAGCCCTAATTTCTTATTCTTTATTTTGAAACAGGGTCTCACCGAGTTGCAAAGGGCCTCACTAAGTAGTAGCTGAGACTGTCTGCGAACCATGATCCTCCTGTCTTGGCCTCTCAAATGTTGGGGTTACAAGTGTGCAGCACCATGCCCGGCTCGATTTTGTATTTTCAAGCATAGTTTCAGTAAGTTGCTGAGGCTGACCGCAAACCTGGGATCCTTCTGTCTCAGCCCTCCTTATAGGTGGGCACCACTGTGCCTGGCTTTGGCCCTCTTTAAAAAAAAATAATAAACTCCAACAAGGGGTTTCACACCAGGGTATGTCCCAATAGCAAATCCTACTTAAATGTTAACAGTGTTTACACTAATTGCGTAGTTAGATGTAATTATCCTAATTGTAAAAGCACACGATGACTGACAAAGGCACACTCTTGAGAGCACAAAGAATCCGCCAGGGACTCTTTCCAAGTGGCATGGACAGCGAACCTCAAGGGAGGACAGGGAGCCTCGGGCAGCAAGCCAGCCCGGGCCCGCCATGGGCACCGCGGGGTCGACATGGCCGCGGGACAGGAGGGCCCTCAGCCCGAGGCAGCTGGGGCCTGCGCCACAGAGGGAGACCTGGTTTACACCACACCGCAGCCTCGCCGTGACAACCCTGACGTGGGGTCTGGCTGCGAATCACTCAGGACCCTCCAGCAGCCTTCCCGATCCCGCTCACAGACAAGGACCCGGGCAGCACCTACCACACCGGGCGGGGAAGCAGGGCTGGTGGGACCGTCCCCCGTGGGTCTTGCCACCCTGCCCAGCCCCTGGCCTGCAGCAGAGCCTAGCTGGGCCTCCCGCGGACGTCCTACCTCGGGGCTCTCCTGGCTGGCAGGCCGGTCCTCTGTCCTGGTAGCCTGGGCTTCCTGAGACGGCTCCTCTGTGGGCGGCCGCGGCTCTGCTGAGCTCTCGGGCTGCGTCTGCACTTGAGGTTGAAGGATAATGACCTAGAAGATGGGGTGCAGGGGTGAGAGACAGAGGTGGAGGGCCAAGGAGGGAGGGAGGGCCTGGGAGGCTCAGGGGCACCGAGATGCCCAGTGCCCAGGGCCTGTGGGCAGAGGACCCGGGTTTAGGAAGCATGAAACTCTAGGCCCACTGCCCAGCTGTGTGGCCTTTGGGAGGCCACTCTTCCTCTTTAAGCCTCTGTTTTCTCGTGGATTAACCTTGAACACCCACACCCAGGCAGTTATGAAGGCCCAGGACAGCCTCCAGAAGCTGGAGCTCAAACAGAGGTAAACTGAGGCCAGGGCTCAGAGGCTTCCCTGCCTGCGCAGCAGGTTAGGAAGCTCAAGGGCCTGGATGCTCTGGTCGGCCTGGTGCACCCAGGCCACTGTGTCTGAAACTAGGGGACAGAGGGGGCCATGGCCTGCTTCCACACTGGCCCAAGGGTTCGGAGATCGGGGAGCTTCGGAGCCCACTCAGCCTGTCTAGAGCTCCGCCAGCCTCTCTGGGTGGGGCCTCCTCCTGTACTGCTCGGTTTCATTCGTTTATCTTGGACAGGGAATTGGAGGAAAAAGACTGTTTGTCTTTCATTGATCCCAGAAGAGAATTCACCAGGACAGCCAGCCAGGACCTGGCTCGGGCCAGAAACGACTTGTCTTTGTTTCTCTAAGAACACTCAGTGACTTTCTAGTGACTTTGAGGCTGCTAAGCACAAACTCAAAATGCAGTTTGCTTTTCTGTGGGATTCATGAAAACCCTTTGTTCTTCGTATAACATTTTTAAAACCCCAAAGTCAAGCTGGGCGTGGTGGCACACGGTTGTAATCCCAGCATTTGGGAGGCTGAGACCAGAGGATCATGGTTCGTGGACAGCCTCAGCTACTACTTAGTGAGGCCCTGTTTCAAGATAAAGAATTAAAAAATCGGGCTGGGGGTGTTGCTCGGAGGTAGAGTGCCCCTGCGTTCCACCCCCAGTGCCGCCAGGACAAAAACAAACTCAAAAGTCTATGGGAAAAG
Organism: Muscardinus avellanarius; assembly: GCF_963383645.1. Classification (NCBI taxonomy): domain Eukaryota; kingdom Metazoa; phylum Chordata; class Mammalia; order Rodentia; family Gliridae; genus Muscardinus; species Muscardinus avellanarius. The sequence goes on along the minus strand of NC_137797.1, from coordinate 5,133,692 downwards.
ATATGCTCCACTTGATGTTCAAGGGAAGATACATGTTAAGCTCTCCTGAAAAAATAAAAAGGGGGGGGGCAATTATCTTTAGCTGCCCAGCAGAGACAGGACACCCAGAGACCTGGGGAGAGGCCTCGGCTCTGTGACTGAGAATTCAGTGCTCAAAAAACAGGCACCTGCCGGGCGTGGTGGCACACGCTTGTAATCCCTGCGCCTGGGAGACGGAGACAGGAGGATCGCGCAGGTTCAAAGCCAGCCGCGCTGGTTCCAAATAAAATATAAAATAGGTCTGGGAGTGTAGCCCAGAGGTAGAAGGGCTCCATCCCCAGTACCACCACCAAAAACAAACAAAATAAACCAGGCACCTGCTTCACCGATTAGCGCAAACTGAGCAGTGTCCACAATGCGCACACCAAGTGCTGGCGTGGCTGCGCTGAACGTCTCCCTGCACCCAGCCTGGACCGGGCTCCCTGCTGTGCAGCCCCGCACCCCGGCTGTCACTGACCAAGGCCCAGGACAGCTTTCAGCTTGGGGGGGTCCTTCCAGGTCTCCACGGTGCGGGGCGGGCCCAGAAGCACAATCCTCCCAGAGTATATAAACGATGCAAGGACATAAGGTCACGGGACGGGGAAACATCGACATTTGGGCTGGGAAAATGGAAACTGACAGGACCCGAGCAAGAGCTGTGCCACCTCGGGAGGGTCGAGGGAAGGAGGCCTGGAAGGCTGAGTGGCCTGGGCACGGAGCTAGGGCACAGGGAGAGCGCCTCGGCCTCAGGTTCAAACCGTGGCAAGAAATCGCAGGGCATTTCCACCAGGCACCTGGGATGCAGAAGCGCCCTGACACCGGTGCCACCAGCAGAGGACCGTGAGCGCCGGGCTCTCCTGCAGCCGGGCACGACGACACACAGTCGAGAGCTGATTACTCCCCCGATAACGGGCCGCAGCAACTGAGCAATCACATACACGATTCATTCTTTCATTCATACTGAAGATCGAACCCAGGGGCATTCTACCTCTGAGCTAACCCCCCAAGTCCTTTTTTTATTTTGAAACAGGATCTTGCTAAGTTGCTGAGGCTAGCCTCAAACCTCTGATCTTCCGGTCTCAGCCTCCCAAGTACTAGGATTACAAGTGAATGTAATCACGTCCTGCTTGGACCAATTACTGTCTTTCCACTGGCATTTTTTTTTTCTCCCAGTACTGAGGATGAAACTCAGGGACATTCTACCTCCAAGCTATACCCCAGCCTTATTTTATATTCTTTATTTTGAAACAGGGTCTCACTAAGTTGCAAGGGCCTCACTAAGTAGTATAGCTGAGGCTGTCCCTGAACCATGATCCTCCTGTCTCAGCCTCCCAAATGCTGGGAGTCCAAGTGTGCACCACCACACCCAACTACCACTTCTTTTAAACACACAATCTGCTAGTGCCCTCATGGGTTCCTACACTGATCTGTGCAGTTGATAGCTTACGCACACCAGGCGGGCTGTGGCACCCCGCCCACCACCTCGGCGACCGCACCTCCATTCATCCGCACCACCCACTCCCTCAGTCATGGGGTGTGCCCATGCACCGCTCCCCTCCACACCAAATCGTTCTTGCTGCATCTCCATCCTCACCCCCTGACCACCAGCCTCTCTGCTACCCAGGCTCCTGTTGCTTGCTCCTAGGGTGTCCCCAGGCCGCGCGGCACCCACCTTGCTGTCGGCACTGAGGAGCAGGGGCTGCACTTTGACGGAGTCGCCGACCACGGGCACGGCGGCGCTGGGGGAGGTGGAGATGACGGCGTAGGCCACGCCGGCGCTGCTCAGGGCCGAGGTGATGGCGGCGGGCGCGGCGAGGGCCTGGGGCTGGCTGCTGGCCGTTGGCACATGGCTGACGGTGTTGTTGGCGGTGGGGAGGGCTGGGCTGGGGTTCTTAATGCTGACCACAGTGGCTTTCTGGAATGCAGGGGGCTGCTTGGGCGGCCGATCCCTGCCCGGGGTGACGGGGAGGCTATCTGGAATCAGAGTCTTTGGCCTAACCTGGGAGAAAGGGACAGGTGCGTGGTGAGACACGGACACACATGGACACAGAGGGCCAGCGAGGGCCAGCCGTGAGCACAACCAGCCCGGAGACCTGCCCAGGGCTCACCTGCCCTCGGTCCCTGCCTCCTCGCTCGGGCCTGCCCTGGCCACTGGCAGCCCTGGGGGAGCCGCTCAAGACTGGGCACCTTGGATGCAGGAGGCCTTTGCGTCCCCCCACCTCAGCACACGGGGCCTGCCCTCCCCTGCTAGAGGCCTTGCCATAGCCGGGCAGGGTGCCCAGCTGTGCTTGGGGACCAATATAGGAACCCCCAAAGGCTCCCACGGGCCTCTCCATGTCCCTGCCTCAGTTTCTCCCCCTGCACCCTACTCGTGGGTGCTTTCTCTCTGGCATTTGCCTCCCCTTTCTTCCTGTAGCATCTTCCCAGCATGAGGGGGGAGTTTCAAGCAGCCCCTCCTCCAGGGAGTCTTCTCGGAACCCCACCCCGGGGTGCGATGGACTGCCTCCGAGACCTGACCCTGAGTACCCGCCACACAGAGCCTCCTCGCAGAACCAGCCCCCTGGTTCAGCTGCTCCCTTGAGACTCTCAGCATGGATGAGGGTCCAGGCAGCTGCCTCGCGGTGCCCTGGAGCCAGGGGCATCTGTCCACCCCCACAGCCAGGACAGGACGGTCATCTCTGTGCCCATGGCCCCTGGGCAGGGATGGTGCGTATAGCAAGTGCTCAAAGCCGAGTGACCGATGCTAAGGTCAGTAGTCACTGGGTGCTTGCTGCGCCCCAGACACGGCATCAGCGCCGAGGCCCCTCTGGGTCAGCGATAAGCAGGTGCTGCGGGAGCAGCCTCGGCCTGGAGGGCCAAGGAGCCGGGTGACTCCAGAACCTGGAGCCTGTGGGGCGTGGCCTAGACCACGGCACCTTCCGCACCACATACAAGTGAGTCACCTCGGCTACCCTCCAACAGCCAAAAACAACCACCAGGTCGTGACTCAGAACAGAAGTTAACCACTCAAGAAACTGCTTGTGAGGCGCGTGGGCAGTTTCTGCTCTGTTCTAGTCTAGCCTAGCTATGCCATTAAAAAAAAAAAAAATTCAGGTCATGATCCACTAAACTGATCTTGTAATATTTCTCTCCCTCCTCTTTCTTTTTGTACTGGGGATTGAACCCAGCGGCATTCTACTCTGAGCTAGACCCCAGACTGATTTTATTTCTTATTTGGAAACAAGGTCTCGCTAGTTTGATATGAGTCTCTATGTGGTAAGGCTGTCCTACAACCTGCAACTCTCCTGTCTCGGCCTCCCGAGCGCTAGAATTACAAGCGTGCACCACCGTGCTCCGCTTGGTCTCAAAATTTCTCGCTGCGTACACAGCCGTATTCCACACCACGAAAAGCCTGGTGCAGTGTGTCATGGGAAGGGAGGAGGAGGAGGGCCACAGGGCGGAGCTGCGAGCTGGGGACGGCCTGGCCCGGGCCGCGGGATGCTTACCTGAGGTAGCACTGGCGCTCCTTGCCCGGCCAACCTCTGCAAGGAGCTGACCTGAGGACCCGTGACAGGCACTGCGGTGATGGCGCCCGAAGCCTGCAAGACACAGAGGCCCTGAGCTGGGGCTGGCCCGCACACAGCAAATTCCATACTATCACTGTTTGTAATCACAAGAGTCATCTTTAAGAAAGTTGGGGGACCAGAGAAAGGATGCCACTGACCAGAAATCACGCTACCTTGCACATAAGCTTTTGTGTGGGGTTCTGGGCATGGAACCCAGGGGCATTCTACCTCTGCGCTCCATCCCAGCCCTTTTTATTTTGAAACAGAATAAGTTACTGCATGCTGGACTCAAATCTGTGCTGCTCCTGTCTCAGCCTCCCAAGTACCCAAGCTTCCTTTTTTAAGTTTTCATATGGTTAGACAGAACTTTGTAACCTGTTTTTCCATTTTTATGCAGGACACACACATGAGATTCTTTTTTTTTTTTTTTTTTTTTTTTGGTGGTACCGGGTGTGGAATCCAGGGGCATTTTACCTCTGAACTATACCCCTAGCCCCACCCCCACAAAATATGTGTGTGTGTGTGTGTGTGTGTGTGTGTGTGTGTTACTGGGGTTCCTGGAAACCCTTTTCCAGGCTACACTCCCAGACCTATTTTTATATATTTTTTAATTTGGAAACAGGGTCTCCTAAGCCAGCGTGGCTGGCTTCGAACCTGCGCAATCCTCCTGTCTCCGCCTCCCAAGCGCAGGGATTACAAGCGTGTGCCACCATACCCGGCCCTAGCCCTATTTTTTATTCTTTGAGACAGGATCTCACTGAGTTGCAGAGGACCTCACTAAGTAGCTAGTTGAGGCTGTCCTCGAACCGTGATCCTCCTGTCTCAGCTTCCCAAATGTTGGGATTACAAACATGTGCCACCATGCCCGGCACACACATGAGATCTTCGGATGCCACTGTAATAGCTACGGAGTCTTTCATAAGGCAGACATGAGAGTATTTCCTTAATCCCACTCTGCTCCCTGCACTCAGGAGCTTCAGTATTAATCCCACTCCTCCAATTGATAAGCATTGCTGTAGGTCTATCCCTGTGGATAAAGTCACTGCCATAAAACAGAGTATTTTCCTAGAAAAGAGTCTGAAAACAGGAATTAATGAGTCAAAACATAGGAAAGTTTTTCAGGTCTCAGATCTCAGCGCGGGGAGTGACCAGAGAGCACAGCCTTTGAACCCAGCACCCCATGTGGGACTCTCCGGCATGTGACGGATGACCAACACAGCACAGGTGGATACTGGGGTGGGGAGATAAGAGGGGATATCCTTCAGGGACTCTGGGCCCACACAAGTACAGCCTATGTGTTTTGGGGTGCCTACCTCTATGTTCTCCTTCTGTGGGAACCACCACTATCCAAGACCCTGGTGGCGGAACAATTCTACATGGCCATGTTTGTACCCCATGAATCTGCCTGACTGGGCAGAGGCACCCCTTTCTCAGAGCCAGCCAAACCATCGGTGGCCAGCAACCAGTAAGATTCTCTCTTACATTCAGATGTAAAACGTCTTCACAGAATGTTAGCAAATCAATTCCAACAACAATGGAAAGGACAATACAGCAAGAGCAAGCTGAACCTATCCCAGCAGGCAAAGCCACAACATCCGTGGAAAACCAGTTGATGTAATTCCCTGTAAGGACACTGAAGAAGAAAGAGGCCGAGAAAGATGTTAGGACCAATAAATGAGGTCAGCAAGACTGTGGGATACAAGAACAACATACAGAAAGCAACTGTATCTTTAAAAAAGTTATACCCCATTTGCAGGAGCATTAAAAAAAAAAAAAAAAAACAAGATTCAAGGATAAGTCCAACAATAGCCATGAGACTTATACACTAAAAACTTCCAAATACCACTGAGAGACCTAACTAATGAAAGAGATATACTATATCCATGGATCAGAAGGCTCCATTTTGTTAAACTGTCAAGTCTCCTCAAGTGGAACTAGAGATTTAAAACCACCCCAATCAAAATTATTTTTTAAGGAATTGACAGTTTGAACACACATACAGAATCATAAGACTTAAATACCCCAAACAACTCTTAAGCAAACAGAAACAATGACTATAGAAAGGGAAAGACTGATACCACCTTAGGTTGCAATCTGCTATGAAGTCACAGGAGTCACATTCTGGTGAAACTTGCATAAAGATGCAAAAGTAGATTACGTTGGAAGAGGCCCAACCAGACACGCGCACACACGCGCACACACGCGCACACGCACACACGCACGCACACGCAGTCAATTAATCTGAACTACAGCCAAACATATGGAGTTAATTTTCTGCAAAGACTGAAAAGACTATTTGGTACAATACAGTCTCCTCCAAGGGTGTTGAAACAAGGAGAGACTTGTATTCTAAAAACAGAACAGAACTTCAATTCATACCTCACACCATAAAAAAAGTAAATAACAGCTGGGCATGGCGGTACATGCTGTAATCCTAGTACCTGAGTGCAGCCAGCCTCAGTAACTTAGCAAGGCCCCCTCATAACTTAATGAGATTCTGTTTCAAAATAAAAAAGTCAGGCATGGTGGTCCATGCCTGTAATTTCAGTAGTTGGGAGGCTGAGACAGGAGGACTGCAGGTTCAAAGCCAGCCTCAGCAAGTCAGTGAGGTTCTCAGAAACCTACTGAGACCCTATTTCCAAATAAGAAATACAAAATAGGGCTGGGGGAGTAGCTTGGAGGTAGAATACCCCTGGGTTCAATCCCCAGTATCACAAGGGGAAAATAAAAGACTTGTATCTAGAACCCAGGAAATAACTCTAAAATTCAACCTGAAAACAAATGACACTTTTTAAAAAATGAAAACAAAAACAGATATTCACTAAAGAAGAAATACAGAAGCCGGACGTGGTGGCTCACACTTGTAATCCCAGCATTCGGGAGGCTGAGACCGGAGGATCATGGTTTGCGGACTGCCTCAGCTACTTAGTGAGGCCCTGTCTCAAAATAAAGAATAAAAAATAGGGCAGGGGGTGTAGCTCAGAGGTCGAATGCCCTGGGTTCCACCTCCAGACCAGCAAAAAACAAAAAACAAAACAAACAAAAATAGAGATAATACAGCAATTACATAAACTAGACATCATTCAGTATTTGCAAAGGACTATTTATTTTTCATAATTTAATTACCACAAGATACCACCACACATCTACTCAGATGGCTAAAATAAAAAAGGCCGACCAAATCAAGTGTTGGTAAGGATGGAGAGCAACTAGAACTCTCTTCAGCTACCGCTGGGGACAACCACTTTGGAAGACAGTAGTATTACTATATGTCAATTATACTTCAACAAAGCCGTTAAAAATAAATTCCCAGAAGGGCATGGTGCACGCTCGTAATCCCAATACTTGGGAGGCTGAGTTAGGAGGATCGCGGGTTTGCAGATGGCTCAGCAACTTACTGAGACCCTCTGCAACTTAGTGAGACCTTTTTCCAAAAAAGAATTTTAAAAAATAGGGCTGGGGGTGTAGCTCGGAGGTAGAATGCCCCTGGGTTCCATGCCCAGTACTGCAAAAAAAATTAAAAATCCCTTCCCTATTTCCCCCTCATCCAGTATCTGCCCATCCCTAGAATGAGCAGATCTACCCCCAAAGGGCTGGTCAGAGGGCTTCCGGCCCCGCGAGCCGCGGAGCCGCTTCTCTGCTTCTGCTCCCCTCTCTGCTGCCCACCCTGAAGTTCAAAGCTCAGAGAGGCGCGCGTCCTTCGAGCTGGCGCTGGCCTCTTGGCCTGGCCAAGTCACCTCTGCTGAGCTGGAACTCACTCGGGCGCCGGTGTGAGTGGCGCTTGATTCACGGCGTGGAGAGCACGGAGACCAGACTGGGCTGCGCACGGAGGAGGCTTCTGTCCCCACGCTCCTCCCCTGGGCACTTCTTTGGCTCTCCTGTGTGTCTTGTGAGCACAGCACCAGTGTTCTGAGCCTTTATTTCTTTTCTTTACTTTTTTTTTTTTTGGGGGGGGGTACTGGGGATGGAACCCAGGGGCATTCTACCTTCAAGCTACACCCCAGCCCTATTTTTTATTCTTTACTTTTTTTTTTTTTTGGTGGTACTGGGGGTGGAACCCAGAGTCTTTCTACCTCCAGACTATATTCCCAGACCCATTTTTTTCTATTTTATTTGGAAACAGGGTCTCACTAAGTTGCTGAGAGCCTCACTAAGTAGCTGAGGCTGGCGATCCTCCTGTCTCAGCCTCCCAAGTGCGGGGATAACAAGCCTGCGCCACCACGCCCAGCTTTTATTCTTTATTTTAAAACAGCTGAAGCTGTCCTCAAACCATGATCCTCCTGCCTGAGACTCCCAAATGCTGGGATTACAAGCGTGCGCCACCACGCCCGGCGGGCTTGAGCCTTGATTTCTGATCAGGGCTGGCCCTCTTTCCTGACTTGGGACACGGTGACCCCCGTCCACCCACTCAGAGAGGGACAAAGCGGGAAGCCAGGGTAGGGCTGGAGCTGCGGAGCCCAGGGGCAGCCAAGACAGGAGAGCTGCTTCCGCCTCGTGCTCAGTACTCAGTTACCAAGAAAGAAACACAGCCACGTCAGGGATCGCGGCGCGCACCTGCAGCTCATGGCTCCAACAGCACCGCCGCCTGCTGCTAACTCACCTGCAGACTCTCAATTGAAGTAGCACTGGACTGCAACCCCCCCCACAGCTGTGTGGGTGCCGCCGCCTAGGCACCCGCAGCTCTTTAGGGTGCACCTGCTGTGGGGTGCCTCTGAACGCAGACTCCCCTGCGCCTTGGGAATCCAGGGCCGCACGCCAGGCCCCAGGGACCTGACGATTCCGAATCCAAGCACAGTCCCCGAGCGGGGCCCCTCCCCAGCACGGTTCCCCAGCAAGGTGGGTTTCCTCCCGGGGGGGGCCCAGTGCCCTTCCAGGGACTGTCTGCCCCTCCCCCTGAAGGCTCACCGGCTTGGGGTGTTCCCCACTCGATCTCCGTCTCTCTCTGCTCCAGGGCCTACCCGCCAAGTGCGCTCTTTCACGTCCTTAAAAACCTCTCATTAACAAGCTGAAGAGACATTTTCTCCAGCGAGGCTAACCTTTCTGCTGCGCCTCGAAATTTATCGATAGCAGCAGCAACAATCAACTCAGAGGTCGTTTCTCGAGCACCAGATCGTTTACGGCCACGCTTTCATCAAGATGAACGACTTCCGATGACTGCCTTTACAGCTCTGAGCATTTTAATAAGGAAAAAAAGGCTCATAAAAGTCAAAGATAACTTCCCAGTCCCCTGCATTAACTGAGCCCCGCGGGCAGCCCAGAAACACAGGAGACAGGTGCCGGCGCTGTGTTCTCCCAGGGCAAAGCCGCTCACAGCTTCGGAAACCCGCCTTCGGAGACAGAGAGGAGTGAGACAGATCCTGGACCTGTCACCGCCACGCGAGGCCACCCAGGGCTCGTCACTGGTGCGCTCATCCACAGGCACGCGAGGACCAACATGGCTTCAGCCCCGGGACGCTCACCAATGGGGCTTCTAGGACAGCAAGAGCAGGGTCCTGAGTTCCTGCTCCTCCAGTGGGTCACCATCCGGGACAGCCCTCGCTGAGCTGACGAGGGCCAGGACCCTGGCTTCTCACAGCCACAGCGTGCCCGCCTCTGCCCAGCTGAGAGAGGAGTGGGCAGGCAGCTCACAGGAAGGTGGCCTCCCTGTCTCCCCTTAGGCCCGCCGAGGCGCTGTGCACACAGCCACCGAGTATGGACATTTCATTGCTTCTGGGGCTGCAATTTTCCTCGCATCTTTCCAGAGTCATCGTGATGTGCAGCCAAGATAACAAGCAGGCCCTAACATCAAAAGTGCTAATAAATACTAATAGAACATTAGCACCACATTCGCTGTCGTGTGGGACCAGCTTATTATTCACAGATGAAACCCAACCGCTGCCTTTACACTGTCTGGAGCGAACGCGCCCCTCCTGCTCTGCTGCTGCTGGCAGCCGGGTGCTCGGCACCTCGGAAACCTTGCTTCTGCTCCCTCAAGCCCGAGCCTCCACTAACCCCAACTTGTCCATAAGGAGCCGTCGGGGGCCAGCTGGACCTCGTATGAAAACCCAGAGAAACACTGGCCTCTCCAGTCGACGGGGTCACGGCCACGGAGGGCGCAGCCCAGCAATGGCAGTGGGAAGAGACCATCTGGCTGACGCGTGCATTCTGACCCCCTGATCGTCCATCTCCAGAGCAGGATTGTATAAGCGCTGCCTTCTCCGTCACAGGCTCAGAGGGGAGGGCAGGAGGCCTCTGGCCCAGAGTACGTTAAAAGCTCCCCTTAGAAGCGTGGTGGCCCACACTTATAATCCCAGCACTGGGGAGGCAGAGACCAGAGGATCACGGTTCACAGACAGCCTCAGCTACTTAATGAGGCCCTTCGCAACTCAGTGAGACCGTGTTTCAAAAATTCAAAGACGAAAAATAAGGCTGGGGGTGTAGATAGGAGGTACAACACCACAAGAAGAAACAAACATGCTCCCAGGAAGAACACACAACCACTGCATCAAGAGAGGAAGAGCAGGGCGCCCTGCTGACCTGAGGGCCCAGCTGCTGCTGGGAAGCCGTGGTCAACAGACATGAAGACCAGCAAGCCCAGCCTGCCGTTCCCCTTCTGATCGCACGCCCGGTGACCTTGCGCAGGGCGCAGGGGCGCCTGCATCTGGGAAGGCTGGGAGCAGCAGGACCATCCCTGGGCCGGGGAATGGGCTGCGGCCAGAGTGAGCCAGGCCGGGTCACGTCATCAGGAGGTCGAACCCCGGTGGCCATGCATGCCCCACCTGGTACTCCCTGGTAGTGAGCCCTGCAGGACCACGTGTGGGGTAGCAACATGTAGCCATGCATGGTACAAAACCAGGGGAGAGGCAGGGAGGGGCGCAGAGGACACCCATTCCTTCCATTAATGATTTAGCCCTTGGGAAAAACGGTCAGAAGCAATTTGACAAAAGGCCCATGCTATTCACTTGGGTGGAGAGCATACGGAGGTGTATTATCATTCCCTTTGCACATTTTATAATTACAAAATAAGCTCAAAAGCAGGCAGAGGCACAGCTCTGTAGAGAGCAGGGAACAGGGAGGCATCCAGGAAGAGGTGGGGTCTGAGCTGGGCCTGGAAAGCCATCCTGGAAGGTTCCCAGAAGCAGTCAGGGGCTCTGGGAACTGCGGTGACACCTTAGCAGGTCAGCGGGCCAGGCTGCAGCGGCTGAGTGCAAGCCGGGCAGGGCCTTCCGGGCAGGCAGCAGTGGGCTCTTGCTGGACGCTGGCCGGATGCTCACGGCTCCAGGGAGGAGCACGGCAGGGAGCACGCATGCTCCACCATGGAGCTGACGGTGTGTGGGCCTCCATGTCTTGTCCTACCTGCTTTCTCCTGGGAGGCTGGGAGGAGCCCAGAGCAGGGCAGCTCCCGAGAGTCCACAAGGTGAACCATGGGATGAGGACATGTGGCTGCTGTGGCCTGCAGTCCTGGTGACCCTGACCCAGCCCTGGCCGGCTGCAGCAGGATGCCCAGACACTTAACCAACTGTAGACGCCCCCACAGGGGCCACTCTCAATCAGAGTGTGCCAGAGAACACAAGTGACTATTCCACGCTGACATTTAAGACACACTTTCAGCGGCCCTTGGAGTTGCAAAGTGGCTTAATTAACTCGAAAGGATGTGATTTTATGCTATTGAGTTGGAAACACACACTCTAAATGGCAGGACGGATGAAGGATGGGCTGTGCCTGGGGGGCGGCCATGGTCCTGACAACCGCGGGGTGGGATGGGGGTGTTCTGGAAACTTCCGCGCAGACTCGGCAGCCTCTGGAGTCACAAGGCTGCACAGCAGGAGCCCACTGACCAACTCAAACATCAGGGACCCATCAATGCCAATGCAAGGTAAACTGGTCTCCGGAAGACGACAGCCTCGACGCCAGTGCCCAGCGGGGCCTTCTGCCCAGTGGCACCCACCCGCCCACCGAGGAGGCAACGCCTACGGCCAGCCCTAGGTTCCACCCCCAGGGCCTTGACGGGCATGACTGCATTTGCTGGGAATGCCAGTGCCGAGGGGCCGGGGGGGACAGACCAGAGAAGCAAGCGGCCGGTCCTCAGGGTGCTGAGGCAGCCATCCCCGAGACTCGGGGCGAGGGGTGGGAGGACGTGCCTAGTGTGCCTCCTCCCATCTGTCCCTGGAATGACATGACAAAGTGCCCTCCTGAAGGGGGCAGCTGGGGGACTCCCCCCCAGAGAGGAGAGAGGCTGCCTCCCTGGACCCGAGGACAGAAGTGAGAGCAATGGGGGTGCCGACTCATCTCCGTGTCCTCAGACTGCCATCCACCTCACCCAGCGACCTGGCTCAGGGACGCAGGAGTGTCTGCACCCACCCTTCGGTGAGAGGCCCCCACCTGGGTCCCCGGACCCGGAGCAGCCGCCATGGCCAGGTGCGACCCCAAGAACAAACCAGGGTGGCCCCAGGGCGACACCGCAGACTCCCTGCCCACTCTCCTCCAGCCCCTCACTGCCAGCAGTCACTCAGAAACCCCGATCCCGCCTCCTGCTCATCACCTGTCACCCGGCCCCTCCATCGCCTGAACCCAGCTCAGGGGGCGCCCATGAGTGCCAGCACCATGGAAGCTCAGGACAGCCCCCTCCAAGCCCCTCTGTCTGGAGAGGCCTCAGGCTCAACCGCTTGCCCCAGGGAGAACCTTGGTGGATGCAGGCCCTCCTCTGAGAACTCGGGAGCCTCCCGGGTTGCTGGCATGTTTTGTCTTGGTCTGGGTGTGGTCACTTGAGTAGACATTTGTCAGAATCTGCTCAGCTGTGAGGCTTTCACTGGAAGAAACTTGCATCTCAGTTTTTACATGGCCCTCCCTTTGGGGAGGGAGATGCCCATGTCCCCTCGCTGAGGCTGGTAGGTCCTCCAAGGTCTGGTGTTCAGAGGTGGGGCTTTGGGAGGCGCCTGGTCAGCAGGACAGCCACTGACGGCCGAGTGGACCAGCAGGAGGTGGGGTCCAGCTGGAGGAGCAGGTCCTGGGGCGTGCCTAGAAGGGCGTACCTTCCCCGTCCTTCCTCTCTCCCCTGCTTCCCGCAGCTCTCCACCATGCCCTCCGCCAGTGGAGCCAGCCCAACACGGATGAACCTCTGACGCCCTGAAGTTCAACATAAACCTCTAAGTTGTGCCAGGGATTCGGGTCGCAGTGGTGGAAAGCCATCTAACATACCTCCATGATGTGGGAAGACAAGCCTGCGGGGCCCCAGGCCAAACCTCGTCCTGCCGCGTTCTCTCTTCAGTCTCATTAGGCTTTAGGTGAAGAAACACACACACGCACACGCACACACGCGCGCACACACACACACACACACACACACACACACGCACACACGACCCCACCCACGCCCGGCACACTTTCAGAATCCACAGCACTTCAGGCAAAGGTGGGCCTGTGGGTGGCCCCGGGGCCCCCTGAGCAAGCTGTGTGCGGATGGTCTGTGCTGCGGTAGTTGAGGCGTTTAGCGGGTGCAGCTTGGAGGTAGAATGGCCCTGGGTTCCTTCCCCAGTACCACACACACAAAAAAGTAAAACCTTAATTACATGTTGAAATGATAATAACGTGGACATGCTGAGTTACATAAGATATATTACTGAAATGGATTTAGTCCGTTTCTTTCTACTTCTTTTAAAGGACTGAGGGGGCAGCGTGCAGGAGGGTTTCCAGAGGCGACAGGCGTGTTCTGTACCTGCATTGGGTGTGTTACTTGGTGTGTGCATCTGTCAAAACTCATCAAATGCCACAATTAAGATCTGTGAATACCAACGTATGTAAATTATCTCTCAGAAGAATACATGGTTTAAAAGGCAGGAGCTCCAGCTCCAGTGTCACGGGAAGGTGGGATGGGGTGGCTGCGGAGCCCCGGGGGCAGACCCCAACACTTTAAGTGGCTTCAAGCCATTTGAATAGAACCAATTCTCCTGCCATGTCAATCAGGCCAAAAAATAAGGGCCACGTCCAGGATGGGACCCAGGACTGGGACCGGGATCAGGACCAGGAAGATTTCTGGGTAGCACTGGGCTCAACGTGGACTGTTATACGAATAACATGCCCTTATATGCAATAACGTGCACAGGGTCTCAGTGATTACCAAGAGAATGTAAAGGTTACTCAGATATGCATGGAAAGCACCAGAACCACAGGAGAGGGGGAAGCGGCCGAGGGCTGAGAAAAATGTAGGACTTCTGGAAACCCCACTCCACCTCCCAGGCTAGGCAGTGTGCGAACCCACCAAGCAGGCAGCCATCGGTGGCACCACCCGCAGCAGCCATCAGTGGCAACACCCACAGGCAGCCATCGGTGGCACCACCCGCAGGCAGCCATCGGTGGCAACGCCCACACAGGTGCAAACCCACCACCTCCTGCCAAGACCTGTGAGGCCACTGTACGGAGAGTAAGCTTGGAGACAGTTCTCATCGGTCCCTGTCAAGATTAAATAAGACGAGAAAGGCACTGGCCCCCAGCAAACACCTCCCCTCAACTCCAGGCGCATCCCAGGAGGGGCTGGCAGCTGGCGCACTGTGAGTAATGGTGGCACCAGGAGGGATGTTGCCGGGACTGTGGGGCCCACACAAACTTGCAGTTACATTGCAGGACAGAGATATGAAGATCGTCCCATCCTGGAAAAGCTCACAACCAGGGCCTGAGGGGCTGGGGTGAGCCGCGGCCGTCCTGAGCCTGTTTCCCCATCTGTGACGGAGCAAGGGTGTAAAAGCAGAGGTGCCCGAAGCCTCGCCAGCCTTGCCATAGCAACGAGCGCAGGCACAGCAACGGCCACTGGACGGTCCCTGGGGACTGCTGGAGGGGCCGCGGGGGCCCAGCTTTCAACCCCTGGAATCCATCTTGGATATGAAACGGGCCGAAGTGTCCAGAGAGGAGCAAGCGCCCGGCCTGGCCAGACAACGGGAGGGGCCGGCGGTGAGGCCAGCGCCCCGCGGCACAGGGACCCACGGGGGCTGAGGGTGTGCCCTCCTGTGGGTTCCTGGAGTCACGCTTCTCCACACCGCACCCTGCTAAGTAACCCTGCCTGCATTTTAAGAATCCCACAAAACCCCTAGATGCCAGCCCCCACAGGATGAGGCAAGCCCCTTGTTTTCAGTACCCGTTTCAGGGCGTCCCGGCCCGCATAGGTGCCCTGCCCATGGCCACCCACGCTCGGTGCCACACTCTGTTTCAGCTGCCTGTTCCATTCTCACTCGTGCTGTGTGTGTGTGTGTGTGTGCGCGCGCGTGCGCACACACACACGCGCGAAATACTGGGGATGGAACCCAGGGGCCTTCTACCTCCAAGCCACACCCCCCACCCCTATTTTTTTATTCTTTATTTCGAAACAGGGTCTCACTGAGTTGCAGGCCTCACTAAGTAGCTGAGGCTGTCCGCGAACCGCGATCCTCCTGTCTCAGCCTCCCGAATGCTGGGATGACAAGCGTGCGCCACGCCCGGCTCCCTGCTGCTATCTAAACACCTGCCGCACAGACTTGGAGGGAGGGAGGGTTGCTGCAGCTCCCAGCCTCAGGCCCTACAGGGCTGGCTTTGATCATGGTGGCAGGGCATGGGGGCCGGGGCGCAGAGTGAGAGGAGGCGGCCTGGGACACACACAGGCCCCAAGGTCACACCCCACCTGCCTCGGTGCCCACCCGGTAAATCCATTCAAATCACCCATCAGTAGGCTTCCCCACCGAGGAGGCAGAGCCCTCACGACTCAATTCTTTCACCCTGGAACGCGTTTGCAGTCATGCATGAGCTCGTCCAGGGACATCCTAGAGCCAAGCCTCACCGCTTCTAAAAGACAACAGCAGCCGGGCGCGGTGGCACACACGTGGAATCCCAGTACTTGGGAGGCTGAGACAGGAGGATCGCAGGGTCGAGCCAGCCTCTGCTATTTAGTGAGGCCCTCTGCAACTTAGTGTTTCAAAGGAAAGGATAAAAATAGAGCTGGAGGGGTAGCTCGGAGGTAGAAGGCGCCTGGGTTCCATCCCCAGTTCCATGAATAGAGGAATAACTAAGTAAATGATGACACCCACCAGGCACCGTGGCTGTTTATAATCCCAGGATTTGGAGGCTGAGACAGGAGGATCACAGGTTTGATCTCCAGTAGGGAGCAAGTAGGGAGACTCTCGTCAACCTACAGAGACCCTGTTTCAAAATAAAAATAAAAGCGGGCTGGGAGTGGTGGCGCACGCTTGTAATTCCCGCGCTTGGGAGGTGGAGTAAGAGACCCTGTTTCCAAATAAAAAGTATAAAAATAGGTACTGGGAGTGTAACCCGGAGGTAGAAGGGTTTCCAGGAACCCCAGTACCACACAAAAAAAAAAGCAAAAATAAAAGCGGGTCGGGGTGTAGCCTGGAGGTAGAAAGCCTCTGGGTTTAATCCCCAGTACTTCAAAAATAAAATAAACCATAACATCAAGGCACCTGGTTCTTTCCCTCAGAGCCTTAAGTAACGGGAAGTCCCTGGCAGTGACGGCAGCAGGCCTGGCAGCCCCGTGCACGCAGCGCATACCTGTCACCCTCAGGCCCAGGCCGCCTGCCCCTGCCCCTGCCTTGCTCCTGGAGGTCGGGCCCTGTGTCAGACCGGCCCGGCTGCTGGAAGCCACTGGTTCTATACAACTGAGCTGGTGAATTCTGTGTCACCCTGACTAAACCACAGGGTGCCCTGACTCCTGGCCGAGCATTACTCTGGGTGCCTGTGAGGGGGCGTCTGGATGAGATCAGGGTACCTGGCAGGGCCCAGAGTGCACAAGAGCTTGCCTATCAGGGCTGGGAGACAGATGGCCCTGGGCTGCACCTGGGCATGCGCAGAGAGTGAGGATGTACCCATTCTGGTCCAGTGCCAACAGATTTTAGTTTTGTTTTTACCCAAAAAAGGGACTGTTATGAAGTCACTGTGGGCTGGGTCTGAGGACCCCACGATGGAGCGACCTACTGTCTTCCCAAGCCGCCCTCCTTGTCCCTGGGGCCATCCCCAGTAAATAGGGCTTCAGGGCCAAAGGAGAAGAGATGAGGAGGTGCTCACTATGGCCACGCACACCATCGTTTTCCCTGGAGAACTGGAGCCCCCACCAGGGCGGGCAAGGAGCAGCCAGGGACTTCCAGGAGATCAGGGTCACAGGCTCCCAGGAGATCCACCTCTGACCCCGCTTCCCTCCCCGTCCCACAGGACCAGCCACACAGAGCATTCTCAAAATACTACCATTGCGAGCCCTCAGAGCGCATGGGTGCCTGTGTCCCGGGCACCCTCTCCAGCCCTGACTGCGCCCTCCAGTGCTGACCTCGGCCCCAAGGGCTGGGCGCATGTCAGGGATGGCAGGTGAGCAGGGGGCACAGGGCTGCCGGGAACAGGAGCCGACCGTCCACCTGACCGAGCTCACACACAGCGGTGGTGAGCACACACAGACTCCACGTGCTCGTGTTTTAGTTTTGGTGCTGGGAATTGAACCCAGGGTGTCCACCTCTGAGCTACACCCCCAGCATCCCCCCCCCTTTTTTTTTGAAACAGGGTTTTGCTTTGTTGCTGACGCTGGCTGCAAACCTGCAATCCTCCTGTCTCTGTCTCCAAAGTACTGGGATCCCAGGCTGTGCCACCATGCCCGGTTCAGACATTTATAGTACACAGGTAGAACTCTGGTGGATGAACTTGAATTTGCTTATTTCCTTCCTTCCTTTCTTCTTCCCTCCCCAGAGAGAGAGAGACTTTTTATAATACCGGATAGTTCTTATGGCACTGAGAATTTAACCCAGAACCATTCTACACCTCTGAACTATACCCCCAGCTTTTTACTTATTTGATTTCTATTGTTTATTTATTGTGGTGCTGGAGATGGAACGCAGGGGCATCCTACCTCTGAGTTATACTCCAGCCCTATTTTTTTTTTTTAATTTTGAAACAGGGTCACAAGGCAGATGAGAGTCTTACTACTTGCTGAGGCTGTCCTTGAACCTGCTATCTTCCTGTCTCAGCCTCCAAAGTACTGGGATTACAAGCATAAGCCACCAGGGCCATCTTACTTTATTTTATTTTGAAACAGCATTTCACTAAATTACAAGTGCTGGCCTCAGACTTGCAATCCTCCGGTCTCAGATTCCCACGTACTGGGATTGCAGGTGTGCGCCGCCAACCCAGCTTCACGTCACATTAACTGAGGCCCCAGCCTCTTTGTTAACTATTATCTCCCCACCCCCAAGTCCACCACGGGGAGACACGCTCAGCAGTCAGCCTGCGCTTCCTACGCAGGCCGGGCATCCACCCCATCCTGTCCGGCCCGCCCCAGGCCCCACAGCGGCCACGTGTGCACCAGCTCGTCTCCTGCAGTGGGAGGCCTGGTCACTGGGCGGCAGAGGCTCCCTTATTCCACCTCTGATCTGCAGCCAAAAACAGCGGCCCTGACTCCACAGGAGAAGAATTCCACTCTTTGTGGCTGAGCATTTAAATGAACCATTTATGCTAATTTCACCTACAGGGGTTAATAACTACATGTTACAGAGAGATATCTCCCAGGGTGAGATCTCTAGAGAAAAAATCTGTTCTTTGACTTTAGACAAGAAGGTCTATTCCATCCATCCATCTACCTGTCCATCTGTCATCCATCCATCCATCCATCCATCCATCCATCCATCCATCTTTCTGTCCTTCTGATCATCTATCCACCCACCCACCTATCTGTCCATCTATCCATCCACCCATTTATTCATTCATCTATCTGTCCATCCATCCATCTACCCACCCATCTATTCATTCATCCATCTATCTGCCCATATGTCTGTCCATTCATCCATCTGTCCATCCATTATCCACCCACCCACCTACCCATCCATCCATCTACCCACCCATCCATTTGCCTACACTTTCCAGGTGGGATGCAGCCTCTCCTGCCTGCTCTCCCTCCACAAACTCCAAACTGAGCTTGAAGCTGCCGCTACCTCTCTGGTTCACGTTCTGGAAAGCCTGGACCACACTTGCTCCCCCGCGTTCCCGCAGCTGAGCTCCTGAGACTGCAGGCAATTGCTCCCTCCTGGGCATTTCCAGGCTGGTCAGGTCCTGCTCTGCAGGCAAGGGCACGGAAATCCTGTCCTGCACACTGTCTTTCAGGACAGGCTCCAGCATCTCTCAGTTCATCCTGCAAAAGCCCCTGGGCAGAAGCTGGTGACCGGAGCTGCACAGCCAAAGGTGGCCCCTGCGCCAGGCGAAGGTGAGGCCAGGAGCACAGGGCAGCAGCCACCGTCCAGCTTCCAGACCCACCTACACAGTGCACGGCTCAAGCTTCCAGGCCAGCCAGGGTGGGGAGGGGCTTCCAGTCCACTCCCCACGTGCAGCTGGCTCTGTGCACCATCAGCGCTGTTCAGAAGCAGCCCAGCCTGGCTGCAGTGCCTCCGAGGTCCTCAGGTCTCCCGTCCTCCCTCCCTGCCACTCCCTAGAAGGCAGAAGCCAGAAGCCAGGGCTCTGAATCTCCCCACTACTGAGCTGGTTGCAGGACTCCAGGCCCCAGGGGCCAAGCGCTGCCCAAGAACACGGTGCTGAGGGGACTAAGCCTCCCACTCTTGGGCACACCAAATGACGCAGTGTCCCAGGTCCCCGCAGAAACCAGAACTACCGTGACTCAGGGCCTTCCACTGCCTTGGGAAACGGAGGTGGGGCTGGCCCGGCCTCCACACTGCCGCAGCCTCCCACAGAGCTCAGCGCACCTTGACTGGTCAAGACCTGCTGCACCTCTGGCTCCAGGGCCCCTCAGGGCGGACTCGGGAGCAGCCTCCCTCCTCCGGGACACCATGTGCTCTGATCTGAGGCCGCCCTGATCCTCCCAGGGCAGCCGAGCTGTGGACTACAGGTGTTCTGTCCTGCACACGGGAACCCACACATCACGGAGATGCCCAGATCTGTGAGGAGAGGAAGCAGAAGGCTGAGCCCTTGGCCCCGGCTGGAGGATGGGGCGGTGGGGCTCGCGTGGGGCAGCTCAGCGGGCAGCCGCGTTCAGGTCCCCGAGGAGGCTGAGGAGGCCGCTGGTCTTGGGGGAGCCCTCACAGCAGAAAATATTAATGCGAGATAACGGCTTGGCTTTGAAATTCAAATTCCTCTGCCTTCCGCATCAGCTTCTCAGAGGACTGTGATCTGCACGGGACTTTCCAGGTCTCGCGGCTTTGATGTCGTTAATGAAAATGTGAAAGGTGATTACGGAGAACTCGCTGTTTCTTTACTTTGGGAAATTGCATAATGGGTTCAGAGCGGGCACTCCAGCCTGTGTACCGTGTTGGCATCATTTGGTGAGGGAGGGGAACCAGAAAAGCCCACGACGTCTCAACCCAGCCTCACCGAGATGCCTTGGCCCCAGAAAGCCGGTGGTGGCCACTGCCTCGGCGTGGGTCAGCTCAGGATGCACTGGACAGGGCCGGGCATGGCACAGGCTCTGCTGGAGACGTCTCCGCCAGCCAGCCAGCCAGCCAACAAACACTGATGGAGGGCTCGTCCCGACAGACACAGCAGCTGTGGGTCCGTCCCCTACAGACGGGCCTGGCACCTACAGGTCAAGGGAGAGGACGTGGGAAGAGGAAAAAGCAGGAGGGCGGAGGGAAGAGGCAGGCAGGACACGTCCTCCTCACCAGGCTACGACACCGGGCTACACCAGGTGATGGGGGAAGTTCCTATAACCAGCTCCCGCCCAGGCTGAGGCCCCTCTGCTTATCCTGAGTTGAGCGCAAATACCACGACCGCCACTAAGTCACAGCCCTCCTGCGTGTGCATCTGCCTTCAACACAGCAGTCCTGGGGGCTGCGCCCGAGTGCTGGGCACCAGACCTAGGAAGGGCCCGCTGGCCTCCACCCTGGGCCTCCGAGGAGGTGAAGAGGCTGTGAAGCCCACTCAACACTCACAGCCCTGTCCAGGCAAGCCGATGCCGTTCACACCAAAGCAGCTGAGCAGGACGAAAACCAGTGGTTTTTCTCTAACCCATCAGAGAGCTGAGGCCGTGGGATGGCCCTGCAGCCTGAAAGCTGAGGCGGGGGGCAGAGCCAGGGGCACGGCCTCCTGCGACAGAAGCGCTGCAGCAGGCACCTGGAGGACTTAGCTGGCGTAGGTCCTTAGCCGGGTGCCGACTAGTGAGAGTTTAAGAGCTCTAGGGCGCAGTGTAAGAGAGGAGGCCACGCGCTCAGGGGTTTTACCTCCAGGACCCCACAAGGCTCTCCCAGTGCGATGCTCAGTGGAGCGGGAGAGCCGTGTCCCTATGCTAACGCCCGCACGGCACAGCGAGTTCCAGCCTGGGCCAGGCTCCCGGGAGGGCACTGAGCAGCCCTGCTTCCAGACGCTGCGCAGCTAGTTGAAGACCCAGCTTGGGCTGAGAGGTCTGGGAAGGCTCTTTAGAGGACGCGGAAGAGAGGACGGCACCAGAGACATGGCACCCAGTGCAGGAGTGGACGCTGATGGGCGGGAGCCCGGAGTCCCCGCGCCCCAGCCAGACACGCTCACATCTTCACACACAACTCACACACCACAGGTGCTGGGATCACACTGCAAAGCCCCTCACCCACCCAACCTGTAACGCGCTTTAGTGCTGGACAAATGTGCCAGGCCCACAGCGGGCCGCTTTCTGACCGGCGTGCCTGGTGCTTACGACACATACCAACTGGACCCGGGAGAGAGGAAGGCGGCTGTGCCTGCAGCAGGAGTCTTCCTCCCGTGCTGGGCTGCAGCCACGCCAGAGCTGCTGAGTGTGGAGGTAACGTGACTCAGTGACAGGCAGGCCCACGAGGTGGAGATGTTTCAATGAAAGCCACGGCGTTCACTGTCACTGAAGTTTCAATCACCTGACACGGCTCAGCACCCAATCACCGCGCAAGGAAATCTCAGCAAACCATGAATTCACAAATGGGCAGGCGGGAGGGTGCCGATTCTAGAGAGCAGCAGACATCCTAGAATTTAAAGCTGTGAGGATCCTCAGAATCCTGCCCTCTGCGTCTCCAGCCAGCCCTCCTGGCCCCTCCCTCTGCTCCTCACTGAGCCTTTGGCTGAGGGCGGAGACACTCCAGGAGCCCCCCCACTGTGCCTCCCGCCCACCTTTTCTCTAGAGACTGAGGGTCTAGGGCCCGCCCTCCTGGCACCGGCCTCACTCTGGGATGAGCCTGGGGAGATACAGCCCCCGCCCAGCCTCGGTCTCCTCCTCTGGCTGGGGGCAGACAGTGCTGTGGAGGGTGGGCAGGTGGGTGCCTCACAGAGCCACACCCGGCTCCTGTTCCTCCAGCCAAGGGCAGGGCGGACTCAGCCTTCCTCCTCCCCAGAGGCCAGAGCCGGCTCGGTGCTGTCCGCGGTGCTGAAGGGGGCCCGCCGCCCTGCCACCCAGGGACGCCAGCTCCACGCCGGCCTTGCCCAGGAGAGGGTGCTAACCCGTCTTGATTCATTTTACCTCAGTTCACAACAAAACAAAATGTAGTCTCGATGTCACTTGAAGGGGAAGAAGGCAAAAATCACAACCCGCTTCACAATCCCCACCGCTGGTTTTATGCACGTTAGACGTTTGTCTTGATTCTGAAGGCTGCGCAGCTTTATCCCCTGGAGCTGGAGGTCCACGAGGCCACCGCTAGCTCTGTTCTGATGTTGACATGCAGCGAAAACAGGTAGAGGGCAAAAGGGCACTGTTTTGATCAAAAGTCCATGAGAGTTTTCCATGAAAGATGAAAAAACCAGAGCAGAGCATGGTGGCTCACACTTATAATCCCAGGGAGTACAGGAGGGTCAAGGCCAGCTGCAGCCACTTAGCCAAACCCTCGGCAACTTAGTTAGACCCCGTTAAAATTTAAACAATAATTAAGGCCGGGCATGGTGGTGCACTGCTTGTAATCCCAGCATTCGGGAGGCAGAAATCGGAGGATTGCGGTTCATGGACAGCCTCGGCTAATGAGCGAGGCCCTTCACAACTCAATAAGACCCTGTTGCAAAAAGTTTAAAAAGACTAAAAAACAGGGCTGGGGTGTAGCTCGGAGGTACAATGCCCTTGGGTTCCACCCCCAGTTCTGCAAAAAAAAAAAAAAAATTAAAAAGGGCTGGGGGTGTAGGGGTGTATCTTAGAGGTAGAATGCTCCTGGGTTCAATCCCTAGGACCAAAAACAAACAACAACCCCTGCCCCCACGCCAGGCGTGGTGGCACACACTTGTAATCCCCACTCTTGGGAGGCAGAGACAGGAGGATCGCGCTGGCTTAAGAGACCCTGTTTCCAAAAATAAAAAAGTATAAAATAGGTCTATGAGTGTAGCCTGGCGGGGCTTCCAGGAACCTCAGTACCACCAAAAAAAACAAAAACAAAAACAAAAACAAAAACAAAAATCCTCCCCCCTTTGCAGTCCCTACTTTTGTCTGCAGTTTACTGCACATGTCAAGAAGCCCACTCCGGCCGGGCGTGGTTGTGCACGCTTGTAATCCCCGTGCTTGGGAGGCAGAGACAGGAGGATCGCGCTGGCTTAGGAGACCCTGTTTCCAAATTAAAATGTAAAAATAGGTCTGGGAGTGTAGCGCGGAGGTAGAAGGGCTTCCAGGAACCCCAGTACCACAAAAAAAAAAAAAAAGCCCACTCTGTGTTTTGGACCTACAGAGGCTGGAGGGAAGGGACGCATCCTCCACGGCTTCGCTTGGACTCAACTGCGCAGAACGTGGCCCTCGCAGAGCTCGGGGGACGGTGCGCGTTGCTTCACCAACTACCAGGTTCTCATTTCTGTGTGTCTCATTCCCTTCTGGCATCTGGGAACATTCACGTCAGCTCACGGCTGGGAGCCCTCTCGGGAGGCACGGCGCGGGGCCTGTGAGGCAGCTCGTGGCAGCCATCCACAGCTTCGCAGGAAGACGCCAGCCGCCCAGGCCAGTGCCCTGCCGCCA
Organism: Muscardinus avellanarius; assembly: GCF_963383645.1. NCBI lineage: Eukaryota > Metazoa > Chordata > Mammalia > Rodentia > Gliridae > Muscardinus > Muscardinus avellanarius. The sequence continues at coordinate 5,110,271 of NC_137797.1, read as the reverse complement.
CGCCACATGCTCGCCCACCTCGCAAGCCTCGCTCTCCATCAGGCAATCTGCAGGGCGGGGGATTGATCTCACTGCCTTCCCTGACACGAGGAAAGCCAGGTGCATTTCCACAAACCAATCATCCTTCCTCCTCTTCTGGGAAGCCTGACCAATTGCCTGGCTCCCGTTGGAAGGCTCTGGACCGCCACAGTTTCACCCCAAGGAAGCATGCACTGGGGGACGGGATGGGCTGGGGTTCTGAGTGGACTCTGCAGGCAGCCCCCGTGTCTGGAGAACCCAGGAGAGGCAGGCCCATCCACCCAGGGAGAAAGTACAGAGGAATACCCCTTCCCGATTCGCAGCCCCACCCCAACAAGAATGCCCGAACCAGAAGGCACCTGGAGTTTACAAGATCTCCCCTTAGACTCTTTCCAAAACCACCAAGCCCCAACCACGGGCCCGCCAGGCAGCTCCAGAGGACAGCTGCAGGAACGCAGCGCCTGGTTCTGCTGCGCCCACAGAACCTGGAGCCTAGAGGTCCTCCTGGCGGTTTGGGGCCAGTGGGGAGTGGCGAGTGGGGAGAACCATGTGAGGGCTGCCCCTCTGAACAGCTCTGACCGACTCTTGCCTCTGGCTGCCAGACACAAGCAGTAGCTGAGGCCACGCCTGCCCATGATACCAGGAAACAGCCCAGAACATGCCAGAAACTTCTATAGCCTCCAGCACACACACTTGAGATGGCACAGGGGCAGTCAGAAGTGGCCCTGAGGCCGGTCAACACCGGCCTCCTCTTGCTGGCCACATCACAGCATGTGTGGGCCCCCCCCTGCCAACCCTGGAGGGCAGAGGCGGCAGAAAGGATGCCTGCCTCGCCTCTGCCCACTTCCCTCTCCAGCCTCTTCCTCATAGTTGCCAGGAGGTGCCCAGGGCTACCCACACCCCTACTTCTACAATACCTCCATCTCCCCAAGACTGGCTCCTCTCAGGAGGGGAGGACGGGTCCTCCCAGGCTCTGGGGCAGCGCCCTTCTTTTCAGCCACTGCTGGTAACCTCTGAAGCAGAAGAAAGTGTAACAACATGGCCACAGGGCTCCTGGCTTGTCCTAGGTGTCCAGCCCCGGCAGGGTCACCGGGCACCCAACACAAAACCAACAGATATGGTGGAGTGTGTCCTCAGCCCCGGGACACAGCACAGGCCCGCCTCGGGGACAGCCCTGGAGCAACCCTGAGCAAATGGGTCTGGGGGCTGTGCTACAACAGAGAGCCCTAAGCAGATGAGGGTGCAGAGGAAGCCTTGCCACGGTGCTGCTAACAGAGCAGCTGGGAAGGCCCTGGCTCTGCAAATGCTGGGCCCACACCCACGCCAGATACCACCAAGGTGCTCCACACACGAGCGGGGTGCTGACACTCAGACCTGACAACAAGCAGGCTGGGGTCCTAGCCCCCAGGGAACCAGGCACCTTCACCAGGGTAATCTGCCCTCCCAGCCCCACCCGGGCCCAGGGGGCACCGCACCGCCACCAGAGCCATCAGCACAACTAATTACTGCTAATTGTAATATCATTTCTGTCTTGCCGCTAATACATTTAGACTTGCTAATCCAATCAAACCATTCCACCTTGCCTCGCTGCAAAGTGAGAAATAACTTCCAAGCTTTGTTCTCTCTACAGCGGCTATCTGCAGAGACACAGGGTGGAGGAGACAGGGGTGGTCATTTGCGCTGGGACCAAAGACACAGAAAGAATCTGATGAGGAACCAGCCGCGATTGCTCAAGCTTCCCATCTGGCTGGAGGAGGAGAGACAGAGCAGCAGGAGAAAGACCGGCAGCCGGGAGGAGAGACCTCATCACTGAACAGCCCTGTCTTTCTGTGAAACAGTTTTCTAGAGCTGGGCGTGGTGGCGCACGCTTGTAATCCCAGCATTTGGGAGGCTGAGACAGGAGGATCCGGGTTTGCAGACAGCCTCAGCAAGTTAGTGAGGCCCTTTGCAACTCAGTGAGACCCTGTTTCAAAATGAAGGATAAAAAATAGGGCTGGGGTGTAGCTCGGAGGTAGAATGCCCCTGGCTTCAATCCCTAGTACTATAAAAAAAAAATTTTCCGAGCCGGGCGTGGTGGCGCACGCTTGTCATCCCCGCGCTTGGGAGGCAGAGACAGGAGGATCGCGCAGGTTCGAAGCCAGCCGCACGCACTGACTTAGGAGACCCTGTTTCCAAATAAAAATGTAAAATTAGGTCTGGGAGTGTAGCCCGGAGGTAGAAGGGCTTCCAGGAACCCCAGTACCACCAAAAAAAAAAAAAAATTTCCCCAGGGTCAGCTGCACCCTGCAGAGGCGCTGTCCCCTACAGCCCCTGTGGATGGCAGCTTCTCCCAGGTCACCGCAGGCCTCTGCGCTCCGTCTTGAATTCACCAAGTTGAGGTACAGGGCTGAGCTTGCTGAGGGCAGCCTCTGCCTCCAGGTCTGTTTCCCCAGCAGCACCCTACCCAAGACCCTGCACGCAGCAGGCCACAGCTCCGGGAGCAGAGAGCCCCAGGGGTACGTAAGTGTTGCTCTCATATCCGATGGGGAAAGCAAGACTCCGAGTGCCTGCCCACCACCCGCCATCAGCAGGGGACCCGAGAACGACTCCTGGCCAGGTCTGGCCCTGCACCTGCGCGTCCAGAGAGGAGGGGGAGGGGCACCCGCACCTCCGTGGCCCTGAACAACCACCCACAGGACCAATGAGGAGACCTGACGGCGTCGGCAACGTCGGGGCACTCTGTTCAAGGACCGCGAGCCTAAGACACTGGAATGGAAACGGACAAAGTTTGACCACGAATGTAACCTCATAGAAACGCACTGGTTACTATGGCAACCCTGCTCAAGAACTGACTGCCCTTCACCCATCCCACGCCCAAGAAGGGGTGCTGCCCCCGGGACCACAGGATCCCCAGCCACGGCCCCTGGGGGCTCCTGTGATGGGCAAAGGCCAATCCCACCCCCTGGCCTGCAGAGATGGGAGTGTGTTGGAGTGAGTGTGGACTGGGCAGGGCGGCTGGTTCTGCCTGGCTCTCGCCTAGCCCTGCCAGGACGGGCTGGGCCGAGCCGCTTCCCACAGTGTGTGAACTCCAGGATCCTGGCCACCTCCATGTCTCAGGACAGGAGTGGGTGAGTGAATGAATTAAATCGTGCTGCCCGGGACAGGACGTATTAAGAGGGAGGATGAGCACCGGCACCTGCTCGCCACCACCTGTGGGCAGCCCTTCGAGACTGCTACTGCTAAGCCCATCTCACAGGCGGGAGCCTGGAGCTGGGAGGTCAATAGCCTGAGAGTGTGGGGCTGCTGGCCAGGCGTGGATGGTCCCGAGCCCAGGCCCTCCCCACTCCCTGCAGGGCCCGGCAGCCCAGCTGGCTCTTCGGCAAGCTCCCCCAATCCCTGGCACCTCAGGGCCGCTGCTCCTGCCCATGCAATAGCCACAGAGTTCAGATACGTCACCAGGAAAGAGGTGCACATCCCACGTCAAAGGAGGCTGTCGACTAATTAATTTCAGACTTTTATGTTCCTGTTTACAGAAGGCATTTATAATTAATTGTGACTCTCATCTAGAAATCAATGACTATTTTTTAAGTGCTGGTTAGGGGTGAGTGTGTATTCCAGCTGCAGGTGTGATCAGGAAGGAGGTACCTGGAGGCACAAGGCGACTCGCGGAGGGAGGGAAAGTGTCTGGACTGTGATGCGCTCAAAGCCAGGAGAATCTCACAAGGAAGCTCAGTGGACGAGACAGAGCCGCACGTGCGGGCCAGGTAGGGCCACTTAAGAGTCTAAGATGGGAAAAAGTTAAGTTGGGCTCCTTCCATTGCTCAGCAGGTAACTGCAAGCAAAGCTGGGCGCCTCGGGAAGTCCAGCCCTTGGTTCGGGGAGTCGAGGTCCAGGGAGGCCGAGCACAGACCGTGAGGAGGAGCCGCCCACTGGCATGGCAGGCAAGCCTGGCCCGGCTGGGGGCCTCCGGCTCCTGGCCCAGAGCAGCTCAGGGGCCGTGTTAGGCCATCTTTGGTACTATCTGTTTGGTTTTGGTGGTACTGGGGGGGGAACTCAGGGGCTTTCTACCTCCATGCTATTCTCCCAGACCTATTTTATACTTTATTTGGAAACAGGCCTCCCAAGTGTGGGGATTACAAGCATGTGCCACCACACCCAGTTTACTTTTTGTATTTAAAAAAAAATTAGAAGAAATTGTGTGTGTGTGTGGGGGGGGGTAATGGGGTTCCTGGAAGCCCTTCTACCTCCGGGCTACACTCCCAGACCTATTTTATACTTTTTTATTTGGAAAGAGGGTCTCTTAAGCCAGCACGGCTGGCTTCAAACCTGCGCGATCCTCCTGTCTCCGCCTCCCAAGCACAGGAATTACAAGCATGCACCACAACCGGCAAAAAGAAGAAATGTTTTTAAATCTAACCTAAAAAAAGGTTGTTGTGGTGACGCACACCTGTAACCCCAGTACTTGGAAGGCCAAGAAGGATAGCAGGTTGGAGGCCAGCAGCACAGAGTAACTTAGCAAGACCCTATTTCAAAATAAGAAAATAAGATGAGAAGGAGCCAGGGGGCTCAGAAGCTCGGAGGCAGAGTGCCCCCAGTCTCTCTCTCATACACACGAATCTAAGAAAAACCATTGGAGATGATAACATAAAATATGAATGAAACAGACTGTTTATGAACTCTGTATCATTTTTCCTCCTGCTGTTTAATCATAGGATTAAAATTGAGTATAGTCCCCCTAGTTATCGTCATAAAACCACCAGTATTTGCATAGTTCTTTATAGCTTATAAATATATTATTTCCAAGACGGGCGTGGTGGCACACACTTGTAATCCCAGCATTTCGGAGGCTGAGACAGGAGGATCGCGGTTCGCGGACAGCCTCAGCTACTTAGTGAGGCCTGCAACTTAGTGAGACCCTGTTTCAAAATAAAGAATAAAAAACAGGGCAGGGGGTGTAGCTCAGAGGTCGAATGCCCCTGGGTTTCATCAGCAAACCCGCAAAAAAAAAAAAAAAAAAAGATATTATTTCCATTTTCATACAGGGAAACCAAAATTCAAGAGGATCCATCTTACTCAATTATGCTTGATTAGTATTCAGAGAAATTGGAGCAGGGCCCCTCTTTGATGCCCCAATCTCCTCAGTCTTACCCTGAGGTTAAAAGGCATGGCAGCCATCACCACCACCACTATAACCATCATCAGTATCACCACATCGTCATTACCACCATCAACACCATCATCACCACTAGCATCACCATCACCATCACCGTCACCGTCACTATCATCATGATCACCACATCATCACCACCAGCATCGACACCATCATCACCATCAGGATCCCATCATCACCAGCACCATCATCAGCATCACCGTCACCGTCACCATCATCATGATCACCACATCATCACCACCAGCATCGACACCATCATCACCATCAGGATCCCATCATCACCAGCACCATCATCAGCATCACCAGCATCAACACTCTCATCCCAGCACCACCACTGTCAGCATCATTGCCACCACCATTCTCATCACCGTCACCACCACTACCACCATTTCTTCCATCATAATATTTACCATCATCATGGAAGAGGTAAAAGACAATAAGAGTTAAAGAAGCCTAACACCAATACCTCTCCATTTTGTCAAGTGTGCAGGGAAGGGCTAACCCCACCCAGAGCCAGGGTCCCCAAACTCCAGGGACTCCAGCACCTTGCGAGGAGGATGCTATACACAGACCCACACAGATGGCGGAGCTTCTGAGCCCCTAGGAGTGGGATGGCTGGGAGAGAAGAAGACAGTCTAGAAGCGGCCTGGTCCAGCCCACCTGGTAGGCACTTGCTGGGTGGTGCTCAGCTGCACATGAAGACGGCCGAGGAGCAGGTGCAGAGGGACTGAGAGTTCAAAACATACCGCTAAGCATGGTGGCCAAAGTTCTTGACATCACTTTAATTTATAGGGTGGTAGCATTGTTTATTCTGTCATTTTTCACTAAAATCTTTCATTTGTCCAGGAAAATGACATTAAGAGTGTACTCTATTCCTGGTATTTCCTTCTAGGACCTCAAACATTACCTGTGAGCAGCCAAGAGCTTCAGATACAGGCAGAAAAAGAGGAAGAGATGGCGTCTCCAACACCGGGCGGGGACTGTTAGACCTACTACGCAGCAATACCGACAGGACACTCTTGCCCAGGAAAATGCCACCTGAATTTACCACCTTCAGAACGACGTGGCGGCTTATGCTTTATGCCGTCTCGCCAGCCACGCCGCAGGGCGTGGGGAGCCTTCTCTAGAACACGACACACTCCCCTGTTACACCTTCCTCTCTTCCCAAACAACCCGGTGACTTTAGAACTTAAAACTTCTGCTTCTCCTCTGTGCACATGTGCGCGTATACACATACCACATACTCTCACACACACACAGTTCGTGTCTATAAGACATAAAATGACAGCAATAGCACTTTTAAGACTCTCTCACACCCAGCCTTCACACAGGTGCATCTGTCAGCCAGCCCGTCGTCACCTCTACTGACGAGGGCACTGCAGTTCCAGGCTGGTCCGTCACCGGGGTGGGTGAGCTCCAGCTCGTGGCACACTCAGAGTCCAGGTGAGCACCTCAGCACCCCACGTCTCCGTTTCCTCCACTGCGCATTTCCCCGCAGGGACGTGCTGTGCGGGTCAGCAGCCTGCAAAGCACTTCGCCTGTGAGAGGAAGCAGCCAGTGAGTGGTAGCTGTCACTGCCGCCACTGAATGATCACCGTCACCACACAGCCTCCGCGACCAAGACCAGCCTCAGCAGCGTCATGCGCACCCCTTAGCACTGCTCCCAGCATCACCACCAACATCCTTTATCATTGTCTCCATCACCAGGGCCACCACCGTCACCATCACCGTCATCCTTCATCACCACCATGACCGCGGTCGTCACCACCATCATCCTTTATCATTGTCTCCATCACCAGGGCCACCACCGTCACCATCACCGTCATCCTTCATCACCACCATGACTGCGGTCGTCACCATCATCCTTTATCATATCCCCAGTGTCACCGCTACCATCACCACCATCCTTCATCACCACCAACATGACCGCTGTCATCACCACCACCACCATCGCCCTCCTCTATCATCACCGTCACCAGCAGCACCACCAACACCCTTTATTGTCGTCGTCACCACCATCACCACTGTCTTCACCACCATCTTTTATCACCATCCCCAGCATCACCACCACCATCACCACTATCCTCTATCACCATCACCACCAACACCATCTTTTCTCATCACCAACATCACCACTGTCATCACCACCACCCTTTACCATCATCACCATCACTACAACCATCACCACCGTCGCCATCACCATCCCGTATCATCCCAGTACCACCATCACCGTCATCCTTTATCATCATCACCAACATCATCGTGACTGCCACTGCCGGTGTCACCGTGACAACCATCTTCACCTTCAGCATCACCAGCGTGGTCGTCGCCGTCACCGTGCTCACCACCATCTTCACCACCACCACCACGATGAACAGTCCAGATGAATCCAGAGGTCCTTTCTTGAGGTAAGGTGATCTAGGCTTTGGGTTGGGCTGGATCTTGTTAAAACAAAAAGAGGGCACCCACGCAGGAGAGCTGCCCTGGGCAAAGGCTCGGGGACCCTCAGGTGTCTCGTCCAAGCTGGGACGGTCAACCATTTATGTGGGAAGATGAGGCAGAAGACGAGATCCGAGGCCAGATCGTGAAAGGTCCTGCAACCACCTCTTGAGTTGTATTCAAGTCACTGGCTTCTGAACCGCGTTCCCCAGAGCCCCTGGTGCCTCCTACTTGCCAGGGGCCCCACACTGGGGGAAGAAGGCAGACAGGGCTGGCTCTCGGCCCTGGCCGCGGCTCCCAGCAGAGCAGTGCTCCCTCTCTGAGGTTCACACCTGGAAACGCTGGAAGCCACCGCGCTAGCCAACGGGGAGCCGGAGAGTGCACTCGGCCCTGGAAGCGCATGTGAGAGCCGAGCTTTGGTAAGAGCGCGGAGCGCAGAGGCCGGAGATAAGGCGGCCGGGTAGCAGGCTGCTGGTCTACTCCAGCTGAGGATACTCAGGAGGTGAGACTGGCAAGAGGAGGAAGGGCGCAGGCAGAGGTGAGGAGGGCCAGCGGGAGCCCCGGGAGACGGCGTCTCTAATGCCAGCACCAGAAGACCAACACCAAGAGACTCGGCCGGTCCCACCTCCCACCTCTCCATGCGCTGGACCCCGTGCCAGATGCTGCCCTGGGCTCAGCTTCCACATGAGTCTGACGAAGCCGACGAATCCTCCGGAGTCCCCAGTCATCCCCTCCGCTAGCTGCCTTCTGAGACAAGCAGCTCGTCGTGTTCAGGTCTAGACAGCTCTTCCGAGAGGTGCTTCTTACTCTGAGGCTGGTCCACGCCCCACTCTTCCATCCACCCTTGACGAGCTCTGGCCTGGGAGCCAACGAGGTGCGGGCGTGAGCAGGGTGGAAGGTGCGGCGATCCCTCCCCGGCCCTCACCCTCGACCTTCGCACCACAACACGCGACACTTCGCCAGCCTCCTGTTCCGGCCGTGTCGCACACCCAGACGCTGCCGGACGAATGTTAGCCATTGCTAGTGAATGAAATTCTCAGGGAATCCGTCCCACGCGGGTGTTGATTAATCAGCATGAGGAGGAAGAAACAGCAAAACAGTCACACAACGTGAAGCCTGGACATACACCATGGGCCCACATGCCTGGCGTCCCGCTTCTAATGTCAGCGCACACTTCAGTGGCCAAGCCCTCAGCCCTTTCTCAGTGCCCATGAGGAAGCCCACAGGCTTTGCGGATGCCTCTGCCGGGTCCACTCCCCTCCAGACCCATGTCTCCAGGGCAGAAACCTGCCCGGGGTTGGAGAGCCAGCCGGGTGGCACCCTGAATCAGCCAGTGACATCAAAACTATGGCTCCGGCCAGCCATGGTGACACACACTTGTAATCCCTGTACTTAGGAGGCTGAAACAGGAGGATCACAGGTTTGAGACCAGCCTCAGCAATTTAGTAAGACTGTTTCAATATAAACAATAAATAACTTTGGGCTGGGGGTGTAGCTCAGAGGTAGAATGCCTCTGAGTTCAATCTCCAGTACCAAAAAAGAAACAAAATATTATGGCTCCCTCAGTCACAGGACAGAGCCTGACAGAAGGTGAACACTGGCCTCCGCAGAGCGCAACCACAGATGCCCCAGGCTTCTCTCAGGCTTCCAGGCGCACGGCTGCGTTTGCCCTGGAGAAGAGGTTAGAGTCCAGTCCAGCAGCCCTCTGGCTACAAACCCAAAGAACCGAAAACACAGTCCTGCTCACAGGATCCACAGCAGAAACACAACAGCCAGAGGGCAGGCCCAGTGTCCACAGACAGACAGGCAAATACAACTGTGGTTTGCCCATACAGTGGAATATTATTCAGCCTTAAAAAGGAAGGGGATTCTGCTACATGTCACTCACGGACGAACCTTAAAGACATTATGCCAACTGAAATAAGCCACAACAGACAACGCACCGTGGGACTCCACGTGCACGAGGGCTCTGGGGGAGTCAGGTTCGCAGAGGCGAAGGCGGGCCAGGGGCTGCAGGGCGCTGGGAGGAGGGGGAGGCGTAGCTGAAGGGGAGAGAGCTCAGCTCTGGGAAATGACGGGGTCTGGAGACAGATGGCCGTGACCGCGGTGCACCCTTGTGAGCGGACTCACGGTCGCTGGGCAGCATGCCTAGAAACGTCAGACCTCGTGTTGTACAGTTTGCTCTAATAAAAAATTCTAAGCCCTGTTATTTAAGAAAGCCAAGATGTGTTGACAAGGTAAAAGAAAAGAAAAAGCAAGAGCCGGCCAACAGCACGTCTGAGGCGCGCCCTGAGTGGCCGCAGGAGAACAGCGGGCACTGGGTGGCCGGATCCTCGGTCTCCCGTGAGACAGGACCAAGGGGTCCCAAGCACGATGGCACGCCAGGCCACCAGGCTTAGCAGCCTCCGTGCACCGAGAGGGCAGAGCTGGATGTGGACCCCCGCCTGGATCAAGCAGGGCCCAGATGCGCGAGAACCCTTGGGCGGGCAAAGGCCAGGCGGACACCGGTCACCCTGCAGAATGGCGAGCACCTGGCACATCACAGGCAATGCACCAAGGAAAGGCGAGCCATGGTGCCGCAGCTCGCCACCCAGTGACGCGGGGCACGTGGGCGACTGGGCAGCAGGACAGGTCCTGCCAAGCCCCCTCCCCTTAGGGCAGGGGTCCCACAGCCACAGCCTGGCAGGCCAGATGGCAGAGGGGGCAGGGCCGGGACGCCTCAGAGGGCAGCACAGAGAGCTCCAGGGACCCTAAGTGGGGGCCATGCCCCACCATGCCGGCTGCCAGGCTCTCTGGCTGCCAGGCTCTGTCTCTGTCTCCGATTTGTGCCCACAGCCCCCCGCCCAGGCCTGCTGGCCACCTGGCCGCACTGCTGGATTCATCCAGGCACACAAACTCACCCAGCGATGGGGGGTGGCACGGCCACCGCCCAGGCTTCTCCTGCTGGTTTAGGGGAGGGGGCGGCCGGGAAGCCTCACATCTTCGCCTCTGCCAGTGTTGAGATGAAGCCGTGGCCAGGCCCCAGGACAGGGGCCAAGAGACTCAGGTGTCAAAACCCCTCCTCCATATCCCTCCATCCTGACCCACTGGGACCTCCAGAACAGGCCGCTCCCTGGTCGCACACCTGAGCCTTACAAGTCCATCAGTTAGGCAGAAACTTGGTTTGGGGTCAGCCCGAGGTCATGGTCTGCACCATAAGCGCCCCTTTTGGGGGAGAATCCATGAGTGCCGAGCAGTAGCCCAGAACCACACTGCAGGGGAGGCCACCGCTGAAGGGACCGGGGCAGCAGAGGCCCAGGCGACAGTGGACAGGGACGGGGGTGAAGGCGACGCTCAGAACCGACTGCTCAGCATCCCTGCGCGCCTCAACAGCGATGCTCATGTTGACCCCACCACAATAAAATTCAAAGAGGGACGGAGGAGGCCGAGGTGGCGGAGGCACCGGCAAGAAACAGCCTTGAGACCTGCGGTAGAGGTGCTCCCATCTCGGGAGCAGGAGGTCGGACGGCCGCCATGTGCACAGCCGGACGGCCCACGGGCCACCGCGCTCACCATTCGGCCCTGTGCAGATGCTCGCGAACTGGACATGGCAGAAGACCTCCGGAGCTGCCCGGGGGGATCCAAACTCCACACCCCACCTGTCAAACACCTGCTTCTCCCCCCGAGAGCACACAGAAGGTGGACCAGAGAGAGCCTGTCACGCAGGGCTCAGACCAGGGGGCGCAGGGAGAGGGCAGCGCAAAGGCGGCAGCTGCTGGCAGCAACGCGGGCCCAGAACCGCAGGGCTCAGGGTTCCCGGCGCTGGCCCGCCTCGGGCCTGGTGACTTGACATTTTCAGTGCCTCAGTTTCTCCATGGAGGTGATGCCTCCAGGGCTCATGCAGAGGCTTCTGCTGCCACGCCGGCTCTCAAGCCTGGGTCCCCTCGCAGGTCAAGAGAGAATCGTGCCCCCCACACCAGTGCTTCCCAGAGGAAACTGAGTACTTCCCTGCTTCTGGGGCTGCCAGGGAGAAGCCAGATTCCCCGGCCACTCCCCCTCCTCCCACCGGCCACGCCACCCAGCGGTCGCTCATCCCAGGGATCCTAGCAAATCACCCACTGGTCTTTCAATCAATGTTCTCCAGAAGTTCAAACCGAGATTCCTGAACTAGAGTGGCTTAAAATGCTCACACCCAGACGAACAGTCGCTTTATAAAGGAGCTACGGGAACAGGGCCTCTGTGGTCGGGCCACCCACACCTACCAAGTCCCAGCAGAGTAGGGTGTCCAGGGCGGTGGGTCCAGGGACACGTCAGCAGGGCCCTGGCATGCCCGGCTGGAGGCATGCCCGGCCTGGCATGCCCGGCGGGAGGGTAAAAATGGGGGCCCAGGACAGGGGACTAGGGGAGAGCACAGCCCCAGCCCAGTGAACCTGGGAGCAGGGGCACCCAGGAACACAGCCACGTCCCCGGAGGGGACCCACTCACGGCCAAGAGTGCGCGTGTCCCAGTTCCACACACTGTCGTCAAGTTGGTGTGATCACAAGAAGTCCAGACAAAAAAGCCCCCACGAGGCAGCCTGTGTGGTGGCCTGGGCGCCCGCCCCACCGCCATCGCCCCCGCCAGTGCCGTGTTTACCTTTTTCATCAATTAAACAAAGCTAAGGAGAAACAAACACAGCCTGGGGGAAGCGGGCGCGCACACTTCTCCTCGTCACCGAGCGGGGGCCCGTGGGGGGATAAATTACCACGCGGCGAGTCCAGCCGCGCTGGGATGTAATAAAATGTGTTGCTAAGATACAAGTAGCAAAGAAGTTCATTAAAGGACACTTTACGCCGGGCTGCCAGACTCGCCTCCCTCCCAGGCAGATTATTTGGTACCGTCCGTTTGTAATTACCTCCGCAGGATGACGGGCAGCGCAGCCCATTCAGGTCCACTTGGAAGAGTGTATTAATAAAAGAACTTCAAGGAACGGATTCAGGCCAGCGCCGGGCACGCAGAAATACACCGGGGTCGCACTTCTCTAAAGGGGCGACAGACACCCTGAGAGCCCGGGCTCCCCAGGCTGAGTTTTTGCCTCCAGAGTCTCACCATAGGACCACAGCATCCTTTCAACTTGGGATTCTCAAACTATTCTAGAACCTCGAGTCTCCTGGCCTCTGCACACGGGCCCACCACGGACCCCAAACATCTCAGGACAGACCCACTCAGCAAGGGTCTCGGCACCCTGTAAGCAGCCCCCACGTGGGGGGCCAGAGCAAAGCAGGTTATGGGCCAAAGTTATGAGCCAGCACGCTCAGAGCCTGCCCCCTGCAGCTGAGCCCTGCGGGAGGCAGGGCCAGATGTGGAGGGCCCTGAGAGCGAACACAGCAGGAAACTCCCAGAGCGCCGTCAGCAGGCCTGTGCGAGTGTCCCTTCTGGCCAGCAGTGTGGGAAGCTGTACTCCTCGCACACCCTCACACCAGGAGATTGCACCCACACACAGGCCCCAGGGCTACAGAGCCAGGCCAGGTCCACCTCCCTACCCCACGTCTGGGAGCCCCAGGCCCTCATTAGGTAGACACAGAACCCTTGACAGTGTCAGGCTTCTGAACCCAGAACCTCAGCGAGGGAGCGAGCCAGCCCGCCCCACCCCAGTGCCTGCTGGAGGGGCAGGAGTCTCCAACAGCCAGTCCTCACTGCCCACACTTCCTCTAGCCAAGTCCCAGCTCACACCCCCACTCGGCCCTGCACCCCACTCTACCCCCACCCCACCCTGCCCCGTGGAGGCGACCCATGAGAGACCTGTCCTGGCTGGCTCCTCTCCTCCAGCCATGCTGACCACCACTGGAAAAACCAGGCTCCCCCACGCGCGGTGCCCAGCTCCTCCAGCGTCGCAGGCCTCCTCACTGAGCCTTCCAGCACCCTACAGAGAACCGCCACCCCCGCATCCCGCACGTCACCCTGCTGGGCGGCACCAAAGCACCTGCCACCTTCTGCCCCATCCACCAACTCTGCGTATCTGTTGCAGTCTTCTGCTCGGAGACTGGAGCACCCCAGGCCTGGCCTGGCCTGGCCTGGACCCCTCGGCGTCCCCGGCACAGAGCTGGCCGGAGCAGACACACAGCCCACATGTGCTGAATGTCAGCACACGCTCGAGAGCTGTGGTGCTGGTGCCCTCCCCGGAGGCACCCTCAAGCCAGTGGGCACACCCGGGGAATACGCCTAAGACGCAGAGAGTGCTGGCCCACTTGGTTCTGTCCAGTCCCCATGCTGGACATCCTGGCCCACTCGAGTCTGGGCTTCAAACACCAGCCGCAGCGGCTCCTTGAACCAGCCTTCCGAGGTGCCCATGCCTGCCATCTCCCAGCATCTTCATCTGTGCCAACCTCCAGGGCCCTCTGGCCTCAGTTCCCAGTGACAGCTCTCCGGCCAAGCCAGGACCAGCTCTCGGGGGACCCTGTAGTGGCAGCTGGACGGAGGGCATCAGCTAGGGTGTAGGCAGAGCGCTCTGCACGCCGCGGGCTGTCGGTGGCACTTGGGACTCACCCAGCGCCCTCCCGCACAGTGAACGCAGCAGCACCACCGGGGCGTTAATCACCGCAGGATCGCTGATTGTGGGAACGCCAGTGAGCTGCATCTCCCACGAAATCCTAGATCCCAGGCCCTAATATGTATATGTTTTTAATTACGCTTTCAAGTTCATTTGCATGAGCAGATTGGCTTTCTGCCTGAACAACATCAAGAGCCCCTTCTCCCGCCCCCATTCCCGGCTCTCTCTCCAGAGGCAGAAAGTCTCCCAGCTCCATATCCGAGTTCTGCCCAGGTTCAGCCACAGATCCCAGTGCTGCCGCCTCGCAAGAACCCCAGGGTCCCACTCAAGGGACCGACAGTCAGGCACTGTGCCCCCAAAGGCGTCTGCTCCCCATTCCCAGTGCTCAGCTCCTGTTCTCTCTGGGGGGCTTACTCGCTCCCCAAGGGCAGACTCTGACTGCAGAAAGGCACGCACACACGGAGCACGCAGGTCCTCTTCTGACTCGCCGGGACACCAGGCCCGACACCGCACACACCTGCAGCCACTCTGATGGACGAGCCTTGCAGATGGACAGCCCTCAGCGCACAGGCCCTGCGGAAGTCCAGCGCTTCTTAACTGCGCACGCTGAAGTCAACTGCCCCGGGACGTGACAGCCGTACTGAAAGCGCCAGGGTGTCGCCCAGGGTCCTCTCCACTGCTTGCCTGTTGCCGGTACACAGGAGCATTCCATGCAGGACTCACTCAGAGGGCCACGTCTCACTCAGAGGGCCACCTCTCAGGCAAACAGCTTCCAAGAGAAAACTCCAGAACCCGAGCCTTGCTGCAGAGACGCACATGGGAGGCTTCTCTCGCCACCGTGGTGTGGTGGGTGGAAGACTGGGTCCTTGGGGCTAGTTATGGTTCCCAGACTCCATCCCTATGCTTCACCTCACCTGCAGCCTTGGTTTCCCCTGTGTAAACAAGGTGCCCTGCGAAGCCGGCCACCCCCACTCTCATACCTACTACTTTAGCCCTAAGTTATCGGCCGGGTCTAAGGGACACATACCATCAATTTCCCAACCCCAGCTCCAGACACACCAGCCCACGGAAACTAAAAGCAACTCAGAGGATTCAGTCCCAACAAAAGCCAGTTAGCCTGACACGGTGGCGCATGCCTGTAATCCCAGTGCTGTGGCTAACACAGGAAGACTGCAGCTTTGATGAAAGCCTCAGCAACTTAGCAAGACTCGGCAACCTAGAGCGACCCTGTGAAGTGTAGCTCAGAGGTAGAGTGCCCCTGGGTTCCACCCCCAGTAAGACACACACACACGTGCGCACGCCACAGTGGCCTCTACTTTTCCGAGGTAATAATGTCTCCAGCCAGGCTGGGCACTTGTAATCCCAGCATTCGGGAGGCAGAGAGCAGCCTCTGCTACTTAGTGAAACCCTTTGCAACTCAGTGAGACCCTGTTTCAAAAAATAAAAAGACTAAAAAATAGGACTGAGGTGTACGTGGAGGTGCAATGCCCCTGGGTTCCATTCCCAGTACCACAAAAAAAGGCCTCCAGCCCACCAGCTTCCCGTAATACAAACGCTAATGAAGTAAAATAGACAACAGCCTCCTTCACCGCACCAAGGATGCCCGTTCCTGCTCCTCCCGGGACGATCCTGCCCCGCAGCGGCACAACCCCAGGACGGGGCCCAGCCAGGCCAGCCCTCCCCATCACCTCCAGGCTAAGGGTGCAAGTCTCCTGCAGCTGCAGCCCTTCCTTCGGTGTCTTAACAAGACCAGCACAAGTGCCAAGCTGAAAACAAATAATGACGTAAAGCAGGGCCCAACTGAGGCCACCAGGGACGCCCGCCATTGGCAGTGGAGTTTGGAAGCAGGATGAAGCCACCTCAGCGGTTTCTCCCGGGCTGGAGCTGCTGCTACTGAACAATAAGTAACTGCCAATAAACCAACTCTTAAGGAAGCATGCTTGTGCTTTCGAAGAACAGAGGCCATTCCTAAATGAGAAGACGCCTCCCTCCACCTTACAGCATGAAATCGTAGCATCCCAACAATAATCAAAGGACAGCGGCACCGGAGGGCTCGGAGGGAGGGCTCGGAGGGAGGGCTCGGAGGGCTCGGGCCTCGCCCGCGCCTTTCCAGGGACTCTGCTTTGGGTCAGTTCACCCCCGGCTCCTGGGGGCTGGGCTTGACACGGCAGGGTCCTGCCCTTGTCCCCCGCCTGCCACATGCCCCCCAAGCCAGTACTCAGCCAGCAGAAGACTCCCAGGAGAAGGGGTCTAGACCCGCCTCAAAAGTTCTGCTATTTCTCCTTTAGAAACAAACGCCCACTCATGGCCGCCTGAACCGCCCTTGCCACTGGTCACCTCCACTGACTCTTACCCCAGGAGTTAGGTTCCACACGTGACTGTCCACATTCACAGTATAAAGCACTGCCGTTCTTCCACACACAGGCCAGTGCAGGGGTTAAGATTATGCAGCCGGGCCAGGCGTGGTGGCACACATTTATAATCCCAGTATTTGGGAGGCTGAGACCAGAGGATTGCAGGTTTGCAGAAAGCCTCAGCTACTTAGGCCCTTTGCAACTGAGTGAGACCCTGTTTCAAAATAAATAAAAAATAGGCTGGGGGTGTAGCTCGGAAGTAGAATGCCCCAAGGTTCCATCCCCAGTACTACCAAAAAAAAAAAAAAAAGATGATGCAGCCGGAGCTGTGTGACCACAAGGTGCCACCAACCTCTCTGGGCTTCAGCCGTCTCCAGAGCAAAGCAGAAAGGGGCTTCCTGGAGGGCTGTGAGTGTGGTAAGAGCTGCACTGCTCAAGGACGCACCGGGCCCAGAGGACACCGCGCCACCCCTCCTGCAGCCTCTTTAGAACACTTCTCGGTGCTAGCCACACACGAAGCTCCGTGCCGGCTGGCTGGCAGCACACACTAAGGACTGGAACCTTCAGAGCTGCGGCTGGTCTGGCCGGCTTTTAAAGCCTGTGCCATCAACAGCTCTGTTTACAGCCTCTCAGAGACAGAAGTTGAAGCGTCCTGCGGGGCGATCGTAGAGGGGAGAGCTGGGTGGGCAGACACTCAAGGGGCCTCGCTGACCTACCCCGCAGGTAAGCAGCACCCCGAGGCCCTGCTGCTGAAGAGAGGCCTCAGTTTACCACTGGCTCCTACGAGTAAGATATAAAGGCGCCGAGCCCATGATTGGGTTCCTGAAGAGACAAAAGGCGTGAGAGAACTTGCTAAACACGGCACTAATCTTCATAGCCAGCAGCCCTAATGAGGCGTCCTGGGATTACCAAAGTTACTATCAGAGTCGTCTCTTGAAAAAATTCAAACTTAATTGAAATCAACTGTACAGTTCTGACAGCAGGTGTTTTAGGAGGCCAAGATATCAGAGTGAGCTCTCTGGACGGGCTGGGGAGACAACGCGGGGAGCTTGGTCTCCGTAGGCCTTCCCTGGCAAGAGTCAAGCCACCTCTCGTGGATAAGACCACCCTGAGCGGGCTGGGCAGTGCTGAACTTGCGGTCAGGCTGAGCCCCGTGTGAACCTGCTCTGCCATTTCAGGGCACTTCCACACCCTCTCTGATCTCATCTCAGCATCCCGGGCAGGCGGCTCTCATTACTCCCCACCATGGCCTGCCCAAGGCTACAGGGCTGGGTGCACGGAGCTCGACGTGGGGCCTGTGCTCTCTCGGCTGCATCAGGTTATACCCAGTAATGGGGGACACCAGATGGGGGACTGGGGACCAAGCAGAGGGCGCCCGAGCCTGAGGCAGAACCACATACCCACACTCTGCGGTCCCAAGCTATCTGACCTTGGGAAGCTGCCCTTCTCTGATCTGCTCAGACTCAACGAGGCAACAGAACAGAATCCGAAAGGAGGGCACGCTGCAGCGTGCGTGCAGTCACCCCCCGGCTGCTCCACAAGGACTGAGGTCACCTCCACCGATGCCATCGGGGCATATGGTCCCATCTGCTGCAGGTGGCTAGATGGCTCAGGCCAAGACCTTGCTGGCCCTCGGGGACAGACACCTGTCTCCCTGACTGCGTGAGAGGGCATGAGCAGCGCCCAAGCGGAAGCCCTGGTTATAAAGTGAGACGTCACCATTACCGCCCCACCCCGCCACCGCAGCGCCCCCAGGGTCTGCCGGGAGAGCCTGGACTAGCTCAGAATTAACCTGGGTTCTCTCCAGCAGACGTCTGCAGCACCCACCAAGCGTGAACAGCAAGGTCAGGAACACTGACATGGGCACCACACTCACATCAAGGGACAGGGGTGTGTAGGGACAGAACGCAGGGGACACGCCTTGGCACACCCAGGCCGGGACAGGCAACGGAGAAGGGGACTCAAGAGTGCAGTCTTCACGCCTGGACTGTGAGTTCCTCGGCAAACATGTATCGCTTTTATACAAACTATTTCTTAAATGTAGGACTTTTTACCCTAAATGTTCCAGAGTAGAATCTTGATTGCTGTCTTCCTTAGATAGATCTTACTACAGAGCAGAAAAATGGTAATTATTTTCCTGAGATCAAAAACAGACCTCCATTCTAGTAACATTATTCTGGATTGATTTTATATGTAGGCTTTGTATATGAGTTTGGGGGGGGGCAGAAACCAACATAGACCTATTATTTATCATTAAATACACTATGCGTAGGCAATAAAATGAAACCAATAAAGTTAAAAACCTAAGTGGTAAGTATTCTACCATCCACACCGCGTGCCTGCCAGTCTGGGTCTCACTGGATCCTGGCCCTCCTCCCAGCCACACTGAGAAAAGACCTGCGTGTAGCATACAGTCCACCCAGAAAGCAAGTGGCCCGAAAGATCCCCAGAGCGGGCGAAGGTGGGGTGGAGCTGCGAGAAGGTGCAGGGGGTGGGAACCCATCCTCCAGCAGAGAGGGCTGGGAACCCCAATGCACCAGAAGGGGAAGGGAGGCTCTGCACGTTGCTGTCAGAGGCCACTCAAATGTCCATTGATCGGTGAATGGCTCAACAAATCTGTTCCACCTGCACGAAGGGCTATGCAGACATAAGGGAAGGGGGCTCTGGTGCAGGCCGCCGCCAGGCCAACCCTGAAGCCTTGTGGTATGTGAAGGTGCCGGGCTCCACAGGACTCATCTGTGCACCTCCAATTCTGCTCATACTGACGTCCAGGCAGGAAGTGCCTGGGCTGGGGCCGGGGAGGGAATGACAGGCAGCGGGTTCTTTCTAGGTGATAAAAATGTTCTAAAATGAAGGCAAGGGAGCCCAGAACCGAGGATGTACGAAGCCACTGAACGGCATGCTTTCGGTGGTGAACAGTGTGTGTACAGACTATCTCAATAAAGTAGTTTTTTTCTTTAGCAGGTAGTGTGGGGGCTACTACAACCCTGAGTTGGGGGAGAATGGGGCTCAGGGACCAGGGAAGGGCTCCAATGACTGTGGGGACAAGCGGCTCCCGCTAGCTGAAGTCCTATGGGGGTCTCGCTGCTGACCCCACACACTCCCCCACACAGCGTGAAGGTGGGGTTCTCGGAGCCAGCCTGGGTTTGGTCTGAATATTGTTATAAACGAGGAAGACGAAAATTTACCTTCCTGGAGGAGAGCCTGGAAGACAGAATGTCCTCTGACCAAGCGAACACACACCATCTTCTGTGAGCCCTCAGCGCCGCTCCCTCTGGCGGAGACCTCTGAGTGGACACCCGCTGGCACGGGAGGGGGCTAGTGAACTGTGCTGAAGATCCAGGGCCTGGGCAGGCACCGCAGACATAAT
Source organism: Muscardinus avellanarius (assembly GCF_963383645.1). Taxonomy (NCBI): domain Eukaryota; kingdom Metazoa; phylum Chordata; class Mammalia; order Rodentia; family Gliridae; genus Muscardinus; species Muscardinus avellanarius. The sequence continues at coordinate 5,090,433 of NC_137797.1, read as the reverse complement.
GCCTTCCAGGAAGACAGATTTTTATTGCCCCGCTTGAGGGCAGCCCCTCAGAATCCAGTCTGTCAAGTGACAGATTGGCGGTGCTCAGAGCCCCGAGTTCAGCCCTAGGTCTCTCTGGCGGGCGCAGCATGCTCCATAGTCCCCACACAGGCTCTTGCGCCTGGGGGAAGTCAGGCCTGCAGATGCCCCCACAGGCAGCACCCAGTGCGGAGCGGAGAACTTCCCAAGGGGGAAAGACCCCCAGCGGTCATGGTCGGCCTGTTACTGATGTGGAAATGTGCTGCTTGGCAGTTTAGATACAATGTTCCTGCCCCGGCCTGGCCGGCAGACTCCTGGTAAAACCAGCGGAGCTGGTGTCTTCCCACATCAATCCTATTGAAGAAGAGGGGTCAGTGCGTCCTCTACCGGACTCAGAACCCTTGTGTTAACATCTGAATGCTGCCTGGCCTGTCTCCCGGGGGCCACACTCAGCTTAGATCAACTCCTCCAAGCCCCTTTCCTTCCCCAAGGAAAAAATATGAATTCCCTTTTCAAGCAGCAAGCTTCCGAGGCAGGCAGTTTGCCCTCTAACCGCAATGGTGAGAGGAAAACTGGGCACCAGGGACCTGCCCACCTGGGCCCCCGAGGTATCGGCTTTCGTGAGCCCTCTGAACACCAGGCTCGATTTCTAAAACAAATGCCAGTGCCAAGGGCATGGGTGGGAAGTCGACGGCTGCGCATGGGGGACACACGGTTGCTGCTGTCCTAACACGTGGATAACTAACGGGAACAGGGGCCGACCTGGCCAAGTCATCTTCTGCACCTGCACTTTCGATTGAACTTAACCTTTACAGCTGATATCTCACGTGGAGGATGAGCGGGCAACATCCCCAGAGGTGGACCTGGTAACACTCTTTCCCCACGTTGGTCCATACTGGGATTCTCTGTGTTATGTTGAGCAAGCTTCTTCACCCCTCCATTTAAGCTTCCCCTGCCAGAGGCTCTTCAAAGCCTGGGCTCTGCCCAGAGTCACCTCCTGAGCTACCTTTCCCAGGCCCAGACGCCAAACACCAGCAAAGTCTCTCCAGAAGAGAGTAAATGTTAAGTCCCCCCAACTCCGACATCAGGCGGCCCTGAGCAGTTCCACAGCGCTCCGGGCTTGATTAGCATGCGGCTGGCCTCAGCCTCCCTCCCCTTTATGAGCCCTTGTATGAAATCCTACAAAGGGAAAGAAGAGCCACACACTCGCGGTTACAAACACAAGTCCGAAGGCTGCCAGCCTACCGGATGTTATTTTTAGCCAGCTAAAAGAGAAACATTTTTAAAAGGCCAGAGAACAAAAGTTTTCTTGTTTCCTTTCTTCTTAAACACACACACACACACATACACAAAAAAAAGATGGAGGCGTGTTCATTCACAGACCTCCTTGCCGAGTTGAACCAATTTAAAGGCAAAGGCAGCCAGGGTAGGCGAGCTCCTTCCCGGCAGCCCCACCGCCTCACGCAGGATTTTGAAATGTCCCTTTTGGCCCTATCTAAATTCCGGGATGAAGGATAATAAACAGCTACTCCTTTACTATCATAAAATGTAAACAGCCTTGAAACACTTGCTACAATCCAGAAGAAGCGATCACACCTAAGCTCCGCGGAGCCACTCCAACTAGTGAAAGTAGGCAGACATAAAGACATGGTTGCCGTGAGCGCCCGGCTACCGCTTCTCCGCGCCTCTCGAATCCACTCCAGCCTCAGTCCACAACTTGCCGCTTTATCAGGGGGAAGGGCTTCGCGACCTTCGCTATCACGCAGCGCCAGATTTGGCGGATTTCTTTTTTTTTAAAGAAACTATCTGACTTGATTCCACGCAGTGATTAAACATCTTTGTGCTCTGCGATGAAGGGTCTTCCGACCCCTCCCCCTCCAAAAATGGCCTCGAAGCAATCAAAATGGTAATGCGGGCCGGTCCCCTCCCCCCGCGAACTCCCCGACTTCCCCGGGGCCGCGCGCCGAGCCCCCCTGCGCCGGGAATGGGCGCTTCCGCTCCCGGACGGGGGCGCGCTGCCGGGGGTGGGGGCCGCGGCGACGGAACGGGGTTAAGCCTGCGTCCCCAGCCCGCGGGAGCGCGGCGCCCCCCAGCAGGCGCAGGCCGGGCGGAACAGCCATCTTCCCTCCCGGCCCCCTCCCACCACTTCTCAACTTTAAAGACTCGGGAGGACCGCGGGGCCGGCGGGCTCTCGCTCTCGGGGCCCCGCCAGCCGGGTCGGCGCCTCGCCGCCCCCCGGCGAGCCCCGCTGGGGAGGGGGCGCCCGAGGGGGCGGGCCGGTGGGGGAGGGCAGGGAGGGAGGCGGCGGGCCGGAGCAGGCCAAGTTTGGCGCCGGCGGCGGCTGCATTCCGAAGGAAGCGCGATCGATGGCGGGGCGCGGGGCGGGGGGCGCGGGGCGGGGGGGGGCCGCAAAGTTCCCGGCGGGGCGGGGCGGGGCGGGGGGGGGCGGGCCGGCCGGGCTCCCGCGGCGGCATCTGTTCGTGGTGCTGAAACCCGGGCGCTGAGCTCGGCGCAACTAAGTCACAATGGACAACTTTTCCTCCGCGCGGGGGCCGCCGGGGGGGGGGGGGGGGTCGGCGGCCGTGCCCGCCGCACGGGAGCTTCCCGGGGGTCCCCGCCGACCCCGAAGGCCCGGAGACCAAAGTTGGGGCAGAAGCGGGGGGGCCCGGGGGGGCCTTTCTTTTGTTCCCCGGGAGCTGGCGTCAGGCTCCAAGAATCAAAAGTGAAGCTGGAGAAGTGGGGGGGGGACCCCAGAGGAAGGGTCTGCAGACCGGCCCCGGGGAACCCAGGCACGGCTCCCCGGGGGTCGGACCGGCGCGAAGGGTCGCCACCCTCGCGCCCCTGCACCGGGCCGGGGGGCCGAGCCGGGGGAGGTCCGCGTTCCAAAAACATGTCCACCAAGCAACGCAAAATGGACGCCGGGCTGCCCGCGCCTCGGGGGGCAGCGCGTCTCCCTCGGCCACGGAGGGGCCGGCGCCGGCTCTTCCTTTCCAGAAGGGGGGGCAACTTTGAGGGCGGCAGCCCGGCCCCTCGGGAGTCCGCGCGAGCGGCGCCCACGCTGGCACTTGTCCGGGCGCTGCCCAAGTGCCCGGCGGCCGCCCCGGGGGGCCCTGCCGGCGGGCGCCGGGCCCGCGCCCCCTCTCGGCCCCCGCTCTGCGGCCACGCGGGGCGCCCCGAGCGTCCCGGGCGCGGCGGCCCTTACCTGTGGCTGCCGCCTCATCGGGGCGGGGCGGCCGTGCAAGTTTGCCGCGGGTGCGCTGCCGGCGGGCGCGCGTGCGGGGGGGAGGAACAAAGAGCCAAGTAAACACGGCGGGTGCGCGTCGAGCCGGCTCATAAATATTCAAGTCGCGTGCTCACCTCCCCCACGCGCGCGCGCCGCCGGGCAGCGCCCCCAAACTACTTCGGCGAGCCGTGCGGGGCGGGGGGCCCGCGCCCGGCCCCCGGCACGCAGCCCGCACCCGCCGGGCCGCGCACCCCGGCCCGCAGCGCGGCTCGGGGGCGGCGGGAGCGCGGCCCGGTCCGTGCGCCCCGCCCCGGCCGGCTCAGCGCGGGGCCCGGGGGTCGCGGGCGGGGGTCCCCCCGCCCCCCCGCCCGGCCCCTACCTGGCGGCGCGCGAGAGCGGCGGCGCGCGCCCCGGGCCGGCTCTGCAGCTCCATCCCGGCAAGTTGGGCGGCACTTTGCGGTCACTTTGGCCCCGGCTCCCGGGAAGTTGCGGGGCTCGGCGGGGGCCGGGCCGGGCCGGGCCGGGCGGGGCGGGCCTTCGAGGGGGGCCCCGAGCCCCCGCCTCCACGGGCCGGGCGGGGCGGGAGAACGGCTGCCGGGCGCCCCCACTCTTCAAGCTGCCCGGCCGGTGGCGCGGGGTCCCCGGGCTGCGGGCGCGGCCCGAGGCATGGCCCCCGGCGCCCGGAGCCCCGCGCCCGGCCGCCGCGGGCAGGGACTATATTTCCTCCGGCGCGCGCCTGGATCTCGCTGGGCCGCGGCAAAGTTGTGCCTCGGCGCGAGGCTAATTCGGCAGTGCCCGGATGGAGCGGGCCCGGGCGGCGGCGGGGGCGGGGCCGGGGGCGGGGCCCGGGACGCTCGCCCCGCCCCCGCCGCCCGCCCGCGCGTGCGCGCTGCGTCCCCGCCGCGGCCGGGCGCCGGGAGCGGAGAACAAAAGTGGCGGAGGAGAGGGGCGCCAGCTCGGGCCGAGCTCGAGGAGAGCGCGCGGCGTCCCCTCCGAGGAAAGCGAGGCGCCCCATCCCCTCCGCTGGGCGCTCAGCCCCACTCCAGGGCGGGGGAGACCCGGGCGGGAAGGGAAATAAATGCCCGTTTGCTTCATTCCCTCGCCCCTAGCGCTCACCGCGTCTCCTCCCCCTGCTCTCTCCCCAGCTTCGTGGAAGCGGCCTTCCGTCCCCTCGGTCTCCCCGCCCTGCGACTCGGGAGACCAACTTGTCCAGACGCCAGATTCCCCCGCCGCCGATGGCCACCGCGTTGGTTAGGCTATGAAGATCGATCTCTCGGCTCTTCCTTTAATGATTTTTTTTTTACACTCACAATTAAACCCTCAACAGATGTCACTGGACTTTTTAAGACAGTTGTTAAAACTCGTAAACATGCCGGGTCAATGTGACATCAAACAATTATAACCACAGCCGCGCAGATCGCATTTCAAAACTCCCAGCCCGGAGGTTAATGCCTCCGAGTCGATATTACGGTCGAGGAGCGACGGTCCTCATCAATTAATGCCGGAATGCTTTGTGCCCCGCTGGCAGCTCGCGGGCGCTGGAGGGGCGCTGGGGGAAGGGGCGCGATTGCATTTCAAAGTAAACGTTTAGATTGATACCTCGTTACAACTTCGTATTGCTCCAGAGCCCCGAATGACTCAGGCAAGCGCTGCCGGCAAACGCGCCTTGGACAAACGCCAGCGCGTCACACGTACCTTCTAGTGTCAGCAGAAATCGGAACTCTTTTATTTTATTTTTTCCAGGCAAAGGCCCGGAGTTGTTCTGGCCCTATTAGGACTTTTCCCACAAATGACTTAGCGAGTTGTTCTCCAAACGTGCAGGGCACCCCATCCCTTAACTCAGCGCCTGGCACCAGCCAGGGACCAGCAGTGTTGACCAAATACAAAATAGAAAGGCTGGCCCCGGGGCCCTGGGCAGACCCGGCCCTCCCACTTCAGGGCGCAGCGGGCAGCAGAGTGTCTTCCCTGCCTAGTGTTGGGTTCTCTTGTTTCCTTCTATGAGGATGGGGGTCAGGATCTCTACCCTTTCCTACTCGGGGACGCCTGGTAGAATGGGCTGCCCTGGGGACCAGTGTTCTGAGCCCCAGAGAGCACGCTCATGAGATGAGGATTCCTACTGCAGCCTCTGGACAGAGACACTCACTCGGGTTGTCCTAGACCCCTTGGTGGTGCTGGCCTCGCCTGGCGCCTCTGGTGGGGGCTCACTTCGCTGACTAGGGAGCTGAGGCCGTGGGGGAGCGAGGTCCTCGCCCTGGGTCTGTGGCTCTGCGCAGGAGATGGTCGGAGTAGCCGAGCGGGGGGACCTGCGGCCCCGGGCTCTGGCTCTTAGAGGGTCACAACATGAGGGGAGAGGCCGTGGCCAGAGGGGGCTGGCGTTTAGAGAGGGGACTTGCGCAGGTTAGGTATAGTACTTATGTTATTTGATGGCCGACCCCTGACACCCCTGGAGACCTTAACGTTATGCCCCCTTTACAGATGGGGACCCTGGGGCGCAGCAAAGATAAACTGCCCGGAGGCACCCCCAACGTGTTGGGTGCCCTCTTTTTTTATTTTTTGGTACTGGGGATCAAACCCAGGACCATCCTGCCTCTGAGCTGTACTGCTAGCTCTATCTATCCACCTATCTATCCATCCTTCTATCTACCTATCTATCCATCTACCTGTCTATCAATCGATCAATCTATCTATCTATTGTGTGTGTTTGTTACTGGGAATTGAACCCAGGCATTTTCTGTCTCTGAGCTACGTCCCCAGCCCTATTTTGTTTGTTTGTTTGTTTATTTATTTATTTACTTATTTATTTATTTATTTGCAGTACTGGGTGTGGAACCCAGGGGCATTCGACCTCCGAGCTATACCCTCAGCCCTATTTTTTATTCTTTATTTTGAAACAGGGTCTCGCTGGTTTGCAAAGGGCCTCACTAAGTAGCTGAGGCTGTCCTTCAACCATGATCCTCCTGTCTCAGCCTCCCCAGTGCTGGTATTACAAATGAGTGTCACAATGCCCGGCTTTGTTTTTTTTATTTTAAAACAGGGTCTCACTAAGCTGTCGAGGGTCTCACTAGGTGGCTGAGGCTGGCCTCCAACCTGCCGTCCTCCTGTCTCAGTCTCCCATGCATTGAGATTGCAGCTGTGAGCCACAGCGTCCAGCTAGGATCCTCTGCCTGAATCCAGACCCTCAAACACCTGCCCCAGCAACTCCCAGAGCAAGTGTCTGGGGAGCCCTCCGAGGGGGCTTCCTGGGGCTCGGGAGTGGCGGGGCCAGATGGGGAGCCTGGACTGTCTGTGACTCTTTCTTGGGGAGCCCAGCATTCCCAGGGACAGGAGGGAGGAGGATGCCTGAGCAGGAAGGAGCCCAGCAGGGAAGGCCTTCGCCCTCAGGTAGCGCGCCAGCTTGGAGTCAGAAGCCGTGGGTTCAAGGCCACCAGGTGTCTGAGGGGTCCTTGCTTCTTGTCTGGGAGTTTTGCTTTTCTCTTGAGCACAAAGAAGTGGGCTGAGCCAGGTGTATTGGCACACGCCTGTAACTGGGAGGCTGAGACAGAAGGATCACAGGTTTGAGGCCAGCCTCAGCCACTTAGTGAATCCTGTTTCAAAATAAAAAATAAAAATAGGGCTGGGGGTGTGGCTCAGAGGTAGATCACTCCTGGGCTCAATTCCCAGTATCCACCCCACCCACAGAAGTGGATTAATGAGGTCAGGTGGGGAAATGGCCAGGGCAGGACCTAGCTGCCCAGAAGGCTCCCAGTGGGGCCACAAAGACTGCGGCGATGGGAGCCCAGCCCTTACCCCACCTAAGAGCGTTTTGTCCCAAAGTTGCTATTATTAGCAGAACCATCCTAATTGGTACCTTCCCACCCACGTCCTCGCACATTCCAGATCAGCCATTCAGTTCCCCTGTGAAAGTGAGTCACCGTGTTGCACATGTATGTAGGATGCCCTTTAAAAGGAGAATTAAAAAAACAACCCTCTGACACACAAGATAAGTCCTGACTCCTTCGCCTTTGCGCCTGGAACCCAGAGGGGCCACAGAGCGGAACTACTGCTCCGCCCTTCCTCTTCACATCCGCGGCTTTCTGCACCTGGCCGCGGGGATTCTGATCCTGGGACCTTTTCAGAGAGAACTAGTCAGTCATCCCCTTGTCCAGCTCTGAGTGGACACCTGGTTCTTCCCTCTGTGGACACGCCAAGGGGCCCCTGGAAGTCGATGGGGGACGGGGTGAGGAGCACCTGCTCCGTTCCACCAGGGCCTGCCAGGTCCCGTGTCGGGCACTGGCTGGAGGAGCTTCCTGGGCTGTGGGGACCAGCAGGTCTCAGCCTGTCTCATGAACTGCTCCAGAGATACAAAGTGGGGCTGCCGAGCCCCACAAACGCGCCCCGCTCAGGGCAGCAGCTTGACCCTCCTCATCCACTGAGCCTACGACGACCCGGGCAGAGGTGGGGGTGCTGCTTTCATCTCTAGGATGCATCCAGGGAAACTGAGGCTCAGGGTGCCCAGGTGATTCACAAGGCTCTTAGTTGGTGGGTGTCAGCAAGGACCTAGCTCCCAGAGATGTGGGCTCCCTTGGAATTGAAGATGTGGGGAGCCAGGTTGCTCCAGGCAAGGGGCGTGGGGAGCCTGGTGTGGAGGCTCCAGTGCACGGAGGGCTGGGGCCAGGCACGCCTGGAGAGGGGGCAGCGGGGGCGGCAGGGCTCAGTAGGGACTGAAGGCAGACACGGATCTCCAAGTTTATTTGAGCAAAGGAGAGGGCCCAGGAAGCAGCCTGGGGCATGGGAAGGAGACAGAGGTGTGTGGGGTCACCTTGTGGATGGTGAAGGGCAGACGGGAAGGGGAAGGAAGCGGGCCTGTGACCAGCCTGCTGTCCTGTTCTCGCCCCTGCAGGCCCTCCCTGTGCTGGGTGGCATGGTGTCCCCTACCAAAACCACATCTTTCCAGAACTTTAGAATGTGACCTTCTTTGGAAATAGTCTTGCAGATGTCATCAAGTTAAGAGGAGGTCTTCCTAGTTGATGATGAGCCCTAATCAAATATGACTAGTGTTCTCATAGGAAGAAAAAAGACCCAGAGACAGGGACACAGGGAGAATGTCACGTGCTGGCAGATGCAGAGGACACGGAGGGCCACCAGCGACACCAAAAGCCGAGAGAGGCCTGGAGCAGACCCCAGGGACCAGGGGACACAGCCCCACAGTGCGGACTCCTGGCCGCCAGAACTCTTTCAAGCTGCCTGGTTTGTAGTAGGGTAGCTTGTTACAGCAGCCATGGCAAACTGATACACTCCCTTCCTTTTTCTTCTTCAGCCAGGCTCATCTTGCTTCTGGTAGTCCCCTCCTTCTCTAGCCACCAGAATCAAAGTCCTAAATCTCCTTACTTGAGGGACAGGCCTGATTCTTCTAACTGGTATCCCCGAGCCAGGCCACGCAGCCCGACCTCCATTAGACTGACCTTCCCTCCACTCTCCAGCGGCCTGGGTCGACCGGCCTCCCTCTGCTCGTGATGGTAGGAGGGACCATCTTTCTTCCTTATGCTTGACTGTTCTCAAATCTTGTGCACATCTCCCTGGTGGCCTGTGTTTGCAGGCAGAAAGTTGGGGTCAATCTGGGCATGGTGACACACATCTGTGATCCCAGTACTTGGGAGGCTGAAACAGGAGGATCACAGGATCAAGGCCAGCCTCAGCAACTTAGTGGGACCATGTTTAAAAATAAGAAAAAGGGCCAGGCGTGGTGGCGCACGCTTGTAATCCCCGCACTTGGGAGGCAGAGACAGGAGGATCACGCAGGTTCGAAGCCAGCCTCGCTGGCGTAAGAGACCCTGTTTCAAAAATATAAAATAGGTCTGGGAGTGTAGCCCCGAGGTAGAAGGGCTTCCAGGAACCCCGGTACCACCAAAAAATAAAAATAAAATAAGGAAAAGGTCTGGAGTGTAGCTTGGAGGTAGAATGCCCTTGGCTTCAATATCCAGTGCCATAGGAAAAAAAGAAAAGAAAAGAAAAGAAAGAAAAAGAAAGAGAAGTTAGTCGGGGTAGATTATTCACTCACAGATCCAGAACTCTCTTTTTTTGGGTACTGGAGATTGAATCCAGGGTCATTCTATCTCTTTATTTTGAAACAGAGTCTTGCTAAGTCGCTGAGGTTTTGCTAAGTTGCTGGCCTCATACCTGTGATTCTCCTGTCTCAGCCTCCCAAGTACTGGGATTACAGGCACGTACCATTGCGTTCGGCTCTATTTTTTCTGTATTTTATTGAAAACTTTCAAAGACTTTTGAAAAATCCCTTTTACTCTCTACCTGTTTTAGTTAACTGGATCCTGGAGCAGCTGGGCAGAGCCCTGACCACCTCTCGGTCTCCCTCCCCCGCCCCCTGCTTCACGTCTGAACATACAGATTTCAAATTAGATAGCCTGCATTAGGCACCTGCCGCACACCAGGTGCCACAGTAGGCGCTTTAAGTCACCACCGCCACCACCATCATCAGACTAATGGCAATTAAGGAAGGCAGGTTAAGTGCCTGTCACGGTGCTAAGGGCTTGCGTGTTGTCTCATGAGAAAACAGGCCAGCGGATGCTGCCTAAGGGAGCCCAGCTACCAAGTGATGGTTCCTCTCCCTGAGTCTAACCCAGACCCACGCCGTGAGCTGACCCACTCCCAGGTCCAAGCTAAGACAGGCTGGCAAGAAAATGCCCAGCCAACACTCGACAAAGAGTGGCCTGCTGTGACCGAGAGAGACGGCAGCGCAGGCGGCAGGCTGCAGCCTGGTCCTGGGGCCCCAGCTGGACCATCCGCTAAGGAGAACAGAGGCCAAAACCTTCCAGCCACCCCACAGTAGCCACTGTGAGGTAGCGCTTAAGGAGTTCCGCGTTATTAGTAACATTTAGAATAATAAAATGAAGATCGTTACCGTAATAACGAGAGGTGCCACGAACAAGTGCTAATTGCAACAATTAGTTCTGATTTACTGGGGGGTTAGATAGTGGCTCAAGTTGGGAAGGGATTCAAAAGCGATGTGGGTAAACATGCGTGGATTTGGAGGTTCCAAACATCCGCCCGAGACCAGGGGCAGAGAGGAATTTCAAAACGGTCTCTTCCCCAAGGAGTCCCCTGGGGTGACTGCAGATACATCAGAGTTCCTAAACACACACACACACACAAATCAACAACAAGAGACACTTTGGAGCTGGGCATGGTGGCACATGCTTGTGATCCCAGGACTCAAGAGGCTGAGACAGGATGATCACAGGTTCAAAGCCAGCCTCAGCAACCTCGAGAAACCCCAGCAACACAGCGAGACCCTGTTTTGAAATAAAATAAGGGGTGTAGTTCAGAAGTAGAATGCCTCAGGGTTCAATCCTCAGTACCACAAAATTAAATTAATTTTCAAAACAAGAAAAGGGAGCCGGGCGTGGTGGCGCACGCTTGTCATCCCCGCGCTTGGGAGGCAGACACAGGAGGATCGCGCGGGTCCGAAGCCAGCCCCGCGCGCTGGCTTAGGAGACCCTGTTTCCAAATAAAAATGTAAAAATAGGTCTGGGAGTGTAGCCCAGAGATAGAAGGGCTTCCAGGAACCCCAGTACCACAAAAAAAGAAGGAGGAGGAGGAGGAGGAGGAGAGAAAAGGGAGCCGGGCGTGGTGGCACACGCTTGTAATCCCAGCATTTGGGAGGCTGAGACCAGAGGATTGTGGTTTGTGGCCAGCCTCAGCTACTTAGTGAAGGCCCTTTGCAACTCAGTGAGACCCAGTTTCAAAATAAAGAATAAAAAATAGGGCAGAGGGTATAGCTCGGAGGTAGAATGCCCTTGGGTTCCATCCCCAGACCTGGGGGGGGGGAAAAAAAGAAGAAGAAGAAAGGGGATCAGATATGTATTTCTCTCATTTGCCCCTCTTTGTTTACACTGGAACCGTCCCAGGAGGGCATGAGGGGAAGGGGCTGCCTACCGGAGAGGCCACAGATGAGGCCGACCCTGATGGTGCTGAGCTTGGGTTTCCAGCCCCAGGACTAAGAGAACATAAACTTGTCCTTCACGTTGTCAGTCTGGGGTGTTTTGTTACAGCAGCTCCAACAGACTGATACACCCCATGTTTGCACATCTGGATGAGGCCCAGGCAGGCTCCGAGGTCCGCCATGCTCAGTAGCAGGCGGGGCCAGACCAGGGGGACTGGAGGTCTCCGCCCACATCACTGGATAACAGGAGAAGGCTCCCAGGCCTGCGTGCCGTGCTGCATCTAGGTGCGGACTCAGTTCTGTCTGCCTTGCTGCCCGCAGTACCCCAGGCCCCTAGTGACTGCCCGGAACCCACAGCCCTCCTGCTTTGCTGGTGACTCCCACTGTGACTGGCTCTGCTCCCTTTGGGCACCACGGTGGTCAGTTCACTTTTCCGGTCCTGGACCGCCGCCACCTGGGTGCACATGTGTCTGCACCCATCTCTTCCACCACAGTCAAGATCGGGTGTGTTCAGGGTGGGATGCTGTAGAAAGTTCCCTGGGGTCAAGAACAAAGTCCCGGTCAGGCGTGGTGGGCACGCTTGTCATCCCAGCACTCGGGAGGCTGATACCTGAGGATCACTGTTTGCGGACAGCCTCAGCTATTTAGTGAGGCCCTTTGCAACTCAGTGAGACCCCATTTAAAAATAAAGAATAAAATATAGGGCTGGGGGTGTAGAATTCCTGGGTTCCATCCCCAGTATTGTAAGAAAGAAGAAAGAAAGAAAGAAAGAAAGAAAGAAAGAAAGAAAGAAAGAAAGAGAAGTCCTTTCGCCATCTGTGTCCCCGCAGAGTTCAGCTCGGGTCCCCGTGCGTGGGTCACCCCGAGGCCTTGTGGGGCTGGCTTGAGTCAAAGGTGGGGTGTCCGGAGGAGTCTCGGGTGTGGGTGTATTTGCAGCACTGAGTTCAGAGCGGGCACCGGCTTTTATAAAAAGAAGTCCCAAGGGATGAAAGCGTATCTGAGAAGAAGGTGCAGCCGATGGGCTAGAAACAGCTAATCCCCTCACCAGGGCGCCCCGGGGTGACAGCACCGAGAGCAGTCACTCAAAGCAGGAGCCAATTTTTTTTTTTGTTTTTTTTTTTTTTTTTTGTACTGGGGATGGAGCCCAGGGACATTCTACCTCCGAGCTACAACCCCAGTCCCATTTTTTAGTCTTTTTATCTTTTGAAACAAGGCCTCACTGAGCTGCAAAGGGCCTCACTGAATAGCTGAGGCTGTCCGCAAACCTCAGTCCTCCTGTTTCAGCCTCCCAAATGCTGGGATTACAAGTGTGCGCCACCACGCCTGGCGCAGGAGCCAAATTTACCTGAAACGATCCACCACTGCCCCAGGCCCGGCCATACCCCGCACCCTCCCACTCACAGTGTCCTCTGCTCTGTGGATCGTTTGGGCGGTCTGTAAATTAGTTTACGGTACACACTAAGTAGGTATCCTTCGGTATACAGTAGGCATTCAATAAATGCTGGTCCACAGTGGGTGGTGAACAGAGGGAGGAGCCTGGAAGCCGCCTGCAGGTGGGTGTTGTCTGTCCTCACTCACCCGGGCCTGGGTCTCCAAGGTCCCTGCCTTAGGAAGTGTCCACCTGCGAGACCAAGCAAACTGTCCACTGTGTCCAGAAAGCCGGGGACCAAGAATACAAACAAGCTGGGTGTGGGGGCACGCTTGTCATCCCAGCATGCGGGAGGCTGAGACCGGAGGATCGCGGTTCGCGGACAGCCTCAGCTACTGAGTGAGGCCGTCTGCACTCAGTGAGACCCTGTTTCAAAATAAAGAATTAAAAATAGGGCTGGGGGTGTAGCTCGAGGTTAAATGCCCCTAGGTTCCATCCCCAGACCCACGAAAGAAAGAAAGAAAGAAAGAAAGAAAGAAAGAAAGAAAGAGAGAGAGAAAGGAAGAAAGAAAGGAAGAAAGAAAGAAAGAAAGAAAGAAAGAAAGAAAGAAGAAAGAAAAAAAGAAAAGAAAGGAAAAGAAAAGAAAAGAAATGTGCACCAGAGACTTCAGGAGCGAACCAGCCAGGCGGCCTAGCTGTGGGCACCCAGGCCTATTCTGGGATGCCATCTTTCTGTGTTGAGGGTTCCTCCAGACCAGTGGTCTTTTACACCGTGTGTGTGTGTGTGTGTGTGTGTGTGTGTGTGTGTGTGTTGCTGACAGGTGAACTCAGGAGCGTTCTACCTCTGAGTTACATCCCCAGCCCGATTTTATTTTGTACTTTGAAACAGGATCTCACTAAATCACAGAGGGCCTCACGAGGTTGCTGAGGCTGGCCAAGAACAGGAGATCTTCCTGTCTCGGCTTCCCAAGAGCTGGTGTTACACGTGTGCACTGCACACGGCAGCTCAGGAGTGACCCACACATGCGGCCACCCATGCAGCTGGATCCATCTCATTGGAAACGCGATGCCGCTGCATAGTTTCTATTTTATTTTATTTTATTTTATTTTATTTTATTTTATTTTATTTTATTTTTGATGCTGGGGATTGAACCCAGGGGCATCTTGCCTTAGACCTACAACTCCAGCCCTTTTCTCAAATTTATTTTTTTTCCTATTATCTTTTTCAAAATTTTTATTGGTGCATTGTAGTCATACACCTTAATGGAGTACAAGATGGTGGAGGCGCACATGCACGCGTCACTCAATTGGCCTTCCCCAGTTCCCGCCCCCCTTCTCATGTTTGGCTTAGTGATTGGCTTTGAGATGTTTGTTAATTTACATAATCAAACTTAATTCAATTTTTAATTTTTTGGTACTAGGGATTGAATCCAGGCTCATTCTACCTCTGAGATATACCCCAGCCTATTTATTTTTATAATTAGCTCACGCTTGTAATCCCAGCGCTTGGGAGGCTGAGACAGGAGGATCGCACAGGTTCGAAGCCAGCCTCAGCTACTTAGTGAGGCTCTCAGCAACTCAGTGAGACCCTGTTTCCAAATAAAAAATATAAAATAGGTCTGGGAGTGTAGCCCGGAGATAGAAAGCCTCTGCGTTCCACCCCCAGTACCACCACCAATAAATAAATAAATAAATGAATAAATAAATAAATAAATAAATAAATGAGGGGAGGTCCAGAACCACGGACTGTCTGCCATGCTGTAGCCTCTTCGCAGCAGTGAGCACTAAGACCCGCCGGGCCCGAGCACTGGGGCCGGGCAGCCTCGAGACCTCCACGTAAGCGACACACTCGCCAGGACAGCGCAGGCAGAGCCTGGCCTCTTGGACCTCGAGGATGTCCCAAGTGATTCCCACCCCCAACTTCTGATGGAAACCGCAGATCTCTTCCAGCCTCTTAGTATAAAAATGAGGAAACCATCCAAGAGTGGTGGTGCACACCTGGAATCCCAGCGCTTGGGAGGCTGAGACAGGAGGATCGCAGATTTGAGTCCAGCCTCAGCCACTTAGCAAGACACTCACCAACTTAGTGAGACACTGTTTCAAAACAAAAACAAGGGTGAGCCTCAGAGGTAGAACGCCCCTGGGTTCAATCCCCAGTACCAAAAGAGAAGAAGAAGAAATTGGGGCAGAGGGAAACCATCGGTCAGTGATCCCGGGGCCAGAGGCCACCTGGAACTCTTCAAAGTCACAATGAAAGAAACCCAAAGTGCCGGGGACCATTCCCCTCAGTTTACAGCTGGGAAACTGAGGTCCAAGGACAGGAGATGATAGGCTGATATTCTGTGGGCATCGGAAGACCTGGACGCGGCTCCTGTAGCAGGTGCCCGTCCCCAGAGACACAGCCACACCCTAACTCCTGCAACCTGTGCATGGGATAAAGTGCTGTGTGGCCAGATGAGACGGTCCTGGGCCATCAGATGGGCCCTCAGCCAATGAGCAGCGTTGCCCTGGGAGATGCCGAGGAGGAGAGGAGCGCAGGGTGTGGCGCGAGCCACGCTGCCCGGGCGCCTGGAACTGGGAGGGGCAGGAAGGACCCTCTCCTGCGTCCTTCAGAGGAAGCGCGGCCCTGCCCTCCCCTCGACTGCAGACCTCTGGAAGCGTAAGAGCACGTTCTGCGCCACTGAATTTGTGGTAATTATAAGGCAGACCTTGCAAACCAGCGCATGCCCGCAGCAAGACCTCGGGCGCTCTGAAGGCATCCCGGCGTCATGGCGGGGCTCAGGGAATCCTGCCTGTTGGGCTCCCGTCAGGTGCCAGGGGCTGTGCCGCGATTGACCCAGCTCTCTGACGGAAACACTGACAGCCAGGAAGTGCGACTCATACCCCAGAGGCGCACTTATTGGCCCAGGGACAAAAGCTAGTGCTTGTACTACCAGGACTCGAAGCGCGCACCTCCCGCTCAGCTTCCTCCCTCTGGGGGTCTCCGTGACGGGCGGGGGGGGGGGGGCGCAGTCCTCCCTGGAGGAGGGGGTCCTTGGCTCCCAGCGCGCAGGTGACTATTGCTAAGCCAGACAGGAGAGGCAAACTCTGCGATTTGTGCTCAGATTGGAGGAGTAACCCAAAAAACAAAATGGCATATTCCCAAAGGAAAATCATATTACTGAGTTGTGGAGGTTTTTTTTTTTAATATCCCTTAATCAACATGAACAAGTGTGCAGATATCCTCTGTATTTTGGAGAGGGGGGAAACTTGTGTTTATCAAAAGCAGCAAGAGCAGAGGTGTGTGGTAGTTGAGTTATTTAAAGTCCTGCTCCGGCCGGGCGTGGTGGCGCACGCTTGTAATCCCCGCGCTTGGGAGGCAGAGACAGGAGGATCGCGCAGGTTCGAAGCCAGCCGCGCGCGCTGGCTTAGGAGACCCTGTTTCCAAATAAAAATGTAAAAAGAGGTCTGGGAGTGTAGCCCGGAGGTAGAAGGGCTTCCAGGAACCCCAGTACCACCAAAAAAAAAAATAAAAAGTCCTGCTCCGGCGTAGCGGCTGTGCGGCATCGGGACGTGGGATAGCGCGTCCTTCGGGAAGGACCACGGTGCCCCCGATGCTCAGCCAGGCAGCGCGGCCCGCGCCGCGGAGCTGGCGGGCACAGGGAAGGGTTGCCAGCCACCAAGCAGAGGCAAGTGAGAAGTCCTAGAGGGACTCTCGGGCAGAAGAATCACGGAATGAGGCTGGCGTCCAAGGACCACAGAACCGAATCTTCACAACGATGCCATGGTGCCCGACCCTTTGGGAAGCCCGGTGGTGTCTCCTCTGCCACCAGCAAGGGGGCCTGGCAGTGCCCCCCTCAGGGCTGCTTTTATACTTAACTAGTTCTTTAATCACCTTTTTGTTTCATTTGAGAGGGGGAAAAGGAAAAGTCCAGCACAGAGAACAGGGAAGAGCCTGGCGCGGTGGCGCACGCGTGTAATCCCAGCATTCGGGAGGCTGAGACAGGAGGATCGCAGTTTGCAGACAGCCTCAGCTACTTAGTGAGGCCCTTTGCAACTTAATGATACCTGTTTCAAAATAAACAATAAAAAATAGGGCTGGGGATGGAGCTCATCCCCAGTACGAGAGAGAGAGAGAGAGAGAGAGAGAGAGAGAGAGAGAGGAAGAGGAATAAGAAGAAGAAGAGGAGGAGGAGGAGGGAAGTACTTATTTCACAGGGAACCCCCCACTGGGCCCCAAATTGAGTATGATTTATCGTAAATATTTTTTTTGGTACCTCCAAGCCACACTCCCAGCCCTTCTTATTTGTTATTTTGAAACAGGGTCTCACTAAGTTGAAGGCTGGCCTCAAAACTACAGTCCTCCCGTTTCAGCCTCCCAAGTACTGGGATAACAGGCGTGCTCCATTGCGCCCAGTTTGGACTAGTTTGTATCCCTACTTGTAGAGGCTGAAATGGGTGCTCAAAGGAGCCCTTGGTCTGGGCCGCTCAGTGCTCCATGGTAGGGTCAGGGCTGAACTTTTCAAGGGAGGCACAGGGATGGAGAGACAGCAGCCACTGGGGTCTAGTTGGACGAGCACAGGATGTAGGAGCCAGGAGCCCCATGGGTCACACGCGCCCCATAAATGGGCCTGCATTCAGGATCAGATGAACTGGACCAGCCTCTGGGCAGGGTCGGCTCACTGGCCACTCTCCCCGCTGAGTGAGGCAGGACTCCTGCCCCCAGCCCACTCCAGGAGGCCGAGCAAAGCCAAGCTGGGACCCCAATTTCACTCCAAGCCCCATTCCCGCTGCAAAGTGGGGATCCGGGGGTGATCCTGTCCTTCCCGCCCAGGGCCTGGGACATGGGCTGATGGTGGAGCCGGGCCTGGGCCTGCCCCTGCGTTCTTGCCCTTGGACCCCATGCACCACGTCCAGACAGCTCGTCCCCGATGAGGAAGCTGAGCCTGGGCCGGGGGCTCGGCCTCCCCCGTCCAAAGTCCAGTTCTATGGGACTGACTGCGTGGGCCAAAGGCCTGGGACATGGAGGGACTCCCCGAAATGTTGGCTCCACTTCCCTTCAGGGAAGTAGGGGCTGCCGAGCCCCACGTGGGCTCAAGATGGCTGGCTACTGCCTGTATGAGCTGGAGCCTGGTCAGTTAGCGGCCAGGCTAGTGGCCAGTTAGTGGTCATCACCGCATGTGTAAGGAGGTCGCCCCTATCAGCTCCATGCAGATCCCACCTGAGCACACAGATTCTCACCTGCGCTGCGAGAATGGTCCGTCCCGTGGGAGCGTGTCCTGGAAAGTCAGCTCTCCCGTCCACGCTCCCAGATCTCCCGGATGGAGGCCAGCGCTGCTCAGTCGGGTCTGGACCTCTCTAATCCCGCGCGCGCCTGGTCGCACAGGAGGCTGCTCAGAGACCGGCTCCTCCGCCGGCGCGCACAGCCCAGGTTCCAGGTCCTCCACGAACAGCCGTGATCTTGGGCACTGTTTAGCGTGTTTGCTCTCCTTGGCCACAGACACTTGTCGCACCAGCAAGCTTGGCAGCTCCTCCCGGGTCTCCTTGACCCAGTGCGGCTTGAAAATAGAAGAGAACGTCGCAATCCGCCAGGGAGGCCCGTCGCCCTGGGGAACAGACGCGCTTGTGTCTCCCCTTCTCTTCCCTGCTCTCCTGTGCAGGGCCTGCCAGCACGGGAGCCACCAGGCCTCGTGTTCTGACAAGGAGGCCAGCTCGACTTCAGGCTGGAACACGGGCAGAGGAAGGCCCAGGTGCCCCGTGGGCTGGGTCCTTGCCTGTGGGCGGTGAAGGTGCCAAACTGGGGTCCTGAGATCTGTGCCGTCCATGGAAGGACACTGAGGCTCGCGAAGGTGAAGAGGATTTGCCAAGGTCCTGGCTGGCACGAGCGTGACGGTTCAGACACAGAATGGCTCTTGAAGAGCTCATGTGTTGATGTGCAGAGGTGCGTGACTGAGTGATGAGGGCCGTCATCTCATTAATGGCCGGTCACCTAGGCGGGTGGGGTGCGGCTGGAGGAGGTGAGTCCCTGGCTGTGTGGCCTCAGGGACTTGGAGACACGTGTCCTTGCACCCCCTCACAAGCGCTCTCTCTTGCTTCCAGCCTCTGGGATGTGAGAGCAGATCTCTGGAGCGTTCTCTCTCTCTCTCTCCCTGCACCACGCCCTGAGCTCCGCAGTCTTCACCTGGCCTACCATGGGCTGAACCCTTGAAAACTCCAGAACCGTGAGCAAGTACGTCTTTCTTCCTCCAAGTTGTTGCCATCAGGGACCTGGGTCACAGCAGTGAGAACGCTGATTGGAGCAATGAAAAACCTTGCCAGCTCCTGCCCATCAAAGGCCATGGTATGCCTGAGGCAGACGGATGGATCCCAAGAAAACCTGACATTTCTCTGTCCCTGCACCGTCTCCCTGGGGATTCCCAACACATGCCTCTCCTCTGAGTGTTGGGCGCTCCGTCTGTAAAGTGAAAGGGTTGTGGCCATCCCCGGGGAAGCCCCCCCAATTCTCCTTTGTCCACAGCCACCCCTGCCTCATTTCCCCAGAGCAAGCTTCTTGGCCTTCCCTGGACCCACCTGCTCCCCCAACCCCATCACACTTACTCTCTGGCTGATGATGGGGAAACAGAGATTGGGAGCAGACGGGGAATGCGCCGTCCAGCCTGGTGTAGACATCGTGAACACGAGTGACAGAGAGACGCCTCCTCCTCACACTGTCCCAGGGCCACGGGCAGCGATGCCCGCCCTGCCGAGCCTCTGACGGTGTGGTTCTGCACACGGGTGAAGATTTGGTGCTGCTTGTCCCCGAGCACCTGGTTGGTGCCTGCCCAGGCTGTCCGTCAAGGCCCTGAACCCACCCACTGAGGGCGACAACAGCACCTGCCCGATTCAGAGCAGGCCCTATCCGGACCTGAGACCTGCGCCCCATGTCAGGGGCCCTGAAATGAGGGTCTTTGTGATGCAGCCATGAGAAAGGAGGTGCTGAGGGACCTCCTTTGACCCACCGAGAGATGTTGGGAGCCATTTTAGCCCGAAGGCTGAGATTACCAGCTCGGACCAGCGCGGCTATGCACACAGTACCTGGCTGACTGGAACCTGTCTGCAAGCAGACACACTTCCAGGGACGGAGGGGAGTGACAAGCGGCGTGGACTTCGATGTCCTCTTCATTTTCCAGGACTGTTGACCCTTCCTTAAAGCTTACCTCGTGAGTGCCTTATTGTTCTTCCCTGTCTTAGCCCACGATCACCTTGCTGGGTTCTGGGTTTAATCATTTTTTTTGGTAATGCTTTGTTTAAACCTTCGATAAAACTGGGCGTGGTGGCGCACGCTTGTAATCCCCGCGCTTGGGAGGCAGAGACAGGAGGATCGCGCAGGTTCGAAGCCAGTCGTGCGCGCTGGCTTAGGAGACCCTGTTTCCAAATAAAAATGTAATAATAGGTCTGGGAGTGTAGCCCGGAGGTAGAAGGGCTTCCAGGAACCCCAGTACCACCAAAAAAAAAAAAAAAAAAAAGAAGAAGAGCAGATATGCTTTCTCTAATAACGATTGTGACTCTGCGTCATTCCTGCGAGACTTTTTTTTTTTTTTTTTTTTTGCGGGTCTAGGGATGGAATCCAGGGGCATTCGACCTCCAAGCTACACCCCCTGCCCTATTTCTTATTCTTTAGTTTGAAACAGGTTTCTTATTCTTTATTTCTTATTATTTGTTTTGAAATCTCACTAAGTTGTGTAGGGTCTCACTAAGTAGCTGAGGCTGTCTATGAACCGCGATCCTCTGGTCTCCGCCTCCCAAATGCTGGGATTATAAGTGTGCGCCACCACGCCCGGCTTGCAAGAGAATTAACACCAGCTTTCTGTGGCAGCTATCCAACAGAGAGGGGAGTGTGCTGGGAACATCCTCTAAGAAGCAGCTCAGCACAGTTTGGGTGTTGTGGCCCACGCCTGTAATCCCATTACTTGGGAGGCCGAGACAGAAGGATCTCAGATTCATGGCCAGCTTCAGCAATTTAAGGAGGCTGTACGCAACTCAGTGTGAGACTCCGTTTCAAAATGAAATGGGGCTGGGAGCATAGCTCAGAGGTAGAACAACCATGGGTTCAATCCCTAGTACCAAAAAAGTGTTTAGCACATGCCTGGCACAGTGACACATGTCTGTAATCCCAGTACTTGGGAGGCCGAGACAGGAGGCTCATAGGTTAGAGGCCAGCTTCAGAAATTTAGCGAGACCCTGTTTTGAAATAAAAATAAACAAAAACGACCGGGTGTGTAGTTTAGAGGTAAAATGCCCCTCGGCTCCATCCCTAGAACAATAAGCAAGCACACCAACTAAGAAAGCCCTGCACATGCGCTTACCAGACAAGACTGAACCGGCTCAGCCTCCCAGACGGGTCTTGCTGATTCACTGGCCAAACCGTCCTCTCTGGCGTCCCCGGTGCTGCACTCATCTTGGTCAACACTGACGCCGACCTGGGTCTGACCTGCCTTCCCTGTGTGGCTCAGCACCCGTGGAGGGTCTGGCTCTGCAGGGGTGGAGGGTGCGAGACCAGGTGAGGAGGAAGAGGCTGCAGGACTGTTGGGGACATCAGGGAGAGAGTGGGGAAAGAGGACCCCGTCTCCGCGGGGACCAGGGGCCTGCACCCTCCCACACACACCTCCTGGCTGGTCCCAGGCTCCTAAGCCCTGGCATTTCGTGGGCACGGCCTGTGCCCTCCTCTCTCCTCACTCCACACACTGTGCCAGGGCTCCACTGACTGTCACCGGACAACGGCCCTCCAGCCCCACTGCCCCAGCTTCGCGTCTCCGCTCCGTGTCCTCAAGGCCAGCGAGTCCAAAAACAACCTCACCCTCTGAGGTCCTCGGTGACCGCCTTCCCCTGGCGGGCGGCCACGGCCCATGGGCCCAGGGGCGACATCCCGCAGGCCAGTGACAGCCTGGCTATGACCCGGGAGTCGGAGTCATTGCGACTCCCTCTCCCAGGGGCTACAGCCCCCTGCCTCCCTCGCGCCCGCCCTGCCAGGCCACCCCTCCTAGGCGGGGCCCTCACAAGAGCCGCAGACCCCGGGGCCGCTCACCGGGCTGGCCCCCAGCACCAGCCCAGCCACGCCAGTTCAACGGGCAGACCCGAGAAGACCGCGCAGAAGTAATTTGTAATATGTTGAAGCCCATTAAAAATGCATTAGGAGTGCGGGAGATTGAGGGGGGAAAGTCCGTGGGGAATTGTTCTCTAAAAACGAGAGCCTCTTCTTAATGGAAATAATCACTCCCTAATTTATCCAGTGCGGAGGACGCGTCTTCGGTGACAATATCACCTCTCTTAATAAAGAGAGCGTCTTACAAGGACATTCTCTGTTGCCAGAAACTTTGTTCCCAGGGGCGGTGGTAATGGAAGATGAAGGATTGGGCCAGAAAACACAACGTAATATTAACTAAAATGATGCCGTATCCAAGGTGCTGTGAAGTTCTTGTTCATATATGGGTTGGTTTTGTTTTGTTGTGGTCCTGGGACTGAACCCAGGGGCATTGTCCAGCTACCTCTCCATGAGCTACATACATCTCCAGCTCTTTTTATTTTATTTTATCTATTAATTTTGTAACACGGCCTTGCTGAGTTGCTGAGGCTAGCCTCACACCTGCCATCCTCTCGTCTCAGCCTCCCAAGTGCTGGGATTCGGCTGTGTACCACCACGGCCGGTCTTGTTGGCGTTCATTAGGGGCAAGGGCATCAGCGTGGAACGCCACACGGTCTCTGCGAGTGGAGGTCCCCAGCGCCCTTTGGAGGGTCTGCGGCCACTTGGACATTGGGATGGGAGACATCAGAGGTCAGGAACGGCCAAGCCACACAGGTCAAGGCCCGGGTCAGCCAGCTGCGGGGACAAAGGCTGCTCAACCCCCAAGACAGGCGGCCTCCAGGCGCGTCCCTCCCACGGAGTCCAGGGCATCTGAGGCAGGCTGTGGGGAATGCCAGCGGCCTCTGCGAGGCTCATCCGCCTTCCCTGGCCTGGGCTTCATGTCCACTCTCCAGCTAGAAGGATGTCCCTGCCGGGAGTGTGAAGTGCCCAGGCATAGGGCCCTGTTTCTAAATAAAAAAATAAAAAGGGCTGGGGCCATAGCTTAGAGGTAGAATGCCCCTGGGTTCAATCCCCAGCACTCCTCCCCCCAAATAAATCAAATTAAAAGCTTCAACCAGAAGCCAAGTGTGATGGCGCACGCTTGTAACCCCAGTACTTGGGAGGCTGAGACAGGAGGATCGCACAGTTTCAAAGTCAGCCTCAGCTACTTAGTGAGGCTCTCAGCAACTTAATGAGACCCTGTTTCCAAATAAAAATATAAAATAGGTCTGGGAGTGTAGCCTGGAGGTAGAAGGCCCCTGGGTTCCATCACCAGTAACACACACACACACACACACACACACACACACACACACACACACGCTTCAACCGGGCACCCATGCGCCTCCCCCCAGGTCAGCACCCAGTCGTCCAAGGTCTCTCCTCTCTTCCCTGCCTACTCCGCCCCTGTGGACGTCATAGAAACCCTGCGGGCACTCAGCCCTCCCCCCAGCACCCCAAACCCCACATAAGGGCAGGTCCTTTGACCCTCCTCCTGCAGGGCAGCCCTCTCTCCTTCCTCCCGGTCCTCGCCCCCAGGGCCAGGCGGCTCCTCTCCCCTGTCCTGGTGCTCTGCGGTGAACAAGCCCACCCCAGTCTACAAGTAAAATGCAGGAGGCGCTTCCAGGAAAATTTGGCTCAATCCCTGGGAAAACCAAAGAGGTAAATTTTAAGACGCAAGAGATTTGTTTTCACTTCACGCTTGCTGATCTTCTTGGGAGAGCTGCATCTTACCCCGGGCTGTCCAAGTGAGTTTCCTGTATGTGTACGAGCCCAGACATCAAAGTATGATGTCTCTCACAAATAGGATGCTTGAACGATTCCCCTCCTCCTCCTTGACTAAACCCAGGGGCTGTCCACCCCTAAGCTACACCTCCAGCCCTGTTTTATTTTTTTGATTGAGTTGAGTCTTGCTAAATTGCTTACGGTCTTGCTATGTTGCTGAGCACGGCCTTGAACCTGCGAACCTCTTGTCTCAGCCTCCCAAGTACTGGGATTACAGGCATGTGCCGCCACACCCGGCTTTGTGGCCTCTTAGTGACCCTTTACTAGGGCACTGTGACGGCCGTCACTGTTCCTGGTCAACAGAGAAGGAAACGGAGGCCCAGGGTTGGCGCCACCACCCTTAGAGCCTTCTGGCCCAGGAAATGGAGAATGTGCCTCAGGGGCTGCCCCTCTCCATGTTTTCCTCCACATCTCTTAAGCTACCCACCATGCCCAGAACCAATCATGCCACCTAGCAGGGGCACCCCAGTGCTGGACCATGGGCCTGGTCCCTGCTTTCCCCTTCTGGGGACACCCAACTTTCTACCGGACACCGGAGGTCACAGCATCACCACAGGCTCTGAGGAGCGCATCGTGCCGGGCCCGTCCCCCCCCCAGTGGCTACCGTGGCACTGGGGGTGGGATTTTTCAGCTCCGTTATCGTCTTATCTGAGACCACGGCCACATATGTAGTCTGCGGTTGACCAAAACGCCACTCTTCGATGCGTGACTGAGTTTCTTATGCTACGTCACAACATCACAATTATGTAGGCAGGACTGATGGGTCGATCTACTGATGCCCACCTGGTTGAAACCTTCCTGTGGACTGGTGCCATGAGGAACCAGGTGCCTTTCCTTTTAGCATAAACCTCCAGGTGTGGTCAGAGGCGCCCACCACTCGCAACAAGGCTGTCACTGTCACTCGGGGAGTGTGAAGGTTTTAGAGGCAATTTCCCAGGAGCCGGGAACAAAGCCAGATGTCTCTCTGCGCAAGGCCCAGTTCTTTTGCTCAGCGACGTTGGGCCAGCCCCTGACCTCTCTCGGACTCGGCCCCCCAACTATTAAACAGCGTCACATCCAACGCCCATGTGGTTCTTCCGGCACCTGAATTCCCGCTTCTAAACACGTCCAAGGGTCTCGACTCTTTATTGAATTGTAACTGGTGTGTGAGAGCCGTCGCTTTATTGCACAACTGAGTTATTTCCCAGAAGGCTGAGCGGTGCACATCTGCCTCGCTCCTCCCACCCACGGCCCCGGGGGGCCTGCGGGGCTTCTCTCTGCTCGCGGGAGCGAGTGCCAGCCAGGAGCTCGGCTGCTGCACGAGCGCCTCCTCTCCTAGGTAATTTATTAAAATGTTAATACCTAAAAGGAGCCCCCAGAGCTATATTTCCTGATCTGGAAAATTGCTTAATTAGCCTCTCCTTTCTTTCCCCTGACATCGCACCATTTTGCTTACAACAGAAAACTTCTTTTCTCACAAAACAAGTTTTTGATGAGCTTACTTAGCTGTGGACTTTGAAAAACGGAACCAGTGTGCATTTCGGTTATTTCCCGTTCACTCTTTATCCACTAAAAACAATTTCGATCCTGTTACGTCCCTTTCTTTCTCAGTTGGAGATTATAATATAGCTGCGCTCTCGGCAGACAGAGGTCCTTTCTGTGGACATTGTCAGAATCAAAATGGAGTCACTTTGGCTAAGCCCTAACCCAAACCAGAAATAAGTAAATGCAGTGAGGAGGTTCTGAAGGAGGCTCTTTCTTACATGTGTGAGCTAGCTACCAAGACCTACTCACAAAGGGCTCTACCAGAACGCAGACCTTGCGATCTTGTGTAGAAAGTGCTTCTAAAAGAGCCGGGCGCGGCGGCACACGCTTGAAATCGCAACACGTGGGAGGCCAAGACAGGAGGACCACAGATTTGAGGCCAGCTTGGATGACTTAGTGAGATTCTGCCTCAAAATAAATAAAATAGACTTCCGGGAAGATGGCGACCGAGAAAAGCGGGGCTTAAGAGTCCCGCTAACAACCAATCTCCATTACCACAAAAAGAGCGCCTTTCATAGCCAGAAAACACCATCACCAGAAAAACAAAAAAAACCACCAGGCTCCAGAGAGAAAGCGGACTGAGAACAGAGCTCAGGGCCACAGAGGAGACACACGCGCCCGAGGACGCGGCAGCAGCGCCATACTGCCGGCGGCAGCGGCGAACTCAACGGACGGCTACAGCAAGCCAGGAGAGCCGCTGCAGAATAGCCAGGCGGGATCTTTCGGCGCAGACAGCATTTAAAGCTCCCAGTAGCTGAGCTCAGCACACGCTGCAGGGATTCAGAGTGGAAATCAAAACCAGAGAAGAGAAAATACGCCAGCCTCATGGCCGAGGGCGTGGCAGAGGCGCCATATTGCCACCAGCGGCGGCAGCAGCAGTGAATTCACCGAGTCCAGTACAGCTACATCTGCGTACTCAAGAACAGTGAGTCAAATTGCGGGCCACAGAGGAGAAATCGCAGTATTGGGCCTCCTGGGACTTGACCCAGTGAGGGAGTGGTGGTGGCAGAGATATCACACCATAGGAGAACGTGCAACCTGGCACCCCCATAGTTTAAAGCAGCCTCTATCGACTCCCTGGGTCGGAGACTCTGTGATACAACCCAGTAAAGGAGTAGTGGGGTCTGAGATACTACAGACTCGAGATCCAGAACACCTTAAGTGAAGCCATAGTGACCCAAGGGAAGAACCCAGAGAAGGCACAAACCTCCAAAATCATGGGAAAGAGGAATAACACTGGAGTAATGAATGTGCACAACCCCACAACATCAGAACCTGATAAAACAGAAAATCAGAGATTTCTAGAAGATCAAATCAGGAAAATAACTGTAGAAATAATAGAGGTGCTTCGAAAAGAACTCAGAGAGAGCCAAAAAGAGATAAAGGATGCAATTAATGAAGTAAAGGCCTCAATTCAAAGCACAAACAACCGATTAGACCACATGGAGAACAGAATCTCGCTCTTAGAAGATGAGCAATCCAAAAATGAATGCATAGTTTCTAATATAGAAAAAAATATCCGACAGCAGGAATCTGATATTGAAGAAATATGGACCCATTTTAAGAGAGCTAACCTAAGAATAATTGGAATAGAGGAGGGAAAAGAAAGTGAAACCAAAGGGA
This sequence comes from Muscardinus avellanarius, assembly GCF_963383645.1. NCBI lineage: Eukaryota > Metazoa > Chordata > Mammalia > Rodentia > Gliridae > Muscardinus > Muscardinus avellanarius. The sequence continues at coordinate 5,063,876 of NC_137797.1, read as the reverse complement.
TCAACAATCTCTTCAAAGAAGTAATAGCAGAAAATTTTCCAAACATAGAGCAAGAAGTTGATACAAAGGTCCAGGAAACTTATAGAACTCCCTTTAGACAGGATCGGAGAAGAGGATCCCCACGCCACATAATTGTCAAAATGACCAATGTGGAAGCCAAGCAGAGAATCTTAAAGGCAACAAAAACAAAGGGCCAAGTGACATTCAGAGGCAAACCAATTAGAATCACTCCAGACTTCCCAAACCAAGTCATGAGAGCCAGAAGGGCTTGGAGTAACATATTCCAAACTCTGAAAGAAAACAACTTCCAGCCAAAAATTTCCTATCCAGCAAAACTTTCTATCAAATTAGATGGAGAAATAAGAAGCTTCCATGACAAACAGAAACTGAAGGAATTTATGTCTTCAAAACCAGCGCTAGAGAAAATACTCAAAGAGATTAACTACAAAGAAGAAATAGGTAACACACACCAGAACCAGAGAAACAAGAGTTTCCATCCAACAGACAACTAAGATTGGTTACCTGTGGAGATTCATTATTTATGTTAGTCTTTTACCTATCTCTAAGTTGTATTGTTTGCCTTTATTGTTGTTAATTTTTAGGATTTCTAGTTGGAATATTAATATACCTTCAGATATAGCATTTGGAAATATTTTATCCAATTCTATTAGTAACTTTTAACTCTGTTTACATTGTCTTTGGATATACAATATTTTCTTTTATTTTTTAGGGAGTTTGTATATTCTTCTGTTGCCTGTGCCATTGAAATCATATCCAAGAAATCACTGCCAATTTCAATGTTGTGAGGTTTTATGACCCAAATTTTCTCCTAAAAGTTTATAGTCTTAAAATTTATATTTAGGTCTTTTATCTATTTTGAGTTAATATTTGTATATGGGATTAGGTAAAGGTCCAATTTTATTCTTTTCCATGTAATTATTATTTTTCAACAATATTTAGTTAAAAGATTATTATTTCCACCACCAAATGTTCGTGGAAACCTTGTCAAAAATAACTTGACAATATAGGGAAGAATTTAGCTCTAGGCTTGTATTTAACTCCAATGGTCTATATATCTGCCTTTAGAACAGTACTACACTGTTTCAATTATTGTAGCTTTATATGGTTTGAAATCAGAAAATATATATCTGCTAGCTTTGTTCTTTTTCAAGATCGTTTTGGGTATCTAGAATTCATATTCCATATTAGGATAGATTTTTTTCTGAAAAATAAATATATAAATATATGATAGTTTCACCTAAAAAAACAGAAAAAAATATGCTCTAGTAAGAAAGAAAGCAAAAAGAAATATTGAAATGCTATCTTTAAATCATCAAACGCTTGGTATCAGACAAATGAAACTGTTATGTGAGATTATCATTTTTAATTTTGGATAAATTGCTATAATACTAGATGTCAACCACTAAGCCAAGCATGGGAAGGAGGGATGGGGAGAGAATGGGGTGGGGATCGGGTGGGGGCTGACTGGGCGATGTGTGCATGTATGTCTACAAAAGTTTGTATCCCACTATGATGTATGAATACAGTGCACCAATAAAATAAAATTAAAAAAAAGATATATATATATATATATATTTTTTTTTTAATGAATTGTGCAAGAAAATAGCAAAAGAGTTAGCAGGTTCCCAGAACCTCCCCTAGTGGCTGAAACGCCACTAAACAGATGCCCTAAGAAGTGGGCCACTTCCTGCTGGGAGGTGAAATAAAAAATAAATAAATAAATAAATAAATAAATAAATAAATAAATAAAATAAATAAAAATTTTAAAAAGTGCCAGGGGCGTATTAGTTCAGCAGTAGAACACCCTGGGTTTAATCCCATTACCACCAGAAAGAGAGAGAGCACAGAAAACAGAAAAGAAAAACTACTTCTGAAGGAATGCCTGTCCAACTACGGTTTAGCCTTGGACTACTGCCATATTGTTCTGGTCCTTATAGCCAAGCATTATTGTTTCAAAATGCGGAATCCTCCATCCTATTTTACCTTGAAACACTTCTCTCTGGGCTGTGGGTGTTGCTCAGTGGGAAGGAGCTCGTCTATCAGAATGAGGCCCCGGGTTCCACTCCCAGTAACACACACACACACACACACACACACACACACACACACACCACCACCACCACCACCACCACCACACCTACCCGTAGAAAAAGAATTATGTAGACTCTCACAACAATTAAAAGGTTTAACTAAAGTTAAAAGATGAAAAAGCAAGGTATATTAACCCAATATTAATTGCTAATAACAAAAACAGTTATAGCTCCCCAAACCTCCACGGTTTAAAAGATTATATTCCCGTGTCTTTCTTTTCTTTATTATAAAACAAGTTTTCAACATAGGAAATCACTTCTAGCAGACAGAGATAAGGAAAAGCTGAGAACTCACCAAGGACACAGGTGAATAATAGATTCTTTAAACTTTAAGAATAAAAATAAAGCCGGGCATGGTGGCGCATGCTTGTTATCCCAGTATTTAGGAGGCTGAGACAGGAGAATTGCAGTTTGTGGACAGCCTCAGCAACTTAGTGAGGCCCTCTGCAAATTAGTGAGACCCTGTTTCAAAATAAAAAATAAAAATAGAGCTGGGGGTATAGCTCAGAGGTAAAATGCCCCTGCATGGGTTCAATCTCCAGAACTGGAATAACTAACTAATTAATTAATTACCAAAAATAAAGCAGGCTTCTACCATGCAGCCCCTGACCTTGCTAGCCAAGTAACACATTTTGATCAGTGATGCCAGACCTGTCTGTCCCTGTGAGGATGAACAGAGAAGGCCAGCAGAGAGGGCTCACACAGCACGGAGGACCGGCGGCCTGCACCTGCTTTTGGTGGGAAAGAGGACTATTGGCTAAGCAGGATGGGAGGAAGGAGATAAGGACTTCTTATTAAAAAACGTTAGGTATGTAGAGACCTCAGTGTCTTGCTTTCAAGGCCCCCACTGCATCCCTCTGACGCAGGGCTGTGATTCTTCTGTGCCTACTTTCTACCTTAGTAATAATAAACTTTGCTTAAGCTTGCAGCAGTGCAGTTCTGGCTATTTTTTCTAAACTAGCTAAGAACAAGAACCCACGACGACATCTCAAAGCATACAGCCTCCACGTAGTTCTCACGGTCCGAGTGACTGGTGAGTCTTGAGGCGTCCTCGACAGCTGGCCACAGGAGTGACCGCCATATAACTCCTAGTGCTGGACGTAGGGTCCTGCGGAGGCGCAGGTGCTTTGCGGGAGATCTGGAGAGCATCACGGCCCGACTCTGCCTTACCTGCAGATGCTGATGCTGTGGGGCCACAGGGCATTTGGGCTGGTCCAGCCTGGTCCCGTGGCTGCCACAGCCAATCACAGCCAACGAGGTGGCTTGTAATAACAGAAATCTCTTCTGGCACAGTTCTAGAGGCCAGACGCCTCAAATCAAAGTGCTGCAGGGCCATGTTCCCCCTCAACACTACGGGGAGGAATCGGTCCTCCCTCCTCCAGCCTCTGTGGCTGCCACCTTCCCGCGCTTGTGGCCACATCCCCTGACTCGGCCTCAGGTGGCTTCTCCTCTTCTCCCGGGGGCCTCTCCTTCCCGTGGCTCTTAGGAGGATGCTCCTGATTGGATTTGGGGCCCACCTGGGGAATCCAGGAGACCTCATTTCGAGATCTTTAACTTAGCTAGGTTTACAGACTCTCTCCACAGGTTCTGGGGGGCAGGGTGTGGACAGATCTTTTGGGGAGCCACCATCCAACTCACTATGGGGGTTGAATATAGCTGTAAAGGAAGTGGCCCCACGTCCAGCCAAGCTGTGGCCCGGCCAGCTGCAGACAAGCGGGGCTGAGCCTGGGGGCTGAGCCCACGTGCCCAGGCGACAGGGGCAGCGGCTCTGGAGGTCACCAGGAGGAATTCCTCGCTTTCTCAAGCATTTCCTTTTAATTCGCGTTAATGGACGACAAACTGGAGCGCCAGAGGGCACGCCGAAGGAACCTTCTTCAGCTGGAGGGAAGCAGCGGCCAGTACCACCAATAAATACATACATACATACATACATACATATTAGATAGAAATAATTATAACTAAACATTTCTCCATAAGTATAAATATTTGTCATAGGTCAATACATTGAATTTAATATCTTGCTTTATTTATTTATTTATTTATTTATTGGTACTGAGGATTGAACCTAGGTTCTACCTCTGAGCTATACCCCAGCCTTATTTATTTATTTATTCATTCATTTATTTTGTTGTTATTACTGGGGATTGAACCCAGGGGCATTCTACTTCTGAACTACAATCCCAGTCCTTTTTTAAGTTATTTTTATTTATTTTATATATGTATTTATTTATTTTGCGGTATTGGGGATAAAATCCTGGGTCATTTTACCTCTGAGAAAACCCCCAGCCCTATTTTTTATTCTTTATTTTGAAACAGGGTCTCACTATGTTGCAGAGGACCTCGCTAAGTAGCTGAGACTGTCCTCAAACCAGGATCCTCCTGTCTCAGTCTCCCGAATGCTGGGATCACAAGCGTGCGCCACCACACCCGGCTTTTTAAAAATTTTTCAAATAGGGTCTGGCTAAGTTGCTGAGGCTAGCCTCAAACCTGTGATCTTCCTGTCTCAGCCTCCTAAGTACCAGGCATGGGCCTGGTACTTGGGAGCCACCACGTCTGGCTTATTTTTTATTTTGAAATAGGGCCTCCCGGCTGGGTGTAGTGGTGTGCACCTCTAATCCCAGTGCTTGGGAGGCTGAGACAGGAGGATCACAGGTTTGAGGACAGAGTCAGCAAGTAGTGACTCTCAGCAACCTAGCAAGGTCCTGTTTCAAAAACAAAAAGAAAGACATAGGTCTCACTTAGTCGCTGAGGCTCACTGGCCGGCCTGGAACTTGTGATCCTCCTGTCTCAGCCTCCCAAGCACTGGTGTTACCGGCGCGCACCACCACACCTGGCTGGATTTAATATTTTACATATCACCTCCAGTGCCACCACACTTGGCCAATCGGACGTTGGAGAAGGGATGTGAGCCCTTGCTATCCAACCTCCACCTCCGGTGAGGGTTTCTGCCTAAACTAACCAGGGGCTGGTTTGTGGGGACACCTCCAGGAGCTCCAAACAGGATGTGTTCAAAGCAGAGCCCAGCCCTTCTCCCCGCCCGGTCCTCCGCCTGCATGGCGGCCAGGGTGACCCGCTGTGCGGGCTCAAGTCTGGGATTCCCAGAGCTGCTTCTCACTCCATGGACAGTCCACCTGAGGTCCCACTGCAAAGCAGCTGCCTGGACCACTGCCCTCACCTGGGTGGACTCCTTTGGCCTCGTTGCCCCCGGCCTCCTTCTGGCTCCTCCGCTCCTGGCCATTCTGAACATGCTCTCAGATTAAACGCACCACCCCCAGCGTCAAGAGCTTCCGGGAGCCAGTGCCCTGCCCTCCCCTCGGGCCCGGCCACACCGAGCCCAGCTGTCCCTCCTCACAAGTCCGCCTCACCTCTGGCCTACTCAGCACTGCCAACCGATCAGGCTGCCTGTCCCAGAAAGGTGATGCCGCACGCTCACACCTGGCCCCGCGGAACCTGAACGGCTGCTCTGGAAATGTGGAGGGGAGAAGGTGGCCACCAGAGGCAGGAGGAGGAAGCGAAGTGACCACGTTTTAGTTACGCGGGAGGAAACGGGTTCTGAGCTCTCATGCCCAGGCTGAACACCTCTGATCCAAAAGTTAAAATCTGAACTGGTCGGAACCTCTTTGAGCACAGGCGTGATGATACCGAGGAGCTGGAAATGGCAGGGCCGTCTAGGACCTAGGAATGGGGAGGTCACGAGAAATCGTCTGTGGAAAAACATAAAAACAGGGAAGCTTAAGAATGGCCAGGGTAAGAAAGGCCAGGCCGGGACAGGACAGGTTAAAATGAGTCTACAGCCCCTTCCACAGGCCGAATTCCAAGAACACCCAGTGTGAGCCGATGCCAAGAGAAATCAGGACAGAGAACGGACACCAGAGGGAGGAGGAGCTGGGAGGGAGAAATCGTCCAATCACAAGGGGACTCTAAAAGAGAGGAAAATTAGGGATTGCAAGTAGACCACGGAGCCAGGCATGGTGGCGCACACATGTAACACCAGCGTTCGGGAGGCTGAGACAGGAGGACTGCAGTTCAAGGCTGGCCTCAGCTACTTAGTGAGGCCCTCTGCAACTCAGTGAGACCCTGTTTCAAAATAAAGAATAAAAAATAGGGCTGGGGCTGTAGCTTGGAGGTAGAATGCCCCTGGGTTCCAGCCCCAGTGCTGAGAAAGAAAGAAAGAAAGAAAGAAAGAAAGAAAGAAAGAAAGAAAGAAAGAAAGAAAAGCAGACCACGGGACATTGGGACTCAAACCCAAAGTACACCAATGGGGGACAGACGAGGAGGGAAAAAAAAGCCCAAAGGGGATAAAGCTGAGCTCCGGAGCCGTCAGTGACCGCCCGCGTGGCCCCTCCCTGCGTGGCGCCTGCCCTGCTGGCCTCGTCCTGGGGACTGATGTTGTGCAATCGCCCAACGCACCCAGGCTCTCAGTGTTCCCTGCCCGATCGGGGGCCTCCCTTCACCTCCTTCCCCTCTTGAAATTCACTTCTATACGCTCACATTTACCCTTCTATCCTCCGTTGATTTCACTCTGCAACTTCAGGAGACAAGGAACTGGTCAGAAAAGGTCTCGTGTGGTCACATCTGCCGGGCTCAGGCATGGTGGCTGCAGGCAGAGGGGCGAGAACAAGGGCTCTGCTCTCACATCACGGAGGCCGGAAGCAGGGGGGAGCAAACAGCAAGCGGATTCAAAGGCACAGCGCGGTCCCCAAGGCCACCCGGACCAGCTCCTCCAGCCACAGCCGCCGGCCAGGCGACCACCCAGCAGATCCACTCCAGTGGACCTACACGGATGAGATCACAGTCATCACTTTTTTTTTTTTTTCCAGTACTGGGAATGGAACCCCGGGGCATTCAACCTCTGAGCTACACCTCCTACCCTATTTTTTATTTTTTATTTTATCTATTTTTTGTGTGGTACTGGGGTTCCTGGAAACCCTTCTACCTCCAGGCTATACTCCCAAACCTATTTTATATTTTTTTTTACTCAGAAACAGGGTCTCTTAAGCCAGCAAGGCTGGCTTCGAACCAGCGTGATCTTCCTGTCTCCGCCTCCCAAGCCCCGGGGGATTACAAGCGTGCGCCACCACGCCCAACTTATTCTTTATTGTGAACCGGGTCTCACTGAGTTGCGGGGGACCTCACTAAGTAGCTGAGGCTGTCGCGAACCTCGATCCTCTGATCTCAGCCTCCCGAATGCTGGGATTACAAGTGTGCGCCACCACGCCCAGCTAACCCGGGGGCATTCTACCTCAAGCTACACCCCCAGCCCTATAATTTATTCTTTATTTTGAAACGGGGTCTCCCTGAGTTGCAAAGGACCTCGCTAATTACCTGAGGCTGTCCGTGAATCCTGATACTCCCGCCTCAGCCTCCTGATATCATAATTAAATTTTATCAGCTCTAGTATCTATACATGAGCTCCTTCAGGGGACATTCTATACTTCAACCATTATAGTACTGGGGATTGAACCCAGAGACACGCTACCTCTGAGCTACATCCCAGCCCTATTCTATTTTTTATTTTGAAGCAGAGTCTTGCTAAGTTGCTGAGAATGGCCTTGACCTTGAAATCCTCCTGCCTCCGCCTCCCAGGTACATTCCTCACCACATCCGGCAGCCGGTGTAGGCTTTTTGAAGGCCGAGGAGTCCCGTTTGGAAGGCCGAGGAGTCCCGTTTGGCTGTGCTGTTTGACATGAGCGGCAGGCAGGAGACACAGGTTGAAGCATTCCGAGTGGACAGGCCAGAGCTGAAGCCGCAGGTGGAGCGAGTTGACCTTTCTTCTAAGTTACATCAGATCTATCAAATCCCACACAGACTTGTGCACACACAGGAAATTTGTGTGGAGAAAAAATCAAAAGAGCAGAAACTGGATCTAAAGTTTCCTTGGGTGTGCACACAGCTGAAGGGAGATTTATCTACAGAACACAGAGACTTGGGAACCCGACAAGGGATGGGGCCGAGTCTGCCTGGATTCTGCCTGTTGGAAAAGCCACAAGCAGATGCTGCCGGAGCGCAGCAGTGGCCGGAGGGCCTGGCAGGGCCAAGGAAGCCGAGGGTGTTGCACCTGGCCGCCTGGACAGCCTGCTTCCTGCCTACCTGAGCGAGTCAGCAGTCGGACCCCTTCCAGGTGCTTCCCTCTCCTGGGACACCCAGCTCCTGGGTCTCTGGCTTCTCTGGACCTTGGCCCAGCTGACCATCAGCCTCACACATCCCGTACCTGCCGTTCTGCATGGGAGGAAAGAGCCGTTACCCCTTCTGAGAGGTCTGCAGCTGCCCTCTGAGGGCAGGAGATACGCTTGCAGAGCCATCGGGCAGGGCACGGCAGCAGGTCCTTCCAGCTCTGATAGCCTTGAACCAGAGCATCATGGGACTGAACAAAACATGGGCAGGCCGACCTAGTGCAAATCTCAGGTCAAATCGGAATAGCTGTGCGGCCTTAAGGAAGTTGCTTAACCTCTCTGAGATATATATATATATATCCCTAATATCTCTCTCTCCTCTTCTCTCTTTCTCTCTAATCTCTCTGCTCTTTCCTCTCATCTCTCTTCTCTCTCTTCTTTCTCTTCTCTCTTCTCTCTTTCGCTCTCTTCTTTCTCTTTCTCTCTCTTCTCTCATCTCTCTCTCTTCTCTCTCCCCTCTCTCTCTCCTCTCTCTCTTCTCTTCTCTTTCTCTTTCATCTCTCTCTGCTCTCTCCTCTCTTCTCCTCTCTCTTCTCTCTTTCTCTCTCTTCTCTCTCTCATCTCTCTCTCTTCTCTCTCCTCTCTCTCTCTCTCTCTCTCTCTCTCCCCCAAACCCTCACATAATACTTCCTAGTGTGCAGAGGTTTTCTGGGAACAGAGAACATGGATGTACAATGCCTAGTACATCACCAGTCCTAACCAGCCACCGTAATTACAACCATTATAAGAATCCCAAGCTATCTCAACGCCACAGTAAAAGGGGGGCATTTTGAAAGTTCAAAGCCATTTAAGGCAGATCAGGTACAATTCACACCGCCACTGTCTCCCAGAGTGAATTATTGGCCCTGAAAGGGGTGATCGATAGAGGTTATTAACTTGTGGGGGGCCGTATGTCTCAATGGATGGCACGAGCTCAGCGGATCTTAATTAAGTGTCATTTTTTTCTCTGATCACTCAGGAAAAAAAAATGAGTGCTTGGGTTTGCAGTGGTGGGGGAGTCAAGTGCAAAGGGGGGTAAAAGTAGCTTAGGAGATTCCTGCAGCTTCGGAGAAAGGAGGCACTGCGACTGGGAAAGTCATCCTGACAAAATACCGCTCCCTCGCCGGCCGCGGGCGGCTCGCACTCTGCGCGGGGCCCCTCGGATGCCAAGGCTCTGAAAGTCCAGAAAGTGCAGAGTTTGCAAGACCCTCTGTTGCCACAGACTGGTGAGTCTGGCATGAGGCGCGGTGCCCTGAGCCAGGCACTGCAGGAGAAGCAGGGTCACCCAGGCGCTCCAGCGGGAGGAACGCCCCCCACCCCACTCCCTCTCAGGGGCGCCGGTCACCCGGGTCTTGTCCCCAGACCCCGGGGCGATGCGAGTTGTCCAGGCTCACCCAGCGGCTCCTCTGCTTCCATTTCTCTCTGGCGTCCGCTTTGACGACTCGGTGGGTTCTGATATTTCCCGGCTTCAACCCATCACCGGGCCCCATGAGAGGGAGCCCAATGTGCGTCGCTCGCCTGCCAGGACCCAGCAGCCCCACACTGGACCAGCTCCTCTGCCCTGGGCCAGCCTCCCCGAGTCCCGTCCTCCCTGCCCTCCCCGGCAGTGGCTGAGCCTCAGCTAGCCTCAGCAGAGCACCCCAACTCCCCCGCTCGCGCCCCCCTGGAGCCCACAGTGGGCACCTCCAGTTCAGATCAGAACCTCGTCCCTCTCACCCCGTCAGCCTTCTGGTTTCTGCTGGGACTCCTAATTTCTGGTCTCCTTTTTTTTTTTTTTTTTTTTTTCAGTACTGGGGATGGAACCCAGGGCATTCTACCTCTGAGCAACACCCCCAGCCCTATTTTTTATTCTTTATTTTGAAACAGGGTCTCACTGAGTTGCAAAGGGCCTCAGAAAGTAGCTGAGGCTGTCCTCAAACTGCAATCCACCTGTCTCAGCCTCCCAAATGCTAGGATTTCAAGCACGCACCACCACGGCCAGATGGTCACACCCTAGACAGCAGCAGCGCCGGACGTGACCAGCCTGAGCCCCTGTGCTGAGCATGGGCCTCACACACCCCAGGCTGTTGGCCTGTGTGTCCAGGGTGGATGGGTCCTGGGGCCCTGAGGACACCGGAACCAGGAGTGCCCAAGTCCCTTCTAGAATCTAGGAATATCCTTCTCTATACAGAAATCACCTCTAGATTTACTTGTGATCCTAATTCAATGTAAAGGCTAAGTAAATAACTGTTATACTGTATCGTTTAGGGAATAAGGACAAAAAATAAAAGTCTGTCAAAGTTCAGAACAGACATGGGGGTACTCTTCCTTTATTTATGGTGGCGCTGGAGGTGGAGCTCAGGGCCTGGTGCATGCTGGGCACATGTTTCATCACTGAATTACATTTTTTTTTCTTCCATGTATATGTTAGATTGAACCCAGGGATATTCTACCTCTCAGCCCTATTTATTTATTTATTTATTTATTTATTTATTTTGGTACTGGGGATGGCACTCAGGGGCATTCTACCTATGAACTACATCCCCAGCCCGTTTTTTTTTTTTTTGTTGTTGTTGTTCTTTATTTTGAAACACGGTTTCAAAATAGAGTTGCAAAGGGCCTCACTCAATAGTAGCTGAAGCTGTCTACAAACTGTGATCCTCCTGTCTTAGCCTCCCGAATGCTGGGACTATAAGCATGCACCACCATGCCTGACTCTCTCAGCCCTTTTTAAAAAATTAATTAAAAAAAATTTTTTAATGCCGGGTGTGGTGGCGCACGCTTGTAATCCCCGCGCCTGGGAGGCGGAGACAGGAGGATCGCGCAGGTTCGAAGCCAGCTGCGCTGGCTTAAGAGACCCTGTTTCCAAATAAAAAGTATAAAATAGGTCTGGGAGTGTAGCCCAGAGGTAGAAGGGCTTCCAGGAACCCCAGTACCACCAAAAAAAAAAAAAAATTTTTTTTGAAACAGGTCCTCACTAAGTTGCTAAGGGACTTCCTAAATAGTTGAGATCCTCCCGTTTCAGCTTTCCAAGGACTGGAATTACAGGTATGCACCAGCACACCTGGCTCTTCCAAATATTTTTGGTCCATAGTTGGTTTTCTCTGCAGCTGCAGGACCCCTGGGATACAGAGGGCTGATTTGTCATTTGTTGGGCAAATGACAGGACCCTGCACAGCCCCTTGGTCATCTCCCCCCACTTAACATCCAGCCCCTAAGTTCAGAGATCCCTCGACAGAGGAGATTAAATCCTCTGTCCATCCCAGGCTCTCTGCGTCTAATGCTCTGTTTTCTGTTTGGTCGGCTGAGCCTCTTGGGGCGCCTCGGGGGCAGTGGCAGTTTGCCTTCTTGGAGAGGAGACTTGCTCTTTAAGCACATGCACGCGTGTGCCTCGTCTCCGGCTTCTCCTTCTGCTCTGTCGGCCATCCCAGGGGTGGCTCCTGCAGGCAGAGGACAGCACCTCCACCTGCAGCCCCTGCTTTGGGTCTGTGCCAGTCACAGCTTGGCGATGCTGCAAGATAAACAATCAGATGGGAAGGCGAGGGTTTGCGACCTCGAGGCACCTGTAAATGCGTCCCCTCTCCTTTTTGACAATCTGTAACCCCAGACTTTGGTGTCCCCTGAGCCTGAGCCAGAAACGGGTGCAGGGGTGGGGGGAGGATGAGTGGAAAGGCGGTCTTACCCAGAGGCGTTGGGGCAACCAGCAGGAAGCACCTAAGGCACCCCAGGGCCCGCCGGGGGGCTGGCTCCCCGCTCCCGTGGCGGAGGCAGAGGAACAACGGGTGAAGGACATGTGGGGGGCACAAGGCTGCACTGCGCCCTCCCCCCAGGAGCCTCTGGTGCCTCTAGGGCAGCAGCAGTTGCTTCTTAGATCCCCAACACCGTCCTAGGAAAGTTCTGGTCCCCTTCCAGGGAGGAGGTTGAGAGCAGAGAGGCAGGCACCTGCCCCAGACCTAACAAGAGACACTGCTGGACCTTCTCCCAGATGTCTGGCTCTGAACAGTCTATAAGGTCGCCCGGAGCTGGGGACCCGAGGGGCCAGGCTCAGAACTCAGAACAGGTGTTAGGGTGGCTGGGGCTGAGCTCCATGGGGCGGCGCAGCGTCCTCAGAAAGGGGGTGTCCACAGTAGCACCCGCTGAAGGGCTCTGTGCTGTGCTCACACCCATGGGACCTGCGAGGTAGAGGCAGAGAGAGGGCTGTGAGGAGGGAGGCTCACTCCTCCTGCCTCAGCCACAGTGGGCGGACATCTGCACCCAGGCACGGGAAGAAGCACCTGCCTTCCGCACCTGCCTTCCGCACCTGCCTGCACAGACTCAGGGCCAGCAGCCGCCCAGTGAGATGCACGTGCCTGGGCAACGTCACCTCAGCCTGTGGAGGGCAGTAATTGTTTGGTTTGGTGTGTGTGTGTGTGTGTGTGTGTGTGTGTGTGTGTGTGTGTGAGAGAGAGAGAGAGAGAGAGAGAGAGAGAGAGAGAGAGAGAGAGAGAAAGAAACGGGATTGAACTATTGAACTCAGGGGTGTTGTACCTCCGAGCTACAAAATTTGTTTTTATTTTGTAACAGGGTCTTGATAAGTTGCTGAGACTGGCCTGGAACCTGTGATCCTCCTGTCTCAGCTTCCCAGTTACTAGGATTATAGGCATGAGACACCACACCTGGCTGCAATCATTGCTAAAATTCACATTCCCGGGCTGTTCCCAGATGGAAAGGATGAGGCATGACCATCTTCATTAACCTGATGTCTAGTAGTGGAATTAAAGGAGTAATTTCAATCATCACCTATCATGGTTTAGGTCTGAAACGTCCCTCAAAGCTCATGTGTTCAATTCCTGGTCCTCAGCAAGCTTCAGAGGTATAGTGTGGCTAGGGGAGGAAGGTCACTGGGGGCGTGGCCTCGAGGACTATATTTCCCAGGCTCCTCCTCTCCCTCTCTCTCTCTCTGCTTCCTGGCTGCCATGAGCTGACCAGCTCTCCTCTGCCTCCACCATGATGTTTCTGCCATAGAGCAAACCAACCTTGGACTGACCTCCGAAACCACGAACCAAAGAAACCTTTCCTCCTCTATGTTGTGACTGTCAGGTATTTCTGTCACCATGACAGAAGAGCTCCCTGACACAACACCACACGCTCTGGAGCTAGACCGTGCCTGTGTAAACTCCAGCCCCACTGGTTGCAAATGACTTCAGGACACTCAGTACAAAATGAGAGTGACATCAGTGCTCCGTGCACGGGCCTTCTGTGAGACTGAAATGTGATAATGGGCAGAGTGTGCTGGCGCCAGGAGAATACTTGTTGGTGCTTGATAGTTTTATTATAAAGAGTAGCAATGTCAGCCGGGCGTGGTGGCGCACGCTTGTAATCCCCGCGCTTGGGAGGCAGAGACAGGAGGACCGCGCTGGTTCGGAGCCTGCCTCGCTGGCTTAAGAGATTCTGTTTCCAAATAAAAAATATAAAATAGGTCTGGGAGTGTAGCCCGGAGGTAAAAGGGCTTCCAGGAACCCCAGTACCACCAAAAAAAAAAAAAAAAAAAAAAAAGAGTAGCGATGTCAGAGAGGAAGGCGATTGATGGGGTGTTGAGGGCAGACATGCAGACGCTGCAGTCGAGATGAACACAAGCTTGCGGTGCCTTTATTTTCTATAAACAGTCTCGCTCAGAAACTCCCATTTCCGCCGTTGGCAGAAAACAATTTAAATTGCCAATTAAAATAACATGTCTCCTCTGGGTAGAAACCGTCTCTCTTAGCGAAGACAATCTCATCTGTGTAACCGCACTGTCAATTCAAGACTCAAATTTGCCTCCAGGCCGGTTCCTCCTGCAAGCAGCCCCTGCCTTCCCGTCCTCCGGGGTGGGGTGGGGTGCAGTGGCTGCGTTGCCCCTGTGCACCCCAGCATCCTTGCTAGCCTGCCAAGGGGTGACTGCAACCGCCAGGGTCAGCGCAATTTTGTGAGACCTGTTTCAGAATAAAAGGGCTGGGGTGTGGCTCAGAGGTAGAATGCCCCTGGGTTCCATCCCCAGTACCACACACCAAGAAAAGAATAAAAATAGAAAGCCAGCTTTCAACACTCTTCTCTGTCTCCACATCAGGGGTTCTCAGGAGCCACCGTACCCCTGGGGACACTGGCTGGTGTCTGGAAACATTTTCAACTAGGGAGAAGCACCTCCCTCTGCCTGTTTAGTAGGTGGGGGTCCGGAATCCTGCCAGACTCAGCTCTGCCCAGACGGGCCCACAAGAGCCATCTGACCCCAGTGGTCACAGCGCCCAGGTGACTGCTCTAAGCTTAGAAAATCCTGTTTGGGACCAAAAGCTGAGTACAAATTCTTTCTCTTTACTTCCTGCTGAAGCAATGCTAACGGCACCCATCCTACCCCCCAGGCCAAGAAATAGTGGGCAAAAGCCGGGCGTGGTAGGCACGCCTGTAATCCCCACGCTTGGGAGGCAGAGACAGGAGGATCACGCAGGTTCGAAGCCAGCTGCGCTTGCTGGCTTAGGAGACCCTGTTTCCAAATAAAAATGTAAAAATAGGTCTGGGAGTGTAGTCCAGAGGTAGAAGGGCTTCCAGGAACCCCAGTACCACCAAAAAAAAAAAATAAAAATAAAAAAATAGAGGGGCAAAAAATAAGAGCATGTGGAAAGGTGTGCTTTACAATGGGGACTGGATAAGGGCTAAGTGGGTGATTGCGTGCATGTGTATCTCCACAAGTTTTTTTTTTTTTTTAATTCCATTACGATGTATGACTGCAGTGCACCAATAAAAATACATATAAAAAGAATAAAAAATAGGGCTGGGGGTGTAGCTCAGAGGTAGAATGCCCCTGGGTTCCATCCCCAGTACTGCAAAAACAAACAAACAAACAAACAAACAAAATTAAAAATGAAAATAAATCTCCTTGACAGTGTCTCAACAAGAGACCCTTAGCCTTGCGGGAAGGAACACAGTGATGGTTCCTAAGATCCAGGGATCGGAGAGGGTCACCCCAGGAGAGTGGCTTTTATTTTATTTTATTGATACGGAAGATTTAAATCAGAAACATTCTACCTCTGAGCGACACCTCCATCCCTATTTTATTATTTTATTTTGAAACAGGGTCTCAAGCCGGGGTAGGTTGCATACACTTGTAATCCTAGCACTAGCCAGTGTCCATCACAGAGAGGTGAGGACCACGTGCCCCTGAATGGAAGCCGGAGGTGACATGAGCTCTCTGGGTGCACCGAAGGCAGGAGGTGTGGGCCTATTTGGGATTCAGTCCCGAGTGTCCGAGTGCCCCTGCAGGGAAGTTCAAAGTTGCCCCCTGAAAGTCTGTTGATGGAATCAGCCGAAACAAACAGGATAGACAGATTAATAGATTAATATGCTCACGTGCACAGAAGCCATCCGAGAGAGGAGAGTCAAAGCAAGCCAGGGAGCTGGGTTTAAACACGCTCTTTCTAGGGCAGAGGGGAGCTGGGGGCTATCTTAGGGGGTAGAAAATGAATTCTAGGGACATCGAATGGGCCCAGAAACAAACTCTGGCCTGGGATGAAGGTCCCCAGGCTCTCCGTGGGCTGAGGGATTCAGCCCAGCAACCATCTTGTATGTTTGTTTGTTTGGGGTACTGAGGATTGAACCCAGGGGTACTCTACCTCTGAACTATGTCCCCAGCCCTGCTAGTCGCCACCGTACATGAAAGCCTCCTGTTTCCTGGTAATACTATACAGATTAGAGATGACCCCATTGCCGGGTACAGAACCCCAGCACCAAGGACAACCCCAGGACACACAGCTGAGGAGTGGGTGGAAAAGCTGGGGCCACACTTAAGTGTCCCTGTCTGCCAGCTCTTCTGCCGTCCTGCCTTGGCTTGGCTTTGTGTATTTATGATCCAAAGTGCTCAGAGAACAGGGAGGAAGGGGAGAGAGAGAGAGGGAGAGAGAGAGAGAGGGAGAGAGAGAGAGAGAGAGAGAGAGAGAGAGAGAGAGGAAGAAGAAGAAGGAGGAGGAGGAGGAGGAGGAGGAGGAGGAAGAAGAAGAAGAAGAAGAAGAAGAAGAAGAAGAAGAAGAAGAAGAAGAAGAAGAAGAAGAAGAAGAAGGAAGAAGAAGAGGAGGAGGACGAGGATGAGAGAGAAAGGAGGAGGAGTAGGAGGGGAAGGAAAGAGAGAAGGGAGAGAGGGAAATAAAACTACACAGCAAGAGGCCCGGTGGCGCACGCCTGTGATCCCAGTACTTGGGAGACGGAGACAGGAGGATCACAGGTTTGAGGACAGCTTTAGCAAGTAGTGAGGCTCTCAGCAACCTAGAGAGACCCTGTTTCAAAGTACAAATAATAAAATAAGGCTGGGGTGCAGCTCGGGGGTAGAATGCCCCCAGTAACACACACACACACACACACACACACACACACACACACACACACACACACACGGTAGTGGAGGGCCACGGAAGACTAGGTTTAATGATCAGAAGACATGAATAGTCTGCAGATGTGTACAAGCACAAAAATAAAACTGAAGGAAACCTAGGTCTTTATCTCCAAAAGAAATTACTTGAGGGCTGTCCCCAGGGAGATCCAGACAAAGAAATCAAAGGGAAAAAAGATAAGGAGGACATAAAATTGCTGAATCTGTCACTGCGTCATCGCGGAAGCTGAGGGGATGTGATATTTATATGACTGAGTTATAAACTATGGTTTTTATGAACCAAAGAAAAACACACGGATCGGAAATGGTGACTGTGGAATGATTCTTGCAAAAAGACCTCCAAAAATAATACAACGAAGCAGAGAAACTCAAATCAACTATTGAGGGAAGCTAACTCCTAGGTGTAAAATGACAAGATCAGAGATTCATTCTCTCTCTCTCTCTCTCTCTCTCTCTCTCTCTCTCTCTCTCTCTCTCTCCCTCTCTCTCTCTCTCTCCCTCCCTCTTTCTTTTTCTCTCTCCCTCTTTCTTTCTCTCCCTCTCTCTTTCTCTCTCTCTCCCTCTCTTTCTCTCTCCCCTCTTTCTCTCCCTCTCTCTCTCTCTCTCTCTCTCTCTCTCTCTCTCTCTCTATCTCTCCTCTCTCTCTCTCTGTCTCTTTGCTTTTTTTTTTCTTTTTTGTTTGGTTTTGGTTTTGATACTAGGGGATGAACCCAAGGGCATTCTACCTCCAAGCTATACCCCCAAGTATGTTTTAATTTTTCCTTTGAAACAGGGTCTTACTAAGTTGCTGAGGGTAGTTGGTGAGGCTGGCTTCGAACCTGTGATCCTCCTGTCTCAACCTCCCAAGTACTAGAATTACACGCCCAATGTGCCCTCTGTTCTTGGTACCTTGTGTATCCTCCAGAATGTTCTATTACATATACAGGTGAATATAAATATCAGGCCCTCCTTTGACAAAATTGGTAATAGACTGGCATTAGCTTTCTATTCCTGTGTAAGGAATCACCACAGAGTCAGCAGCTCAGAATAACACGCCTGGACCACCTCCAGCTTCTAGGGCCAGGACAGGGCTCCCACTCGGGAATCTCCAGGCTGCTGTCACCGTGTTGGTCGGGCTGCGGTCTCACCTGGAGCTCAGGCCCTCCTCCAGCCTCCTTCCGCTCCTTGCGACTGCAAGGACAAGGTCCCGGCTTCCTGGCAGGTTGGCCACGGCGGGCTGCTCTCAGCCCCTGGAGGCTGTGCCACCCTCCACCGTGGCTCCTCTAGACCCTCAGGAAGCAGGCACCCGGGCCCTGGAGGTCAGCTGAGCGCCAGCTCACAAAACATGGAATGCCCATGGGAAACCGCCTGTCACCTGGGTGGGATCATGGGGCTGGGTCACAGCCTCATCTGTCGCCTCTCCGTGTCCTGCTGGTGAGAAGCAAGTCCCTCTGGGAGGTCTGCCGGGCACTGGCAGACACCAGGCCGTCTCTGCCCTCTCTATGCACCCTTGAACACCCGCTGGCTTTTCCTACCCGTGTTCTGCTCTTTGCCAACCAGTCTACACCCGAGAGGAAGATGTCCCACGGAGGACAGCGAGGGGCCCCCTTGCTCACGTACGGTCCTCGAGGCTGTCCCAGGAGCACAGCTCCACTCTGCAGACCTCCTGGCCGGCGGGTAGGCCCAGGGCGCTCAGGTCCACGGTGCTGGCACAGGGGTGGCACCAGGGGTGGCGCAGCCGTGTGCACAGATGCCTCTGCAGGGAGCCCTCCACGCCAAGTGCCGTGGAGGCGCCGGGCCTCCGCCATGGCTGGCGTGGAGCCCCGGAGTCAGCCTGGGAGGCTGTCCCCGTCTCTAGTCTAGAGGCCCTGCCCCCATGGAGGAGCAGGGGGCGAAGTTGGGGGTGTGGATGGGGCGCCGTGAGTGAGTAAGGGACCAAGGGTTTCACTCCCTGTAGCCACCAGCCCTTTGGAGACAGCGTGATGGTGTCGTCCCCAGCGCCTCCCTGGTGACCCGCGGGCGGGAGGGAAGGGGCTCCATCTGTACAGCCGACCTGAAGGCGTCTGTCCTCCATCTCACACACAGAGGGGCTTCCTGTGTGCGGTGTGCACACTGCATGTGGTGTGGACCTGTGCGGCATGTGTGTGTGTGTGTGTGTGTGTGTGTGTGTGTGTGTGTGTGATGTAGACTGTTAGATGAATTAGGTTCTTATTTCAGACCCCCCCCCACATAAGCTAAGTTTCCTGAAAGGCCCTGGTGACCAGTTAAGCTACCATCCACCTCTGACCGCACCTGGTCACTTACCTGGGAGACCTGCCCCTTCCTGGTGCCCTTGGCCAATCAGTGAAAGGGACATTCCCCGCTGACCCCGAGCCATTACCTGGCCGCAGGACCCCCTCCCATGGGACTCCAGCCAATTAGTTCAAAGGGCATTTCTCCTAGCCTATTGGCCCCAATCTGTAACCCCAAGCCCCTATCCCTGACCTCAGCACGCGCTTTCTCTCTCCTGGATTCTTCTTTCTCTCTCTCCCCCTCTGTCTGTCTGTCTGTCTGTCTGTCTGTCTGTCTCTCTCTCTCTCTCTCTTCCTTTCATACCGGCCCCTCCAATAAATCTCTTGGCTACAAGGTGGTCTCTGGTGTGATCAAACTTTGTCCTTTCATAGATACGTCAGGCGTGTGTGTGATGCGTGCCTGGCACATGTGCCTGTGTGTGTGTGGTGTGTGCATGTATGTGGTGTGTGTGGTGTGGATTGTGTGTGGTATGCCCATGTGTGGTATATGTGTATCATGTTATGTGTGGGGTGTGTGGCATGGTGGGTGGGGTGTGATGTGGGGGGTGTATGTGTGTGAGGTGTGTGTGTGTGTGTGTGTGTGTGTGTGTGTGTGTGTGTGTGGCGGGGAAGCTCAGTGGCCTCCAACCTCCTGACTCAGATGTTCCAGGACTCCACCGTGCTGTTCCAGTCCAGGGTGTGCACCAGGTTTCTCAGCCTACCTTCCCTCCTGTTCTAAAAACATGTCCAATCCCATGCTGTGCTCTAGAGATTGATGTATTTCTGTCGAGAGCTGAATCACAGCACGGAAGACATCAGGTCCTCTACACAGCACGGGCTGAGTCCTCCCTCCCCGGCCCCTCCCCTCCCTCCCGCGGCCCCAGCCTCCGTCCAGGCCCTGGATGGCGGTGGCACGGGCCCTGGGTCGCTGGGGAGCCCCGCTGTCCCCGGGAGGTGTCCCTGAAGCCACAGTGGGCGTGCTCAGGGGAGGGGCATCATGGAGATCAACATGGTGCCAGTGTCCCTCACACAGAGGACGCTCTGGACTCTCCCTTTCTTTATTTTGATTTACTTGCTTATTTTTGGTACTGAGGAGTGAACTCAGGGGAGCTCTGACACAAGCTGCACCACCTAGCCATTGTTTTTTTTTTTTTTTTTTTTTGAGACAAGGTCTTCTAAGTTGTCCAGACTGGCCTCTAACCTGTGAGCCTCCTGCCTCGGCCTCCCAAGTCCCTGGGACTGACGTCACTTTCACTCTCTTATTCTTAGCAGATGAGGTGGCACATGGTGTAATCCTTGGGAGAGTGAGACTAGGGGTCTCAGGTTTGAGGCCAGCCTCCGCAGCTTAATGAGAGCATATTTTAAAATAAAAATAGGGTTAGGAGTGTATCTCAGAAATAGAATGCCCCTGGGCTCTATCTGTAGTATCTCTCCCCACAATTAATCTTTTTTACATTTAAAATATGGGGGTAAGCCGGGTGTGGTGGCGCACACTTGTAATCCCCGCGCTTGGGAGGCTGAGACTGGAGGATCGCACAGGTTCGAAGCCAGCCTCAGCTACTCAGTGAGGCTCTCAGCAACTTAGTGAGACCCTGTTTCCAAATAAAGTATAAAATAGGTCTGAGAGTATAGCCTGGAGGTAGAAAAGCCCCTGGGTTCCACCCCCAGTACCACAAAAAATAAAATAAAATAAAGAATAGAAAGTAGAGCTAGGGGTGTAACTAAGAGGTAGAATGCCCCTGGATTCCATCCCCAATACCAAAAAGAAAAAAGAAAAAAAAAAAAAGCATGCTCCATCCCTGCCTGAAGGGGGCGGCAGCCACTGTGGTCCTGGAGAGCAGGGCCCGAGCAGGTGCTGTTCTGTTACCATCAGCCATACAACAGGACCAGAGGGTGCACACACCCATGCCCTCTTGTTTGTTTGTTTGTTTGTTTGTGATACTGGGGATGCAACCCAGGGGCATTCTACCTCCAAGCTACACCCCCATCCCATTTTTTTTCTTTTTATTATTTGAAACAGGGTCCCACTGAGTCGTGAAGGGCCTAAGTAGCTGAGGCTGCCTGTGAACCACGATGCTGGGATTACAAGCGTGCGCCACCATGCCCAGCTCCATCAGTGCCCTCTCAACCCACCTAAGGAATGGGAACATCTTCCCTAATTACCCTGACCAGGAAAATGCTAATGTTGGAAAATTCAATAACACAGAAGGCTCTACGTGCTGGGCGTGGTGGCGCACGCTTGTAATCCCCGCGCTTGGGAGGCTGAGACAGAAAGATCCCGCAGGTTCGAAGCCAGCCTCGGCTACTTAGTGAGGCTCTCAGCAACTTAGTGAGACCCTGTTTCCAAATAAAATATAAAATAGGTCTGGGAGTGTAGTGTAGCCCAAAGGTAGAAGTCCCCTGGGTTCCATCCCCAGTACCAGAGAAGAAGAAGAAGAAGAAGAAGAAGAAGAAGAAGAAGAAGAAGAAGAGGAGGAGGAGGAGGAGGAGGAGGAGGAGGAGGAGGAGGAGGACGGCTCTATGGAACATCAGAAGACATGACTGCTAGGTACCTACAAACTCACTCATTTAAAACATGCCTGCAAGCCGGGCGTGGTGGCGCACGCTTGTAATCCCCGCGCTTGGGATGCGGAGACAGGAGGATCGCGCTGGTTCGGAGCCAGCCTCGCTGGCTTAAGAGACCCTGTTTCCAAATTTAAAAAATAGGTCTGGGAGTGTAGCCCAGAGGTAGAAGGGCTTCCAGGAACCCCAGTAGCACCAAGGTTCATGGCCAGCCTCAGCAACTTAATGAGAGTCTTTTCAAAATAAATAAATAAAATAAGGCTGAGTATTTAGCTTGGAAGTAGAATGCCCCAAGTTTCATCCCCAGTACTGCAAATAAATGAATAAAATAAAACATGTTTGCTCACCACCTATAGGGGCTGGGCCTATGCTACACACCCAAGGATTCCCCAAAGACAGACCCTGGCTCAGAGCTCAGGAAGCCAAAGAGAAGGGAGGAGGTGACCCAGAGGAGGAGCAGGGGCCTTGCACAGTGTGAAGGGGCCAGAGCATGCCCACCAAGGCAGAAACACAGGAGACGGGTGTTGTAGGCAGCTTATGACCAAACTACCTGACAAGCACAGCTTGGAGGGAGAAAGGTTTATTTGGTTCATGATTTTAGAGGTTCGGTCCATAGTTGGCTGGCTCTGAGGAGGAGCTGGGCAAGGCGGAGGCAGGGTGCAAGGTAGAGAAAAGCCCCCCTCAGCCATGGTGGCCAGAAGCAGAGAAGCAAGAGGTTTGGACTAAGGGCAAATATGGCTCCAAGACCACACCCAGGTGGGCCGCCTCCTTCAATCTGGCCCATCTCTGACCTTCCTGCCTCAGGAACACGCTTCCAACACAAGAGCTTTGGAGGAGCATTTTGAACCCAAACCCTAACATTCTGCTTCCAGCCCCCAAAACCTGGCATGCATCTCACACAATGCAAAGTGGACTCGGCCCCTCTGCAGGAGTCCCCACAATAGCCACAGTTCCAGCTTTGCTCAAAAGTCCAAGTCTAATGTCTCCCGAGCCTCAAGGCAAACTTCTAGCTGTAAGCCCTTGTGAAAAGCCAAAGCGAAACAAAAAGGTTATATGCTTTATAAACATATAGGTGCTGAGCAAACATGTTTTATTTTATTCATTTATTTGCAGTACTGGGAATGAAACTCGGGGCATTCTACTTCCAAGCTAAATACTCAGCCTTATTTTATTTATTTATTTTGAAAAGACTCTTATTTATTTTGAAAGTATATAAACAAAAAGGTTATATACTCTGTGCAGTGGCACAGAGCAAACGTCCCCATTTCAAAAGGGAAGGAAAGGGGCACAGAGAGAAGGGAAAGGCCCAAAGCAAGGCAGGACCCAGCAAGGCCAGCGTCAAGTCCTGTGGCTCCGGCCCAGCCCCGGGGCTCGCAGCAGGGAGGGCTTAGCTCCAAGGGCCGCGCATGCCCGCCCCATGGCGGTCTCTCTCTTGGACTGAGCGGTCTGCGTTGGCCTGAGGCTTCCTTGCTTGGCCGATGGTCCACGTTTCTGGCATTTCTTTATTCCAGGGGTCGCCACGGCAGCTTCGGCGTCATGCTCATGGCTTCGCTGGGCCCTCTCAGGGCTGCTCACAGGGATTCCGGCCCTGCTACGTGTTACCTGGCCTCCTAGGTCCTCCTTCGAAACCTCAGTGAAAGTCTCCATGACTTCATAATTCCAGAATTCTGCATTCTCGCAGAACCAGCACCACATGGATAATACCAAGGTCTGCCTTCAGCTCGGCACCCTTGGACCATGGCTGCAGAGGCCTCTGTGCTCCTGGGCAGGTGAGTGTGGTGAAACTGTCATAGGAAAATACAAGAATTCTGTGGGATTTTTGGCTTCTGTAGCAAAAAGAATTTCAGCACGTACCAGTCAGAGACAAATCAGAGGTTTATTCAAGAAACGGTCCCAGGATCTTTTCAATCCTTTTTTTTTAGAGAGCACCTAGAGGCACATGGCAACACGGGATGGCGGTTTGAATTTTCAGGCTGACGAAAGGTGAAAGTTTTATTTGGGATAAGAAACCCAGGAAACAGAGGCATGAAGCCGGGGTGCAGGGAAAATGTGTGACTTCCTCTGGGACCTTTCTCCCAGGAAATGGAGGTGCCAGGGCTCTGACAAAAAACAAACCTTTTTCTTTGGGGATCTAATCATTTGAGGAATTTTAGGTATGAAGCTAATACCTTATGATTAAAAGTATGGGTCTGGCTTTTGCCTAAGAGCAAACAAGCTTTGGAAAGTGAAGTGAAAGATTATGAAGTTTCTTTTAGATTTATTATTATTATTATTATTATTTATTATTATTATTGTGGTGGTGGTACTGGGGTTCCTAGAAACCTTTCTACCTCCAGGCTACACTCCCAGACCTATTTTATACTTTTTATTTGGAAACAGGGTCTCTTAAGCCAGCATGGCTTGCTGTCTCCACCTCCCAAGCAGGGTGTGGGGGGGTGGCGGTTGGGGGTTAGGGGGATTACAAGCATGCGCCACCATGCCTGGCTCTTCTTTTAGATTTTAAAACTAGATTTTCCTTTCCATCTCAATTTGTCTCCTTCCTACATAATATTTTATTTCTTCCCTCCTACCTCAAAACAAAATCTGGGGAAACAACTTTTTAGGGGGCCCCATGTAAATAGGGTACCCCAAGGCCTCTTCTAAAAGCAACCTCTTTTAATAAAGTCCTCAAAATTATGCAGCCCTTGATCCTGGGGTGAGTGGGGTGCTGATTCCTGAGATCTTTCCTATTGTCTCTATACGAAGTATTTACCTATCCTTTAGTTGCAGTAATTGTTTCAACAACCACATATTTCTTGGCCCCAATTTCGCATAAACTCTCCTAGTCAAGCTGAAAAACTTAAAGGTTTTTCTCCTCTGCTTTCTGCTCCCTTTTGTCACAGTAAACCAGGATAACAGCTGTCAGCAATGCCCAGATCACTGCCTGAATGCTCTGCTGCTTTTAAGTTTCCCCTACCAGGTTAATTAGTTCATTGCCTTTAAATTCAGCCTCACACAAAGTTTCAAGACATAGGAGGTAGAAAGGAAGCAGGCAGGTAGGGAAGAGGCCTCACTAGGAAAACTTAATTTCCTGAGGGGCAACAAATACTAATTAACTTCCAAGGCTCCTAAAAGAGACCAGCCCTTCCAAGGTTCAAAATAAGAATGACAAAATCTTCACAAAACCATCTGTTTACTAATTAACAAACCCAGGAGACATCACCGGAGCAAGTCTGACACCTCTACTGAAAGAAGGAGACCCCTCAAGGACATGCAAATACCCTATGCAGATTTTAAGAACTGCCCCCCAGACTCCAAGTAACAGAGGACTTACAGAGATATATAAACCCCTAGACCAGTCACCAGGACGGTTACCCACTCTGAGACCCCCTCCCCGTTGGGGAGCTTTTCTCTCTCTTAGGTCGTGTTAGCTTTGAGAGAAGGTGGGGTGCAATTGAAGGCACTTGGCCCGGGCTACACTCGGGTAGTGACCTGAAGGCCTCTGCTGGACATCAAGGCTGACCAGGGCCCCTAGGGGTGACCTGCACTTCTTTTCTGGCAGATCGTGTGGACTCTGGGAGAAAGCAGCTTGCAACTGAAGGCATTCAGCTTGGGCTACCCTCAAGTATTGTCCTGAAGGCACCTTCTGGGCACCAGAGTCCTGACAGCCCTTAGAGGTGTTCGGCCACTATTCCCCATGCCCTGGTGTTTCCAATAAACTTCTTGCTCCCCTTCCTGGTGTCTTCGGGTATCATTCTTCACTCGCCTCAGACAAGAATCCAGTAAGGAAACGCCGTGTTTCTTCTCAAGAAACCCCATTTCAATAGGTAAAATGTAAGTTCTTTGCCAGAATGTAACATATGCAGCTTCTAAACCTGTTCCATAGAAGTCCCCGTGCCCTCTGAAGCCTCATGAGCACAGTCCTCACTGTCCGCATCCCATCAACGTTCTGGTCTGAGCCCTACAGTCACTGTCCGCGTCCCATCGGCATTCTGGTCTTCTGAGCCCTACAGTCGCTGTCCACATCCCATCGGCGTTCTGGTCTTCTGAGCCCTACAGTCGCTGATGAGGCTCAGTTACAACATTCCAAGACGTTTCAGGCCTGAGTCTCCAATCCTTTCCAAGTCACTCTTGCGAACAGTTCTAAGGCCCTCTAAACAACAGAGTCCAGTTTCAACAGGGCAACAGCCACACACCTCAGCACCAGCTCCTTCTTTAGGCAGCTTTCACATCACTGTGATCACAATACCTGACAAGCATCACTCACTGGCTCAAGAGACCCTGTTTCCAAATAAAAAATATAAATAGGTCTGGGAGTGTAGCCCGGAGGTAGAAGGGTTTCCAGGAACCCCAGGACCACCAAAAAGAAAAAAAGAAAAGAAAGAAAGAAGAAAGAAAGAAGGAAGGAAGGAAGGAAGGAAGGAAGGAAAGAAAGAAAAGAAAGAAAGAAAGAAAGAAAGAAAGAAAGAAAGAAAGAAAGAAAGAAAGAAAAAGAAAGGAAAGGTTTGTCTGGCTCACAGTTTTAGAGATTTCAAAGAAGTTTAAAAGTTTAGTCCATGGCTAAGAGCAAAGGCAGAGAGATGATATAATGCAAAGAGTCACTGTTATGGTTAAATGAGGGTTTTTTAGTTAGTTAGTTTGATACAGGGGGTTGACCTCCGGGCTCTTCCTTTTTCTTTTGTTTTTGGGGTGTCGGGATGGAACCCAGGGGCATTCGACTTCTGAGCTACACTCGCTGCCCTATTTTTTATTTTGAAACAGGTCCTCACTAAGTTGGTGAGGGTCTTGCTAAGTTGCTGAAGCTGATCTCAACCCTGAGATCCTCCTGCCTTAACCACCCAAGTACTGCAATTACAAGTGTGTGCCACCATGCCTGGTGGCTTGAATTGTGGTTGTTTTTGTTGTTTTTTTAAATGCATTTCATTGAAGCAAAATACAGCAAGTTGAGAGTCAAAACAATCTGGAAGATCTTGAGTTTCTCCTCTTTCCTTCCTTCCTTCCTCCTTCTATTTATTTAAACGGGATCTTATATAGTTGTTCACTAAGGGTCTCATGAGGCTGGCTCTGAACTGCTGTCTCCACCTCCCAAGCACTGGGATTACAAGTGTGCGGCACCACACCCGGCTTTGGGTCCTTTCTTGGCCAAATACATAAATCTAATATAAATAAATTCCTTTTTTTTTTTTTGTCAATGAGTTCATGGAGGCCATGGTATTAGAGGGAAAGGTTTTGGAAATCTAGAATTAATGATAGAATTTCTCTCTTTGTGTCTCCCATGCACACACACTTGCACACACAGCTCAGCCAGCAGAGTGGCCTCAGAGAGTGCTGCTGAGACATGTCTCCCAGAGTCAGTTTTCTCCATTGAGAACAAGGGTCAGAGCAGGTATGAAGATCACCAGTTGTCCCTAATCAGACGGAACCAGTGAACCCAGGAGGCACCTGAACCTGCCTGGCAGGTAGGAGGAGCTAAGTGCTTGTGGACTCTCCTAAAGCCGCAGACTTCCCCAGCCACGGCCTCCACCACGCCCATCTTGTTCCTGTCCAGGCTTCTCTGTATGAGGGCCAAACTTGGTCTCCCCCATAAGGACAGGCCCCTGCTGGATTTTCTGGTTAACAGTGAGACTGGTTTAGCAGGTCCATGCCAGTGACTAGTGTGCTGGTGTTGGGAAATGGCTTCAAAATGTTTTTGAAAATAGCTTTGGTATTAGTGTGCCGGTATTGGGAAATGGCTTCAAAATATATTTTTTAAAACTCTGATATGAGAAAGCCAGAAGCTTGAATGCGGGCAGGCATGGAGACAGGGAAAGGACCCTGCAGAATTCCCAGCACCAAGGGTGATTAGCAAGGAAATAGAAGAAGCCCAGGGGTTTTCCATTTCTAAGACCAGTGAACTTCCCCAAGCATGTGGGGGAATGCCACTAGCCTTTAAAAGACCTCAGACCCCGCCGGGCGTGGTGGCACACGCTTGTAATCCCTGCGCTTGGGAGGCGGAGACAGTAGGATCGCGCTGGTTCGGAGCCAGCCGTGCTGGCTTAAGAGACCCTGTTTCCAAATAAAAAATATAAAATAGGTCTGGGAGTGTAGCCCGTGGGAGAAGGGCTTCCAGGAACCCCAGTACCACCAAAAAAAAAAAAAAAAAAAAAAAAAGACCTCAGACCCAGATAGTCAATTAACACATTTTGGGGTGGAATAAAAGGCTTGGGTCTGTACCAGAGACAGGACAGACCTACAGGACGGAATCCTCACATCATAGACCTGCCCCGGACAAGGGGCGGATCTAGCCGGGTACTATTGGTTTGGTATAAAACCGTTCTGTATCCAAAAACCTCGGCTCATCCCACTCTGTCGCCCTCTGTGGCGTAGTGCTGAAGTTCTGCCCTATCTTTCCATCTTTGTAACAATAAAATCGCTTCAGCTTACAGAGTTCTGGCTAGTGTTTCCTACACAGTAAGAACAAGAACCCATGGTCACATCTCACTCGAACAAGGAGGACCTTAAAATGGTCCTGTCAACTAAAAGTAAAAAAACAGGTTTTAGCCGGGCGTGGTGGCCCACACTTACAATCCCAGCATTTTGGAGGCTGAGACAGGAGGATCGCGGCTCAAAGACAGCCTCAGCTCCTTAGTGAGGCCCTTTGCAACTCAGTGAGACCCTGTTTCAAAATAAAGAATACAAAAATAGGGCTAGGGGTGTAGCTTGGCAGTATAATGCCCCTGGGTTCCATCCCCAGTACCCCAAAAAAACAAAAACAAAACAAAAAACAGGTTTTTCAGCAGAGTGTTTGGCCTCAGCTAACATCTCCTGAGTTTTTTATAGGAGGGAAGTGAAGTTCGGAGGGACAGTTGGGTGGTCGCAATGACTCTACTTTTTCTCACCTCTGGATTGGAGGGAATAATTTGTCTTAACGAGGACGAAAGGGTGGATCAAATACCTGTTAACTTTTATTATTATTATTTTTTTACAATTCTAAGGTTACTGAGTTCTGTGACTCATTCTTTATAGTGCGTGTGTGTGTGTGTGTGTGTGTGTGTGTGTGTGTGTTTGAACCAAGGGGCACTCTACCACTGAGCTATATCTCCAGCCCTTTTTAGTTTTTATTTATTTTTATTATTCATTCATTCATTTCGTGGTAGTGAGGATAGAACCTAGGAGCATTCTACCACTGAGTCACACCCACAGCCCTTTTTATCTTACTTACTTATTTATTTACTTATTTTGATACTGAGGATTGAACCCAGGGACCTACTACCTCTGGGCTATGCCAGCATGATTCTTAATTAGTTAATTAATTAATTTTATTTATTTATTTTGAGGTACTGGGAATGGAACCCCAGGGGCATTCTACCTCTGAGCTACACCCCCAGTCCTATTTTTTTATTCTTTATTTTATAATAGGGTTTCACCGAGTTGCAAGGGACCTCACTAAGTAGCTGAGGTTGTCCGCGAGCCTTGGTCCTCCTGTCTCGGCCTTCCAAATACTGAGATTACAAGCGTGCGCTACATACCTGGCCTTCCTTTGAGACAGGGTTTTGCTAAGTTGCTGAGGGACCTCGCTAAATTGCTGGTCACGAAGCTGTGGTCCTCCTCTTGCTTCCCAAGTACTGGGATTACAGGCCTGAGCCACTCTGCGCAGTGTTTATTAGATGTTGTGAGCTGTTTGATCTTTTACAATTCAGGTCAGGCTGGTCATAGTGCTTCCATGGGTTTCCATGAAGACGTCAGTGGGTACACAGTCAGCAATTGCCAGTGCGTTCCTGCTGCGGGGGAGAGGACCAATGGCCAGCCACTGCTTCCCTGAGTTTGGGAGGTGTAGGTCCCTGCTTTGTGTTCATCAGATGGGACCTGGAGAAAAACAGAGGTCACAGGGTAAGGGGGTACTGTCCTGGTTGACTGATGATAGAAAAACATTACTTTTCACCCCTTTTCATGTCCGTCCTGGAAGGCAGCCTGGCAGGACCGTCTCCCTTTATTCATGAGGGTCCAGGCTTGGCGATCCTGAATGGACCATTCCACGGCCCACCTGCCATGCCCCTGTGCCAGCCGGGGCGGGAGGGAGGCGCCTGCAAGTGGAATCCAGTGGGCTTGAGCCGTGGAACCCACTCACGCAGATGACAAACGGAGAGTCACAAGCGACTGTCTGGAGGAAAGCCTTGGTTCTGGCCACAAATAAACTGTTGCTCCTTCGACTCCGCACAGCCTGCACTCCCCGGGCTGGGTTTCATTTTTCTTGGAAAGCTTGGCGGTGGGCGGTGACATTTTCAGCTGCTATTTTCACGCATCATTCTTAGTCACGGTGTGCGGCTCGGAAGCCAGCACAAAGCCCTCCCACCACCCCAGGCTGCTACTCCTCACTCCACCTGCAGAAGGGCGACAAGCACGCGGTCCTCCTCCTGAGCCTCAAGAGGACGGGCCACACAACCCCTCCCAAGTCAAGATGGACCAGCGTCAAGCTGGAACCAACCCCATGGTGATCCCCGACCTCTTTAAAGGTCCACTATCTAGCTCCCTGCACCATCTGGAACATTCCTTAGCCTGGAAACAGGAAAAACAGATGCTCAGAATCTGTTTTGCGTAAAGCCCTGAGGTTCACGCAAGTCATTCATAAAAGACCCTCAGGTTCCCATTCTAATGCGTTAATTCCATTTATTTGTCTATTTATTTATTTATTTATTGGGTTGCTGGGGATTGAACCAAGGGACATTCTACCTCCAAACTACACCCCCTGCTCCCCCTTTTTAAAAAATTTTTTTTGTTTTTTGGTGGTACTGGGAATGGAACCCAGGGGACTTTTACCTCTGGGCTACACTCCCAGACCTATTTTTTGTGTGTGTGTGTGTGGTACTGGGGTTCCTGGAAGCCCTTCTACCTCCGGGCTACACTCCCAGACCTATTTTTACATTTTTATTTGGAAACAGGGTCTCCTAAGCCAGCACGCGCGGCTGGCTTCGAACCTGCGCGATCCTCCTGTCTCTGCCTCCCAAGTGCGGGGATGACAAGCGTGCGCCACCACGCCCGGCTAGACCAGACCTATTTTTTTAATATTTTTTTGGAAACAGGGTCTCTTAAGCCAGCTGAGGGTGGCTTCGAACCTGCATGATCCTCTTGTCTCAGCCTCCCAAGTGCGGGGATTACAAGCATGCGCCACCACGCCCGGCTAAAAATTTTTTGAAACAGGGTCTCACTAGGTTGCTGAGAACCTCGCTACATTGCCGATACTGTCCTCAAACCTGCAATGCTCCTATCTCAGCCACCTGTGCTGGGATTCCAGGTGTGTGCTGCCACGCCCAGCTAACGTGTTTAATTTGGGTGTAACTTAAAAGCCCCAATCTTCCCACATGGGGCAGATCAAAAGCAACAGGTCTGTTACGTTGCCCTTGCTGAGGAGATTAAAGCATCATGGAGGATTATTGCAGGTGAACCCAAGGGACCCTTCCAGCCCAGCGCCGCCAGTGCCCGGAGTCCTCAGCACAAACGTCACGGGCTTGACACCTCACATCTCAGCACTGAGAGAACATTTCCCAAACATTTTGCTGTCAGGAGCTTCTAAACACCATCCCTGCTCTTGGCTTCTTCTCTCCAGGGGGCGGTCTGGTTCCACGAAGGGAGCCCTGGACTCCGGGGCCCAGCGTGACATGAGTGGGACTTTAGCTGTGTCACTCGACTGCTCTGACGCTCTGAGGGGTGCCTGGCAGAAACGCCCCCCTTCACACTGTCCCTCACACCCGCATCTTCTGCAGCTCTTCCCATTGAGAGGGCTAAACAGATTTGCCACCCCCTTCCAGGGATCTGCACAGGCCGCGTGGCCTGCTCTGGCCAACAGGATGTGGGGAAAATGACACAGTGTTGGTTCCAAGCCACCAGAACCCTCAGTCTCTGTGGGAGCAAGCCTAGGCCGGCCATGAGATGGATGTTGTTATTCAAGCCGAGGCTCAGAGAGGCTAAGGGACCTGTCCAAGGCCACACAGCAGAGAGGTGGGAGAGCACGTGGCCAGGCGGCCCGGCCACGCCTGCCTAGGCGCTAGAGCTGCTCAGAGAGAGGGCGTCCAGCCAGGAACTGAAAGACCACCCAGTGAGCCACCAAGGCAGAGGAAAGGAACGCCCGCCTGAGCCGCCGAGCTGTGACCGTAGCCAGGTGGCTGATGGAGTCTGAACTGATGCCCGGGGCAGCCCGGTGCCTCCAGCCCTCCCCCCAGGGGCAGCCCGATGCCTCCAGCCCTCCCGGCTGCGCCCCGGGCACACGAGTGTGGGACCTGGGACCCGTCCTGCAGGCAGGGAGACTTTGCTGGTAAGAAAGTGCCTTGTAAGCCAGGTGTGGTGACACACACCGGTAATCCCAAACTTGGGAGACTGAGACGGGACGATCACAGGTTTGAGGCCAGCCTCAGAAACTTAGTGGGACCCTCTTACAAATATAGTAAGGGCTGGGGTGTATCTTGAAGGTAGGATACCCCTGGGTTCAATCTCCAGTACCAAAAGTAAAAACGAACAAACAGAAACCTCACTGGGCTTGGGGTGTGACTCAGCAGAGCCCATGCTTAGTATTTAGGGGGACCCGGTTGCATCCCCAGCACCAAAAAACAAACCAACAAGCAAAAAACTCATTAATAACTTCTACGTGGATTGAATGAATACTACTGACTATACTGGGTTAAAAAAATAACCTAAAGATTAAACTTTATTTTACTTGATTTTCCCCCTACTTACTTATTTATGCGGTACTGGGGATTGAATCCAGGGTTATTTTACCTCCGAGCTCCACCCCCAGCCCTATTTTTTATTATTTATTTTGAAACAGGGTCTCACTAAGCTGAGGAGGGCCTCACTGAGTAGCTGAGGCTGTCCATGAACCATGATCCTCCTGTCTCAGCCTCCCAAGTACTGGGGTTACAAGCGTGCGCCACCACGCCCTTCTGATCCCCCCTTTACTTATTTATTTATTTTATTTATTTTTTCTTTTTGGTGGTATTGGGGATGGAACCCAGGGGCCTTCTACCTCTGGGTTACACTCCCAGACCTATTTTATATTTTTTTATTTGGAAACAGGGTCTCTTAAGCTGGCTGAGGCTGGCTTCAAACCTGTGTGATCCTCCTGTCTCAGCCTCCCAAGTGCCCACCACGCCCTGCTGATCTCCCCCCCCCCTTTTAAAATACAGCTAATAGAGGACTTAAAATCGCCCACGTGGCTCCCGATACCTGTTTTCTGGGCAGCACAGCACAGGGCCAGTCCGCTGTCAAATCCTTCTCACCTGCTTTGGTCTGAAATTTATTTACGGGAGACAAACACACTTTCCCCACAATTAAGGCTAAAGGCCAAACCTAGCAAGCAGGGGAACTAATGAAGAAGTCTGGCAGGAGAAGTTTTGTTTGAATTTCTTCTGTCAGCTGGAATAATTTGTCTGCAGTCTCCTCTCCAGGCCGGAGCCAGGCTGGCAGCCCAGCGTGTGCATTCCCAGAGCCCGGCACTTCTGTCTCCAGCTCCGAGGGGGACTCCTGCGCTGCGGCGGCGCTGGCCCTCGCAAACCAGCAAACCAGCCGGCTAGCAGACGCTCGTCACGCACGACAAAGGGGAAGGCGGGAGAAATCGGCGTGGACGGAGCCTCTGTACATGAGCTTCCTACGGCTTCTCCCTTGATCCAGCCCGGGCCTCCCTGAGGAGTCGCTAGAATTGATTCCAAGACACGGAGGATTCCAAAATCGGAGGCTGCTCAACCCCAGATGCTGAGTGATGTAGCGTCTGCGTGGGGCCTACACACTTTACTGTATACTCTAAGTCAGCCCTACACTACTTTTTTTTTTTTTTTTTGTACTGGTACTGGGGAATGAATCCAGGGACTTTCTAACACTGAGTTACACTCCTCCAGCCCTATTAGTTAATTAATTAATTAATTAATTAGGAAATGGACTCACTACATTGTAGAGGCTGGCCTCAAACCAGAGATCCTCCTGTCTCTGCCGCCTCCCAAGTACTGGGATTATAGGCGTGCACCACTATACAGAGCTCATTTCTAGGTTACTTATTATACATGATAAAATGTAAATGCCATAGTAATAGTTGTTACACTGTATTGTTTAGGGAAAAATGATTGAAAAGCCTATATTTTTTTTTTTGTTGGGGTTTTGGTTTTTTTTGATGGTACTAGGGATTGAACCCAAGGGCATTCTATCTCCAAGTTACACCCCCAATTCCTTTTCTTTTTTTAATTTTGAAACGTTTTTAAAGTTTAGAATCCCGCCGGGCGTGGTGGCACACGCTTGTTATCCCCGCGCTTGGGAGGCGGAGACAGGAGGATCGCGCTGGTTCGATGCCAGCCTCAGCTGGCTTAAGAGACCCTGTTTCCAAATAAAAATATAAAATAGGTCTGGGAGTGTAGCCCGGAGAAGGATTTCCAGGAACCCCAGGACCACCAAGAAATAAATAAATAAAGTTTAGAATCTCTCAGCTAAGTAGCTGAGAGTCTCATTAAGTTGCTGAGGCTGGCCTCGAACCGCAATCCTCCTGTCTCAGCCTTCTAAGTACTGTGATTTATTTATTTATTTATTTATTTATTTTTATTTATTTATTTTTGGTGGTACTGGGGGTGGAACCCAGAGGCTTTCTACCTCCGGGCTATACTCCCAGATCCATTTTATATTTTATTTGGAAACAGGGTCTCACTGAGTAGCTGAGAGCCTCACTAAGTAGCTGAGGCTGGCTTTGAACCTGTGTGATCCTCCTGCCTCAGCCTCCCAAGCGCGGGGATTACAAGCGTGCGCCACCACGCCCGGCTAAGCACTGTGATTTAAAGACATACACTACCATGCCAACCTACTGTACATGTTTAATACAGAGGAGATTTTTTTCCCGAATTTTAATATACAGTTACCTGAACCTGTCGGTGCTTAACTGGCAGATACGGAGGGCTAATTGCAACCTATGTGACTCTAGTGGCCGACCTTACACGCACAAACTGTAACGGCTTGAGATGTCGACGTGGGTTCTTGTTCTTAGCTAGTTTAGAAAAAATAGCCTATACTGCTGCAAGCTTAAGCAAACTTTATTATTAAAAGGTAGAAAAAAGGGACAGAATTATAAAACACTGCATCAGAGAGAGAGGGACACAGCGGAGTGCCTGGAGAGTAAGACTGAGGGTTTTGAACACAGAGCAGTTTCTACAAGCTTCATTATCTCCTTCCTCCCATCCTGCTGACCAAGAGCCTCTTACCTCCCCCACAATGCAGGCGCAGGCCCGCCCATTACCTCCATGTAAGGTACAAGCCCTTGTTATGATCAGAGGGATTCATTATCTCCTTCCTCCCATCCTGCTTGACCAATGGTCTCTTTACCTCCCTGACCTGAAGCGGGCGCAGGCCCGCCCATTATGTCCGGTGCGAGCCTTTGTTAGGACCAAGATGCGTTACTGGGTTAACAGGGTCAGGGGTCACATGGTATAGGCCTTCTCTGAGGAAGGCCTGTACCGTCCTCCTGCGTCCTCGGGGAGTTCCGGCCTTTCTGTCTCTATCTGCTAGAAGTCATTTATGATGTAAACTCGCCTCTATAGTCCGGAGGCCCTGGACTGCAGCTCTCCTGCGCACTTGGTCATCAGTGTAGTGCTCTTAACACCTTTGACCTAACATTCCCTGTTCAGCTGGGCTCACAGCTGACTTTAGCTGACCCAGGTCTCTATTGGCTGCAGCTCTTGGCTGACAGCTTAGAGGCAGGGAAAAGGATTTTCTTGTTTTGCCTAAGTATGAAAGCTTATTCCTTTTTTTTTTTTTTTTTTTTTTGGTGGTACTGGGGTTCCTGGAAGCCCTTCTACCTCTGGGCTACACTCCCAGACCTATTTTATATTTTTTGAAACAGGGTCTCTTAAGCCAGTGCGGCTGGCTTCGAACCTGCGCGATCCTCCTGTCTCCGCCTCCCAAGCGCGGGGATGACAAGCGTGCCCACCACGCCCGGCCAAAGCTTATTCTCATTAGCCATCAATATAGCTCTTATTGACAATCAATACAGGCTCAATCCCCATCACACACCGCCACAGAAGAAATAAGTAAAACTCAAATTCATGTTTTCAGGGACAATCTACACTCCTTTTTGTCCTTTGCCTCAAAAGGCATTGTTTGTCCTGTACCTTAGACCCTACTCAAGAAAAACTAAAGTCCAGTTCCAGGGAAATCGACCATAATTAAAATTACCATAAGCAAACCGAAACATGAGGGCTTACCTCGTGATTCGGCCACCCATTGCTGATGGATTGTTTTCAGTGTATGTCCACGTGTGCACGAGTGTGCTACTGGGGATTGAGCCCAGAAGCATTTTACCTCCGGGCTATGCTCCCAACGCTTTAAAAAAAATTGTTTCCTTTTGAAACAGGGTCTCACTAAGTTGTTGAAAATGGCCTCGAACCTACATTCCCCCTGCCTCAGCCTCCCAACTACTAGGATGACAGGTGTGTACCACTTTGCCTGGGGGATTATTTCCTTTCAGTGTATTTTATTTTATTTTTTATCTTTTGGTGGTACTGGGGTTCCTGGAAGTCCTTCTACCTCCGGGCTACACTCCCAGACCTATTTTATACTTTTTTTAAATTTGGAAACAGGGTCTCTTAAGCCAGTGAGGCTGGCTCCGAACCAGCACGATTCTCCTGTCTCTGCCTCCCAAGCGCGGGGATTACAAGTGTGCGCCACCACCCCCGGCTACCTTTCAGTTTATTTATTTATTTATTTATTTATTTATTTATTTATTTATTTATTTTGGGGTGGTACTGGGGGTAGAACCCAGAGGCTTTTTACCTCCAGGCTATACTCCCAGGCCCATTTTATATTTTATTTGGAAACAGGGTCTCACTAAGTTGCTGAGAGCCTCACTAAGTAGCTGAGGCTGGCTTCGAACCTGTGCGATCCTCCTGTCTCAGCCTCCCAAGCGCGGGAATTACAAGCGTGCGCCACCACGCTCGGCTACCTTTCAGTTTATTTTAAAACCGTACCTCAAACAAAAGCGACTTGTCTTGTGAAGACAGGTCATTTTGCAAGTTTCTTTGCTGACCAGAAATTCCCAAGTCTTGCGCAATACACCCTTCCCCAGCTTCCCCAAATGTCCACTGTCTTGCCCAAGACTTGCTTGACAAGCCCCTTGCTTATCACACCCCTCTGCTTACTGGAAATTTCACTGTCTTGCTTACCCCAGCTGTGACAACCCAACTAATTCCCCTTAAGGTCTTCCCCTAGCAACAGCTAACCACCGCCACCCCAGCCTCAAAAATCTCCCCTAAACACCCGGTGTGAGTGTCTAGCCTGCAAGTGGTCCTGGGCTCCCACCTTTTACTGGAGATCCCCTCCACAGTCTTAGCCCAGTAAAACCT
Source organism: Muscardinus avellanarius (assembly GCF_963383645.1). NCBI lineage: Eukaryota > Metazoa > Chordata > Mammalia > Rodentia > Gliridae > Muscardinus > Muscardinus avellanarius. The sequence goes on along the minus strand of NC_137797.1, from coordinate 5,027,111 downwards.
GTCCTGCCATGGAGTCCTCTTCCTTCTCCTTCCTCCTCAGCTCTTCAGTGGTAGGGCAGGTCATCAGGGACCATCCAGTTGGTAAGTTCCCTCCCGCAGCTCGTCCGGGACTACCTCCCAGCTCTGAGGCTCCGGTCCCCGCCCTCCTTCCTCCCTCCCCGCAGCTCCGGCCCTCACTGCCCACATCCAGCACTGGCCACTGCAGCCCCTCGGGTCAGCCCTTGCCGTTCCCTTCCCGCTGGAGTCCTATCTCCCATTTGTACTTGTTTTAGAACCAAGTACTGAAAACCTGAGCGCTGGGTGAGAGACACCCCACCCCACCCTGCGCTGCCCACCTCAGTCTCTTGGGGCCACCCAGAGGCTGCTCATCCTCTGACTCTGAGGTTTTCAGATGTTGTGGGGACATCCCTCCCCGCTGATGTGACCTCCAGGGCTCAAAACTCTCCCAGGAGCCAGCTTTGGACGCCCCCTCCCCTCTGAGGGTTCAGAACCCTCTTGGGGTTAACACTAGCACCCCCCTTCCTTCTCCAGGCCCCCTGGGATACCCCTCTTGGTTGCTTCCTATGACCTGAAGGCCCTTGGCCTCATGGAGGCTGTCCTCAAATACACGGCCCTCCGCCCTGAAACAGGACAGCTGTCTCCACCTCCACATGTACTTCTTACCATAATTGTCTCCTGATACCTGAAAAAACCTCCACATGGTGGAAGATGATCCCAACCCCACAAAAGGACCTCATGAAACTGGCCTTTAAGGTCATGAACAAGAGGAGGGACAAAGGTACAAAAATCTGATCCTCCTTAGGACCAGAGGCTGGCTGCGCTATCCAGGGCGACCAGACGGAGCCCAGGGCATTCTACCTCTGAGCTACACCTCCAGGCCTACTTTTTATTTTGAAACAGGGTCTCACTGAGTTGCGGAGGGCCTAATTAAGTAGCTGAGGCTATCCTCGAACCGCGATCCTCCAGTCTCGGCCTCCCGAATGCTGGGATCACAGCGTGCCCACCTTGCCCTGCTGTTTGTTCTGTTTTTTGCTTTTGTACCCCGAGTTGGTCCCAAAGGCATCCTACCTTCAAGTTGTACCTCCAACCTGATTTTATTTCTTATTTGGAAACAAGGTCTAAGTTGCAGAAGGCCTCACTAAGTAGTAGAGGCTGTCCTTGAACCTGCAACCCTCCTATCTGAGCCTCCCATACAGTGAGGTAAGCATGCACCACCATGCCCGGCCTTGGGGATCTGCTTTAAATGTTGTAAGGACAGCCACCGGGCAAGAAGCTGCCCTAACTCGCGGCCCCCTCCTCTTAAACCGCATCCTCTGTAGAAATAAGGGACACTGGGACTCCAACTGAGAGACAGAGGAGCTTGACAGGCCACTGTTCTAAATCCCTGGACCACAGAGGGTCTAGATCCGCCAGCAGAGGACTGAGAGGACCCGGCTCCGAGCCCACCGCATCTCCCTCCTGGAGCCCCGAGTGACTCTGACCACGGCAGGTGGGCCAGTAGACAGGTACGCTGTGTCTCTTGTAGGCGCCGCGGCCCCCTTCCAGGAACAAGGAGACCTTCCCGACGTCCTGTTCTCCCCGTTCTTGGTCATTCCCTGCTGCCCTCCCCCTATCCCTGGTGAGGCATCCTGTCCGTTCTCCTTCTCACACCTTAGAGTGTTTGCCTTTCAGATTCAGCTCCTCCCTCCCCTCCCCCTTCCTCCCCCGTGTAAACCCCCAAGTTGTGGGCACTTCTTGCCCCTCCATTGCCACCCAACACACCCCCATTAAGATCCACCTAAAAGCCGGGCGTGGTGGTGCACGCTTGTAATCCCCGCGCTTGGGAGGCTGAGACAGGAGGATTGCACAGGTTCGAAGTCAGCCTCAGCAACTTAGTGAGACCCTGTTTCCAAATAAAGTATAAAATAGGTCTGGAGTGTAGCCTGGAGGTAGAAAGCCTCTGGGTTCCACCTCCAGTACCACCAAAAAAAAAAAAAAAAAAAAAAAAATCCACCTAAAAGAACTCCCATTTCCCCAGCCAAGCCCAATATCCTCCCAGCACAGCAGGGCTACAAGACCCCCTGGACCCAACCTGCCTTCACCTGGACTGACCCTGACTCCCACGCCTCTTCCCAGCTCCCTGGACAGTTCTCCCCCAAGGTTTTAAGGATAGCCTGCGTCCCTTTGGACAAACTCTAATATCTAGTTTCCCCGGACCCAGCCGAAACAGGAGAATCACAGGTTTGAGGCCAGCCTTAGCAATTTAACAAGATCCTTAGCAACTGAGTGAGACCTTGTTTCAAATAAAAAAGGACTGAGTGTGTAGCTCAAAGGCAGAATGCTCCTGGGTTTGATGTAGGATAGAAGGAATAAGTAGGTAGAAAGGAGACAGACAGGAAGGGAAAGTAAAAATATAACTTTGATATAAGAGCCTGGAGCTGAAGAGCTTCTGCCTCTAGTCCACAAACAAGTTCTCTTTCCCAGGCCTGACTCTCCCATAAATTCCTGGGAAACCTGTAGATCCTAGAGTTAACAATATTTCCGAGAAAACCTATAATTTAGGATATTCCAGCTTATCGTCAATCAGCTAATGAGGACCCCAATCAAGCCAAGATCGTCCACCCTAAGGCTGAGCAGACCACAGACCATCAGGAAGCGCCTGGGACGACTGGACTGAGCTCATCCACCCTAAGGCCGCCAGACCACCTGCCCACCATAAACCGCCTCGGGACCACCGGACTCAGCTCATCCCCACAGACCTTTTCTAGCCCACCCCTCAGTAAGTCCCCTATAAGAAGAGAGCCCTGAATTCTCCAACATGCCTTCCTCATCTTGAGGGCCCGCATTCTCTCTTGAATGAGTATTTCCTCTCCTTTTCACAAATAAACCTCTGTCCATGTCTCTAACTGACGCGTGCTCAAATTCTTTTCTGTCACGTTAGCCAAGGACCCTGCAGACCCCGAGTTCCTGAACTGAGAGCTCAGCCCAAAAGGTTCACATCCAGCACCACAAAAGGAAGGAAGGAAGGAAAGAAGAGAGGGGGGGAGGGAAAGAAAAAGAAAGAAAGAAAGAAAGAAAGAAAGAAAGAAAGAAAGAAAGAAAGAAAGAAGGAAAGAAGGGTTCATCTGCATAAGAGTCACCTTCAGTTACCAGAAAATCCACCTGAGGCGACAGCAGCCTTTCTCGGGTGTTGGGTGACTGCCAACATTATCCAGTTTTACTGTAACTGGATTAGCACTATTCAAAGTGTTTTTAGAGATTAATCATAAAGATCTAGTAGTATCCAGGGCGCTAGAATCTCGTCGGCATGAGGTTCTCGGATGTTAGTATAATCAATGCTTATTAGGTTTGCTGACACTAAAAACAAATCGTCCCGTTTCCCTTTGGACTTTACAAGTTTTGTCTTCCACGCACCTCTTTCTTCTCTCTCTCCATCTTTCCTGAAAAGTAGGGAGTTCCCACACTCTCAGTTAACTTGCGCGTTTGCAGCTTCTGGATTCATCTATTCATGAGGAAGAGCAGGCAGTGGGTCCTCCTCGCAGGCCCGGGCTTCCCTGAGCCAGGCATGAGGTCACAGAGCCCCAGAGTGGCTGCCGGGAGCCTCCTACAGAGCTGAGCCATTCCAGGGCCACAGTCCCAGGCTGACACAGAGCTCAGGAGTCTGAGACAACTCCTACCTGGTAGAAAACAACAATTAAACTCAGAAGAACTTTTTCTTTTTTTTTCTTTTTTCTTTTTTTTTTTTGGTGGTATTGGAGATGGAAGCCAGGGGCATTCTACCTCTGAGCTACACCCTCAGCCCTACTTTTTATTCTTTATTTTGAAACAGGGTCTCGCTGAGTTGCAGAGGGCCTCACTAAGGAATAGCTGAGGCTGTCTGCAAACCAATCCTCCTGTCTCAGCCTCCTGAATGCTGGGATTACAAGTGTGTGCCACATCTCACTAAGTTACAGAGGGCCTCACTAAGTACCTGAGGCTAGCCACGAACCTTCATCCTACTTAGTCTCCCAAGTACTGGGATTACAAGCACGAGCCACTGTGTCCGGCTGTTTTATCTTTTATTTTGAAACAGGGTCTCACAAAGTTGCAGAGGACCTCTCCGAGTTGCTGAGGCTGGCCTCAAACCTGCAATTCTCAAAACCGATTCAGCCTTCCAAGTACTGGGATTACAGATGTGTGTCGCCATGCCCAGTTTGAAATATTTCAACTACACACCTGTTGTGGGGGGTGTGAGGAGGGCAAAGGGATGGGCCCAGAACAGGTGCAGGGAAACCCAACTTCCTAAGAGCCCACAGACATCAGCAGCGCGCGGAAAGAGGCTCAGCCCCCTTCGCAGTCGGGGTGCTGCACTCGTAAACCTCCGTGAAAGCCGGGCATGACGGCGCGCCCGGAATCCCCGCAGCCGGGAGGCTGGGACAGGAGGATCACAGGCTCGCTACCAGCCTCAGCAATTTAGTGAGGCCTTCTGCAATTTACTGAGGCCCTGTTTCAAAATAAAAAGAATAAGCCGGGTGTGATAGTGCACGCTTGTAATCTCAGTACTTGGGAGGCGAAGACAAGAGGATCACAGGTTCTTGGCCAGCCTCGGATACTTAGTGAGGCCTTCCAAAACTTAGTGAGATCCTGTTTCAAAATAAAGAGTAAAAAAGAAAAATAAGGCTGGGGGTGTAGCTCAGAGGTAGACTGCCCCTGGCTTCCATCCCAGTACTGCATAATAATAATAATAATAATAATAATAATAATAATAATAATTAGAATAAATTAGGGATGGGGATATCGCTCAGAGGTAAAATGTCCCTGGGTTCAATACCCAGTAACACACACACACACACACACACACACACACACACACACACACACTATGCAAGCCAGGTATAAAATATTATTCAGTGTACACTGAAATCTCAGCACTTGGGAAATTGAGACAGAAGGATCACAGGTTCAAGGCCAGCCTTAGCAACACAGTAAGACTCTCAATAATTTAATGAGAACCTGTCTCAAAATAAAAAAAATAAAATAAAATAGGGGTGAGGCTGTAGCTCAGAGGTAGAATGCCCCTGGGTTCAATCTTCAGTACCACATACATAAATAAGTAAATAAATAAATACACTATGAGATGCCTCTGCACACACACACACACACATTAGGATGGCTAAAACTTAAAGAAAAAAAAGTAAAGACTAATACCAAGATTTAAAGGCATAGAAAGATTGAAGGCCCACCCGCCGCTGGCTGGAGCAGAAAAGGAGCAGTCACACTGGAAACTCACGTGGCATTTCTGAAGAAGTGAAACACACACGTGTCCTACGGCCCAGTAAGGCCACCTCTCAGCAACTTGCTGAGACCCTGTTTTTTCGTTTTGTTTGAGGCACCGAGGATTGAACCCGGGGCATTCTACGTCCAAGCTCTAATCCCCAGCCCTATTTTTTATTCTTTACTTTGAAACAGGGTCTCACTGAGTTGCAGAGGGCCTCACTAAGTAGCTGAGGCCGGCCTGTCTCAGCCTCCCGAATACCGGGATTACAAGTGTGCGCCACCACGCCTGGCTTGAGACCCTGTTTTGAAACATAAAATAAAAAGGGTCGGAAGTGTAGTTCAGAAGTAGAGTGTTCAATCCCCAGTATAAAAAAAAAAAATAGAATAGAGGCTTCCGTAACTGAAGGTGTCAGAGACCCATAGCCAACCTTCATGCAGTATGACCCCAAGCAGAGTCAGGAGAAGGCAAGCCCACCCCACTTTGCTGAGGAATCCTTCCCCCGCCCCCAGGAAAAAAGCGACCTTTTTCCAAGAAGCAAACTCAAACTGCTCTCCGGCGCCACCTAGTGACCGGAGGCGAGCGCTTCAGCGCGTTGTGCAGAGGGAGGACAGGGCGGACCCAGACCTTTGGCCACAGGACAGCAGCGGGAAGTCCTCAGAGAAGAAGCCCTGCAAACAGAGAGGGCCACAGGATTGTCACCTGGGAAATGACACGTGGGGGAAAGTAGGAGTTTACATAAAAACGCCATTTCACTGAAAAAAGCAAAAACGTGTCAGTTATGTGGGTAAGATCCACGGATCCGGCCAGTCCACTTCTGGGCACATAACCACAAAAGTTGAAAGCAGGGACTCACGCAGACACTTCCACGCCCACGGTCACGACAGCCTTTTGCACAATAGCTAAAAGGTGGGACCAGGCCACCTCTGCCCATCACAGACCAATGGAAAAATAAAACACAGTCCCAGCCGGGCGTGGTGGCACACACCTGTAATCCCAGCATTCGGGAGTCTGAGACCGGAGGATCGCAGTTCGCGGACAGCCTCAGCTACTTAGTGAGGCCCTCTGCAACTCAGTGAGACCCGGTTTCACGAAGCCAGCTGCGCTGGTTTAAGAGACCCTGTTTCCAAATAAAAAGAGTATAAAAATAGGTCTGGGAGTGTAGTCCGGAGGTAAAAGGGCTTCCAGAAACCCCAGTACCACCAAAAAATAAAAAATAGGGCAGGGGGTGTAGCTCAGAGGTCAAATGCCCCTGGGTTCCATCCCCAGACCTGCAAAAATAAAGTAAAATAAAATAAAGTAAAACAGTCCATGCACATTGTGGAATATTATTTAGCCTTAAAAAGGAAGGACATTTTAGCCCGCAATATAACATGGGTAGATCTTGAAGCAAGTCGCAAAAGAACAAATATTTCATGATTCTACTTATATAAAATACATAGAAAGGTCAAGTTTATAAAGCCAGAAATTAATGTTGCGGTTTAGCAGGGGCTGTAGGGAAAGGGAGTCATGAGGAACTAGTGTTTCGTGGGGGACAGGGTTTCAGTTTGGGAAGATGAGAACGTTCTGGACAGGGACGGTGGAGCTGGCAGCCCAACGATGTGGACGTTATGACGTTTGGCAAGGATCCTGCAGGGGTGACGGAGGGAGCCCGGGGGTCTAGGTAGAGGGACCCAGGGCGCCAGGCCCTGGAGGGTCCTTGTTCTGGGTGCTGATTGGGGGTGGGGAGAAGTGGAGCCGAGAGATGGCCTTGATGGAGACCTTACCCCCTAGAGACATGGGAGCCGTTGAGGGAGTTTGAGCTGAGGAGGGTCAGGCTGGGCTTTAACAGGACCGTCCTGGTTGCTAGGAGGGAGGGGCTGACGGATGCAGGTGGGAGCCAGGGCAGAGGTCCAGGCAGGAGACAGGGAGGCCCGATGAGGGAGGCCGGCAACACTTTTTAATAATGCCAATGATCGAGGCCTATCACACAGGCTTAAACCACAGGCCCTGACGTGGTCACCAACACTGTCATGTTACGAGCGTCATCGGGGTTCAGAGGAAGGGGGGCTGGGGAGACGCCACCAAGCTGCGGCTCTTGAGTTAAAACACAAAGCGGACACTTCGTTTTCTTTTCTTTTCCTGCACATATAAAAATAAAAGAAAAGGCTGGGCATGGAGGTGCACGCTTGTAATCCCAGCACGTGGGAGGCTGAGACAGGAGGATCGCACAGGTTCAAAGCCAGCCTCAGCTATTTAGTGAGGCTCTCTGCAACTTAGTGAGACCCTGTTTCAAATAAAATATTAAATAGGTCTGGGAGTATAGCCTGGAGGTAGAAAGGTTTTGGGTTCCACCCCCAGTACCACAAAATAAATAAATAAATAAATAAATAAATAAATAATTTTTAAAAAGCCAGGCGTAGTGGCACATACCTGTAATTCCAGTACTAGAGAGGCTGAGACAAGAGGATCATGTAAGGTGTGAGTCACCCCCCTACCCCACAGGGGGCAGGGCCGAAGCTAGAAGGTGGAGCCTGCAATTCCGGGGACCTCCCGCCCCGGAAGAGAGAGTTCAGAGAGGACCCGGAGAGGGAGGGAGGTATTCTCCCGCCGGCCACCGGCCCCCGCGCCCCCGCGGGGGCTGGGGGTTGACTCCCCACGAATAAAGCCTCTCGTAATTTATTATGGATCTCGGCGTGTCTCTATGCTAGTGGGGCACCCCGCATTTTTCTACAATTTTACAGATCACAGGTTCGAGGACAGCCTCAGCAAGTAGTGAGACGCTCAGCAATCTAGTGAGACCCTGTTTCAAAATAAAAAATAAGCCGGGCGTGGTGGCGCACGCTTGTAATCCCCACGCTTGGGAGGCGGAGACAGGAGGATCACGCAGGTTCGAAGCCAGCTGTGCTGGCTTAGGAGACCCTGTTTCCAAAAATAAAAAAGTTTAAAATAGGTCTGGGAGTGTAGCCCGGAGGTAGAAGGGCTTCCTGGAACCCCAGTACCACCAAAAAAAAAAAAATACACACACACACACACACACAGAGCGAGCAAGCACACGCTGGGGATATAACTCAGAGGTAGAGTACCCTGAGTTCAATCCCTAGTACCAAAAATAAAAATAAAATAGAACACCACCGGGTTAAATCCCCAGTACCACAAAAAATAAAATAAATAATAATAACAATAATAATAATAATAAAGGTTCTGACACAGAGTGGGAATTGAGTATCAGCCAAACAGAAGGTTGTAGGTGGAACCCAGAGAGGTGCTCGGTGCTATTTACAAGCCCATTAAGTGCAGAAATAGTTGAGGACTGGCAGTCCTGTAAAACTGCGCGCCAATTTTTGGCATGCCCGGCTTTCTGGAATGGTGAGACTCTCCTTCCCGCCTGCGCTCCCCTCTCTGCTGGCCGTCTTCCCTCCCCCAGCTCTGGATGGCCTGTTTAAGCATTAACAACCCTCGAGGGCTATTATGATCTATCAGGTGAAAAAACAATTTACTTTACAAAGTGGCGCGTGTGCTTTCCACCGCCGACTGCAGCAGCAACCGAGAATCATTCCAGTTGGCTGAGTGCATAATCCGTGTGAGCCGTGTGTGTGAGCGTCTCCAGGCGTGGGTTCACGTGGTGGAGAAAAATAGCCCCTGGGGCCACCGGGCACAGCGCACCAGAGTGTGCGGGTCTTAAATGGGCTGCGCTGTGCCAGCGCCATGGCTCAGGATCCGCTGCTGTTGGTCCAGAAAACCACGGGACACTCAGAAGAGGCCTTCATTGGCCGGGCATGAAGCGTATGGCGCGCGCTTGTAATCCCAGTACCGGGGAGGCTGAGACAGGAAGATTGCAGGTTCCAGGCCAGCCTCAGCAACGTAATGAGACTCTCGGTAACTTAGTGAGACCCTGTTTCCAAATAAAAATAAAGCTGGGTGTGCTGGCACAGGCCTGTAATTCCAGTACCTTGGAGGCTGAGACAAGAGGATCTCAGGCACAGCTGCCTGTGCCCCCCCCCCCAGCGATGACACCTGCTGTCCACTCCCCACTCGGCGCAGATCCTCCTGTCTCGGCCCCAAGGACTGGGATTACAGGCACGTGCCAGCATACTCAGCACTGCAATGCCTTGATGGGCTGAGGGCTAAGAGCCAAGAAAGCCGTCCACGAAGCTGTCCTTGTAAGCTCTGCACAGAGACATCTGGCTTTGGAATTTTATATTGTATCTTGGCATCAGCTTTGAAATGTCTATTTTAGCAAGCTGTTATATCAGATTAGCTGCTGTGCCAATACCACCACCCGTGTTCTCCTGCAATTACACAGTAGAGGAACCTGAGTCCAGATGCCATGTTCCCCCATCCCTCATCTGCCGAGGATGAAGTGGCGCTGACTGCCAGCAACTGCTGCCAGCCAGGTGTGTTGACGCACACCTGTGATCCCAGCACGTGGGAGGCTGAGACGGGAGGATCGCAGGCTCGAGACCAGCCTCGGCAATTTAGTGAGATCCTCGGCGATTTAGCAAAACTCAAAAAAAGAAAAAAGGGCTGAGGGTTTAGCACAGAGGTGGAATGCCTCAGTACCAAAAATCAAATAAAACAGGCGATGTGGTGGCGCACGCCTTTAATCCCAGCATTTGGGAGGCTGAGACAGGAGGAGTGTGGTTCATGGACAGCCTCAGTTTACTAGTGAGGCCCTTGGCAACTCAGTGAAACCCTGTTTCAAAATAAAGACTAAAAAATGGGGCTGAGGGTGTAGCTCACAGGTAGAATGCCCTGCGTTCCATCCCCAGGACCACACACACACACACACACACACACACACACACAACCAAATAAAACAACAATATCTTTTCTTCTACGAACGGAGGAACCCGGAGCGTGGTTCCACTGAGGGCTCCAGGAGACGGCACAGAACTTGTCTCAGAGCTGCTCCAGTGGGGAGACGCTTCCCACCTCCTCCCTCCACCATTAGCCCAGGGGTGTTGCTGGGTAAGGACGCTGACCATCTGACACGGCTTGCCCAACACCCGTGCCCTGCCTAGACCCAGCACCATTTAAAAAGACCTCAGAAGGCCCGCAGTGCCCGCAGTGCCCGTGCTAAGGTGCTCCCGGTTCTCAGTGCGGGGAGATGGCCAAGGACAGGGGCAGGGAGCCGTGGCGTCACCACACACCCTCAACGAACTCAGCCTTTCCGCATACTGCAAGTCAGAAGAGATGGAGAATGTGCCCCTGTCTGACCCCTAAGGGCCCCGACTCAGCCTTGGCATCGCCCTTCCTCTCTCAATGAAGGAAAAGAAAGAACATGCATTTATCTCTCTGTAGAGTAGGAGCTCGCACAGGGTGGCAGACTACCAGTAGACGGAGACAAGGGAGGTGGGAAGGAAACCCCTGGAGACGACCCTGGGGCCATGGAGAACCCTGCGGTCCCCCGACCCCCGATTGTGGGATAGAGTGACAGAGAGATCAGTCTTCTCTCAAGTACCTGACTGGTTTTGTTTGTTTGTTTGTGTTTTTTTTTTTTTTTTTTTGGTGGCACTGGGGTTCCTGGAAGCCCTTCTACCTCCGGGCTACACTCCCAGACCTATTTTTACATTTTAATTTGGAAACAGGGTCTCCTAAGCCAGCACACACGGCTGGCTTCGAACCTGCACGATCCTCCTGTCTCTGCCTCCCAAGCGCGGGGATTACAAGCCTGCGCCACCACGCCCGGCAACCTAACTGTTTTGCTAGTGGCATCTGAACACATTGGCTTGACCTCCAGTGCTAGCCCTTTTGGATAGAACCCAGGGCATTCTACCTCTGAGCTACACGCCCAGTCCTATTTCTTATTCTTTATTCTGAAACAGGGTCTCATAGAGTTCCAGAGGGCCTTGCTAAGTCGTAGCTGAGGCTGCCCACGAGCCACGATCCTCCTGTCTCAGCCTCCCAAGTGCTGGGACCACAAACGTGCACCACCACTCCTGACTCGCTAGCCCTTATTGACAGGGATCCCTGCGGGCCATGGCGACCCCTGGGAGCATACCCGGGTCTCCCACCAATCATAATGATGCACCAGCCTGGACGACGAGGCAGATGTGCAGCTAGGGAGCGCCCGGTGTGTGGAGGGCGGGAAAGAATCCGTACATACGTGGTGGGGGGGTGGGCGGAGAAGCCGAGAACGTCCTTAGAAATGTAAAGTGTGAGCCCGGCGTGGTGGCACACACTTGTCATCCCCGCTGCGCCCGCTGGCTTAGGAGACCGTTTCCAAATAAAAATGTAAAAATAGGTCTGGGAGTGTAGCCCAGAGGTAGAAGGGCTTCCAGGAACCCCAGTACCACCAAAAAAAAAAAAAAAAAAAAAAGAAATGCAAAGTTGAAAGCAACTGAAATTCAGCTGGGCGTGGTGGCACATGCCCGTAATGCCAGTACTTGGGAGGCTGAGAAGGGAGGATCACAGGTTTGAGGTCGGCCTTAACGACTTGGTGAAATCCTCAACAACTCAGTGAAACCCTGTTTCAAAGTAAAACATAAAAAGGGCTAGGGGTGTAGCTCAGAGGCAGACTGCCCCTGGGTCCAGCCCCCACCTGCAGAAAGAAAGAGGGAGAGAGAAAGAAGGAAGGGGGTGGGGGCTACAGAGACACTGTGCTGGCTTCCTCCCTCTCGGACTTTCTGGTAGAAATGTGTAGGGACTAGAAAGTCTTCTGGGGCCAGGTTAAATGTAACACTCGGTGTCCCTGTCATGGGATTCATTCCTTAAACACACTGTGCCTAGATACGTCACATTCCTTCACAATGTGCTTGGATAGTTATTGATTTAAGGGTCATGGTGAGGACATAATGCAGACTGATCATGTGGCAACCTGTAATCCAGTAGCTGGGAGGTTGAGACAGGAGACTTACAAGTTCAAGGCCACCCTGGGCAATTTAGTGAGACCCTGTTTAAAAAAAAAAAAAAAAAAAAAGCCAGGCATGGTGGCACAAGCCTGTAATCCCAGTACTTGGGAGGCTGGGACAGGAAGATCACAGGTTCAAGGCCAGCCTCAAACAGCTTACGGAGACTGCTTCAAAATAAGAAATAAAACAGGGCTAGGGATGTAACTCAGAGGCAGAATGCCACTGAGCTCCATCCTCAGTAACACACACACACATACACACACACAAAGGGTGATGGGCCTTATAAGAGAGAGAATCCTGGGTCCAGCTGGGCATGGCTACACCCTTATAATCCTAGTCGGAAGCCTGAGATAGGAGGATCGCAGGTTCACAGTCGGCCTCAGCAACTCAGACCCTGTGAAAAAAAAAAGTAAAATAAAATAGGGCTAGGGGTATATCTCAGAGATAGAATGCCCCTGGGTTCCATCCCCAGTACCAAAGTAAATACATAAATAGGCCTCAAGTATAGCATGGAGGTAGGATGCTCCTGGGCTCAATCCCCAGTACCACAAAAGGAGGAGGAGGAGGAGGAAGAAAGAAAAGGCATGCAGTCTAGAAAGGAAGAGGCGACTCCATCTCTATCCATAGATGCTGTGACCTAGTCTGTAGTAAATCCTAAGACATTCGCAAAAAAATGATCAGGGCTAAGTAAACACGTTCAGCAAAATTACAGAGCCAGCATCAGTATAAAAAAAGGGACTTATTTTCAGATACTAGCAATGAAAAATCTGAAAATGAAATGACAATTCCATTAATAATAGCACCAGGAAGAGTAAAATGCTTAGACATTAAACAATAGGACTGAGGGCATGCTAACGGAGAAATACAAACCATGGCTGGAAAGATCACCAAAGACCTAAATAAGTGGAACGACCTCCATGGTCCGACTGGACTATTTCATATTGGTAGGACGTCAAGACCCCCCTGTTCACCTTCAGATCCCATGTATCCCTACCAAAATTCCAGCTGCCTTTCTGCAGAAATTAATGAGCTCATCCTAAAATTCAAACAGACACGCAAGGGCCCCCAAATACCCAAAACGGTCTAGGAAAAGAGCAAACTTAGAAACCCCACATTTCCTATTTCAAAATTTAGTACATAGCTGAAATAACCAAGACAATGTGCTACTGACACAAGAATAGACACAGACCCCGACAGAATAGAACCGAGGGTCCAGAAACAAAACCTCACATTCATGGCCAATTGATTCTGATCAGTGTGCCAAGACCATTCAACGGGGAAAGAACAGTCTTTTCAACAGTTAGATTAGGACCGGATCTATATTCACATAGAAAAGAATGAAGCTGAACAACTACCTCATACCATAAGCCACAAAGGAAAAAGTTAACTCAATACGGATCAAAGCCCCACTAACACCACAAAGACATGCTCAAGACTAACCAAAGGCCCAAACGCAAGACCTGAAACTGTAAAATTCTCAGAAAAAAGGCCAGATGTGCTGGCGCACGCTTGTAATCCCAGTACTTGGGAGGCTGAGACCGGAGGAGCACAGGTTCGAAGCCAGCCTCAGCAGCTTAGTGGGGCCCTCAGCAACCCAGTGAGAGGCCCTGTTTCCAAACAGGAAATAAAATTGGGTTTGGGGTTGTGGCCGGGAAATAGAATGCCGCTGGGTTCAGTCCCCAGTACCAAAGTAAATAAAGCTTTATCAGACAAAATATACACATTGGGATCTGCCGATGGCTCCGCTCTCTAGGGGGGTCCATCCCGCTCCCAGGCACGGGGTGTGGGGCTGACCAAAAAGGCCTGCTAGAGCCACAATCTGGACAGGAGGTCTGAGGAGGGTGGTAAGGGTGGAGAGGAGGAAAGCGCTCACCCTTCCTTCCTCCCTCCCTCCCTCCCTCCCTCTCTCCCTTCCTGTACTAGGGATTGAACCCAGAGGCTAAACCCCAACCCTACTTATTTATTTAGTACTGGAGATTGAACCCAGAGGCATTCTCCCTTCAAGCTACACCCCAGCCATTTTCATTTTATTGGGAAACAGTCTTGCTAGGCTACTGAGGGTCTCACTAAGTTGTTGAGGCTGGTCTTAAACCTCTCATCCACCTGTCTCAGTCTCCCAAGTACTGGGATCGGAGGCCCGCGCCACCATCCCTGGCAGGAGGGTTGAATTCTAAGCACAGATAGGGCCAGACACAAGAGAAAGCGGACAAGAAACGGGAGAGTGAAGCAGAGGCGCAGGCAGCTCTCCTAGGATCCCAGGCTGTCCTGGTACATCGCCCCTCTTGTCCGGGGCCTTAAAGGAGAGCCAGTTCCCATATCCAAAGGCATCTAGACAGTCCCTGCAGCAGCCCTGGGGAGCAGTGTGCGGCTCGTGGGCGCAGGGGGCCGGTGCTCACAGGCCTCTGACGTGGAGGGGAGCGGCAGACAGGGCAGGGCTCTTTAAAGATGTGCAAAGTCCACCAAGCGCTGTGTGCACCTGTGCCGGTGCCACTCCCAGTCACACTGTGATGTTTAATTACGCCGCACCAATCAAAGTGCAAAGATAAAGATATGCGAAGTCAGTCCTTGAGTGTCTTTTTTCTCCCCCCTTTTTTCCCTTCCTGTGCTGGGGATGGAGCCCAGGGCCTCCTACACGTTATACAACCGCTGCCCACCGAGCTGCCCGCAGCCCTGCCCCGTGTGGCGTTCGCACCTCTGCCACCCACACGTACACCGCAGTCACTCCAGACGTCCACACCCGTGTTCACACTGGTCTATTCTGAGGATATGGCCACCACCCGTTCCTCTCCACTTGTACAGACCTGTCAGTCCTCCAGGGTCATTTGCCTTCCAGCCAGACCTTCTCCTGGGCTTCCACCTGCTGGGATTTCTCCTGCCAATTCAGAACAACTTACGCCTCTGCCGCCACTGACTCCTGATGTCTTTTGACAGCTATGTTATTTAATAAGCTAATTTTATTCCCAGAAAAATGATATAATACACTGCCTTGTATAAGTCACAGTATTTTAAGAGGATTTTTTTTGTTGTTGTATTTTTGCAGTACTGGGTGCAACTCAGGGGCATTCGACCTCTGACCTATACCCCCAGTTCTATTTTTTTTTTTTTTTGTACTGGGGATGAAACCTGGGGACCTTCTACCTTCCAGAGACACCCCGAACCCTATTTTTTTTTTAAATTCTTTATTTTGAAACAGAGTCTCACTGAGTTATAAAGGGCCTCACTAAGTATCTGAGGCTGGCTTTGAACCTGCGCAATCCTCCTGTCTCCGCCTCCCGAATGCTAGGATTACAAGTGTGCGCCACCACGCCCAGCTAAAAGCTTTCTTTACACACACACACACACACACACACACACACACACACACACACTTTATATTTTAAGTACCTTTTAAACCACAAGGGGAAACAAATAAGGACACTAGAGATTTTTGGCATAAATTGTAATCCTTCTGAGCTAGAGCCTAAAATAGAAAAAA
This sequence comes from Muscardinus avellanarius, assembly GCF_963383645.1. Classification (NCBI taxonomy): domain Eukaryota; kingdom Metazoa; phylum Chordata; class Mammalia; order Rodentia; family Gliridae; genus Muscardinus; species Muscardinus avellanarius. The sequence goes on along the minus strand of NC_137797.1, from coordinate 5,011,570 downwards.
TTACAAGTTGTGGAAGTTCCCGAGTATTCTGTTTATTGAATCTCTGGGACAAAGTCTCAAGAGAATCAGCTGAATCCCAGCTTAATAATTCTTTGTGATGGAGCCACATGTGTTCGGGTTGTAAAAGACCCAGTCTGGAATCTATGCAAAAGGTCAGGGAGTCCCTAACCCCTGGGCAACATTTCAAAGAACCTCCTGGAAATCGTAAATCTGAGTCACAGAGCGACGGCTCCAGCTAAGACGCCACAGCTCTCTGTTTAGCCAGAACTCCAGGAGTCAGGGCTTTGACAGCAGCTGAATGGAACCCAGGGGCATTCAACCTTCGAGCTACACCCCTCGCCCTGTTTTTTATTCTTTATTTTGAAACAAGGTCTAAGTTGCAGAGGGCCTATGTAGCTGAAGCTGTCTGTGTACAGGGATCCTCCAGTCTCAGCCTCCTGAATGCTGTGATTACAAGCATGCACCACCACCTGGGCTTTAATTCTTTATTTTGAAACAAAATCTCACTGAGTTGCAAAGGACCTCACTGAGTAGTAACTGAGGCTGTCCTCAACCCCGATCCTCTGGTCTCAGCCTCCTGAATGCTGGAATTACAAGAGTGCACTCTCATGCCCAGCTTCTTACAGTTCTGAATAGCAATAAAAGGGAAATTGAGAGCCTGAGCTGCAGGGGCAAAGGGCCTCCCTGTGCTTTCTGCTGTTGAGTTTTTTGTTGGGTAAATACAAAGAGAGGCCCTAGTTACCAAAAACAAAGGCCAGAACACAGATGGAATTCAAAATATTACCTTGCAATTTTCTTAACTAGGTCAAACTGGGCTTGAATTAGCAGAGACATTTATAACTTGATCACATTAGCAAATCCACCGCCATGCGGTTTCTATCATGGAACTCTGGTAGAAGAAAAACAGAATTACTTCCCCACTGTGTGTGTGTGTGTGTGTGTGTGTGTGTGTGTGTGTGTGTGTGTGTGTTGCTGAAGATGAAACCCAGGGCCTAGAGAGTACTAAGCAAATGCCCCACCACTGAGCCACAGCTCGAAGCCCCAAGTTCTTTGGGGACGGGAGTGGACACTGATGATGGACCCCGGAGGCATTCTACCTTCAAACCACATCCTCCGCCCTTTTTAAAATTTTTTGTTTTGTTTCGTTTTGAAACCAGATCTCATTAGGTTGCTGAGTCTCCCTAAACTGCTAAGTGAGGCTGGTCTATGCCTACCCAAGGCCTCCCCAACTCATTTTAAACTAGGTAGATTGTGCTGGTATTGGGATATGGCTTCAAAATGTATTTGAAAATAGCTTTGGTATTAGGAAGCCAGAGCTTGGGTGGGGCAGGCGCGCAGACAGGGAAGGGACCCTGCAGAGTCCCAGGTACCAGGGTGATTAGCAAGAAAATAGAGGGAGCCCAGAGTCCTTTACATTTTAAAGGCAAGCAAAATTCCTCAAGGATGTGGGAGGGGGTGCCAGAAGCCTTCAAGAGACCCCAGACTCAATTTTAACATATTTTGTGGTGGAACAAAGGCTTGGGGTCCATACCATAGACAGGGCAGGCCCACAGGAAGGAATCCCCAGATCCAAAGACCTGCCTCGAAGAAGGGGCGGGTCTAGTCTGGTCAGAAGACTATTGACAGACCAAGATGAAGGACCAGGTATCCATAGAACTGTTCTGTATCCTAAAATTTCACTGCTTTATTTTCAAGTGACTCCACTATGTCACTAAGACGTAGCGCTAAATTCTATCTTTCCATCTTTGTAATAATAAAATCACTTAAGATTACCGCCAAATAAGAGGAGTTCTGGCTATTGTTTTCTACACATAGCTCAGAACAAGAGCCCACAGCTACATCTCACCGTGGCAGAACCAACATGTCTGGATATTTATTTACTAAATTTGACTTAGGAAAATGACCCAGCCTAGCAATCATAAAGAAAAATCCTTTAAGCAAACTGACAGAGATTTTTGAAAGGCACACTGCAGAAAAAACTAACACCTCTAGATGACTGTTTCATCAAGTGAGGACAAAAAGCCTCTAGACTAGACTGAAGGGGCCAGATTCAGGAGGTGGCTGTCCATGTTGTGCCAATATGGAAAACTGCTCTGGTATTAATTTCTAAAATGTAAACAGCAGTCAGAGCCTAGGTGCTGTGCAGGCGCTCAGGCAGGGAGGGGCGGCAGCTGTCACACTGCAGAGCCTCCTTTCTCTCTTTCTCTGCCTTTTGTTCTAAGGATTAACCTATAGTAAGGATGTAAAGGAAATTAAGGCCTTTAGCCTTAAAAGCCTTAAGGGATGATTGAAGCCTTTAGCCCTAAATATACAGAGAGGCAATCAGTGCCTTTTTTTTTTACCACTCCTTTGTGACCCAGCCTGGGTAGAGAAAAGGTAAACTCCGTGTGTGGCTTCAAAGCATCCACAGTTGACGAGCAACCAATAGCACCCAATACAAGAGGTGGAAGCCGATAGACTGTTGACCCCTGCGCTCATAAGCGCACTGTCCAGAGGAAAGGCTCACCTGGCTAAGAAATAAGTTACCAGCCCATTGCCTTGGTCATGCTGATGAGAAGATACCAATACAAAATCTATTTAAAGGCTGGGGTCCCGAGAAGGGGTCAGAGTTCCATTTGCAGGCTGTCCAGTGTGCACGTCAGCACGCTGCTTTTTCCTTCTGTTTCCTACTGATTTTGTAATAGACTTGTTAAGCCTATATGAAGCTATTAGTTTTAATTTTCCTGTTCAACGAACTTTAGATGAATAAAGAAAAAGAGCCCACAGCACCATTTACAACCGTAACAATGCGAGCCCTCCCCTTCTCCTGAGTGACCGCCAATTTAAAGCTGTCATTTTTAGCAAGCACTGAAATCCAGCGGTAATACAAGTCAGGGCCGGCACTATTATGGGCATAAATCTTCTTTATTTGCATTAGAAAGGCATCAATTACCTCATGCTAGAATGTGTCATTAAGAAGTAAATGTGTTATTTCACTAAATCTTACAAGATAAATATTGTAATACTGCAAGAATAAAAGTTGGAGATTTTTTTTTTTTTGGTACTGGGGATGGAACCCAGGGGCATTCTACCTACAAGCTACACCCTCAGCGCTATTTTTATTCTTTATTTTGAAACAGGGTGTCACTAAGTTACAGAGGGCCTCACTAAGCAGCTGAGGCTGGCCAGGAAGCTGCGATCCTCTTTTCTCAGCCACCCAAATACTGGGATTACAAGTGTATACCACCACACCCAGCTGGATTTTTTTTTCCCACTGATATCCTCAGAAAAATAACAGGCATTTGGAAACACTGAAGTTTTGGATTTCTTTGCAGGAGTATATATATTAGCTATGAATAAACCTTTCTTAACAGCCCAATGGTAGGGGTCATTTTCTACCCCCTTGTGGTCAACCCTCTGTACCATTGGTAAATTGGTTCTAATACCCTCTCGAGGTATCAAAATCCTCAGATACGCAAGCCCTCTATATAAAATAGTATAGTATTTGCATTTGGATATGACCTACACACATCCTTTATATATTTTATTATTTATTTCCGCGGTACTGGGGATGGAACCCAGGGGCATTCTACCTCTAAGCAACACTCCCAGCCCTATTTTTTTAAATTCTTTATTTTGAAACAGGGTCTCACTGAGTTGCAAAGGGCTTCACTAAGTAGTTGAGGCTGTCCACAAACTGCACTCCTCCTGTCTCAGCCTCCCAAATGCTGGGATTGCAAGTGTGTGCCACCATGCCTGGCTTTATTTTGTTATTATCTTTTTTTCTTCTTTTTTTTTTTGGTGGTACTGAGGGTGGAACCCAGAGGCTTTCTACTTCTGGGCTATACTCTCAGACCTATTTTATACTTTATTTGGAAACAGGGTCTCCCTAAGTTACTGAGAGCCTCACTAAGTAGCTGAGGCTGGCTTTGAACCTGTGCGATCCTCCTGTCTCAGCCTCCCAAGTGCTGGTATTACAAGTGTGTGCCACCACACCAGGCTTTTTATTTTTTATTTTACGTTTTCTTTTTTCTTTTTTTTTTTGCCGGTCTGGGGATGGAACCCAGGGGCATTTGACCTCCAAGCTACACCCCCTGCCCTATTTTTTTATTCTTTACTTTGAAACCGGGTCTCACTGAGTTGCAAAAGGCCTCACTAAGTAGCTGAGGCTATCCCCTGGAACCACGATCCTCCAGTCTCAGCCTCCTGAACGCTAGGATTACAAGAGTGCGCCACCACGCCTGACTCTTTTTAGATGGGAGTCTCTGTAACTTGCCCAGTGTGACCCCTAACCACTAGGCTCAAGCAATCCCAAGAGCTGGAACTACTGTGGTCTGCCACTGTGTCCAGCCCCATATGCTTTAAGTCGCCTCTGGGTTATTTGTACTACCTGAGTGCTAATGCTATATACTATTTATATAATTTTATATAACGTTGTGTTGCCAGGCGTGGTGGCACATACTTGTAATCCCTGTGCTTGGGAGGCAGAGACAGGAGGATCGCGCAGGTTCGAAGCCAGCCACGCTGGCTTAAGAGACCGTTTCCAAAAATAAAATAGGTCTGGGAGTATAGCCCGAAGGTAGAAGGGCTTCCAGTAATCCCAGTACCACCAAAATAAATAAATAAACAGTTGTGTTGTTTAAGGGCTAACAAGAACAAGGTCTGTACAGGATCTGCACAGACATGTTTTTTCCTGATTCTGCATAAGCTGAACAGACACACACCCAACTCACCAATAGGAGGACCATTTGCTCGGTCCAGTCTTTTGATAAGTTTTTATCAAGGGGTCCCCAGAAGGGCTTTTAGGGAGCATTCACTCTTTAACTATACAGACACACACATTCACACACTTTTTTTTTTTTTTTTTTTGGTGGTACTGGGGTTCCTGGAAGCCCTTCTACCTCCAGGCTACACTCCCAGACCTATTTTTTATATTTTATTTAGAAACAGGGTCTCCGCCTCCCAAGTGCAGGGATTACAAAGCATGCGCCACCAACCCTGGCACCACACACTTTCTTTAGACTTTCAAAGTATACCCATGTCCTCACTCAAAAAGGTTAAGAACTAGTATAGGATACAAGAAATAAATAGGCAAAAAGGAAACAAGAGCAGAAAAAAGAAAAATAAGAATATAAACCTTAATGTAAGAACCTGGTGCTAAACCGCCTCAACCGTTACTCCCCAAACCAGTTGTTGCCCAGGCCCGTCTCTCCCAAATTTCTGGGAAATCTCTACATCCTAAAGTCAAATGAAAGAAACTCTAATTGGTATGTGCGTTGTTAACAAGACGGATCCAAGCCTGGTGTGGCGGCGCACACTTGTAATCCCAGTACTTGGGAGGCTGAGGCAGGAGGATCGCAGGCTCCAGGCCAGCCTTAGCAACTTAGTGAGACCCTGTTTCAAAATAAATAATAAAAAAAATAGGGCCGAAGGTGTAACTCGGAGGTAGAATGCCCCTGGGTTCCATCCCCAGTACAGCAAAAACAAAAAAGAACAGACTCGGTATTTTGAGAAACCTCAAATTAAGGACACTCTTCTGCTCATCTGTCAATCAGATAATGGAGACCTCAATCATACTGAGGAATCTAAGGTTGACCAGACTACCGGGTAGGTAAAAAGGGAACAGTAAATGGCCTTAGGACTACCTGAGATCATCTTCCCAAAGCTGACCGGATCACCAGACCACGTAAGCTGCCTCAGCCCTACCAGACGGGGATCGCCCTCACACCTCCTTAGCCCAGCGCCCCTCCAAGTCCCCTAGCAGGGGCCGCACGCCCTGAAATGTCGCTCTCCCTCTAGGGGCGCTGCCCATTCTCCGTTGAACCTGCATTTCCTACCTTCCTAAATAAACTGTGCTGAAATTGTTTTCTGCCACCTTAGCCCAGGACTCCACAGACCCTGAGTCCCTGAGTAAGGGACAGACCGGCCCCTCCAACTGGACCAGCGCTGTAAAACCGTTCCTGTCCTGAACAAAGTTCCCTGGGTGGTTAATGGCGGCGGGGCCTTCTGGCGAATGTTCTCCAGCCCGGGGGCAGAAGGGCGGCCAGACCAGGCGCCGAGCACAGCCCGCGCTGCTGGGAAGCGTCAGCTCCCGCGTCCCCAGCGCAGACGGCGGCCCGCTCCGGGAAGGGTGTGCAGGCGCCGCCGACCCCCACCCATCCCGAGCGCTGGGCACGTCCGCAGCCGCCATGGAGCTCGGCCTCTTTCCACCCCACGGAGGCAGCAGGGGCAGGCGATCGCAGCGCCGTCCACACCGCCTCTCGGTCCTCACGGGACCCCCGGACCCGGCCACGCTCCCAGCCCAGCGCAAGAGCCGCCCGAGCCCCGGCACTGGCCGACACGTGACCTGCGCCCGCGAGCTCCAGCCCCGGCGCGGGCCCCGCGGCTCCGGCCGGCGTGTGCGCGTGCGCGCGCATGCGCGATGCGGGCGCGCACTTCCGGCCCCCCCCCCCGAGGCTCTGGGCGCATGCGCCGGCGACGCTCCCGGGGCCGCGCGAGGAGGCGCCGCCCCCCAGGGCCCCGACGCGCCTGCGTAGTAGCCAGACGCGGGCGTTTCTTTCCTCCTTTTTTTCGAATCGGTTTTGAGGGCTGGATTGGAGGTACAAAATGGCGGCGTGGAGCGCGCTGGCCGCCGGGCCCCCCGCGGTCTGAGGCCGAACCGGCGGCGCCGCCCGGTGCCGAGCAGAGGGGCGCGGCCCGGGGGCCATGGTGGTAGGGGCTCCGGGCTTGCCGACCACCGCGTCCCGCGAGGCTCCCCGCGCTGCGGACGGCCGGGCTCCGCGACCGCCGCCCGGGCCCTGCGAGCCGCCGCGCCCTCGACCCAGCGGGCGCCGGGGAGGTGAGGCCGGCGGGCGGCGGGGGCGGGCGGCGGGGGCGGGGGCCGGGCCTCGCCCTCCTGCGGCCTCCGCGCGGGCTGTCTGTCCTGCGTTCCGATCGCATCGGTCACCGGCGTCATTGAGACGCAGGTCGCGACCGGCTTCTCCCGGGCGGCCCGGGATCTCTCCGGGCCGGGGGGTCGCCTGCATGGGCCGGGCTGCCCAGGTGGAGCGGCCGCCGGACTCCCCGGGCACAAGTGATGAGGTGTCCCTGCCGCCTGGACACTGAGCTGGCCGTCGCCTTGCTCCCTAGCTAAGCGTCATGGCGTAACTTGGCGCTCGCGTTATTTCTTTAACCAACAAGCGCGAACGTTTTGTACGCTCGGAGCAATAATAGTAAGTCGTAAAACTTTCTAGGTGCCAGAGCTTGTTCGAAGTACTTGGATATTTCTCTCTTCCTTCCTTTCTCTCTCTCTCTCTCTCTCAAACCCAGAGGCATTCTATCTCCGAGATACATCACCAGCCCCCCCCCCCCAACTTTGATTTTTAATTTGTCAACAGGGTCTTGCTAGCCAGGCGCGGTGGCGCACGCTCTTAATCCCAGCATTCGGGAGGCTGAGGCCGGAGAATCGCGGTTCGAGGACAGCCTCAGCTACTAGTGAGGCCCTCTGCAACTCAGTGAGACCCTGTTTTAAAACAGAGTCAAAATCAGGCTGAGGGTGTAGCTCGGAGGTAGAATGCCCCTGGGTTCCATCTTCAGTACCGCAAAAAAGAAAAAAAAGAAAAACGGTCTTGCTAAGTTGCTGAGGCTGGCCTCCAACCCGTGACCCTTTTATCTGGACCTCCCAAGTACTGGGATTACAGACATGTGCCACCACACCTGGTTTAAAGTTCTTTCTAAGAAAGAATGTTTTTTGTCTGAAGTGACCTGCTTTGGAATAAAGTATGGATTTGGTAAAAATGCCTTTTTTTTTTTTTTTTTTAGTGGTACTGGGGATTGAACTCGGGGGTCTTCTACCCCTGAGCCACCACCAGCCCTGTTTTATTTTTATTTTGAAACAAGGTCTCCCTAGGTTGATGAGTGTCACTTCTTGCTAAGGCTGTCCTCAGACCCACGATCCTCCTGTCTCAGCCTCCCAAGTACTAAGGTTACAATGTGTGCCACCACACCTGGCTGGACAAAATGTTTCTTATGCCCTTGTGCATAATTCAAATTCCTTTCTCACAATACAACTTTAAGGTTTTGAAGGACAAATAGAATCTTACAGCCTCTGCTTCTAACAAAACTTGTTTCTTTAATGGTGTTTCTCAAGCTGTTTCCTGTGCCGTTCTCGGTAAACTTTTTGGTTTACCCGTTAGTTTCCATAACACTGCTCCTGTCCCACAGAAAAACGGAGGCACACAGCACTCAGTTACCTAAGGCTGCCCGGCTAGAAAGTGGCCACGCCTGGTGCCAGCCTCCGAGCGTTTTCTCAGATGTGTGCCCCCATATTGCTCTTTAACAATGCGCTGGGCACGTTTGGGCCTTTGATGAACAAAACTAGGAACCCTGCCTTCCGGTTATGTACTGATGCGATAGATATGGTAGAACATGGAAGAAGCGCAGCATTTAGTCTAGATTGTTTTACTCTGCCAGTTGAAGGTGTGAGTTAGAAGCTACATTTTCATTTTGACCCAGGATCTGGCTCGGTTGCCCAGGCTGGCCTAGGACTCTGAGTCCTCCTGCTTCAACCTCCTCCATCACTGGGACTCCAGTGTGTCCCACCTGGCCAACGTGCCTCCGCTCTTAACTAGCTTTGCAATTTCAGCCCCACCCCTTTTTGCCCACAGTTAATCTTGAAATACAGATATGACTGGTCCAGCTTCTCACCTCTTCTGCCCCCTGGTGGAAGTGTTGATGAAAAAGAAAGGTGCTGAAAGTGTTCAGACCTGGTCTCTGAGCAGTTCAGTAAGGAATGATGTCTGTTCTTATGTTTGGTTTTGTGTCTCTGAGAAAAACTAATAGCAAGACTTGACCAAAGATTTTTGGGGAAGTGTTATGAAGATTCTCAGATAATGGCTGGGAAGTGTATTTAATAAATTTCATATTTTATACTTTATAAACTGGCTTTAAAATAACTCATTAAGCTAAGCATGGTGTACCTACATGTAATCCTAGTACTTAGGAGACTGAGACAGGATTGCAGCTTCAAGGACGGCCTCAGCAGTGTATCTGAGACTCAAGGATTGGAGTGCCGGCGTGTCAGTGCAGGTTCATAGACAGCCTCAGCTATTTAGTGAGGCCTTTTGCAACTCAGTGAGACCCTGTTTCAAAATAAAGAATAAAAAGTAGGGCAGGGGCTGTCTCTCGGAGGTAGAATGCCCCTGGGTTTCATCTCCAGTACTGGAAAAAAAAGAGGACTCATGAAAGCATTTCCAGTGCTTTGTTACAATTCTTACCTATGGATAACCTACATCATCTCTAAGAGAATTTTAAATACTAGAAATGTTTTGCTTGTAGCAAGATTATAAGTGTAATTTATACAAACCAATTTAGTTAAGCAATTATTTATTGTATATATAGTCCAGAGTTTTGACAAAAAGTCAGTCACGTTTCATTGTAATCTTTCTGAACGGCATTGAGTGGCTAGTGTTAGAAAGTGCCCGCGTTTCTCAGGAGTCTTCCAACACTGGTCAAGTTCCTGTTACAGCTGTGTCTGCTGGCCACAGGAACATTCTCATTTCATGCTAATGTGACTTTGAATTTTCTTTGTGAGAACTTCATCGTGATCTAAAAAAGTAAGCTTTTTACTCCTGTTTTCTGTAACTTAGGTTCAACAAAATGGCCAAAAGAATCGCCGAGAAGGAACTGACAGATAGGAACTGGGATCAAGAAGACGAGGCTGAAGAGGTGAGAAGCGGCTCCTAAGAACGACCTTGCGTTGCTCTGCTTAAGTCCATCTGGGGCTTCGCGTGAACTCGAGATGCAGTCAGATACCTTCTAGGGCATCCTGATGGGCGAGATCGGGCTCCGTATGACCCGTGTGCATTGCCATTCGTGCCATTCCTTAGTCTCCTTGTAGAGGGACCTGCTTCCTGAGTGCTACATGCTCGGCAGCGTTCTAAACCTATGGTTTTGAGTAAGTCGTTCCAGGCGTGACTAAAGGTAATTTAAGGAGTCGAGTCATGAGCTTAGTCCACTGGCAGCACTCAAACCATCCGGTCTGCTGCACCCATAATTTAGGTTTTGCAAGATTGAGGCCACTTCCTGGACTCCAAGGCTTCTCAGTGGGGTGTGTCAGCAGGAGCATCTCAGCTGGCTGGGACATAGAGCTGCTGCTGCTACTTTTGTAATGTGAATTTTAAGTGTCAAAGGCCACTCGCTGTGCTTTTATAATCTTAATTTTTTTTTTTTTTTTTTTTTTTTTTTTTTTTGGTGGTACTGGGGGTGGAACCCAGAGGCTTTCTACCTCCAGGCTATACTCCCAGACCTTTTTTATACTTTATTTGGAAACAGGGTCTCACTAAGTTGCTGAGAGCCTCACTAAGTAGCTGAGGCTGGCTTCGAACCTGTGTGATCCTCCTGTCTCAGCCTCCCAAGCGTGGGGATTTTAAGCGTGCGCCACCACGCCCGGCTGATCTTAATCTTTTTATCTATTTATTTTTGGTGCTGGGGATTGAACGCTGGAGTATTCTACTCTGAGCTACACTCCCAGCCCTATTTTTTTTTTTTTTTTATTTTGAAATGGACTCACTGAGTTGCTGAGCCTGACCTCGAATCTGAACCTGTGATTCCCTGACTCAGCCTCCCAAGTACTGGGATGACAGGCCTGGTCTCTTTTGTGATACTGGAGATGGAACCCAGGGGCATTCTACCCCCAAGATACACCCCCCAGCCCTATTTTTTATTTTTTATTTTGAAACAGGGTCTCACTGAGTTGCAAAGGGCCTCACTACTTAATTGAGGCTGGACTCAAATTTGTGATTATTTTGTCTCAGCCTCCCCAAAACTGGAATTACAAGCGTGCACCACCACACCCAACTGGTTTTATCTTTTTAAAATTGTTGTGCATATATTGCTTTCTCTGGCCTGGGATTTGAAGCTTGGGTTTGTAGATTGTAGAAGAGTCATGCTTTGCCTAACTAAAATTGAGATCCACAAAACCTATAAAGAGCCTGGTGGGGTGAGCATGCTCGTCATCCCAGCATGTGGGAGGCTGAGACAGGAGGATCATGGTTCAAAGACAGCCTCAGCTATTTAGTGAGGCCCTTTGCAACTCAGTGAGACCTTGTTTCAAAAGAAAGAATAAAAAATAGAAATTCTCTGGGTTCCATCCCCAGTGCCTCAAAAAAAAAAAAAAATCTATAGATAATATACGTCAGATGTTTTTAAATTGCTCAGTTATTCTTCCTTCCAGTTGGTGGGTTTCGCTGTGACCTTTCCTACTTGCATATTGGCGCTTTCTAGGGTGCGCCCTTCCTCCCCTCCATTCCCCCAGCTCCTTCCCCCTCTGTAGCCCGGCTTCTATCTTAGGTAGGTGTAGATTGTTTAACGCGCCTCTCCATACTTTGCTTTGCCAGAACTAATACTGTTTTGATGTCATCACCCACTGGGTGAATTTGCCCATTCTGGCTGGTGCCGGGCCTTGCGCCACCTTCTGACCTGCCTCTGTTTGATGCACTTACCCTGCAGGTGGGGACCTTCTCAGTGGCCAGTGAGGAAGTCTTGAAGAACAGAGCCATAAAGAAAGCAAAGCGCAGGAATGTTGGCTTTGAAGTGAGTGCCGTCGTTCAGCTTCTGGTGTTAAATATTAGTTCTCTTTCTGATTACACTACATTTCCACCTCTGGGGCAATCATAGCAATGAATTACTGTTTTCTTATAGAAATTAAAGTGGCTTGTTGCCAAGGGTTTTTTGTTTATTTATTTTTTAAGTACTGGGGATTAAACCAAGAGTATTCTACCTCCGAGCCACACCCCCAGGTCACCTTTCATGTTTTAATTTTGAAATAGTCTTGCTAAGCTGCTGAGGCTACTTTGAACCAGTGATTCCCCCCCCCCCCCAGCCTCCCAAGTCCTGGGATCACTGACGTGCCTCTCCACACCTCGCTTTTGTTTTGTTTGATCCCCCCCCCCCCATATTGGGGATGGAACCCAGGGGCATTCGACCTCCGACCTATACCCCCAGCCCTACTTTTTATTCTTTACCTGAAACAGGGTCTCACTGAGTGGCAGAGGGCCTCCCTGAATAGCTGAGGCTGGCCGCGAACCGCGATCCTCCGCTCTCAGCCTCCCAAATGCTGGGATTACAAGCGTGCGCCACCACGCCACCACACCCGGCTTGTTTTTATTTTTTATTTTCTTTTTGGTTTTAAAATATTTTTCCTTGGAAAGAGGTTTTATCTTTTATATGTGCCACCGTGCCAGCCCTCCTTCATCTCCATTTAGAGGGGAACCTTGTAGCACGAAAGTTGTCACAGAAATATGGAAAAAAGTTGGAAATGCAGCCGGGCATGGTGGGCACGCTTGTCATCCCCGCGCCTGGGAGGCTGAGACTGGAGGATTGCGCAGGTTCAAAGCCAGCCTCAGCTACAGAGTGAGGCTCTCAGCAATTTAGTGAGACCCTGTTTCCAAATAAAATAGAAAATAGGTCTGGGAGTATAGCCCGGAGGTAGAAAGCCTCTGGCTTCCACCCCAGTACCATTAAAAAAAAAGATTGGAAATGTAAAGTTAAAAATATGTTATCGTCAAGCATGGTGACACACATCCGTAATCCCAGTACTTGGGAGACTGACCCGGATTGCAGGTTTGTGGCCAACCTCAGCAATTTATTGAGGCACTCTACAACTTACTGAAACTGTTTCAAAATAAAAAATGTGTCCCTATATTTCATTGTCAACGTGGTTTATATTATAACATGAGACTATAATGCACTAATAAAAGCTTATTAAATAAAAAGGGCTGGGGCATAGTCTGGAGGGTAGCGTGCCCCTAAATTCAATCCCCAGTACCACCAAAATAAATAAAGAAGCTGCGTGTGCTGGCACAGGCTTGTAGTCCCAACATTTGGGAGCCTGGGATAGGAAAATCATCATTTGCCATTTGCGGACAGCCTCAGCACTCAGGCCCTTTGCAACTAAGTGAAACCCTGTCTCAAAATAAAGAATTAAAAATAGGGCTGGAGTTGTAGCCTGGAGGTAGAGTGCCTCTGGGTTCCATCCCCAATACCACGAATGAATTAATGAATGAATGATGTGTCTAGCTAAGCGTGGTGGCATACCTGTAATCCTAGTACTCGGGAGGCTGAGACAGGAGCATTGCAGGTACTTGGCCAGCCTTAGCAACGTAGGCACTCCACAACTTAAGACAGTTTCAAAATAAAAAGTAAAATAAGGCTGAGGGTGTAGTTCAGAAGTAGAATGCAATAGCTGGGCGTGGTGGCGCGCACTTGTAACCCCGTACTCGGGAGGCTGAGATAGGAGGATCTTGGGTTTGTGGCCAGCCTCAGCAACTTGTGAGGGCCTCTGCAACTTAGTGAGACCTTGTTGCAAAATAAAGAATGAAAAATAGGGCTGTAGGTATAGCTTGGAGGTAGAATGCCCACGTTCCACCCCCAATACCATTAAAAAGAATTAGAATGCCCCTGCATTCAATTCCCAGTACCCCCCCCCAAAAAAAAAAAAAGTGCACACACACCTGCACAAACATATGATATTGCTAGGCATGGTGGTGTAGACCTGCAGTCCTGGTTCTTGTTTAGCTGAGACAGGAGGATTATAGATTCGGGGCCAGCCCCAGCACCCAGCAAAACCTTGTTTCAAAACAAAAAAGGCTGGCAGTATAGCTCAGAGGTAAAATCCTCAGTACCAAAAAGGAAACAAAACATACATGCACACATACATGTACACACACATCCCAAATGTTGGGATTACAAGCATGTGCCACCGTGCCAGCCTCACTTTTTTTTGTATATGTGTTTTCTGGAGGTGGAACCCAGGGGCTTTTCTACTTCTGGGCTATCCTCCCAGACCTATTTTATACTTCATTTGGAAACAGGGTCTCACTAAGTTGCTGAGAGCCTCACTCAGTAGCTGAGGCTGGCTTTGAACCTGTGTGATCCTCCTGTCTCCGCCTCCCAAGTGCTGGGATTATAAGCATCTGCCACTGTACCAGGCTTCACATATGACTTTAAATACTTTTATTGGTGCTTTGAAATACCACCATACTGAGGTATCAAGTGGTACATGTTCACATACAACTCTTGGAGCGTGTCCCTCCGGGTCCTGCCTCTCTCCTTCCCTTTGTGCTGATGTCTCTGAGACACGCTGACTGCCCTGGCTGTCTCTAGATGGCCGCTGTGGCTGGCCAGGCTGGCCCATGAGCGCGGGCGTCCTCGTTCCGGGCTCTGCCTGCGCCGGGCTTCCCTTCGCGATCGGTGCTGTGCAGCCGAGAGGGCGCCACACTTGCTTCTTGACAGCATGCTTGCCTGACACATGCCCTTTTCTCGCATTCCAGTCTGATAGCGGAGGAGCCTTTAAAGGCTTCAAAGGCCTGGTGGTGCCTTCTGGAGGAGGAGGGTTTTCTGGATTTGGTGGTGCCCCGGGAAAGCCTCTGGAAGGACTGTCAAATGGAACCAGCACCACCAGCGCCTCTCCCTTTGCCAGTACCAAGGCAGCGGCAGCGCCCACGGCAGCCTTCGGTGAGTAGACACCCTCCCTGGCCCTGTGTCAACCGTGGACTCTGTGGAAAGGAACTTTGCAGAGGTGTTTTTCTTGTCCTCACCCTGGGTCCTAGGTCTGAGCAAAAACAGGAGTGATGGCGGGGAGAATTAGGGAGATGTGGCTTGCTGCAGAGCAGCGGTGCACAGAGCGCAGGCTTCCGAGTCAGCAGACCACAGTTCTGTGCTTGGGTCTTTACCGTGAAAGGAGCAAGACCCTGAGATTGCCCCAAGAGGGCGGGTATGCAGTGCAGCGATGGAGTGCTCGTCTCACATCCTGAAGCCCCAGTGTGGTCCCTGTGCTGCAAGGGGAAGGGAAAAAAAGTCCCTGTGGCCAGAGGCAAAAGGCTTCAAGACCCCTCCGTGAGGGCCCGCCTTGTCCATTCACTGGTTACGGGCATCTGTGTCCTAAGGCCTCTCTCTGTCCCATACCAGCCTGGCCACAGGGAACTCAAATAACATTGCCCCTGGTCACAGCCCTCCGAGGCTAGGTTTACACCAGGCGTGCTGATTGCCTGGTCCTAGTTTGAGGGAGTCAGGAACTTGGGGTTCATATAGAGAACAGAATCATGGGTGAGACTCTTGGCAATGAGTTGGACGTGCTGCCACATGTGCTCGGGCGGCTGAGACGGAATAAGGAGTTAAGACCAGCCCCACAACTTAGCAAGACTCTTGACAACCTGGCAAGACTGTTTCAAAACAAAGTTTTTTAAAAAGGGTATTGGGGAGAGCCGAGCGTGATGGCGCACACTTGTAATCCCCGCATTTGGAAGGCTGAGACTGGAGCTTCCTGGTTCTGGGATGGCCTCAGCTACTTAGGCCCCTTGCAACTCAGTGGGGCCCTGTTCCAAAGTAAAGAATAGGAAATAGGGTAGAATGCCCCTGAGTTCCATCCCCAGGACCGCAAGGGGGGGCGTTGAGGGCATAGCTCGGAGGCAGAGGGCCTCTGGCTTCGATTGTCACTACCCCACCCTCCAAATTTAGAAATAATCCTGAGCAGCTGGATTGGTATTTAACTAATTATTCTGGAAGTATATGATGTTTGATCTTATCAGAAGGAATATCCCAAGCACTTTCTGTTAAGGTTTGAACTACTTTAGTACCTGTTCATCCCAACAACTTGGGGAATTCGGTGTTACACTAACCAAATAGTCTGTCCGTTCTGTCTGCCAGTTCTCTTTGCCTCTGCCAGTAGTGGCTCGTCAACCTAGTGAGACCCTGTTTCAAAATAAAAATAGACAGAGCCGGGCGTGGTGGCACACGCTTGTGATCCCAGCATTCGGGAGGCCGAGACCGGAGGATCGCGGTTCGCAGACAGCCTCAGCTACTTAGTGAGGCCCTCCGCAACTTAGTGAGACCCAGTTTCAAATTAAAGAATTAAAAATCTAGGGCAGGGGGTGTAGCTCGGAGGTCAAATACTCCCGGGTTCCATCCCCAGACCCGCAAAAAAAAAAAAAAAAAAAAATAGATCTAGGCGTGTAACTCAGGTAGAACGCCTCTGGGCTCAGTCTCAGGAAAACACACACATACACACACACACACACACAATACTGGAGCTTAATGTAAGCATTATAATGAATACTTTTTTTTTTTTTTTTTTGCCACACTGGAAATTTAACCCAGGGGCATTCTACCTCTGAGCTACACTCCCAGCCCTGTTGTTATTCTGTGTTTTTTTGTTTGTTTGTTTGGTGGTACTGAGGGTGGAGCCCAGGGGCTTTCTATATATTTTTATTTGGAAACGGTCTCAGTTGCCCAGAGCCTCACTAAGTAGCTGAAGCTGGCTTTGAACCTGTGCGATCCTCCTCTCTCAGCCTCCCAAGTACTGGGATTACGAGCGTGAACCACCATGCTTGGCATGGATATTAATTTTTATGATAACTGGCATTATTGATAACTAGTTCCTAAATATTATTACTTGTGGGAATTTAGCAAAAAATAGGATACAATAAAAGATTTTAATGAAATCAAATTCAAAATACGTTGTTCAAACCTTAATTTCCGATAGGTTCATGTGCTGCAAACGGCCCTGCTGCCTTGGGGGAGAAGAAGCTCTCAGCTGCCAAAACCAACGGCAGCGGTCAGCAGCCCCCCCCCAGCCCGGCCTCCAGCGCCTGCGCGGGGAGCGCCTACCACAAGCAGCTGGCTGCCTTGAACTGCTCGGTTCGGGACTGGATCGTGAAGCACGTGAACACCAACCCCCTGTGCGACCTGACGCCCATCTTTAAGGACTACGAGAAGTACTTGGCGGCCATCGAGCAGCAGCAGGAGGCCGGCGGCAGTAGTGGTTCTGAAAGCGCAACCAGCAGGCTGTCGGTGGAAGCACAGCCCCCTTCCGTGTTTGGTTCCGCAAAGCTCCCCCAGGAGGTGAAGTTCTCCTTTCATGGCTGCACGGCCGAGGGCACATCTGAGAAGAAGGCGGAGGGCGCTTCTGAAAAGACAGACGCAGCACAAGGCGCCGCGAGCGCCTCGTTTAGTTTTGGCAAGAAGATCGACAGCTCTGTCTTGAGCTCAGCAAGCTCTGCTCCTCTGACTGGATTTTCCTTTTCCCCCGGAAACTCCAGCTTATTTGGCAAAGATACTGCCCAGAGTAAACCCGTGGCGTCACCATTTTATGCTAAAACCGATAATCAAGCAGAAAGTGGTAATAATGAATGCAAAGGTAAATTAAGTTTTATCTTCCTAAGTTTTAATTTTGTGTAAGTTTTGTGTAGTGGGAAGCACAGGCTTTTGATTTGGGTGAATCTGAATTCCCAATTCGACGCCATCGTTTCCTGTGCCTCTCGTCCTGGGCCAGGTTGATGAGCACGCGCTCTAGAAATGGAGCGAGGCCTGCTTTGTAGAGTTGTAAGGATGAGGGGTGTACCGCGGGACGGGGCTGTAGCCCAGTGGTGGAGGCCTTGGTTAGCATCCCTGAGGCTCTGGCTTCCAGCCCCGGCCTGAGGTTGTGGGTATGTGTGGGGATTATATATATATATATATATATATATATATATATATATATATACACACATACACACACACACACACACACACATACACATGATAGCGTGTGCACGCACAAAAGCAAAGACTAAAAACATCTAGTGCATTGACTTTGAAAAAGTATTAGACATGGCTTTGCATATAAAAGTAAATTAACATTTTGGGAAATTATGCATGGTGGTGCACACTTGTAATCCCAGTACCAGGGGCGCTGAGACAGGAGGATCACAGGTTCACAGCCAGCCCCGGCAATCTGTAAAGCCCTCCACAACTTAGACCCTTTTCAAGATAGAGTAAAGTGGGGTTGGGGTATAGCTCAGAGGTAGAATGCCCCCTGGGTTCCATCCCCAGTAGCCCCTCGACAGAAAATTGTGTTTTATGAAAAATTTATCATAAATGTCCATTGAATTGACATGTATTTAGGAAGTTTGTCTGTAAATAAAAATGACATGACAAACGTGGCTGTAAATTGGACGGCTCGACTGTTGGCAGCCACGGGGAGGCTGCTCTGCTCCTCCATAACCAGTGCCCCGCAGGCGGTAAGCCCCGGCCCTCCTGTGAGCTCCTGAGCCTGGGGGTATCTGTGAGCAGTTAAACCTGCACTTCCCAAGCGGATCAACCCACAGGCCCCCAGAAAGGAAGCGGCTTGCCAGCTTGGGGTTTGCCTGGCTCTGCGCCCCTTGGCTGCTCTGACTCTCCCTGTCTTCAGGTGCCCCTCAGGCAGGGGGCCCTCCGGGCAGAGGACAGAACAAAGGGCTCATCTTCCAGTCTTCTCGGTGAGCCAGTGGAGAGTCCTTCTTGGTCCTGAGGCCGCCCCTCCCCTCAGAAGTACCTCCTGCCTACCTCTGCCTGTCACATTGACGCCCAGAGTGACTCGTAAAAACAACAAATGTCTGTCCTCTGCTAGAGAGCTGGGACCTTGTGGTTTTTTCCTAACTCCCCGGAAGATTCTAGGGCCTCAGAAGATGTCTTACAGTTTAAATCATGTGACTAAGTCCAAATGTAAGAGTTTTATTTATTTATTTTTATTTGCAGTACTGAGGATTGAATCCAGGGGCATTCTACCTCCAAGCAACACCCCAACCCTATTTTATTTATTTTTATTTATTTATTTTTCTGGGACTGGGGGTGGAACTCAGGGACATTCTACCTCCGAGCTATACCCCCATCCCTATTTTTTATTCTTTATTTTCAAACAGGGTCTCCCTGAGTTGCAAAGGGCCTCACTAAATACCTGAGGCTGTCCTCAAACTGCGAAGTCCTGTCTCAGCCTCCCAAATGCTGGGATTACAAGTGTGCACCACCATGCCCAGCCCTATTTTATTTTTTATTTTGAAACGGGGTCTCACTAAGTTGCAGAGGGCCTAAGTAGCTGAGGTTGGCTGAGAACCTGCAATCCTCCTGTCTCAGCCTCCCAATTTTTTTTTTTTTTTTTTTGGTGGTACTGGGGTTCCTGGAAGCCCTTCTACCTCCGGGCTACACTCCCAGACCTATTTTTTAACTTTTTTATGTGGAAACAGGGTCTCTTAAGCCAGCCTGGCTGGCTCCGAACCAGCGCAATCCTCCTGTCTCCGCCTCCTAAGTGCGGGGATTACAAGCGTGCGCCACCACGCCCTGCTGCAGAGTTGCTTTTTAATGTAGGGAGTTTTTATGCAGCTGCTCCTCCCTTCCAGAGAGAGAGAGAGAGAGGTGTGTGTGTGTGTGTGTGTGTGTGTGTGTGTGTGTGTGTGTGTGTGTGTGTGTGTGTGTCTAGAGATTGAATCCTGGGATATACTACTACTGAGCTGCATATTTATTTTGAAACTGGGCCTCACTAAGTTTTCTGAGGCGGGCCTTGAGCCTTTGGTCCTCCTGTCTCAGCCTCCTGAGTGCTGAGATGACAGGGACGCTCTGCTGCATCTGTTCCAGAGGGCTCTTTCTGTTCGTGTCGTAGTGCCGTGGCTGAGCGCTGTGGTGAGTGAAGGCGCCCTCTGGCCAGTCTGGGCATCTTCCGCCCAGGTGAGCAGGAGCCCTGTGGCAGTCAGGCTCCGCCTGAGCCACTTGCGCATGGTTGTAGAATGGCTCCTCTGGCACGCTGGCGCTGTGTCAACACTTCCCCTCTCTCTGGCCCTGGCTGATGCTGCCTGCTCCGTGGTCCGATGTGAATGTGGCCAGAGCTTGCACGTGCAGACGTCAGATCAGCTGAAGTTCATTCTCCACTGATGACTCGAGTCAAACAGCTCAGCGTTTCCTCATAAGCTGTGCTAGGGCTCTCTACAGTTGGAAGTTTTTGTTTTTTGTTCTTTTTACCTTTGGTACTGGGGCTTGAGTCTAGAGGCATTCTGCCTCCAACTATGCCCCCAGCTCAGCTCCCAGCTTGATTTTGCTTTTTTTTTTTTTTTTTTTTTTTTTTTTTTTTTTTTCAGTACTGGGGGTGGAACCCAGGGGCATTGCTACACTCCCAGTCCTATTTTTTAGTCTTTTTTGGTTTTTTTGAAACAGGGACAGGGTCTCTGAGTTGCGAAGGGTCTCGCTAAGTAGCTGAGGCTGTCCGCGAACCACCGGGCCCTCCAGTCTCTGCCCCCACGTGCTGGCGTGATGAGTGTGCGTCACCATGTCCCGCTCTTACTGGGTTTCTGAGAGCCCCACTACGGTGCCAAGGTGACTTTGAACTTGCGGTCCTCCTGTCCTAACCTCCTAAGTACTGGGATTGCAGGAGTGCCCACCAACCCCGGCTGGGAGTTCTTAAGAATAGAGAAATAAGTTCTTACTACAAAGGATTTCCAACCGGGCGTGATGGCGCACGCTTGTCATCCCAGCTTTGGGAGGCTGACAGGAGGGTCGCGGGTCAGGACGGCCTCAGCTACTTAGCGAGGCCCTTTGCAACTCAGACCCTGTTTCCAAATAAAGAAGAAAAAATAGGGCTGGGGGGAGGGACTTGGAGGGAGAGTGCCCCTGGTTCCATCTCAGTATGGCAAAAAAAGTAATCTCACAAAATCACCTAGCGGATGCTTCTCCCCCTCCCAGGTTATTCTTTATTCTTCTTGCATGGGACGTTCTAGGTTTAGGTTTAAGATGGTCGGTAACAAGTTGCTGTTGTTCTTGTGTTATACCCAAAGTCTGGGACCCCAGGGTGACAGAGAGCACCACCACACACAGTAATGCAAAGGCAGGAAGGGTTTATTGGGGAACCAGCTCGAGCTGGGGTCCAAGTCCCTCCAACGCAGTGGAGTCTTGACGAGGACCCGAGTCTTTGTTCCAAGGCAGTTTTATCCATTTCAGTCACTCGGGCTGTGATGTACAAAGGAGTTATCTTTAGACCAAAAGGAATTTTTACTGCTGTGATCACAAGCCACGGACAGGATACTTGGTGCCTCCCATTTGGTTCGTGTCTCCTGGGCTTGGTTGGGAGTTTTTCAACCTGACCCAGGTGCCAAAACTGGCACTTAACTGTGAGTTGTACTCCGGGACCTGTCTCTTGGTGTGATCCTGACTGCGCTGTCGTTTTTCTACAAGGTGGAGAGGAAGAAGAGAACGACGAGCCCCCCAAGGTGGTGATCACTGAGGTGAAAGAGGAGGATGCTTTCTACTCCAAAAAGTGCGCGGGGCCCGCGGGTGGGCCGGGCCGGGCGGCATGGGCGGGTGCAGCCTAGGCCTGGGTGCACGTGCTGGACCTGCAGCGGGGGAGTTCTTGGCCTCTTTACTGCGTGCGTGCGTGCGTGCGTGCGTGCGTGCGTGCGTGTCCGTCCGTCCGTGTGTCCCCGTCCTCACTGAGTAGCTGAGGCTGTCCACAAACGGATATCCTCCTGTCCTCAGCCTCTCAAATGCTGGGATTCCACGCACGTGTGTGCACCACGCCCAACATGTTTCAGAAGCTTTCTGAGATACAATTTCCAACAAAAAATTTAGAATAATGAGTCCGTTTTTTATCTAACAAATCACTCCTATGAGATTCCCAAGTGTTCTTTTATTTTCAGAAAACTTTTTAAAACTTTTACTTTTAGTTTAAGTTGCATAGGATGCCTCTGACTTGAAGTCACATGAGCAGGGCAGCGAGGCGCGGTGGTGCAGACCTGTGACCCCGGGTCCTTGGCAGCACGTGGTGACTTAGCAAGATGCCGTCCCCAAACAAAAGCCAGAGCCCTGGGTGTAGCTCTGAGGACGAGCCCGCCTGGGGTCCCCAGCACCACAAAAGTGACGGCCAGAGCCGCGCGGGAGCCACCGGGAAGGCGCCTCATGCCTTTGTCATCAGTCAGCTGCCTGAGAATGTGTTCTAGATCTATCTAAACATCTTGAGATCAAAAATGAAAGGAACCCTGAAGAGAATTTGAAAAATAAATCAGGGAAAGGCGGGGGGGTGCGGGACAGATCCTTTATCCTGGGTCTTCCCACCCACCGCGGACTGGTCAGCCTGAGCCCAGGCGGACGTGAGGCTGCGGTTCTGGCTGACAGGAAAGAAGCTTTCAGAAAGCGTCACTAAACCTGATAAGGCCGCTCTTCAGGTTGAAGAAAGTGGCTGGGGCTGTGGCGGACTCGAGGGGTTCGTTCTCTGGTTGTCCGTGGCCGGCCAGTCTGGAGCGCTCTGCTTGTCCTCTGGTCTCTTACAGGTTTTGTCGTGCAATGTAAACACTGATGGCTGGGAAACTGCCACTTGTCATTTAGTTCCTGATCATACCTCTTCTTCTTCTCCTTAGGTGTAAACTATTTTACAAGAAAGACAATGAATTTAAAGAGAAGGGTGTGGGCACCCTGCATTTAAAGCCCACCGCCAACCAGAAGACGCAGCTCTTGGTGCGCGCTGATACCAATCTAGGTGGGTGCCTTTGTTCAGGTGGCACAAAGTAAGCACATGGCACGTAACTTGTACCATGCCCATTTCAGTCCTCAAGACTTTCGTGCTTAGCCGGGTGTGTGGTGTACACTTGTAATCCCAGTACTTGGGAGACTGAGACCGGAGGATGGCAGGTTTGAGGCTAGCCTCAACTACTTAGTGAGACTGTTTCAAATTAAAGACCTGAGGATGCAGCAGCTGGGTTTAATGCCCAGCAAACTCCTCCCCTAAAAATAAGTTCACCAAGTTTATTGATGTGTTTTCTGTGATGGAAGAGAGCCAAATTTATCTGTATTTATTAATTATAGACTTAGTTCTAAGTACCAAGAAAATAGCATGTAAGGAAATGTAGATATTAAAGTTTTTAAAGAATCACCGAGCTGAGCGTGGCGGCGCACGCTTGTCATCCCAGCATTCGGGAGGCTAAGACAGGAGGATAACAGTTACTGGCCAGCCTCAGCTACTTAGGCCCTCTGCAACTCAGTGAGACCCTGTTTCAAAAATATAGAATAAAAAATAGGGCTGGGAGTGTAGCGTGGAGGTAGAATGCCCCTGGGTTTCATCCCCATACGGCAAAAAAAAAAAAAAAAGAAGAATCACCGAAATGTTTTTCTTTTTCCTTTATGTTAGGTATATGATTAAGAAGCCACAGATAAGTTGGATGGTTTAACAAACACCCAAGGGAGTTAAAATTTATTTATTTATTTATTTATTTATTTGTTTGTTTGTTTGTTGGGTCTGGGGATGGAGCTCAGGGGCATTCTACCTCCGAGCTACACCCCCTGCCCTATTTTTTTTATTCTTTATTTTGAAACCAGGTCTCACTGAGTTGCAGAAGGCCTCACTAAGTAGCTGAGGCTGTCCGCGAACCGCGATCCTCCTGTCTCAGCCTCCCGAATGCTGGCGTGCGCCACCAAACCTGGCGGGAATTAACCATTTAAAGGAAGTCTTTATCAACAGAAGTCGTGAATACGGTGCTGTCTACCCCACATCTTGCCTCAGTTTTTCCCTTCAAACTGGGTAAAAGTGAGCCAGGCGTGGTGGCACCTACTTGAGGCCCTCCGCAACTCAGCGAGACCCTGTTTCAAAATAAAGAATGAAAAATGGGGTTGGGGTGTATCTCAGAGGTAGAATGCCCCTGGGTTCCATCCCTCCCAACACACACACACACCCCTGGGTAGAAGCTCGCTGAATGGGGAGCACCCAGCAGAGGCCCAAGACGAGCCTTCCGCAGTACTGGGCTCTGCCAGCGTTACAGAGCCTGTCTCGCGGCCGGCAGCGCCGCCCTGGCCCCGTCACAGATGGCCGACCACCGCCCTTTGTTCCTGTGGCGCAGTGGAGACTCCAGCGGTGCCTGGCCTTCCTCAGCTGAGCCGTGCAGGGTTGACACTCGGGTTTGGAGCCAGCCTGGCCCCAAGGCACTGGCTGAGAGTAGGAGGCTCTCTGGGGAGGCCGGCTGCCACCTGGGTGCACAGCCCTCTGCCAGGACCCTGCTGGGCCTGTGCGGGGACCGGGACCTCTAGTGACGTTCTTACGGCTTCTGACTGGACATCCATTGAGTATGAGCTGTTCGTTCCTCAAGTTTGGCCTTCTCTTGGCGCCTCTGAAGGAGTGCTGGCGTGTACAATTTGATGTGTATTTTCTTTTGTTTCACTGCAGGCAACATACTATTGAACGTTCTGATTCCACCCAATATGCCCTGTACTCGAACAGGGAAAAATAACGTCCTCATTGTCTGTATCCCAAACCCACCGCTCGATGAGAAGAACCCCACCGTCCCGGTCACCATGTTAATTCGGGTAAAAACTAGCGAGGATGCAGACGAGCTGCACAAGGTTTTGCTGGAGAAGAAGGACGCGTGAGCGCCGCCGGGGCCTGCGCTCGCCGCCCTCAGCCCGCCTCGCCGTGCTTCGCCTCCGTGACAGTCTGACCGTCTAGATAACGTGAAACTTCTGTGAGGAAGATTAAGGCCAATAAACCTTTCCATGTTGCGTGTCAAGAAACTGTGTTCTCCCTTCTTAAGAACTGTCTACCGTGCGAAATACATTCGAATGAAATTTTTTGGAAGATTTTTAAATGTTCATCTGCTTACTAAGCTAACCATAAATGATTCTTAGTGGACTGCAGTCAGGTATGGACGAGCTTTCCCAAAGGCTTTGCGACCCGTGGCCCGGGCGCTGAGGCCCCTCTGCGGTCGGCTGCTCTGCGAGCCTGGCGCCCTCGCCAGATAAACCGCGCACTGCGCTGTGATGGACACCCTCGCCTTCGCCGTGTCATACGCCGGTCCCAGCGGAGCGTGCGCGCTCGTGTTCACCTTCCGTAGTCCTGTTTGCTGTCGGCCATCTTTAGCCCTATGGGCGCCTTCCGGAATCTAGGGACTGCCTTCCGCTTTACAAGGGTTGACGGCTGCCGAGCCGCAGGTTCTGCACACCTAGTTTTGTGGGTTTTGCCCAGGAGGTGCCGGTGTTTGTCTCCCCCAAAGACAAGATAGAAGGGTTTGCTAGGAATGGGTTTTAAAGCACAGATTTGGGATAAGACATAGGTCAGAGTGGAGCCACGCTGAAGTGCATAGGAGTTTGCATGTGAGTGAATTTGCTAGGAAACAGGGAATTACAGTAGTGGGAGAGAAAATTGTGTGGAAGTTTGCCTTTAACCTTAGATGGCAGTATATTGCAGATTTGCTACCTGAAATGCCTGCTTATTTTTTAAGATGCTCAAAGTGTCCCTTTGGGAAGGAGCCACGGCTCCGAGTGGACAGGAGTGTCCCTGTCGCTCTGCAGAGCGCAGGCAGCGCTCGCACACATCGAGGCTCGCTCGGCACGAGAGTTGCACGCGAGACGCAGCGTCTCCGTTTCCGCTCGCCTCCCCCAGCCTCCTGGTACAGGCCCATCATCACGTTGAGAGTCCGTGCCGGGACCCCGTGTGTTCTGATCTTCAGCACGGAATGTGTTTTGACTTAGGAAACAGGAGGCGAAGGTCACGCTGCAGCTGCATTCTGCACCGCAGTCTTGAGCCTCGCCTCGCCATGAGACCCTGCTGCTCAGGCACTTGAGAGGCGACCAGCCCGCCGACTGCTCAGAACCAGGCCGTCCTCAGACGCTGGGAGCATCCGACCGCAGAGTGTGACTTGGAAACAGCAGAGGGGGCGGCCGACGTGGTCGCCGTGTACAGCCAAAGGAGGAAGTGGGGTCAGTTTTGTGTTTACCTTTTAGAATTGAGAATGCCCCCGGGTTTTTGTGGCGGGTGACTTATAGTAAGCACGCAGTTGATATTGTTGGGATAATACTGGCCCTGTCCTATTCACGTCTGGTTGATCCTGCTTTTTTAAATGAAGAGGAAGTAAGGTGAACACGTTTCAGGATGTGCAGCCCAGCCGCGCTGCCCCACAGCACCGACCGTCCTAGACGCCCAGGATATTTGGACCGCCATTGTGGCGATGGCGCGGTACTGTTAGCTTCTGCATGTGTAGTGATGTTTACAAGAAATGGCCTGAAATCACTTGCCTTTTGACGTCTCAAAACTGAGATCATTTTTAAATTAGTAGATGTGTATGGCTTTTTTCCTTAACATTCCCAGCGATTTTTTTGCTGCTAAGACTATCACTGTTACGGTGAAAATTACAGGGGGAAATGTGATATGTGTACCACAACTCAAAATGTGATATTTTCTTAAAGATCTTTTATGCTTTAGGAACTTTTGGGGCTCCATTTTATGTATTCATATAAAAGAACCTGAGTATCCGTGGGTTTTATGATGAAATCTGACACCTTGTATGTTACTGGAGGCCCCTGGAGGGCCTACCTCTTTTTTTCTCCACTGTTAATAGCTTATTTTGACCCACGGATAATTTCGTTTATTTTTAACAAAACATTAGAAATTCGATTTTAGAATGTTTAATGTGGTCTGAAGTTTTTCATCTTCGGTTTGAAAACTCATAAGTAGTATTTTATATATGCTGAGTCTGAAGTGAGTCGTATGGTTTTTTTCCTTTAATTGTAATTCAGTTTCATCTTGACAAATGCCAAGCTTCCTGTGGCCTTTCTCTCCTTTCAATCTGCTGTGTTTGTCAGCCATTTGCACATTCCCAGTGAGCAGGGAGATGTGTGCTGCCGCCTCAGGACACCCCCTGGAAACGCGCGGTCCTTACGGAGCTTGAGGTTGTGTGTGACACGGGAGGCAGGCTGTTTGTGGACTGATTTTCTTTTAAGGAGATTATTCTGTTTTACAATTTCAGTTCTAAATCATATTTTTTATATGCTGAATGCCAATTCTTTTTTTAATTCCTTATTTTGAGGTAGACAGCGTCAGACCTTCCCGCTACCGAGCGCAGCCGGTTCTGGCCGAGGGCCTTGCAGCGCGGCCCAGGTGGAAAGGCTCGCCCTCTACGCACGCGCCGCGCTGGGGCCAGGTGCAAATCACGTGGCTCGCTCAGCCCGCGGACTTCTCATTCTGGAAGTGAGAATTTTAAGGAAAATGACTTGCTCCGTGGTGCCTGTAGATGAAAGTGGCTGGTAAAACTGGCCTTTTCCTCCAGTCCTGCGCTCTGAGCACAGGCCACCGGGTGCTCTGGCCCCTAGCGATCATGGTAAGGACTAGACTCCATTTGTCGCAGACACGATTCTAAGGGAGAGGTAGAACTCGGCAATCAAGGGGTTAAGTCGTTTGCTTTTACTTTACATAGGATTTTTTTCTAGAACTAAAACACTTGAATTGTCAGAAAATATAATCTCAACTTGCATTATTTTTAATGACCCCACTGAGGGAGTGTAGCAATCCATGAAATGTGAATAAATGGAGAGTAACAAGCCGTGTTGACGCGTTTGTGTTCCTGGTTGGCGCGCTCGGCGTTGGCGGTCAGGCGCCTGCGGGAGGAGAATCGCGTCCAGACAGCGGGGCGGCGACCCGGCAGCAGGCCCCGCCGGCGGCCACGGCCACTTCAGACCATTCAGGCCAAGGGTTCTGTTGGATGTTTTTAATTCAGAATGAAAGCCAGGCATCATAGCACACGCTTGCAATCCCCGTACTCAGAGGCTGAGACGGGAGGGTCATGGGTTCAAAGCCAGCCTTGGCAACTTAGATTCTATTTACAAATAAGTAAAAAAAAAAGTTGGGCTGGGGGCGCAGCGTGGAGGTAGAATGTCTCTGGGTGCCATCTCCAGTGCCTTCCCCATAAAAAACAACTACATCACCTAGAATGGCGATATCAGATCCTTAATTCACTGGTGTGCAGAGCCCTGTGCCGGTGCGTGGTATCCCGCCAGGTGGAGGTAGGACTGGAGTTCAGGTTAAGGATGAGCTGGGTACCGCCGAGATAATGCCCGAGACAGAGGAGGCGGATTCACGGCAGCCACGGCAACTTACTGAGACCTGTTTCAAAATAAAATAGGGTTGGGGTGTCATTCAGAGGTAAATTGCTCCAAGTTCAATCCCCAGTACCACAAGGGGAAAAAATGGTCAAGAAAAACGTTTAAGTCATTTAGGATTCTGACTTAGGACACGAGGTATTAAGTTCTAATAGTGATAGTACTGTGGAGTCGTGTCCATATCTTGTAAGTTTTCTGCATTTGCCTGGTTTGTAAGATGTTTCCTGCTTTTTAGAAATACTGAGAGGACTTAGGCTATGCAGCAGCGTGTCTCCTGCACTGATGGCGGCACGCGGGCCGGGGCTCTCGCGGGGGGGTGGCTGCACCAGGCCGTGGGGCGCTCGCGTGGCAACACGAGCAACACCTGGGAGCTTGATAGAGACGCAGACCTGTGGCCCGGCCCGGGCACTGGCCACGACATGCAGGTGCCCTCGGAAGTCGCAAGGCTGTCACTCTGCCCCTCGCAGAGGGGACAGGAAGACTCAGGAAAGATTATGAGGAGACCGTTTCCTCCCAGTCTCAAATGTCTCCCTGAGCCTGTGGGGAAAGCCAGAAACGTGAATTTAGTTATTTTTTCCAGGAGAAGATGTGAACAGATTGGGTGGAAAGCGGGGACTCGATGAGAGAGAAGAAACGGAAGCAGCTGTTGGTTTGTTTTTTTGGTGGTACTGGGGTTCCTGGAAGCCCTTCTACCTCCGAGCTACACTCCCAGACCTATTTTTTATACTTTTTTATTTGGAAACAGGGTCTTTTAAGCCAGCGCGGCTGGCTCCAAACCTGCGTGATCCTCCTGTCTCTGCCTCCCAAGCGTGGGGATTATAAGCGTGCCCACCACGCCCGGCTCGGAAGCAGCTTTTGGAAGAGACCAGAATTCCTTCGCCTCCGAAGGCAGCATGGTAGACTTCAGGCCATGTTCATGGCTTTTGCCCCTCAAAGTAGTCACCACTACTGTCTCCAGAGCACCGTCATCCCCAGCCCCTGGGCGTGAACAGACCGAGAGGCCCGGCCACGTCCGGACGCCGGGCACACGCGGCACCTTCTGTGACGCGTGCCCTTTCAGTTCACAGGTGCCCTTTGGCATGTCCTGGAGAGAGCTGCCCGAACCGTGCCAGCCTCGTGACGTGACCTCGTCCCACCTCAGTGTCTTGGCGCCCGGGGAGGTCAGTGGTGATTCCGCGTTCCCCTGAGAAAGCCCAGCCCAGCTCAGACAACAGCAGCTGCCACAGCCTGCCAGGTGCTGAGTGTTGTGGCCATCTTCCAACACGCCCTTAATAATAACCTCTTCCCACAAAATGACCAAACTTAACTGGCTTTTGGAATTGGCAAAAGTCTTGAGCAAAATGGTTTATTCAGAATAATCAAAGTTCACTAAAAACCATGGTTATTTCAAACCCAGCAACATAATTGTTTTATTAAAGTCAGATAACAAGGGAGAGACCTTTCCCACATAGGAGCCCTGTTGACCTGTTACTTACTTAGAAGCTCTGTTAGGAGGCAGTTAGGTGAAGCTGTTTGGAAAACACGATTGTTTCTTTTGTCAGCCCCAGAAATAAGCACTTTCCCTTCCTTGTGTGACCGTCCCGGCTGCTGCGTCACTACCGCCACGCAGGCGCACAGTCCGCACGTGCGATGACCTCTTCTGGGGTGCACGGGGTGACGTTTCTCCTGGGCCAGGGTGTGACGAGGCTCCTACGACCTGGACAGCCACGCTGCCCCTGCAGTGCTGGCCTCCACGGGGCTTCCTGGTGACCCGGCGGGGACACGGCTGGTCTGGATGACAGCGAAGTCTTGTCCTGCTAACCCCCTCCTACCCGCCACCACCTTGGGCGGGGATGGGGGCCGGAAAATTCTCTAGGCCTGGTGTTTGTTAAGGCAGCAGCTGATTCCCAGAGGCACGGCTGGTGTTAGGAGGCCTACTGTGTTCCTAAATGTGAGTTCCCTCAGCCCCGTCTCTGTCCCTCATCTCTATTCTGTAACTGCAGTCTTAGCTTTACTTAGGCCCACCCGCCAGCTTGCGACATGAGTTAATTTGGCTGTGTGGGGAAAAACCCCACTGCATGAAAGGTGGTCCTGAGGGTGTGTGTGTGTGTGTGTGTGTGCGTGCGCGCGCGCATTTGGGGACTGAACCCAGGGATGTTCTACTGAGCTACATCCCCAGCACTATTTTTATTTTGAAACAGAGTCTTACTAAGTTGCCAAGGTTGGCCTTGAACCTAAGACCCTCCTGTCTAGCCTCCCAAATACTGGGGCTTTAAGCATGTGCTAGTGTCTCTTAAGGCATTTCTGTCTACAGTGAACCCAAGATGGACCCTGGGAGGATGAGCCAGAACGCCTGCGAGCATGCGCAGCATGCTGAAGGGATGGTAGAGGCAACACCTGCCCCAGCTCATCCTCCCCAAGACCAGGTGGGCCACTGGGAGCCAGGTGAAGTTCAACCCAAGTTCCTGCTTCTATTCCAATAACTTTCCCCATTTCTCTTCCTTTTTTTTGTTTGTTACTAAGGATTGAACCCAAGGGGCATTCTACCACCACCAAGCTACACCTCCAGCCCTGTTTTATTTTTTATTTTGAAAGTGGATCTCACTAAGTTGCTGAGGCTGGCCTTGAACCTATGATCCTCCTGTCTCAGCCTCCCAAATACTGGGATTACAGGCGTGCACTACAGCTGGATCATTTTCCCACTTGTTTGAGGGTTTTTAAAGAGGGTCTCTAAGCCGGGCGTGGTGGTGCACGCTTGTAATCCCAGCGCCTGGGAGGCAGAGACAGGAGGATCGCGCAGGTTCGGAGCCAGCCGCGCGTGCTGGCTTAGGAGACCCTGTTTCCAAATAAAAATGTAAAAATAGGTCTGGGAGTGTAGCCCGGAGGTAGAATGACTTCCAGAAACCCCAGTACCACCAAAAAAAGTAAAAAAATAAATAAAGAGGGTCTCTAGATAAAACAGTGAAATTCAAGGGTGTCTGCTACTTTTTGAGAACTGAGATCTAAGCCTGAGACACATCTCATGATTTAGCTTTGCAAACTTGGCACCTTTTGTTGAAATGGAGTCGCCGTCCTCCTCGCGGACTCAAGGGCTCAAGACGGACACAGCAGAGCACAGGGTGACTTCCGCCTGCCCCAGCAAGTCCCATTTCGAAAACAGTGCCGTGCAGCCGGCATGGTGGTGAACGCCTGGAATCTCAGTACTTGGGAGATTGAGACGGGAGGATTGTAGGTTTGAGGCCAACCTCAGCAACTTGGTGAGATTCTATTTCAAAATAAAAGAATAAAATAGTGCTGGGAAGCTGGCCATGGTGGCGCATGCCTGTAATCATGGTTCAAGGACAGCCTCAGCTACTTAGTGAGGCCCTTTGCAACTCAGGGAGACCCTGTTTCAAAATAAAGAATAAAAAACAGGGCTGGAGGTGTCGCTCAGAGGTAGCATGCCCCCGGGTTCAATCCCTAGTACCGGGGTGGGGGCAGGGGAGACTCGTGCTGGGAATGTAGCTCAGAGATCAAACATCCCTGGGTTCAATTCCCAGCACCTGTATGAAGTCTCCAAAAAGTGTCGAAGGACTCTCTGGGGCAAATTAAGGGTCAATCATTAAAGTTACTGCTTTGCTACAATATCTGTAAATAGCCAGTATTACAGGGAAAAAACTCTATAGATACGAACAAACTAGAAGAAAAATAAATTTAGTGTCTAATATACTAAGCAACCTTCCAAAGAAGCATGAAATTATATGTCAAAGGTAAGGAAGCTCAGCCCTAAGGATGATTCCTCCTGGATGTAGAAGACGGTTTCAGCTATGGATGATGTTTGTGGAAACGCAGCTGACAATCAGCATAGTGTGTGTGTGTGTGTGTGTGTGTGTGTGTGTGTGTGTGTGTGTGGTACTGGGAATTGAACCCAGGAGCGTTCTACCTCCGAGCTCCACCCTCAGCCCTATTTTAATCTTTATTTTAAAACAGGGCCTCACTAAGTAGCTGAGGCTGGCCGTGAACCCTGATCCTCCCGCCTCAGCCTCCCAAGCTCTGGGATGACAAGCGTGCGCCACCACACCTGGCTCATACTCCTAAGTTCAATGCATACCACTGCAGTGCTTCTGCTAAAATAATCCTGTAGACATCACAAGCCTGAAAGTAGTGAACATTTTCAGCGTCTTCTTTGTAAATTTACTTACTGTCATGCCTAAAATTAGTTTGGAAACCATAGATGACTAGTTACACCCAAACTTCCTGATCACAATCAGAGAGCTGGAGTCAGAAGGCAAGAGAGGCTGACGGCTTCAGGTTGCTGGGCAGAGCTGCTGGAGGGCTGCAGAGCTCAAGGGCTTGAAATCCTAACAAAACGCCCCACCTCCTTAGGAATAGTAGAAAACCGTAAACGCACGCTCCACACGTCTGTGGGGTCCTCCTCTGGGCTGCTGAATCCAGCCCCGGCCACAGGCTGTCAAGTGACTGGCCTTCCAAGTGCGCCAGGGTCCCTTCGTTCCAGGGGCTTGGAGAACGGGCTGGAGGATCACTGCGTATCAAGCCAGTCTGAAAAGTGAGGAAGGAAAAGAAGACCCGGCGTGACGGCCACCTGACTCCTGGCGGCCATCTGCAGGGACCGCCAAAGGCCCTTCTGTCCAAGTTCAAGGGCACCTGCATAAGTGTCCCCTAGCGTCCGTGTCCTGCGAGGGCGCTTATACTTAGAAGTAATTGTTTTCTGATACTAAGAGCAAGCCTGACCAGGGAGAAGCAAGATGTCAAGAGACTGGACTTTCTGGGTTTTTTGGCAGTGCTAGAGATTGAACTTCGGGGCATTTTGACCTCTGAGCTGCACCCCCCCCCCTCCAGCCCTATTTTATTTTTATTTTGAAACAGTCTTGCTAGGTTTAAGATGTTTCACTATTTGCTGAGGCTAGCCTCGAACCTGCATTCCTCCTCAGCCTCCCAAGTGCTGGGATTACAAGTGTGAGCCACCACGCCCGGCTCAAGGTTTGGTTTTGAAACCAAATTTCAGCTAACCTGGAAAACGGAAGAGTACATATCAGAGTGAAACCTCCTAAGTTCACCAAGTTGAAGGATTTTACTATAAAAGCCGTTCAAGAATTTTGGCCAACAATCTAAAACCACGACACTGTTAAACGTGTATTTTCAAAATTCAGCCATTAGAATATACCAACTGCACAGCGACCAGGATGTCTTTTAATGGAAAAAAATGTTTTTAGCTCAGTTTTTAAAAGCTTCCTACTTGTGGCCTATTTGTGATTAAACAACAAAATAGACCCTGGTTTGGTTCCTGGTGGATTTCTTGAGGAGATTCAGCAACGCGGGGCCGGGCCTTCGTGTTCTGACGTTCCTCCCCAGACACGGCTCAGCGGGTTCCTGACAGCGTCTTCAGTCCTTACGGTGTGTAAATTAACCCCGATTCCGCGCTTCGCAAACCATCCATCAGCAAGCTGACGGGTGCGAACTCTTCTGTTCTTTTTATTACATCTCCACTACTTATGTTCTAAATAATCTTCTTCTTTTAAAAAAACGAGCCTAGCCGGGCGTGGTGGCACACGCTTGTCATCCCCGCGCTTGGGAGGCGGAGACAGGAGGATCGCGCAGGTTCGAAGCCAGCCGCGCACGCTGGCTTAGGAGACCCTGTTTCCAAATAAAAATGTAAAAATAGGTCTGGGAGTGTAGCCCGGAGGTAGAAGGGCTTCCAGGAACCCCAGTACCACCAAAAAAAAAAAAAAAAAGAAACCAAAAAATGAGCCTTGGCTGCTTTTGTAGGCAGCTGGAAGTTCTGGGGAGAAAGACCCAGAAGGCTAGCTAGTCTCCAAGTGCGGACAGAGGGAGGGCGCAAATGGAGGCATGTCCACGGCCACAGTGTGGGATCCCGCGTTTGCTTTACAAAAAAAAAACTTTTTTTTTTTTTTTTTTTTTGGTTAAGCTAGGCATTGAACCCAGGGCATTCTACCTCCAAGCTCCAGCTCCAGCCTTTTTTATCTTTTCTTTTGGAGCAGGGCCTTTCTAGGTTGCGAGGGCCTAAGTTGCTGAGGCTGACTGCGAACCTGTGCTCCTCCTGTCTCAGCCTCCCAAGTATTAGGATAACGGGCATGTGCCACCAAGCCTGGCACAACTTTCTACTTAACGTAGGTAGGAGACACCTAGGTCGCCTAAAAAAATTGCTCTTTAATTCCAATTCCCATTTAAGACATGTATGCATGCTTTGGTCACCCCTGTATTGTACAAGAGACAGGCATGTTCAGGAAAACTGAAGACAGCCCCAGAAGCCGGGCCCGGCCCCGGCGGGGCTCGGCATGCCGCCGCTGTTTTATGGTTCTCGTCAATCACTCTGAAGCCCTCAGAATGTCGGCTCACAGTGTTATCAATGCCTCCAAACACGCGGTAAGTGTCAGAAGTTCCCTTTCCAGAAAGACTTAAAGACTGAGCAAGGCAGACGCCACCACATGCACGCCCGTGTCCTGGGCAGCACGGTGTGGCCCGGACTGCAGGCTATGGCCAGGCTGGGCTCCGGCCGCCACCACCGAGGCTCGACGTGGGAGGCCACTCCTTCTCTGGGCGTCCCTGTCTGCAGGGTGCGGATACCAATGGTGCCGGCACATGGCAGGTGCCCGGGTAGGACGAGACAGCCCAGCCGCCACGTGCACCCGTTCGCGCTTTGAGAATGGAGGCGCGGCCTCTGCTGCCTCCTCTGCGTGCCTCTCAGGACCCGCGAAGCACCTTCCCCGGTGTCTGCAACGGCCCTCAGTTACAGCGTCCCACGGAGGAGAAGCCCGGCAGCGGGCTCTGAGGTGCGAGGCTGCGACCGGGCTCTGAAGACGGGCTGGCGTGCCTCCCCTTCAGGAGCAGGAGGCTGCTGAATGGCTGCCTGTCTCGATGG
Source organism: Muscardinus avellanarius (assembly GCF_963383645.1). Classification (NCBI taxonomy): domain Eukaryota; kingdom Metazoa; phylum Chordata; class Mammalia; order Rodentia; family Gliridae; genus Muscardinus; species Muscardinus avellanarius. The sequence goes on along the minus strand of NC_137797.1, from coordinate 4,977,063 downwards.
CCTCCTCCCGCCACTGAGACACACCAGGGCTGCATTCCTCCCAGATCCCTGTGGAGTCTTCAGAGCCCGGGATGACCAGGGCAGAAAGTTCCTGAGGCACTAGGTACATTCTGGCCAGCCTGGGCACAGCCTGGGAAGGGCCGGACATGGCCGAGCTCCTAGCTGTGAAGCTCTGTGTGGCCACTCTGGGGACTGACCTGACTGCGATCTCGAGGTGCGGTCCCAAGGGGAACGGGCAGAACCTGACAACTGGTGGGGACTGGTCACACCCACCCACCTTGGCCTTGGTACAAAGGGGCGGGGCAGCAGGCCTCCGGCCAATCACCTAACACCCAGCCCGAGCTCTGCGGAATGACAGGGCCTCCCGACCCAGCCGTGCACTTGAACCCTGGAGACTTCAGTGAGGTAGGTGGTCTCAGCCCCATTTTACAGGTGGGCAAACTGAGGCAGGATGAAATGCAATAGCTCGTGTTTAATAATAACATACAAAACCTGGAGAAAGCCCCAACGGAGTCCCGTTCCCGGAGCCCGCAGAGTGAAAACTGGACAAGGGAGGACTCGCCCCCACCCGCAGAGGGTCTCTGAACACGTGAGCAGGGCCCTCAGCGCTGGGGACTTCAAAACACCGACCAAGACACCCAGCTTCCAGTTTATCCTCTGTTGGGTGGGGGGCCTCTGCCCAAGACGCGGGGTCACCAGGGAGGCGCCTCTGGGCGGGGCAAGGCCAGGCTGGCCGCACCCAGCTGAGCCTGCTCGCTATGCCCCAGGGAGCTGGTCTGAAAATGGGACCAGCGCACTAGCCAAAGGAAACGGGCTCTAGCAAACCAGGGGAGAGGGGACGACACCCGGCTCTCTCCTGCCCAGAGGACGCCGGTGGTTCTGCCTAGAGCCTTCCTGGAGGAGGCCCACGCCAGCCCCCGTCCGGCACCCTGGCCACCAGGCCGTCCCACCTGCCCAGAGAAGCCTGGTTTTGCGGGGCCTCCCCCAAGGCTTGAGTGGGATGTCGCCGGCTGGAGGTGTGTGTGGCGTGCTCTTTGGCTGGAAGCAAAGGCCGGATGGCGCGTCAAGGCCGTCTGTAGCTGGAGGCCATTCTGGAACGGGCTTGGGGCGAGGTAGTCCTGGCCCAGAGTGGAGCCGTCCAACAGCTCGGTCCCCATCTGCCCGCAGCAGCCTATGGTGACCAAGTGAGGTGGGAGGCTGAGCCGGACTGCGTGGGTGCGGTGTGGTGCCCCTGCGCTCCTAAGCAGGCAGGCGGGCCCGGGCTGGCTGCCCCTGCGCGCCGGCTTATCAGTTCTCTGGCCTCTTTGGGTGCAGGAGGCTCTCTAGTCAGGCTGGCGTGCTGGCTGGGGGCGCAGGGCGGGCAGAGCTGGAGCGGGCGGGGGGTGAGGCACTTCAGCTTGGGCTGGTGTTCGTGGAGTCGGCCCTGGCCCCGGAGTGGAGTGGCCCCGCCTGGCCGCGGCGCTGGTGCTGGCTTGTCACAGAAGACCCCGTGGCGGTGACAGGTAGGCACTTGGCAGCACTCCCGGGCCAGGCCGGGCCGGCTCGGACCGCTCCGCTAGGTCATCAGGATGGGCTTCTGCCGAACCTCCAGGATGTCTAGGGCGGGGGCGAGGGGACAGGGAGGCTGAGCGGGCCCGAGGCGCCCATGCGGCTGCACACCCGCGCTCCTGCCCCGGCCTGTCTCCCACGTACCCGGCCTGCCAGGGCTGCGGGCCCAGCCATCCAAGAGGCCTGAGGGCTGAGCCTCCAGTGACGCATCTCCAGGGACCGCAAGGACTGAGGGGACCCCGAGACCCACGGTAGCTCCTGACTTGAGGGCCCTGGGGAGCCAGCCGCTGCAGCAGAGGGCCTGCCTCCCATGCCCGCCCGCCTCGCTACCTGTTAAGATCCGGTGCAGCGGCAAGGTGACGTAGGTCAAGTGTGCATAGAGAAGGAAGTTCCCGTCTGCTCTGTTCAGCTTCAGCCAGGACCCGACCAGGGACCGCCCCGTGCCCGACAGCGACCGAGACCGCAGGTTGGTGGCGTTGTGCAGGTCAGCTAGGGGGTGGGAGGCCAGGTCAGGGTCCCAGCAGGCAGCGGGGGCCTGGGGAGCAGCAGGAGGACCCCTGGGCCAGTGCGCCCTTAGGCACCCTTGCGAACAAGCACTTTCCTCCTGACCTGGAGATAAGCCACGCCCACATGGCAGCAGCCAGGGTGAGGCTGGTACCTGGGCGGGGGCGTGGGGGAAGCGGGGGGGGGGGGGGTCTTCCCAGTCAGGGCCCAGCCTCCAGGCCCAGGGCCAGGACACGGAGCCACCTGGGACAGTGGGGGCGCTCGGGCCTTGCCAGGCCCTAGCCTGCGTCCAGCGGTCCCCTGTGCCCTGACCTCCACTCTGCCCTGGCCGCCATCGGCCAGTCCTGCTGGCGTCCCTGGCCTGTGTGCCGGCCACTCCTGTTCCTGGCTGCACAGCTCACTAGCAGAGTGCCATCAGGGAGGGGCTGCGGAGGGCGCGGTGTGGGTGGGCTGAGGGTCTTTGGGGGCCTGGGCAGAGATGCCCAGGAGGCTGCTGGCCAGGCCAGAGGGGAGGGCGTGGGGGGTTTGTGCCTGTCCCTGCTGGGCAGGAGAGAGGGACTGAGCGGAGACGGGGCAGCCCTGAGTGGCTCCCAGAATAGAAGGTTCCAGAGTGAGGGCAAGCTGGCCCCAGACAACAGGGGAAGAAGGAAGCCAGAGATCGGGAACCAAGAGCCGCCCTGGCACACCGGGGGTGCGAAGCGGCAGGCCCAGCCAGCCCTGCTCGGCAACAGGCCCTGGGCCGCAGGCCGGGCAGGGCTTCTGGCTGTGCCCAGATCCGGCCTGAACCGGTCAGCGCCCGGCACGGTGTCCACTCCGGAAGCGTGGCGGGAGACCCTGGTGTGGACTGCGCAATGGGAGGGCGGTGGGCCGGCTCACCTCCGCCCTCCTCCTCCCGGAAGAACTCCTCGCTGTCGTTGGCCGAGTGCGACTTCTTCATCTCCGCGATCCGGTTCCGGGGAACCTTCCTCTTGAGGGACGGGGAGAAGAAGGCCGGCCGGTTGTTCCGCTCGGGGGTCGGGGGCGTGCTGAAGGACGTCACCTGGAAACAAGGACCCCAAGTCACATCGCAGGGGCAGGGGCCACAGCCACGGTGTCCCCTCAGCTCACCCGCCCAGACCTGGGAGAAGGGGACACTGGTCTGGCGGATCAGATCGCCTAAGTGGGCGGGGCGCCCCGCCCCAGAGGGCTCCGCAAGCCAGGGCCCGGCCCAGTGGCCCTGCTGACCAGTGAGGGCGGGAGGGCAGGACGCGGCCTCGGCTGGCCTAAGCTCACCGGCAGCAAGACCAACGGCAACCAGGGACCCGCTCGCCCAGCCCCTGGGGTGCAGCACTGCGGCTGCGTGGCTCGGCCTGGCTTCCTCCCTCTCAGCACGGGTTCTGTGCTCGGATGTCCTCCACCCCCACTCAGGCCAGGCAGGCACACAGGCGCCAGGCGAGCTCAGTCTGCTGGGCAACAGACTCGTAAAGTGACAACCACAAAGAGCATGCTGGCCGCTGAGACAGAATCGGAAGCACAGGACACGGGGGCACAGAGGCAGAAGGGGTCGACGGCCTGGGAAGTCGGGGCAGGCTTCCTGGAGGAGGTGCCGCTCGAGCTGGGTCTTGAAGGACGAGTAGGAGTTCGCCAGGTGAAGAAGGGGGGGAAGGGCGTTCCAGGCAAAGGGAACTTGGCCCATCTCCTCCCTCCTCCCCACGCAAACAAGAATCGAGCGAGATGAGCTGGGACCGAGCCTTCCTCGACACAGCTCCGGCATCCACCAAGTCCCGGCGGCTGCTCCAGATGGTCCTCCCACAGCCGGGAAGGGTTAAAAGATAAAAAAACAAACACCAGAAACCACAATACACACAGTCTGCATTTGCTGGGCACTGGCTAAGGTGGCCCCTCGGGACAGGAGGACAGGTGAGAGCGGTGGCCCTGGACTCGGCCCACGTGACGCCCGCGGCCCAGCACCTGCCCAGGGCGCCCCTGCAGGTGCGGGGCTGGCAGCTTCCCAGCGGCCCAGCCAGGCGCCAGGCCCTCGCGTGGCCTTCCTGCTGCACACAGGGCCCTGGCGCGGGTCAGGGCCAGGGAGAAGAAGCGGACCCCTTAGCTCAGGACTGAACTCAGAAGTGTGAACCGCTCCACTGCAGACAAGGGGCCCTGGCTAGGACTCCCATGAAGACTCTTTGTCATCGCAAAGAGCCATGTTTCCCGTCTAATGCTTGGCGAATCCACACGTGGACTGTGGGTGACACACACAGAAGAGCCCCGAGGTGCCCCCGCCGAGGGCCCTGCTGCAGGACTGAGCGGAACAGCAGCCTTCGCCCCAGGCCGCTTGCCCTCACCGTGGTTACGGTCCTGAGGGTCACATCTCGAAGCGGGTCAACCGTGGCCACCAAGGTGCTGCCCGGACCCTTGCCCACACAAAATGCAGGGTGTGAGTGGCACCTCGGAGCCCCCACCCCAGGCGGGGAACCACCTCTTCGCTCTGCTCCTGACGACAGGGCTGGGCTCACACAGGAGGAGACATGAGCAGCTCAGCTCGGAGCCCAGCCCAGCGTCTCTCCTGGACAAGGCAGGGGGCCTCCTCCAGGGCCCAGGCGCACTCACCCACCTGTCCCCTCCGAGACCCAGGCTCTGAGCACCCAGGGGAGTGGAGCCAGAGCGAGCCACTGGCAGAGGCTGCATGCGCCCAGGCCTACATGGTAAAGCCTGCTGCCCTCAGCCCCCGTCCTGGGATGGGAAAGGCAGCCTGGGAGACCAGGGCTCGAGGGCCCAGGGCTGTCCCCCGAGCTGTGGCCAGGCCAGCAGCCTGGGTTCCAGATCTATGGACAGGCCTTCTTACCCCTGTCCATGGGGCTGCTGGTGCCCAGGTCTCTGCACTTTGCCCAACCTCTGGGGCAGCAAGGCCAGCTCTCACGTACCCACCCGTGTCCTGTCCACCGCCCCTGGGGGCTCGGGGAAGCAGAACACACTCTGGTCCAGCACCAGCCTCCCTCTCTGAACCTCAGCTCCTCCTCCGCAGGTTGCTACCTCTCTGGGCCGTGGAACAAGGGGCACCGTGATTCGGAGGGACGGGAGCCCGCCCCAGAGGCGCAGCCCTTACCCGCTCATGCATGGGCGAGGCAGGGCTCGAGTCCTCTTCAGTCCCACAGGGGGACGTGTCGCCCGTGGACACGCGGCTGACGGCCATCTCGGCGTGGCCTTTGCCCTGGGGCCCCTTCATGCGCACAAATTCCATGTTGCTGTACTTGTAGAAGCCGAAGGACATCTTCTGGGCCATGCGGGCGGCAACACTCACCTGTGTTGGCAGCGAGGCAGGGTCAGGGAAGGGCACGGCGCCAGGCAGCTGCCCCGCAGGGCGGGTCTGAGCCGGCGACTCCGCCAGGCCTCGTGGGCAGCGCCGGGCTCCGTCTGGTCCCACTGGTGCTGCCCTCCCTGCCCCGGGACCCCGCCAGGGGGCATTTTCCACCAGAGTCCTCTCTCCCTTCAGGTGGGTCATCAGGGCAATTCTGCTCCGCTCACTGAGCCAGTCAACTAAAAGCCAGATGGCGGAATGGGGGGCGTAGCACCCCCAGCTCCATCCTGGGGCCCCGGGCACGGGCGTGGCGGGCTGCCCACTCACTCGGTTGTCGTACACCTTCTTGAGCGCCTCATAGCGGATGGAGCCCTGGAAGATGACACCCTGGAACGTGTTGGTCTTGTCGCTGGCCACCAGCTCCACGCAAACCATCTCTCCTTCTCCCACGGTCATGTCGCTGAACACCTGGGTGGGGCGCCAGGAGACTGGCACACGGAGCCCCGGCCGCCACCTGGGCGGCTCAGGACCCGCCATGAGGGCGACAGTGTGGGCGAGCTCAGGCTCTTCCACGTCCCACCTGAGGGTGACCATAGGGCAGGACAGCCTCGCCGTGCAGCCAGGCGTGGCGCGGGCCTCCCTCCCCACAGGCCCCGCTGGCCAGTGCACAGGTGATGGGGCCTGCCACCGGCCCTGGGGACAGCCTGCCCCGCCCACTCTGAATTTCCTGGGGCGCAGAGCCTCAGTGGAAGGGCGGGGCGGCCACCTGCAGGAGGACACCTGGCCCAGGTCCTGCGCCCTACTGAGCTGCTGCACTGGGGCTCCTCAGAAAAGCCACCTCCATGCCTCAGGTGCCGGAAGACCTTCCGGCCTGCTTCCTGGGCGGGCGCAGGCCCAGGCCCGGGCCCGGCAGGAGGGCCAGCAGCTCCCTGATCTCACAGCCCTGGCCCTGAAGGGCCTGGCCCACAGAGGCTCGAGTTCCCCCTGCCGAACGCCCCAGACCAGTGCAGCTCACAGGTAACGGGGAGGATGCCGCCCTCCTGCCAGGCGCTCCCTGTAGGAGTTCACGAGGCGCCCTCCCCGGGAGTCCTGGGGTCCCTGGGAGACAGCGGCTGCACACTTCACAGAGGAGACGGCCTCAGCCACACCCGTCCCCGCAGCTTGCCCCGCTCACCTCCTCGAAGCTGTCGATCATGAAGAAGATGTGAGGGTAGCTCATCTTGGATTCCTCCCCTTTGCTGTCCATGGGGTGTTTGCTGGGGGAGGCAAACACTTGCTGGAAGAGAGCAAGTTCAGGGCTGAGGAGCGGCCAGGGCTGGCTGTGTGCTGCTGGCGGGGACACAGCCGGGCAGCTGAGGGAGGTGGGAACCAACTGGGTGGGAGGCGGCTCCTTGGCCGGAGGCTGGCGGGGCGGGGCCCCACCACTCACCTGGGATTTCTTCTTGTGGATGTGAATGTCGCCCCCGTCCGTGCGCGTGCACACCGCACAGGTCACCATGTAGTCCAGCTGGAAGAGAGTGCAGCGGTGCGTGGGGGTCTCAGCCATGGGCCCCGCCCGCCCTGCCCTTACCTTCTGCAGGATGAGATTCAGGCACACACTCTCCTCCCAGTCGATGTCTGGCTCTCCCAGGCCCGGCAGCTTCTTGGAATCCCGCCGGTACACCTCCACCTCCACCTCTGGCTCCGGCTCCGCCAGCTGCAGCAGGGGCGGAAGTGAGTGTCCATGGCGACTGCCTCTTGCCCCCGCTGGCCCCGTGAGTGGGGGCCGTCCGCCCCCTCTTGCCCCGCTGGCCCCATGAGCGGGGGCCGTCCGCCTCCTCTTGCCCTGCTGGCCCCATGAGTGGGGGCCGTCCGCCCCCTCTTGCCCTGCTGGCCCCGTGAGCGGGGGCCGTCCGCCTCCTCTTGCCCTGCTGGCCCCGTGAGTGGGGGCCATCCGCCTCCTCTTGCCCTGCTGGCCCCGTGAGTGGGGGCCGTCCGCCTCCTCTTGCCCCCGCTGGCCCTGTGAGTGGGGGCCCTCCGCCCCCTCTTGCCCCCGCTGGCCCCGTGAACGGGGGCCCTCCGCCTCCTCTTGCCCTGCTGGCCCTGTGAGTGGGGGCCGTCCGCCCCCTCTTGCCCCCGCTGGCCCCATGAGCGGGGGCCGTCTGCCTCCTCTTGCCCTGCTGGCCAGGTGAGCGGGGACCGTCTGCCCCCTCTTGCCCCCGCTGGCCCCGTGAGCGGGGGCCGTCCGCCTCCTCTTGCCCTGCTGGCCCCGTGAGCGGGGGCCGTCCGCCTCCTCTTGCCCCGCTGGCCCTGTGAGCAGGGGCCCTCCGCCTCCTCTGCAGCCTCGGTCTCCTCCTCTGCACAGTGGCGGGAGTGCCTCCCTCTTCAAGTTGCGGTGTCATGTGGCCACAGTGGCGCACACTGAGCTAAGGACGCCGGCAGGGCTGGGCGATACCTTACAGATTACTCATCTTCCTCCCTTATAACTGCAAGGCAAGTGTCATTACTCCCACTGTGAAAGCCAAGGTCCGGCAACACACCCACATCAGAGAGACAAGAGCCAGGCGCGGTGGTGCAACTTAGTCCCAGCACTTGGGAGGCTGAGACAAGAGGACCACAGGTCCACAGCCAGCCTCCTCAGCGTAGTGAGAGCCTGTTTCCAAATAAGAACTACAATGGAGCTGGGGTGTAGCTCGGAGGTGGAATGCCCTGGGCCCAGCCCCAGCCCCAGTCCCGGGCCACGGGCTGCTTCTCTCTGACTCGCCCCATCACCAGCTGGGTCTCCTCCTTTCCTCCCGGGTCTCCTTTAGAACACAGCCCAAACGGCTGTACGTGTGCACGCAGCAGGGGCTCGTTCGGCAGAGCCCTGCTGGCTCAGTGTACAGAAGAAGCCCTGCCCGCCACTGTCAGCACCACGCTCACAGGACAGCGGCAAGGGCAGCCTCCCCGCAGGCCATGGCGCAGGCGCCATACCAGACCACCCACGGTGGCACAGGTGGGCGGCCGCGGGTCCTCAGGGTAACAGCGCAGCCATCAGACAAGCCAGGATCTGAGCCCACAGGCATGACTCCCAGCGCTGTGAGGGGCTGTACCATGGAGGGGAAGAGGCCCGCAGCACGGCACCACCCCCTAGGGCTGAGAAGCCAGGGCTGCCCCCCCCCACCCGGGAAAAAGGCTGTGTAAGCAGCCGAAGAGGTTCAGTCTCCAGCACTGGGGACAGCAACCCGGTGCTCACAGTGCAAAGGACCAGCAAGCACTGGCCTGTGCATGTTTCTGCATGTCTGCTAGACTTGAAAAAGCCAAGAGCTCAGGGAAGGCTGGAGTGAGCACTGGGACACTGGGCCTGTGGCAGGCACCGCCCTGCCTCTGACTTCAGTGTTTGGAAGTGGGTTTAAGATAATCAGTTCCCAGGCCTTCTGAGGGCATCAACCAGCATGGGCCAGCAGCACAGAGCAGGTCACAAGCAGATACCAGTGCCCCACCCTGAATGGCTGCTGGGGAAAGGGAGCATCTCAACAGGGGTCGTGTGAACTAGGACACCCTCCCAGGGATCCCTGGGGCAGAATTCGGAGATCCCAGCATCCCGTGCCCACCCACACTGCAGCTCTGACTCCGCCTATCTGCCCTCCTCCACTAGGTGCTGGGAGGCCAGCTGGTTGTCACGGCAACAACCGGGTACCAGTGGGTGGAGGGCGGGGTGGACAAGTGGGAAGGAATGGGAGGAGCTGGTGCTTGCTGCAGAGGACTTATAATGCGCATGCCCATCCACGCCTGTTCTTGGAGGGGCGGGGCAGTGCTCCTGCTTGTGCCTCTAGCCCGCCCCCTACAGGCCACTTCGCACTGCAGCATGGCCAGCTGCAAAAAAGTACCCAGTTAAGGTGGAGCCTGGGCCTTGCCTGCCCCAGATCTTGGCCCTTCAAACACTAGAGCAGGCCGGGCGTGGTGGTGCACACTTGTAATCCCAGTACTTGGGAGACTGAGGCATGATTTCAGGTTTAAGGCCAGCCTCATGAACTTAAAGATAAAGACCTTGTTTGAAAATAAAAAAAACTAAGCTGGGTGTGGAGGCGCACACTTGTAATCCTAGTACTTGGGGAGCTGAGACAGGAGGATCGCAGGGTCTCAGCTAGCCTCAGCTACTGAGTGAGGCCCTCTGCAACTTACTGAGACCCTGTTTCAAAATAAAGATTAAAAACTAAGGCTGGGGGGTGTAAGCTCAGAGGTAGAATGCCCCGGGTTCAATCCCCAGTACCACAAGAAAATAAATAAATAAGTAAATAAATAAATAATAGGGCTGGGCTGTAGCTCAGAGGCAGAATGCCCCCAGGTTCAAGCAAACAAAACAAACAAGAACACACAGCGGAAGCCCCCTGCCGACCCTCCCAGGCCGAGCACCACAGCGCAGGTCACCACCAAGCCACGCCCGGTCCCCACAGTGCCCTCAGCCCATGGCCTTTTGCGCTCTGGCCTACCACCCTCCAGATAATGACGCTGGCATCTTTCTGCAGCATCCACAGGCCTGCTCTGCTGCCATCAGGAGCGGTGTCTGTCCCTCAGTGGCGCACCATCTGCTGTCCTAACCGAATGGGCGCTTCCTGAGGACGGCAGCCGGGTGTGCTGGGGCAGGGGCGCTGCACGGGGAGCGGGTGGGCTTCGGCTTCCCTCACCGCCCTCAACACCCCCAAAGGGGGTTTAGACGCACCCCTGGCGTCTCCTGCTCCAAATTCTCACCCCGAGCCAGAGCTGCTCCTTTCCAAAGGAAGCCTCACACCTTGAACTTCCACCCAAGAGAGCCGTCGCCAGGCTCCCACAGACCTGTCCTCCCTCTGGAGGGGCCAAGCCCAGCGCAGGTGGGTGAGGCCTCCGCAGCATGCCCGGGCGGCAGGGCCTGCCCCAGGGCTCTGCTCAGTGGGGGAGTGCCCACCAGCACAGGGGAGCTCCAAGTCACATCAAGCCCGCACACCCCAGCCTCCCGGGCCCAGGACAGGAAGCCCCTCGCAGAGTGTCTGTCCTAGCCTGAGTGAGGACCGGGCATGCCCACCAGGGTCTACAGTGCTGGCCTCGTTGCCTGCTGGGAAGAGGGCTAGCTCAGGGGCCCAGGACCAACACGTGCCAATGTCTCCCCAAGCAGCTGGCTCTCTACCCCCCCCCCCAAGGCGCCCTGCCCTGCCCTGCCCACTGGCGCTGCCGGGTCGTCGCCCTCCTCACAAGGTCCTGGGCCACCCACTGGCCATGCCCGCTTCTCCAGGCTCTCGCTCCCTGGGCGTTTCCACCTCTGGCCAGTGGCCTGACCTCGGGCTGGCCCTCCATAGCTGGCCTAGCAGGAAGTCACCCCAGGCCTGTCTATTTGCAGTAAAACTTGTCTGCTTGTGCTCCACTCTAAGCAGCGTCTGAGCCCGGTGGGGTCCAGTGTTTGCCGCTGAGCCATGCCCACAACCTGGTGCCGAGATCGCAGGCTCTGGGGGCGGCAGGCCAGCTGCGGCCCTGGCCTGCTCCACGCCCTCACTCTTGTTTTGTTTTGTTCGTGGTACTGGGAGTGAATCTGGGAGATTCTTCCTCCAAGCTACACCCCAGCTCTATTTTTATTTTTATTTTGAAACAAGGTCTTGCTAGACTGATGCGTCTCACTACTTGCTGAAGCTGTCCTTGAACCTGTGAACCTCCTGGCTCAGCCTCCCAAGCACTGGGATCGCAGGCGTGAGCCACCACACCTGGCTTTCTTGGTTGCTTTAAAGGAGAACAGAGCCTTGGCATGTGTAACCTATGGACTGCTCAAACTTTTACGAAGTGCCAAAGCTTCTGGAGTGCAAGGCGGGCAGGCACAGATTCGTTTCAACTCCGTGGAGGAGACACCTTCGACAAGTCACCATCTCTGAGCCCTCGGCTTCCTCACCGGTCTACCCTGCTGGGCCGTCGGGGGCTCAAGGAGACAGAACTGAGGCTGGCGCTGCGCCTAGACTTGGGCCTAGGCTCAGCCGGCGCAAAGCAATCCCATCAGAAGCACCACGCAGGCCAGGTCCCGTGCCGTTCTTACTAATGGCAAGGGGCTGCCACACTGGCTGGAGCCTGACCCTCAGCCTCCTCAAAGCCACGCTGGGGTAAACAGTCGCTGCTCCCCCCGCCCCGTGTCCCAGGACGCATACCCCACACTAGCACACAAGCACACGTGCTTGGCTCCCGGGTGCTGTGCTCAGTATCCGCCACCTGCCCGCTGCAGCGAGGCCCCTCCAAGAGGGGCTCCCAGGACGCCCTGGCAGGCTGTGGGGTCACCCACCTTGCGTCCGTCCGCACTGCCCTCGCTGCCCGCGTAGGCCAGCTTCCGGCGCACATAGAACAGCATGTCATCCTGCCGGGGAGCCCACTTCTCCATGAAGTAGGTAGAGAACATCCAGGTCCAGAAGACGATGCGGTCATCCTTGAAGCACCCTGTGGGAGCAGGCCAGACAGGAGTGAGGAGGCGCAGCCACCCTGGCCCCGGGGCCTTGGCCAGCCCCGCCTCCCCCTGCATTGCTGGGCAGAAAGCACAGGGCTCCGAGTTGCTCTGCCCCGCCCCCAGGGCATCCGCAGAGGAGACTCAGCCCTCCAGCCAGCACAGCCTGACCACCGAGCCTGCCGATGAGCCTGCTGATGAATCAGCAGCTTCCGTGGAAAATGAAAAGGACAAGCCCAAAGACAGGACCGCCACTGGCTGGCGTCTGGTTAGCAGCCCAGGCTTCAGGGGGGAGATTTTCCGGCAGGCGGGAGTGTGGCGCTGCTGCAGACATCCCTGCCCCCACCCACCTGCTCCCCCCACTCTGCGGCAATTCCCAGGGGAATCCGACTTAAAGGGACAGCGCCCTTTGCCAGCTGGTGTCTGGCAGGCAGGAACCCTTCAAAGGCGCCCCACCCTGCGCCAGGAGCCCCGAAAACATGCCAGGTTGCTTCTCGTCTGATTCTCACATGGGCTTTTTATTACAAATGGCATCTCTTTACAATAAATATTTGTAATCATTTCCTGCACTAGAAGAAAGGCCCACAGGAAAAATCTGGGTCTCCATTCCAACTCCGCCTCCTCACTGCGTGACTGAGCAGGTGCGCCCAGCCCTGAGCTGCAGAGCCCAGGGAAAGGCAGGCTGCCTGTGACCCTGGTGAAGAGCCGGCCCCGGCCCCCCGTAGGGTCAGCAAGGTGGGCTCCCTCCCCGCTTGACAGACATGGCAAGTTTCAACGTGTGCAATGGAGCATCCCTTATCAACCCACATAGAGCGGAGGCTGAGAGCCCCTGCCGGCCGGGCCAGGGAGCTCATCAGCCTCAGGGGAGGGTCGGAGGAGCCCAGGCGCACAGGCACCAGGCGCCTGCAGGCATCGTGTTCACGTCAGCCAGCGCCCCATCACGCGTGGCCGGGCCTGGGTTCCACCCACGGGTGCTCAGCCGTGGGACCCACAGAAAGTCCCACAGGCTCTCCTCTGCCACCACCTGTCCCCGCCAGCGCCATCTTCACTGACCAGCCACTTCACTCCCGCAGCCCATGCCACGCCCTCAGCTGGAAGAGCTTTAAAGATGCTTGCCCGCCTCCAGTAGGTCTTGGCATCGCAGTCACAACAAAAGCCACAGTCCTCCCCAAGCTGTCCATGGCCAGTCCCTCGCCTGCGTTCCCAGGCCACGCTGGCTGGCTGCCGCGGCGCCCTCCTCCACTGCAGCCCCTCCCCTGGGCTCCCGGCTCAGTAAAGATGTCAGCTCTGCAGAGAGACTGTCCTGACTCCAAGTTAAAGGTCCCCCAGGGGCCTCCCTGTCCCCCATCAAAACCCTTGCCAGGTGACATGTTCACTCTGCACACTGTCTGCCGCTGCGCAAAGTGTCCCTGGAGGAGGGGCACCATCAATGTTAGATCCCAGGGCCAGATCACCACCAGGTTCAGAGCCAGCACCGGTAAATGCAGTCTGGATAGGTGACTGCCCCGACTTAGCAGGAAACAAGCCCCCCAGCAAGGAAGGGCCCAGCCAGGACCACTGCCGTAGCCTAGGCTTACCCGCGCGAGCTCACATGAAAGGCTCGTGTCCTTTCAGCCTGACACCTCTGGCTTCTGACGCCCAAAGAAGAGGCCTCGGTCCCTGCAGGCCCCAGGCTGAGCCCTGCTACCTCCTCCCAGGGCTCCAGGGACACTGCCTGAGTGGCCAGGGGCAGGGTACCTGCGGTGCTGAAATGGCACCCATCTGTGGATGGCACACCGGAGTCAAGACGGCCAGCCCCAGGGAGCCCCAGGAGCAAGAGCGGCTGCACACATGCCTGCAATACTAGTGCTGGGGAGGGCTACAGGTTCAAGGCTAGGCCCTGCAACTTAGCAAGACACCCTGTTTCAAAATAAAAATAGAAAAAGGGCTGCGGGTGTAGCTTAGAGGTAGAACGCCCCTGGGTTCAATCCCCAGGGGAAGACCAGCTGCACGTGGTGGATGACAACTCAGGCATGTCAAGACTGTTTTAGTGCCAGCAGGGTTCGTACTGGAACAGGAAGCTTGCCCGCTGTGGTGGTACATGTTTGTAATCCCAGCATTCAGGAGACGGGAGGATCGCGGTTCGTGGACAGCCTCAGCTCCTTGGCAAGGCCCTTTGCAACTCAGTGAGACCCTGTTTCAAAAAACAAAGAGACTGAAAAATAGGGCTGGGGTGTAGCTCGGAGGTGGAATGCCCCTGGGTTCCATCCCCAGTACTGCAAAAACAAACAAAGAAATAAACAAGAAGCTTGCAGTGTGCCCGGAAAGCACACACGTGTGCACGTCTCCTACACAGGGAGAAGGCCTGTTTGAGGAGGGAGGGTGTGCCGGAGCACGACGAGGCACTGGCGGGACAGGCAGCCCAGCGCGTCTCCACTCAACACCCAAGAGTGAGAAAAGGCCAAGGCGCCCTCCCGAAAACGTCCAACCCCCAGGGGAGCTCGGCTGTGATCCCAGCCACTCGGAGGCTGAGGCAGGAGCTGAAAGTTCCAGGCCAGTCTGGGAAACCCAGCACGACTAAAATAAAATCAAAAGGGCTGGGTGCAGTGGTGCATGCCTGTAATTCCAGTACTTGGGAGGCTGAGACAGGAATTGCAGGTTCAAGGCCAGCAAGCCGTCACTTAGCAAGACCTCGCTTCAAAATAAAAAGGGCTGGGGGTGTAGTGCAGGAGTAGAATATCGCTGGGTTCAATCCACACAGAGCAAAAACAAACACCCTGCAGACGGCTGGTTTTGGGGAGCACGCCTGCCGTCGCAGCACTCAGGGGCCTGAGGCATGGGAACCCCAGGAGCCCAGGAATCCAAGACCAGCCTGGGCGATATAACAAGCAAAAATACCACACAGGAAAACCGCCAGACTCTTCTAAAGTCAGACTTACAGATGCCCAACAACTCAGGCACCCAAGTCCCCACCAAGAGGGACAAAGGATCAGGACCCGGTTTCAAAATAAATAATAAAAAATAGGGCAGGGGCTGTAGCTCGGAGGTTGAATGTCCAAGTTCCATCCCCAGACCCACACACACACACACACACAAAGATAAGGAGAGGGAGCTGGTGCTGCTAAGGGCAAACCGCGCCCGGCGCTCACCTCGGTAGAGAACAGAACGCATCCTGCCCTTGGGGAAAGCAAACGCTCCTTCTCCTGCTTCTATGAACCTAACTTGTGGAGCAGAAATAGAAAACACAGAAATAAGGCCCTTGTGCACAAAAAGTTTCCTGTCTTATTACAAAGGCAAACAACATAACAAGCACGATAGTCATAAGGAGAAAAAGAACACGCTCTTCCGCAGTTACCGGTTTACTCTAGGTAAGCCAGGCACGTGAAGCACGTCTTCCCCACCTGTTGCACGCTGGCGTGAAGACCGCACTGCAGCACGCAAGCGTGCGAGAGGGCTCTTGGTGGAGACAGAATCCAGGAGAGACCACAAGCTTCACAGGGGACTCTACATCCCACCGAAGGGCAGGGTGTGCTGCGCGTGGAACCCAGGGTGGTCTACATCCAAGCCACACCTCCGGCTCTATCTTATTCTTATTTTAAATCACAGTCTCACTAGATTCAAGAGCGGCTCACTACTTGCTAAGGATGTCCTTGAACTTGCGATCCTCCCTGGAGTCTCAGCCCCCCAAGTTCTGGGATTGCCGGCCTGTGCCCCCACGCCTGGCCAGGAGTGGCTAAACTTAAGACAACGTGTCCGTTCACTCTTTCTTTCTCACTTCATATTTTTCTTTTTGTAGTACTGGGTATTGAACGCAGGGCGTTCTACCTCTGAGCTCTACCTCCAGCCCTATTTTGCTGGTTTATTTATTTATAAGCAAGGTCTTATGAACTTGCAGATTGCTGAGGCTGGCCTGTGATCCTCCCATCTCAGCCTCCCAAATACTGGGCTTAAAGGCATGCACCACCAACTGGCTCACTTAATATTTTTGATAAAATTATACTACCTTTTCCCATGAATGGGAAATCTAACCTCTAAGCTACACCCCTAGCCTTTTTTATTTTGAAACAGGGTCTCACTACATTGCTGAGGGCCTTGCTAAGTTTCTGAGGCTGGCCTCATACTTAAATCCTCCTGCCTCAGCCTCCCAAGTACTGGGATTTCAGGTGTGTGCTAGCATTCCTGGCTTGAATGTATGACTTTTTGTGTATGTGTGTGGTACTGGGGTTCCTGGAAGCCCTTCTACTTCTGGGCTACACTCCCAGACCTATTTTTATACTTTTTTAAAATGTGGAAACAGGATCTCTTAACTAGCCAGCGCCGGCTGGCTTCGAACCTGCGTGATCCTCCTGTCTCTGCCTCCCAAGCGCGGGGGATTACGAGCGTGCGCCGCCACGCCTGGCGATGTATGACTTTTAAAGTCATAGGAGGTGAAGGAAGAGACAGGATCCCCTCCTGGAGGGTGGTAGAAGAGAGGGACACAAAGGGACAATGTCCCAATCCAGAAGCGAGACAGGGCCATGGCTGGGATGGGTGGGTTTCTGATGCCTGGAGACCAGGCTCTGAGGTCAGATGAAGCAGATCGGACCCTGACCCTTCCTCCCCACCCAGATGGCCAACACAGACTCTCTGAACCACCTGTCCCTCTGGAAGCTGGTGAGGACTGGGGGAGGGGGCCGGGTGGAAGTGGTGCTCACGCAGGCTGGGGTCCTCGGCTGCCCACATGCCCCGCTCAGATGAGGCCACAGATCCCAACCTCCTGGTGCCAGTGTCTGTGTGTGGAGGGCCCCAGGAGGCCCGCTGCCCCCTGCGGTCTCCCCACAGGCCACCTGTCCCCTCTCGCTTTGCCCAGCAAAGCAGGCGCAAGCCCAAGCCCTGGGCCCTGCCGTAGAGGATGGTGCAGACGCTGACTGACTGGCGAGAAGGGACGTCTCTCACAGGGACGACAGGAGTGGCAGCTGGAGGCCAGGAGGACAGGGACGTCTCTGCTCCTGCCGTCCTCCCACCAGCATCTTGTTTATTGAGGTTTATAATCAAAACATTAGAAGAAGCCACTGCTCACAGGAAATAGCAACACAGTCACCGGGTAAGCCAGGGACTAACACCAGGGCAGCACAGGCGAGTCAGGGGAGGAAAGGGTCAACAAGGAAGCTGCCAGGGTCTTTGCTTGTCCACCAGGTCCCTGGTTTCTGGTCCCATTTGGTCCTTGGAAACGCGTCTGCATCCAAACAAGTCCCACTTGGGTGGGCAGTTTGTGCCCCTCCCAAGCTGGACCGAGGGACCCCAAAGCAGATGGCTAACGGTACTGCCCACACCTGCCCCTCCAGCAGAGAGCTTCCTGGTCTCCAGAACGGTCTCCTCTTCCGACACCGGGGGTGGGGGCAGGGCTACAGGTTGTCCCACCCCAGCACAGGGCCCCTGAAGCGGAGCTGGGCTCACGGCACAGCACCACGGACAGCTCCACGCGGCCAGTCCTCCCTCCCCTCCAAGGCCCCTTCTCCTCTTCCCAGGTGCCACCACTGAACCCAGTGCTCCGGGAGCCGCTGGCCACGACACCTTCACCAATGATCGGTTCATAAGCTTGTTTTATGTAGGTTCAATAACACTGAAGGGCCATGTGGCCAACTGCGTTTCCAGGGAGCGAGCTTCCAGGGCACACATTCCCAGGGAGCACACACGGCCCAGCCGCTGGTGCAGCTCCCCGCGCTACAGAGGGCACCATTTTATTCACCCACAAAAGCAAAACTGCGAGGCTGCACAGAAGGTGTGAGGATCTGGGGCCTCAGGAAACGGACACCTGCCAGCTCTAGAGGGCCATGGGTACAGCCGCCTCCACTGCCCGGGCGGGACCTGGACGCTAAGCCTGGGCCGCCCTCGCCCCACAGCGCCCTGCCTCTAGGTGGCAGCAGGGGCTCCGCCCCGGCCTGCAGGATGACTGGGAGCGCGTGGTACCCGCAGCAGCGCAGGGGCACCAGTCTGAGGAATGAGCACGAGGGCTTGCAGGTGCCGCTCTGGCCGATAAAGCCCTTCACCCCACCTCTTCACGCCCTCGGGGCAGCTCCAGGAGACACAGCTCAGCCTAGCGTAACGCAGTCTTCATTTTCAAGAGAAGGCGACCAAACCTTGGGAATCCATGGGAGACGCAGGAGCTGGGGCTCAAGCTGAGACAGAGCCGTGTTCGTCCCAAGGCCCCGCACATCAGCGCACCCGGGGCCAGGCCTCTTCCAGCTACTGTCTACGAGGGCCCAAGGCCTCCCGGTGTGCAGCCCAGTGAAGGCAGTGTAATCCTCTCAAGGCAAGCCCGGCTCCCCCCCCCCCCCCCGTGAGCCTCCAGGACCAACCCTGTCCCCCTCGACACTGAGGGGGCTTGGCGGTGGCCATCTGAGCCCCGGAGCCCCGCAGGGCTTCCGAGACATCCAGGAAGGACACGTGGTGAGCTGCCCACGTAGAGAAGCTGCCAGGCCACCCCTATCGCAGTGCCGATTTAAGGCAATTAAAAATTTTTCCACGGAGATGATGCCCCCAGTGTATCCTGAAAGGGAAGGGGCTTTGCAGCCACAGGCCTTTCACCTGAATAGAATCACAGCATGGGCGGGAGCCTGTCAGACTAGGGTTGAAGGGTAGACTAGGTCCCGGCCACACCACGCCTCACTATCTTTCCAAAAGAATTCAACCACAGTATGAGCAGATCCGTGCACAATTCACAACAGCCAAGCTGTGCAGCCAAGACGGGTGCCCATCAACAGACGAGTAGATAGAGAAAAGGAGGGCTCTGCCCACGGGGAAGGTTCACCCGCCACAAAGGACTAGAGAATATTATACCTGAGATCAGCTGGTCTCAGAAAGTTCAGGGACAGGTGTTGTCCTGCTTTTTCTCCTCATCTGTGGAAGCCAGAGGAAAACCAGGAAACAAAGGGACTTTAGTTAAATGAAACTGACTGACCAGTAGATGGTGGGAAGGCTGGGCTGAGGGGAGGGAGAGGAGGAAGGGGATAGTTCAGATGATGCTGCCCACAGATGGAGTATCAGCACCACTGCACTGACAGGTCCTGGCAGGAGAAGGTATCACTTTGAACCTCGCTATGACACATAATCACGATGTGCCGATAAAAGCCACGCTCCTGGCCCACTGCCCACTGGGTGAGCTACTTAACCTCCCAGACCTTCAGCCTCCTCAGGGGCAAACTCGGGCGACCGGCCACTCCTGTGGTTGCCGTGGAGACCACAGGCGCCAACACGAGGTGCTCAGCACCCGGCGCTTAGTAAACACTGGCCGAGGACAAGTGAGACTGTTGTTATATTAATAACATGGAAACTTCCCATTAGCTGGGCCTTCTGAATAGTCATGGACTGGATTTTAGGCGCATTTCTTTCCAGTCCTTTTCTAGACCACTAAACCACACTGGTTAAGCAAGCGGTGGTAAAGCCATTAAAAATGAGGTTCATGTGTAACAAGAGAGAAGAACGTTCCAGTGGCACTCCCCTGGGAAGGACAGTGGAGTAGCGGCCCGGAGGGGATTCTCAGAGCAATTCTCTTGGATCTTAGACAGGGCCAGGTTACACGTGTTTAGAGTCTAAGACTTGCAAGTCCTTCCTGACAAGGTGGCACAACATTAAACACACACGCTATTTGCCAAGCCGGATTTAATCAGGGATACAAGAATGACCTAATATTAGGAAATCTATTAATACATTCATATCGATTTATAGCTCAAAAGAGAAAGGCATGATGGTCTCTGGAGACGCTGGAAGAACATTCAATAAACTTCAAAGCCAATTGCTTTTGTTTCTGTTTGGGCTCTGTGGATTGGACTCAGGGTCATGCTTCCGAGCTATGCCCCGGCCCTTTTTATGTTTTGTTTTGAAACAGGGTCTCACTACGTTGCTTGAGAGTTTCGCTAAATTGCTGAGGTCAGTCTCAAACTTGTGATG
The DNA here is from genome assembly GCF_963383645.1 of Muscardinus avellanarius. Taxonomy (NCBI): domain Eukaryota; kingdom Metazoa; phylum Chordata; class Mammalia; order Rodentia; family Gliridae; genus Muscardinus; species Muscardinus avellanarius. The sequence goes on along the minus strand of NC_137797.1, from coordinate 4,957,417 downwards.
ATCCTCCTGTCCCGGCCTCCCGAGGACGGGGATGATAGGTGTGTGCCACCGCACCTAGCTCGACACCTATTATTGATTTTTAAAAAATACCCTGCTAGATTTGGGGGCACAGGCCTGTGATCTCAGGAAGCCGAGACAGGAGGATGAAAAAATGGGAGAACCGCCTCAGACGCTTAGGGAGATGTCTTCTCAAAATTTAAAAAAGGGGAGGGGGCCGGGGTAATGTAGCTCAGAGGTAGACCCTCTCTGGGTTCAATCTCCAGTACTACAATAAATAAATAAATAAATAAATAAATAAATATCCATAAAATAGGAATAAACAAGTACTTCCTTAAACATAATATATATCTAAACTAGAGTTAAAAATAAATTACTTATCACAACCCACTATTATTAGCACTGTTCTAAGGATACTATGCATTGTAACTACACAACATTATAATTAGACAAACATATTAATAATAAATAATAGAATGCTGGGCATGGCGGCGCACGCTTGTCATCCCCGCGCTTGGGAGGCACAGGCAGGAGGATCGGGAAGGCCAGCCTTGCTAGCTTAAGAGACCCTGTTTCCAAATAAAAATATAAAATAGGAGCGGGCATGGTGGAGCACGCTTGTAATCCCAGCATTCGGGAGGCTGAGACCGGAGGATCGCGGTTCACGGACGGCCTCAGCTTCTTAGTGAGTCCCTTTGCAACTCAGTGAGAACCGGTTTCAAAGTAAAGAGTAAAAAATAGGGCAGGGGGTGTGGCTCAGAGATCAAATGCCCCTGGGTTCCATCCCCAGACCCCACCCCACTATATATATATATATATATATATATATATATATATACATACATACATATATACATATATATATATATATGTAGGTAGATTGATAGATAGATAATAGGCCTGGGAGTGTAGCCCAAAGGTAGTAAAGTGTTTCCAGTACCACCAAAAAAAAAAAGAAGAATAGATTGTGGTGGACGCAGGCAATCCCAGTACTGTGAGCTAGCACAGGAGGGCAGGAGGGCCACAGGTTCACCTCCAACAAGGAGGCTGCGGGGCCCGGGGTCAGCTCTGCCCCCACGGAGCTCCCAGGCACAGGCCCATCAATGAGTAACAGAGCAGCTGCGGCAGGAGCCGGCCCCTGACCTGACTGGCCAGCAGTGCCCAGGGGGGCACGTGTTATTCGGGTGCTCAGGGGAAACTGCAAGTTAGTGCAAATGGGGCGGGTCAGCACTCTAGACAGGCCTGGGGAGGTCAGCGGAAAGGTGGGCGGCAGGAGCCAGCGCTGGGGACCTGACCTCGGGCCTCCTAGCTAGGCCAGCAGTGGGCGCTTATCCTCTGAGTGTGGGGGCCAGAAGGGTTGGGTACTGGGACGGTGTCTCTGTGCTGTGGCACCTGTCCATCCCGGGCAAGGGCCTCGGGGGAGCGCCCTTGGTCAACAGTGGACTGTGCTCAGCTCTGGCCACCTGGTTTCCTTGAGTCCAGGGCACCTTGAGAGAGTGCCCTCTGGACACTCCCCGCCTGCCCGCCCGCCCGCCTGCCCATCGCGCGCCGTGGCAGGATGAACAGGCTTCTGTGGCTCTCAATTGGCCTTTCATTGCCTCCGGGCACAAAGCACAAAGGAACTGCCCTGCCGAGGCCCTCGGACGAAGAACTGGGCAGTCAGGTGCCCTCCTGAGGGACCGGCCCGAGGGCCTGGGGTTTTCATGGTGTGAGGAGACTGGGTCAGCACAGGCCTAAAACTCTACCTTGCCCAGTTCCCTGTCTTCTTTAGGAAAAAGACCAGGCCTTCACCAGACCAGCCAGGCCCTCCAGAAGGCCCAGGACTGCCGTGTGGCCCCAAGGCTGCGGCTAGCCTCGGCCCTTCTGCTCTGCCCAAACGCTGGGCACCTCTGTGTGACTAGGCTCCCTCGCTTGGTGGTTTCTGACATGGCCGACGGGGGCAGCTCTGTCACCACGTCCCAGGGCGCACCCTGCCACCCACCCCTCACCACTAAGTGGCTGGGCCCTGCAAGGCTAGCACGTGCCACTTGCACCCAGGTGCCAGCGCCCACCTGAGCTGCTGGGCCTTGTGACGGCATGCCCTGAGGACACTGGGGTGCAGGGCTCGACACCTGCCTGATGTTACTGCCGTGTGCCGCAGGCCCGGCCATCACGCCACTTCTCAGCTGTGCATAGGGCATTCCCCTGCTCCTCACAGCTGTCCATCAGGGCCCTGCACCTTGCAGGGCAGGGTGTCCTGGCCCCCAGCACAGGGCAAAGACCACAGGGCACCCAGTGAAACTGGGGGGAATAAATACGACTGCCTCAGAGGACCAAAGCGGGTTTTGTTTTGGGGTTTTTTTTTAGGTACTGGGGGTGAAACCCAGGGGCATTCTACCTCTGAACTACATCTCCAGACCTATTTTTTATTATGTTGAAACAGGGTCTCACTAAGTTGTGGAGGGCCTAAGTAGCTGAGGCTGGCCGGGAACCTGCGATCCTCCGGTCTCAGCCTCCCAAGTACTGGGATGACACACATGTGCTACCACTCCTGGCTTTTTTTTTTTTTTTAAACAGGGTCTTACTAAGTTTCTGAGGGCCTTGCTAAGTTGTTACGGTTGTCCTCAACCTTTGAACCTCCTGTCTCAGCCTCCCAAGTACAGGGATTACAGGTATGTACCACCACGCCTAGCTCCAAAGCGGCTTTACACTCCTCCTGAGTCGCCTTGCTTGTAACCCCTTGCACAATGCTGTGAAATCCTCAGGGCACTGTGGCCTCTGCAGGAGCACATTCCACAGCTCAGGAGGCCCAGGCCTGAAGCCCGGGCTGCCCAGCACATTAGTGACGGAGCTGAGGCCCACGCAGTTCTGCACCCACACTGTGCCCAGCAGAGTGTGGCCCTGGGTACACCAAGGTCCCTTTCAGGGTGGTAGGGGTTTCCGCCAGAGGGGCCCGCTAGGTCACAGTTCCCACAGAGGTCCTTCATTCTCCCTCCGCCATGGTAGTCCCACAGCCCAAGGCTGCAGTCTCATGACCAGCCTCTGCCCTCCCCCTCACTGCCCACGGGCCGTCTCCAGGGCCCACAGCTTGCCCACGCACGGCTTGCAGGCAGAAACAGCAGCTCTGACTCAAATCCCCAGCTCCGAGCTCATCCTCCTGTGGCCACATCTACTTCCTAAATCGCTGCTTTTCTGACACAGAAAACGGCCCCGTCCACACTGCCAGGCCGCCTGTTCCCCTGTGTCATTCCTTGGGCTTTACTGCACCTGAAAAGTGCCTGTCCATTGGGAGGCGCGAACCAGCAACGCGGGTCCACCCAGGGCAGGTCACCAGGCCACAGTCCATCGCTGCTCCCTCCTGTGGCCCCCACCCTGGGGCCGCGTGGCACGGGCGAGTCATAGGACCTCAGAGCCCAGAACCCCTCTGCAGCCTCCTCCTGGGTCAGCGTGGATCCGGGACGTTGGCCAAGCCTCGGCCCTTGCCAATGCACCCCTCGCTCACCCAGCCTGCACACTGAGCCAGGGTCTGGGCTGGAGTCACAAGGGCCCCACGGCCATGAGTCCCAGTGTCCACACTCTGTCCTGTCAGCTCTCTGCAGGGTCCCAGGCCTGGACCTGTGCAGCCTAGGCACTTCCCAGAACGAGGACCGGGGCACTTCTGGGCTTGTGCAGGGCCCAAGGGCCACTCACTTTGGCTGGTCTGTCCTTTTTTTTTTTCATAGTACCTGTGGATTTAACCCAGGGCATTTTACCTCTGAGACGTAGAAGTGAGAAGCCCCGAGTCCTATTTAATTTTTAATTTTGAAACAGGGTCTCACTAAATTGCTGAGAGCCCAAGTAGCTGAGGCAATCCTCCTGTCTCAACCTCCCAAGTACTGAGATTACAAGCATGTACCACCACGCCTGGACTGGCCTATATTCAAAACCATCTAGCCTAGCCGGGCACGGTGGCGCACACTTGTCATCCCAGCATTCGGGAGGCTGAGACAGGAGGATCATGGTTTGCGGACAGCCTCAGCTACTTAGTGAGGCCCTTTGCAACTCAATGAGACCCTGTTTCAAAATAAAGGATAAAAAATAGGGCAGGGGGTGCAGCTCAGAGGTAGAATGTCCCTGGGTTCCATCCTCAGCAACCCCCCACCCCACAAATCTAGCGTACTCCCTCTGGGGGCTAGACTAAGCCAAGCACAGCCACTGCACCCTGGACGGCCTCTCTCCAGCTGGCTCCGACCTGGGCTCGCAGCCCAGTCCCAGGCTCCCTGCTAAGCAGCTCCCTCCTGCGAAGGCCCTCCCGCTCGGTCCTCAGGCACGTCCTCCTCGCTCTCTCTGTGACCTGCTTCACTGTGGAAACCAGGGCAGTGGCACTGGGCTCCCCTCACGTGCTAGGCCAGGAGGGGCCTTCAGGACGAAAGTGGGGCGGCTGCACCTCGGAGACATGGTGCATCTGAACATGAAAATGGACGGGCCCAAGTAGGGAACGAGGTTCCGAGCCCACTGTGGCCACGGGACTCTGAGCAAGCGCCTGCACCCCCAAGTCTCTCCGGCCCTGCGTGTCAAGGGGGCGATGTCCCTCCGCCCCCAGGCTGCAGGACAAGATGCTGTGTGCTGCCCACACGGCACAGGCGCTGGGAGGGGGCAGCACATCCCGCCTCTGCAGCAGCCCCACCCACACAAGATGACCTCATCCCCAGGCGGATTCACCCGCCCAGGGAGAGGACTCTGGAGTCCCACAGCAGTGGGCGGGCCACCAAGGATCTCAGACCTGCAGCGTGGGGGCCCACCTGAAGTCACCGCGTCACAGGCGGTGAGCGGCAGGGCTCGGAGGGACCGGGAGACATGTGCCTGCGTCTTTCCCCTCTGTTGAGCAACAGGCTTTTGGGGTGGCGCCCGACTGGCGTGACCCAGGTGCCTTCCCTCCTATTTGCATAAGAGGAAACTGAGAGCCCAGGGGACAGGGCTTCCCCCACAGGCCGGGCTGGTCACCAGCCAAGGGCTGCATCCTCGGGCCCTATGCCTGTCCCTCACTGGAGCAGTGAAGGCCCCAGTCTGCCCAGGGAGCTGTAGGATTTCAGACCTTTGCGTTCTGGCTCTGGCTGTGCTCAGGTGCCCTGTGGGTAGAAACCCCACTTGTGGCCCAGCTCCGCAGAACCTGGCACTCTCTCTGCTCCACAGACCCCTCCGCCAGCCTACCACCCCACAGCACATGTTGCTGCACTCGGGCATCACCGCCCTGAGCTGGCACAAGGGGCACGGGCCCGCTCCATCCCTGCCCTGAAGGAAGCCAGCAGGAAGAAGCCTGCTGAGGTCACGCGGTCACGGAGGCCACATGGTCACGGGGTGCGGCAGGCATTCTGCCCCGGCAGCAGGGGCAGTGGGCAGCCAGTCCATCAGGGGTCAGGAGAAGGCTACAGAGGGTCTCTCTGCTGAGCCCCACCCTAACACACACATGGCAAGGACTGCGATCTGGGCAGAAGGAACAGCTGGGTGGAGGGACCTCGGGAACCCGGGGGTCTGTAGCTGGGGCTTGGGCCACAGGGGTCTTGAGCCTTCTGCCCCGCAGGCGTCAAGAGGTCACTAAAGGTGTGGGCGGCAGAGGTGACGGTCACGAGCTGCTATTGGGACGGGCATGACGGCCGTGGGGTGAGGAAGACCACCTGGGCTTGCTGTTCCAAGAGTGCGGATGGCAGCGAGTCCCCTCGGGCAGGATGAGCTGAGGAACCCGCAGCACGTTCAGGTGGACACAGGTGTCCAAAGCACCACTGGTGATGAGGCTTCAGGACGCCACCCAAAATGTGACGCCTTGGAGTCTGAGAACACAGGAGCAAGAAGCAGGGGAAGGTGCTCCCCAAGCCCAGAGGAAAGGAGGACGGCGCGGAGGACTCGCTGACTCTGCCTGGTCACGAGCAGCAGAGCACGCCTTACCAAATCCACGACCGTCACTCTCACCAGTCCTAGCTTGGAAGCTCCCAGGCTTGCCCTGACCTCCAGGTCTCACTGCCTCACAAAGGTTCACTGCGTAAACCTGCGTAGTCGGGCATGGTGGCGCTCACTTGTAATCCCCGCGCTTGGGAGGCGGAGACAGAAGGATCGCAGGTTCGAAGCCAGCCGCACTGCCTTAAAAGACCCTGTTTCCAAAAATAAAAATATAAAAAAAAAATAGGTCTGGGAGTGTAGCCTGGAGGTAGAAGGGCTTCCAGGAACCTCAATATCACCAAAAAAAAAAAAAAAGTAAACCTGCGCACACGTTTGTGTAACCTGCCTTTGTTATGGGACCTCAACCGTGATCCTAAGATGGGGAGACAAACTGTTGGCAGGGGCCTGAACATCCGGCAGGTCTGTGGCATGAGGACCGGACACCGTTACTGCCCTCCCGGTGAGCTCACGCTCCAGGGTCAGGCCAGGGACCATAGATCCTGCAGAAGAGAAACCGCGGAGGGCAGGAGACAGGAGGAGGGCGAAGGCCTGTGTGGCTGCAGGTGCAAAGGTGCCCATGAAGCAATGTTTAGAGAGAACTCAAGACAGAAGCTGAGGTCAGCGCCGCCCTGCTCAGGGCCTCCCTGCCCCGCGCCTTCTGTCCCCTGTGAAGTGGGACAGCACCCCTGTGCCCTGCAGTCAGGACAAGTGAGAGCAGGACAGAGCCCCTTGTAAAAACTGGTTTTTTTATATCGCAAAAAATTGCAGTATCACAAAAAAGGCCTTTTTCTCTAACTGTATAGACAATCCCTGCTTTTCACAAAAGACTAGTTTTATATTCTACTCTTCTCCCTTTCTCTGTCAAAAGTATTATCCCAAGTGTGAGACGCATTTTTCAACATTCAAAGCACTTCCAAATGCACAGGACTTTCACGATGAACAGTATCTTACTTCTACCTACAAAACAAAGACTAGTGCTTGGGGACCAGATGGCAGCCCCTAAGAAATAGCCTCCCAAGGTTACTAGCCAAATACACAAACTTTTTCATATATAAAAAGATTCTTTGCAGCCGGGTGTGGTGACACACGCTTTTAATCCCAGCATTCAGGAGGCTGAGAAAGGAACGCGGTTCCTAGACAGCCTCAGCTACTTAGTGATGCCCTCTGCAACTTAGTGAGACCATGTTTCAAAATAAAGAATACAAAATAGCCGGGCGTGGTGGCTCATGCTTGTAATCCCAGCATTTGGGAGGCTGAGACTGGAGGATCCAGGTTCGCGGACAGCCTCAGCTACTTAGTGAGGCCCTCTGCAACTCAGTGAGACCCAGCTTCAAAATAAAGAATAAAAAATAGGGCAGGGGCTGTAGCTCAGAGGTCAAATGCCCCTGGGTTCCATCCCCAGACTGGCAAAAAAAAAAAAAAATCTGGGGGTGTAGTTTGGAGGTAGAATGCCCCTGAGTGCAATCACCAGTACAGCAAAATAAACAAATAAATAAATAAATAAATAAATAAATAACTGGGCATGGTGGCACATGCTTGTAATCCCAGCATTCAGGAGGCTGAGACAGGAGGGTTGGAGGTTCGCAACCAGCCTCAGCTACTTAGTGAGGCCCTTTGCAACTCAGTGAGACCCTGTCTCAAAATAAAGAATAAAAAATAGGGCTGGGAATGTAGCCTGGAGGTAGAATGCCCTTGGGTTCAATCCCTGGTACCCCCCCACAAAATAATAATAATAATAATAATAATAATAATAATAATAAATAATGAAGATATTTGGAGTTTGAACATGGGAAATGTTTTAGAAATTTTAAGTGAAAATGTGTGAATAAGAAACTTTCTGAAGCTGGGCATGGTGGAGTATGCCTTTAATCCCAGTACTTGGAAGGCTGAGACAGGAGGATCACAGGTTCAAAGCCAGCCTCAGCACTGTAGTAAGACCCTCAGCAACTTAACAAGACCCTGGTTCAAAAGAAAAAGTAAAAAGAGTGAGGCCAGGCATGGTGGCGCCCATTGTCATCCCAGCATTCAGGAGGCAGAGACTAGAGGATCGTGGTTCGCGGGCAGCCTCAGCTACTTAGCGAGGCCCTCCGCACCTCAGTGAGACCCTGTTTCAAAAAAAGGCTAAAAAAATAGGGCTGGGGTATATCTCAGAGGTACAATGCCCCTGGGTTCCATCCCCAGTAGCATAAAAAAAGAAAAGAAAAGAAAAGAGCTAGAGATGTAGCTCAAAGGTAGAACACCCACGGGTTCAATCCCCAGCACAAGAAAGAAAAAGAAGAAAAGAAAAAATTTTCTGTACAGAATGCCAAATATCAAGTATTCTGCTTCCCACCTTTGCAATACTGGAGGTGGAGCCCAGGGGCACTCTACCACGTGGCTATCCCCTTTTGAGACGGGGTCTCATTAAGTTGTCTGGGCTGGCCTCACACTCGTGACCCTCTCGCCTCAGGCTTTGAAAAGATTGGAGGGCAAGACCTTGCAGAGTTCACAGTGTGTTTCTTTTCTTTTCTTTTTTTCTTTTTTTGGTGGTTCTGGGGTTCCTGGAAGCCCTTCTACCTCCGGGCTACGCTCCCAGACCTATTTTAACATTTTTATTTGGAAACAGGGTCTCCTGAGCCAGCGCGCGCGGCTGGCTTCGAACCTGCGCGATCCTCCTGTCTCCGCCTCCCCAGCGCGGGGATGACAAGCGTGCGCCACCACGCCCGGCCACAGTGTGTTTCTAAGTAACAGACATATGAGTACTTTTTTCCTTCTTTATTCTGTTTTCCAGGCTCGTAATGTGCGTGCAACTCTTTCAGTTGGAAACTATTTGCTTTGGGATTTTGAGGAGTTTTTAGACACGTGCCCTGCTGGGCTTCTGCTGAGCAGCCTCGTGGCTTAGCTGACGCTCACCACCCCAGCGGCTCTGAGGAGCCCCCGGTCAGAAGGCTGAAAGCCAGAGGGGACAAGCCCCAGGTCCTCACCAGCCGGGGTGGTGCCAGCCTGGCTGCTGCGTCTTCAGAGCGCAAGGCCCCGAAGGGCACAGGTCTCTGCCTCAGGAGGTCTCCCAGGCTGCTCCAGCCCAGGAGCGGGGAGAGGCCGGAACCCACAGGGTTTAAAATAGGCCCAGAAACCGAAAGCCGCCCTGCCACCAGCCCAAACGCCACACTTCCTCCCTGCCATGCTGGTCCCCCGCCAGCCCCTCGCCAGCCCCGACTGCTTAGGACTGGGGGGCTGCAGAGGCCCAGGGAACCCAGGGAGACCATCTCGAGTCACTACAGAGCAACCTGAGCTTCAGGGCACAAATACAACCATTCTGCTCTGGAGCAGATGCTGAGCCAGATGTTCCGTATCCTCAACAGCGACGGCTACAGCAGCTTGGCCTGCGCTGGACTCTGCCACGGCTGATTCACGGCCTGCCGCTTCTCCACGCATCCGCATCCCGGCACTCTGTGTCCACTCACAGGCGGGACACTAAGGCCTCCTGAAGGCTGCAGTGCCAGGCCAGCACCCAGTCATCCACTCCAGCTGCATTTCCCACTGGGCCCCCACCAAACCCCACCTGCCAGTTACACCAGCTGCACTGTGCCCAGGAAAAAGGCAGAGGGAGCCAGGCATGGCAGTGCGTGCCTGCAAGCCCAGTACTTAGGAGGCTGAGACAGGAGCACTGCAGGCTACAGGTCGGCCTCAGCAACTTAGTGAGACACTGTTTCAAAATAAAAGGGAGGGGGTATAACTCAGAGGTAGGGTACCCCTGGGTTCAATCCCCAGTACCAGAAGAACGGGCCCCTAAACACACAAGGCACACAGGCTGGTTCCAGTCCAGCAGGTGGCCCTGGGGGCTGATGCACAGTGGTGTGGCCCAGAGCAGGGTGACAGGCACCCCCCCCCCCACCGCTGGCCTGTTCCATGAACCATCTCCAGGTGCCACCCGCATCTGACAGGTCTTGGCTGCAATCCAGCCTCCTGAGCTTGGAAGAGCCTCTTTCCTCTTGAAGCTTGACTTCCTCCCCTGCAAAATAGGGTAATGACAGAGCTTCCCTCTGCTGGAGCGGGGTAAAAGGCAACCTGCAGGTGCAGACAGTTGGCCCACAGGCCACACCTGCACACTCCGAGGCCCCCAGGACTCTACTCCAGCCTCGCCTCCCACAGGCCTCCCAGCCACCTGAGCCCCGTGAGCCTCGGCTCCTCCAACCATGCGGGTCGCGCCAGCCTCGGCCCTGCTCAGAACCCCACCCCGGGCAGCACTGGAGGCCCCAGTTCCTTCTCAGCGGCCTCTCTGGCCTGCTGGGCGCACACAGGGCTGCTGGGCCCTTCCTAATCCATCTCGGCCACGCAGTCACCCAGGCTGCGCCCTGAGCCCGGGGCTGTCAGCGCTCTGAGGACGGCGTGGCGCAGGCCAGCCCTCTCTACCCTCGCAGCTGGGTCAGTGCTGTCCTCCAAACACCTGGAGACGGAGTGTAACGAGACCAGCCTGGCGCTTATTTCAAGAATAAAACGCAAGAATGAACAAGGCTCCTTTTGACCTGCAGCATCCAGGCCCAGTGAGGCCCTGCCCACCCCCCAGGAGAACACCCAGGCACTGGTGGCTCCAAGCAGCTGGGCCAAGGCGGGACTCGAGGCCAGAGGGGGCCACAGGCCCCACCCTCTCACCCAGACTCTCAGGGCTCACAGGGTCATGAGAGGGATGCTGCCCCTTGAGAGGGGCCCTGACTGCTTGGCTGGCATCCGGGGCCCCGGGAGCAGGGCAGGTTCTGCCCACCTGTGGCCTAGATGTCTGCATTGCACAGGTGGGCACTGAGCCACCTGATGAGTCTCAGAGCAGAGACTCCAAAGCCTATGGGCACAGTAGCGCACGCTTCTACACCCGTACTTAGGAGGCGGAGACAGGAGGATCACAGGTTCCAGGCCAGTCTCAGCAGCTTAGCAAGACCCTGCTTCAAAAGAAGGGCTGGGGTACAGATCAGAGGTAGTGTGCCTCGCCCCCCCCCCAAGAGAGAGCACGAGACGCCGAGCCCTACAGAAGCTGCCTCAGCCAGCCGCCCTGGTGTATTGTTCTCCTGGAGTTTCCTGTAGAAGGGGTATCAAGTCCTACTTGGGCTGGCCACAGCCCTGCCTGCAGAGACTCGTCCTCCCACCAAGAAGGGATGGGAGCAGCCCCACCTGGCACAAAGCAAAGCTCAAGACCTGCTTCTAAGCTGGACCTGTAACATCAGTACTTGGTTTGAGAGTAATCAGCAATTCAGGAAGATGGTCAGCAGCTTAGCAAGACCCTGTTTCAAAATAAAAAATAGAGGCCGGGCGTGGTGGCGCACGCTTGTAATCCCCGCGCTTGGGAGGCGGAGACAGGAGGATCGCGCAGGTTTGAAGCCAGCCGCGCTGGCGTAAGAGACCCTGTTTCAAAAATATAAAATAGGTCTGGGAGTGTAGCCCGGAGGTAGAAGGGCTTCCAGGAACCCAAGTACCACCAAAAAAAAAAAAAAAAAAAAAAAAAAAATTAAAATTAAAAATAAATAAAAATAAATAAAAAATAGAGCCAGGCCTGGTGGGCACGCTTGTCATCCCAGCACTCGGGAGGCTGAAACCAGAGGATTCACAGACAGCCTCAGCTACTTAGTGAGGCCTCTGCAACTCAGTGAGACCCTGTTTCAAAATAAAGAATGAAAAATAGGGCTGGGGGTGTAGCTCGGAGGTAGAATGCCCCTGGGTTCCATCCCCAGTACTGTAAAATAAATAAATAAAATAAAAATAAGGCTGGGAATGTGGCTTAGATGGTTTCCATCCTCAGTGTGTGTGTGTGTGTGTGTGTGTGTGTGTGTGTGTGTGTGTGTGTACCCACTTCCATTACAAAGGCCACCATGGACAAAGTCAAAAGACAGGTTTCTATCTACGCAGTGCCTTTCATGGTGAGAGCCAGTAGTTCTGCCCAACTCACAGACAGACACTGACTCAGAGATGACACCAGCTTGCCCAAAGGCTCCCGTGACACCTTCAAAACCACCTCAGAGAACGTGGCACAGCTCTGAGCAGCCTCAGCTTTAATTAGACACCACCACCGAAAATCTGGCCAATTTCAATTCATTCATAATGGGCTCGGGTGCCGTTCAGTGGTAGTTCACGCTTAGCAGGCTGGAGGCCCTGGGTTCCATCCCCAGCACCCCCCCCCAAAAAAAAAAACACCATTCATAAATCTAGCAGGCTGCCAAAGCTATAAGGCGGGGATAATAAAACATAATCCAAAAGGGGGCACAAACCAAAAACAAAACCGTAAACCTGACCCCACGGGCTAAGAGGGCCAAATGACTGTGACGCAGGTGTGCGGTACTCTGCAGGTGTTCTGGGTTCCCACAGGCTGGGTGCTCGCGCCGACCCACAGGCCCCAGCTCTGCTTTGGGCAGAAGCACCTGCAAAGCTCGCCCCTCTCTGATCATCAAGTTTCTCATGTGAAACATGAAAGGGGGGCCCGTGGGGACTCCACTGTCCTTAGCCATCCACACCCTTCATCTGCCGGCTCAGATACTCTTTGATGTGTTCACTAGACGTTTACTGGGTACACGCTCATACACGCTCCACATTAGGCACCGAGAGACTCAGAGCGGGCAGTGCCCTGGAGGAGCTCACGGCCTCCGCCGGCCCAGCACACAGAGAACAGCAGGACTGGAGATGGGGCAGACCTGCAATGCTTGGGGACCATGCGCGGGGCCGCTCGCTGGACAGACATCACACACGGAAGCCCGGGGCACGCGGACGAGAGAGGACCGAGTTCAGGAGCCGGTGACGGGGGAGCCCATGCAGGTGGGGAGATCCCAGGCAGGGAGAGGAGACAGGAGGTGACCGTGAGCTGGCCCGGCTGGGATGTGTGATGGGCAAGGGTGTCACGCCAGCCAGGGGTCCATCAGCTGTGCCACTTCCCCACTGGCCGTCCCTGGGCCAGGCTGTCGGAATGGAAGTGCTGGAGCACGCACAGAGCACTTGGCATGTATTATGTGCCCAGTAAAGGCTAGGTGCCATTATGACTGTTTTGGGGGGATGGCCTTGCAGGCTCCTTGGGGGCAAAAGGAGCCTGCAGGTCAAGGCTGCTGAGGACAGTGGAGTGTAGCACAGGTGTGGGGAGGGGCTGCTGGGAGCCGCTGAGCACACGGGGCTAAGGAGCCGGCAGCAGATGGTCCCCAGACCCCTCCCAGTTCAGACATCCCATGCCAGGTGACAGGTGGGCCTGCCAGGCTGACACACAGTAGGTGCTCAAGGAGCCATGCTGGATGAATTAATGAGGCTCTCCACACTCTGCTCAAAGCTGTATGTGGTCACCTTTTGGGTGACAAAACCAATAAAACCTATTCTTGCCCATCCCCGCTCCCCACTTCAGAACCACCCAGCGTGCGTCCCGCCAGGGCGGGCTGGGACCTGCTGACCAAGAACTCTTGCTAAGCCTGCCTTCTGCAAAAAGGATTCGGATGTTCGCCCTCTTCACCCAGCCTATAGGGCGTGGCCTGCTGGGGCCTGAGCAGCCTGGGCGCTGCGACCTGGTGGGGGGGTGCGTCTCTCCCTTGGGACTCAGTATCTCCAAAGGTGAATAAAAGGGGAGCCCTGGTAGGACCTGGGTGGCTGCTGTCCTGTTAGAAATCCCAGAGCTGGGCAGGGGTGAGGGGCTGCCGACAACGTGCAATGAAGTCATTCCCTGCCTGGAGGAGGGAGGGGTCTTTCCATGGAGAAATGACAACTGGAGACCAGGGGAGGGGGCTCCTTCCGCTCGGGTCTGGCAGACCCATCAGTATGGATTACCTCACGCCCAGCCAGGCCTGGAGACCCCACCCACACCTGCAGTCCCTGCCCTTTCAAACAATAAGCACCCAGCCCACCCCACCCCAGCTGATGTATGACTACACCCTCCTTAATCACACCTAAAGCGGCAGCGAGCCCGGGGCCAGCCAGTGGGTCCAGGGCACCAAGGCCAACAGGTCCCTGGTACAGCTAATGGACGAGGGCAGGCGGGTGCAGAAAAACAAAGGCTTCAGCAAGCCAGAGCGTGGCCCTCGTGAGAGCTGGGGATGGGCACCCTGGCAGGGCCCGGGGTCTCCCCAGGTCTTACATGCAGGCTCCCGGAGGCAGCACCGAGACTCCCAGGAGGTCTTCCTGGAGAAGGGAGGGCACTTGCAGAACGGAAGAGGAAGGAAGAAGAGACAGAGAGGAGAGGGAGACACTGAATGACCCAAGAAGCAGAAAGAGACGCGAATGGACTCGAGGAGTGCAGGGCGCTCGAGGTGCCCACAGAGTCGGATATACAGGGACACAGTTAAGACCCAGAGGTGGGGCCACGGGGGCCCACGGAGGCTACGGCCGGCACAGACGCACAGGGATGAATCGCAGGGACAGCCACGCGGAGGTGGGCAAGCAGGGACAGACAGCCGAGGGTGGGCGCAGGGACAGACAGCCGAGGGTGGGCGCGCAGGGACAGACAGCCGAGGGTGGGAGCGCAGGGACAGACAGCTGAGGGTGGGCGCGCAGGGACAGACAGCCAGGGGGGGCGCAGGGACAGACAGCCAGGGGGGCGCGCAGGGACAGACAGCCAGGGGGGCGCAGGGACAGACAGCCGAGGGTGGGCGCGCAGGGACAGACAGCCAGGGGGGCGCAGGGACAGACAGCCGAGGGGGGCGCAGGGACAGACAGTCAGGGGGGCGCAGGGACAGACAGCCGAGGGGGGCGCAGGGACAGACAGTCAGGGGGGCGCAGGGACAGACAGCCGGGGGGGGCGCAGGGACAGACAGTCAGGGGGGCGCAGGGACAGACAGCCAGGGGGGCGCAGGGACAGACAGCCGGGGGGCGCAGGGACAGACAGCCGAGGGTGGGCGCGCAGGGACAGACAGCCGGGGGGCGCGCCCCGCCCGCCGGCCACTCACCGAGGCCGCAGACCTCGCGGCGCAGGCCGAGCCGGCCGCGCTCCTCCGCTATGGCGCGCAGCATGCGCTGCAGCGAGCGCTCCTCGGCCTCGGCGCCGCCCGCGGGCTCCGGGGACACGGCGGCGGGCAGGCCGGGCGGCCCGGCCCGGAGCCCCGCGGGCGCGGCCGCAGAGGCACTGGCCCGGCCCGGCGGCCGCGCGGAGGCCATGCCGGGCCCCGGCTCATCGCCCGCGCCGCGCCCGCGGGGGCCCCCGGCGCGCCCCGCCGCCCGCGCCCCGCCGCCGCCCGCCGCCAGCACCAGTGAAGCCACAATCGGCTTTTGTGCGCGTCGCCGCCGCCGCCGCCGCCCGCCGCCAGCACCAGTGAAGCCACAATCGGCTTTTGTGCGCGTCGCCGCCGCCGCCGCCGCCCGCCGAGCCGACTGAGACCGGCGCGCTCCGCGCCGCCGCCGCCCGCGCGCCCCCGCGAGGCCCGCCTCCTCCTCCAGGGCGCGCCCCCGCCGGAGGCCTGCCCCTGCCGCTGGCCCCGCCCCGCGCCCCGGCCCCGCCTCCGCCGTACAGGCCCCGCCCCCGCCATCCGGGTCCCGCCCCCGCCGCCAGGCCCTGCCCCTGCCGCTGGCCCCGCCCCGCCCGCCCCGCCTCCCCTCCCAGGCCCCGCCTCCACCGTTCAGGCCCCGCCTCCGCCATCCGGGCCCCGCCCCTGCCGCCAGGCCCTGCGCCGCTCGACTCTCTAGCGCCCTCCAGTCCCCGCCCCTGTCAGCAATGCCCCGCCCCAAACCACCTTCGGGCTGCCCTGGCCCGCCCTTGCCACCCAGGCCCCGCCTCCGCCGCTCAGGCCCCGCCCTTGCCACCCAGGCCCCGCCTCCGCCGCTCAGGCCCCGCCCTTGCCACCCAGGCCCCGCCTCCGCCGCTCAGGCCCCGCCCTTGCCACCCAGGCCCCGCCTCCGCCGTTCAGGCCCCGCCCTTGCCGCCCAGGCCCCGCCTCCGCCGTTCAGGCCCCGCCCTTGCCGCCCAGGCCCCGCCTCCGCCGCGGCGAGTCCGTGCTGGCCCCGCCCACGTCCGGACGGCAGGTTTGCCGGCTAGAGTCCACGGCGTCCCACTTCGAGCCCCCGCCCCGTGTGGTCTGTGGGCCGTCCCAGGCCCCTCCCCCGGGGGCCCACCTTCTCCAGCCCCAGCCCAGGGATTGGCCGCCCGCGCCGCTCGTGCGCCCAGTCGCCGCCCTCTGACTGCCTCTGCCCGCCGCCCGGCTACTGCCCCCAAACCCTCCCGCTTCCTCCGGCTCCTACCTCTGCCGGACCCCGCAGGAGGTCACCTCTCGCCAACAGGGGTTTCCTGGAGGACGGCCGTGGAGGCTAGGCGCTCCCCCCCAGTCCTCTGCGCCGCGCGCGGGCCTCAGTTTCCCCCGCTGCACAGCAGGGCGGGGGCTCTCCCTGTCTTGAGGGGTGGGCCAGCTTGAGGGGCCACGGCGAGCGAAGCGGGCTGCGCGGGGCCCCTCGAGGTCAGCCCTCTGCCCAGACCCTCAGGGCCTTCCCAGACCCACGCTGGCCGCTCATCCCAGGCTCCACCAGCCGAGGCTCCGGGGTCACCTGCAGGCGCCGCGGCCACCAGGCTGGAGCCCCCTTCTCCCCACCGCCCATAACTTGCTTTCTCCCTGCCTTGGGGTCCCAGGGGTCATCTGTCAAAGGGCCTTCCTGGGCCACAAAACCGCCGCCTCTGTCCGCCTTTCCGTTTTGCACAGCGCCGTCTCCTCCTCCCAAGCTCACGCCCTGGCCTGCGCGGGAGCCCGAGGAGGGAAGGCTGTTTTGTGCGTCCCCGGGCCTGGCACATCACACCCCGATGGTGGGCTGGCACCTGTGTGCCCCTGAGCTCCTGCGGGCAGGCCTGCCTGCTCCACACCCTCGGGGCTCAGCAGGGGCTCTGTACGAGCCAGCGCCGCGAGGAAATGCGGAAGAATGGTCGGCGGCGGACATCTCCCCCCCCTTCTGGGCCCGCGTCCCCAAGGCCCCAGGTATAACACGCAGAACGCGACACGTGGGCGGGCTCCGGTTCCCAGTTCTGCCACTGGAGTGCTGAGGTTCGGTCTGGCGGGAAGGAGAAACGGGGAGGGCCAGACAGGAGTGCGCCAAGTCTCAGAGGCCCTGGGGGGCCCTCTTGGCCTCGGGAACCTCAGGCAGCTGCAGCTTCCCACTGCCACGCCCGGGTGGTTCCCACCTGAAATCTTTGGACGCTGGAACCACCTGCCAGGCTCGCCTTCCCTGGAAGCCTTCCCGCAAGGCCCGGCCAGGGCCCTGCGTCCTTAGCTTCTGAACACGCAGCCCCACCCCACACTCAGTGGTACCCATGGATTCTGTGCCCTGCCACCAACATCTAATCAATTCATCCCGTTCCTCCCTGCGACCATCCCAGGACGGGAGCCAAGAAAATATCTGTTGAATAAATGCCCATGGCTTGAACTCTCTCCTTCTTATATCAACAATACTTCTAGTACTGGACACAGTGGTGCCTGCCTGTAATCCCAGTACTTGGGAGGCTGAGACAGGAGGATTTTAGGTTCAAATCAACCTCAGCAACCTAGCAGAACCCTCAGCAACTTAGTGAGACTTTGTTTCTAAATAAAAAATAAAAAGGGCTGGGGTACAGCTCCGAGGTAGAATGCCCCTGTTTCAATCCCCAGCACCATTGATGATAATAATACTCCACACAGGGAATTTTCTTTTTTCTTTTCTTTTTCTTTCTTTCCTTTTTTTTTCTTTCCTTTTTTTTTCTTTCCTTTTTTTTTTTTTTTCAGTACTGTAAATGGTGGGACCCAGGGGCATTCTACCTCCGAGCTACACCCCCAGCCCTATTTTTTATTCTTTATTTAGAAACAGGGTCTCACTGAGTGGCAAAGGGCCGCACTAAGTAGCTGAGGCTGTCCGTGAATTGTGATCCTCCTGTCTCAGCCTCCCGAATGCTGGGATGACACATGTATTCCACCACGCCCAGCTGGGAATTTTCAGACTTCAGTAAATGTAGTTATATTTTAACTGAAATAGGTCAGAGGACTTCAGGGTTCTGGGCCACCACTTCCCGTATCTGTGAACTGACTGCATGGGTGCCCCCCCCCAAATTCAAAATATAAAATAGAATTAGAAAAAAAATAGGCTTGGCATGTTGGCCCTTGCCTTTGCCTGCAATCCCAGTACTTGGGAAGCTGGGACAGGAGAATCACAGGTTCAAGGCCAGTACACAGTAACTTAGCAAGACACTTCTTCAAAATAAAAAAAATAGGGCTAGGGGTGTAGCTCAGAGGTAGAATTCCCCTGAATTCCACCCCCAGTACTGCAATAAAAAAAAAAAAGTACGAAACTTCTAGAAGAAATTGTAGAAGCACTTAGTGACCTTGACTTAGATGAATGTTTCTTTTCTTTTTCTTTCTCTTTCTCTTCGCTTTTTTTTTGTGTGTGTGGTATCAGAGATTAAACACAGGGGCGTTCTACCGCTGAGCTCCATCTCCGGTCCTATTTTATTTTTTATTTGGAAACAGGTTCTTGGCTAAGTTGCTGAGAGCCTCACTAAATTGCTAAGGTGCTGTCCTCAAACCTGTGATCCTCCTGTCTCAACCTCCCAAGTACTGGGATTCTAAGTGTGTGCCGCCATGCCCGGCCTGAAATTAATTAATTACTTTATTGTACTGGGGATCGATCTCCGGGGCATTCTAACTCCAAGCTACATCCCTAGTCCTTTTTTGTGCCGGTTTTGGAAAATTGCTCTGGTATTAATTTCTAAAATGTAAACAGCAGTCAGAGCCTGGGTGCTGTGCAGGCGCTCAGGCAGGGAGGGGCGGCAGCTGTCACACTGCAGAGCTCCCTCTCCCTCTCCCTCTCCCTCTCCCTCTCCCTCTCCCTCTCCCTCTCCCTCTCCCTCTCCCTCTATCTCTATCTCTCTCTTTCTCTCTCTCGCTCTCGGTCACTTGCTGCCCTTGTTTTAATGATTAACCTATAATAAGAATATAAAGGAAATTAAGGCTTTTAGCCTTAGAAGCCCTCGAGATAACTGAAGCCTTTGGTCCTAAAAATATATAGGGCCCGGGCGTGGTGGCGCACGCTTGTAATCCCCGCGCTTGGGAGGCGGAGACAGGAGGATCGCGCAGGTTCGAAGCCAGCTGTGCGCTGGTTTAGGAGACCCTGTTTCCAAATAAAAATGTAAAAATAGGTCTGGGAGTGTGGCCTGGAGGTAGAAGGGCTTCCAGGGACCCCAGTTCCACCCCCCAAAAAAATTATATAGATAGATAGATAGATAGATAGATATATAGATAGGCAGCCAGCCTCCGTTTACCTCTCCTCTGTGCCCCGGGGTGAGTAAGAGGAAAGGTAAACTCCACGTGCTGCTCCAGAGCGCCTGCAGCTGATGAGCACCCAAGAAGGCCCCGTATAGCGGGGTGGGGGGGGCGAGAAGGCAGGGTGCTGACCCCTGTGTTTAGTAAGTGCGCTGTCTGGGGCAAAGAGGCACCGCCGCCTAAGAAATCAGTTCCTAGCCCAGGGCCTTGGTAACGCTGATAGGAACAGAATATAAAATCCACTTAAAGGCCGAATGGAGAGCCGGGCGTGGTGGCACACACTTGTAATCCCAGCATTCGGGAGGCTGAAACCTGGAGGATCGCGGTTCGCAGACAGCCTCAGCTACTCAGTGAGGCCCTCTGCAACTCAGTGAGACCCGGTTTCAAAATAAAGAATAAAAAAAAACTAGGGCAGGGGATGTAGATCGGAGGTCGAATGTCTCTGGGTTCCATCCCCAGACACGCAAAAAAAAAAAAAAAAAAAAAAGCCGAATGGAGAGGGGAAGAGCTTCATTTCTGAGGCTCTCCAGCACGCCCCAGGCACGACCCTTTTCTTCTCTTCCTTTTCTATTTCCTACTGATTTTTGTAATAAAGACTTGTTGAAGCTGCACCAAGCTATTAGTTTTAATTTCCCTATACAACAAATTCTAATTGAATAGAAAAAAAAGAGCCCCCGCGCCATTACAACCATAAAACTTTATTTTTATTGCATTATTCATTTATTTATTTTTGTGGTGCTGGGGGTGGAACTGAGGGGCTTTTCTACCTCCGGGCTATACTCTCAGACCTATTTTATACTTTATTCGGAAACAGGATCTCACTAAGTTGCTGAGAGCCTCACTAAGTAGCTGAGGCTGGCTTCATACTTGTGCGATCCTCCTGTCTCAGTGCCCCCACGCCTGGCTTTTATTTATTTATTTATTTAATTTATTGATTTTTTTTTTTTTGCGGTACTGGGGATGGAACCCAGGGGCATTGTACCTACAAGCTACACCCCCCAGTCCTATTTTTTAGTCTGATTTATTTATTTATTTATTTATTGCAGGTCTGGGGATGGAACCCAGGTGCATTCTACCTCCGAGCTATACCCCCTGCCCTATTTTTTATTCTTTATTTTGAAACCGGGTCTCACTGAGTTGCAGAGGGCCTCACTAAGTAGCTGAGGCTGTCCGCAAACCATGATTCTCTGGTCTCAGCCTCCCGAATGCTGGGATTATAAGCGTGCGCCACCACGTCTGGCAAAACACTTTATTTTGAAACAGAGTCTCACTAAATTGCTGAGGTCCTCACTAACTTGCTGAAGCTGGCCTTGAGCCTGTGATCCTCCTGCCTCAGCCTCCCACATACTGGGATTACAGGAATATGATACTATATCTGGCTTGTTATTTATTTTTGTGTGTGTATGGTACTGGGGATTGAATGCAGAAACATTCTACCTCCCAGCTATACCCTATCCCCGTTTTTTATTCGTTATTTGGAAACAGGGTCTCGCTGAGTTGCAGAAGGGCTCACTAAGTAGCTGAGGCTGGCTGTGAACCCCGATCCTCCTGTCTCAGCCTCCCAAGTGCTGGGATTCCAAACATGTGCCTCCATGGCCATAGGCCAGTTTGTTATATATTTTTTAATGGGCAAAAGACTTGAATAAATGTTTCACCGAGGGGGCGAAGGACTGGCAGGCGTGTGAGAAGGAGCTCAAAACCCTCGTCCACGGGGGGGGGGGGGGGGGGGGAAGCTCTCGGTGAGCTCGGCAGGACCAGACTGCGCGGGGGAGCGCGGCGAGGATGCGACAGCTGCGATTCTCACCCGAGAGCAAATGCGCATCCACTTCAGAAAACAAACTGGCAGCTTCTTCAAAAAGTTAAGCTCATGCCTGCCACATGACCCGGCCATCCCAAGGCATGAGAGAAATGGAGTGCAGGGTCACAAGTCCAGGGAGAGCTGGGCTGGGAGAGTCACAGTGACGGTCCACGGAACAGCTAAAGGGAAAAGTGCCCAGGACGGCGCAGGATCAGGGAGTCCTCGCCCTGCAACGGGGCAGAGTCCAAGGAAAGAGGAAGGCGCTGTTAATAGAGCCGCTGGCGTGGTGGCTCACCCTTCTAACCCCAGCATTCGGAGACGGAGACAGGAGGATCGCGGTTTGCAGACAGCCTCAGCTACTTAGCGAGGAGGCCTTTCGCTACTCAGAAAGACAGTTTCAAAAAATAAAAAGAGCCGGGCGTGGTGGCGCACGCTTGTAATCACAGCATTCGGGGAGGCTGAGACAGGAGGATCGCGATTTGCAGCCAGCCTCAGCTACTCAGTGAGGCCGTCTGCAACTCAGTGAGACCCTGTTTCAAAATAAAGAATAAAAAAATAGGGCAGGGGGTGTAGCTCAGAAGTCAAATGCCTCTGGGTTCCATCTCCAGACACACGCGCGCGCGCACACACACACACACACACACACAAAGACTAAAAAATAGGACTGGGGTTGTAGGGGGGGGGGGTTTTACAATGCCCTGGGTTTCATCCTTAATACCGGAAAAAAAAAAATCATAGGACAAAATGGGTGAATGTTGCCAGGCCCAGTGGTGCATGCCTGTAATCCCAGTACTTGGGAGGCTGAGATAGGAGGATCACAGGTTCGAGGCCAGCCTCAGCGACAGCAAGCTTCCCAGCAACTTAACAAGAGCCTGTTTCAAAATTAAAAAATAAGATAGGGCTGGGGGGTTTGGCTTGGGGGTAGAACACCCCCGGGTTCAACCTCCAGTATGAAAGAAGAAAGAAAAAAAATGAATAAATCTCACAAAAATTATACTGAGTGAAAGCCAGACTGAAAGGGAGAACATCCTGTGTGATTCTATTTATATGAAATTCTTTTTTTAAAGCGCAGTCTTCTCTGTAGTGCGGGAGCAGAGCCGGGTTGGCGGCCGGTGGGCGCCAGGGGGTGACGAGGAACAGGGGGGCACTTTGGGGCCCGAGGGAAGCGGTCACCATCTCACTGTGGTGATGTGCAGCCAGACAGATACGGAAGATTTGTCAAATTGCATATTTTTTTTCTTTTGCAGTACTGGGGATGGAACTCAGGGGCATTGTACCTCTGAACTACATCCCCAGCCCTGTTTTTTAGTCTTTTTATTTTATTTTTGTGGCACTGGGGATTGAACCCAGGGGCATTCTACCTCCGAGCTATACCCTCAGGCCTATTTTAATTCTTTATCTCGAAACAGGGTCTCACTGAATTGCGAACGGCCTCACTAAGTAGCTGGCATGTCCGCGAACAGCGATCCTCCGGTCTCAACCTCCCGCGTGCTGGGATTACAAGCGTGCGCCACCACACCCGGCTTCTCAAATTGCATTTTTTTTTTCTTTGTAGTACTGAGGATTGAATCCGGGGACATTCTACCTCCAAGCTACATACCCACCCCTATTTTTAAAAATTTTTATTTTAAGTAAGGTCTCACTGGGTTGATGAGCATCTCAGTACTTGTTGAGGTTGTCCTTGAACCTGCGATCCTCCTATCTCAGCCTCCCAAGTACTGGGATCACAGGTGAGCCCACCACGCCCGGCTGCGGTCTCTGGTATCTGTGGTAGAACTGCAGACGGACTGAGACAACGCCATTTTTTATTTTTATTTATTTATTTATTTGCGGGTCTGGGGATGGAACCCAGGAGCATTCGACCTCCCAGCTATACCCCCTGCCCTATTTTTTATTCTTTTTTATCTTGAAACTGGATCTCACTGAGTTGCAGAGGGCCTCACTAAGTAGTAGCTGAGGCCGTCCGCGAACCGCGATCCTCCGGCCTCAGCCTCCCGAATGCTGGGATGACAAGCATGCGCCACCATGCCTGACTCTAAGACAATGCCATTTTAAAGGTTGACAACTAATCTACATTTTTACACTAAATTCCTGAGGCTATCTGCAAACATACAATTCTGGTTCAGCCTCCCAAGTACTGGGATTGCAAGTGTGCACTGCCACACCCAGCTCAAAATATTCTCTGTCTCCTCCTCCTCCAAACTGCTAACGAGACGCTCTCTAAACGTGTTCTGGCCTGTGACCCAGAATTTGCCCAGAGCTCTGTGCTGTTATGGCTCCATGACACCCACCCCGGAAGACACTGTGGGCCCCGAGCACGTGAGCCTCCCAGAAGCCTTCCTCCACTGCAAGGAAGGGGAACAAACCGAGCCTGACACGGTAGCGCACATTGGTAAACCTGGTACTTGGGAGGCTGAGACAGGAGGATCACGGGTTGAGGACAGTCTCCGCAACTTGAGACCCTGTTTCAAAGTAAAAAAGAAGCTGGGCGTGGTGGCGCACGCTTGTAATCCCAGTACTTGAGAGGCTGAGACAGGAGGATCGCACAGGTTCAAAGCCAGCCTCAGCTACTTAGTGAGGCCCTCTGCAACTCAGTGAGACCCTGTTTCAAAATAAAGAATAAAAAATAGGGCAGGGGGTGTAGCTGGGAAGTCGGATGCCCCTGGGTTCCATCCCCAGACCCACAATAAAATAAAATAAAATAAAATAAATAGAAACTGGGCAAGGAGGCACACCACTGTAACCCCAGTAATTGGGAGGCTGAGACAGAAAGATTGCAGGTTCAAGACCTGCCTCAGCAACTTAGTGAAACTCTGTTTGAAAAAGAATAAAATAAGCCGGGTGTGGTGGCATACGCAAGCTTGTAGCTTGGGAGGCGGAGACAGGAGGATCGCGCAGGTTCGAACCCAGCCTCAGCTACTTAGTGAGGCTCTCAGCAACTTAGTGAGACCATTTCTAATAAAATATAAAATAGGTCTGAGAGTATAGCCCGGAGGTAGAAAGCCCCTGGTTCCATCCCCAGTACCACCAAAACAACAACAACAACAACAACAACAACAACAACAACAACAACAAATAGATCTGGGAGTGTAGCCCTGAGGTAGAAGGGTTTCCAGGAACCTCAGTACCACCAAAAAAAAAAAAAAAAAAAAAAAAAAAAAAAAAAGAATAAAAGAATAAGCCGGGAGTGGTGGCGCATGTTTGTAATCCCACAATTTGGGAGGCTGAGACCAGAGGATCGCGGTTCGTGGACAGCCTCAGCTATTTAGGGAGGCCCTCTGCAACTTAGTAAGACCCTGTTTCAAAATGAATAAAAAATAGGGCAGAGGGTGTAGCTCGGAGATCGAATGCCCCTGGGTTCCATCCCCAGACCCACAAAATAAATAAATAAATAAAATAAAATAGGGCTAGGGGTGTAGCTCAGAGATAGAACAGCGGTAAGTTCAATCCCCATTATAAAATAAAATAAACAGGGTTGGGCAGTACTTGGGAGGCTGAGACAGGGGGATTGCAAGGTCCTCGAATATCCTTGGCTACTTAGTGAGGCCTTTTGCAACTCAGTGAGACCCTGTTTCAGAAAAAAAAAATATATAGGGCTGGGGATGTACCTTGGAGGTAGAATGTCTCTGGTCTCAATCCCCAATACTGCAAAAAATAAATAAAATAAAATATAGGGTTGGGATGTAGCTCAGAGGTAGCACACCCCTGGGTTCAATCCCTAATACCACAAAATAACAATAATAAAAAAGTCAGATGGGCGTGGTGGCACATGCTTGTAATGCCAGCATTTGGGAGACTGAAACAGAAGGATCGCGGTTCATGGACAGCAGCCTCAGCTATTTAGTGAGACATTCTGTAACTCAGTGAGACCCTGTTTCAAAATAAAGAATAAAAAATAGGGCTGGGAGTGTAGCTTGGAGGTAGAATGCCCCTGGCCTCAATCCCAAGTACTGCAAAAAGAATTTTCACAACAGCATTGAAGTGAATAAAAAGGCGTCAAAAGGATCTGCTAAAACATTTTTTTTACCTAAAGGTTTATTATTTTTAATTTTTCTTGATTCTAATAGAAACTGGAAGTCAGCCCAGGTGGGCACAGGTGGCCATCAGCACTGCTCCTCCTGTGCGGGCCGCCACCGCCAGGGGGCGCCCGACGCCGCAGCGCAGGCTCTGCCCGGGGCCCGTGGCGGTTGCGTCCGGCCTCTGGCCTTAGCTGGCGGTTCTGTAGCCCGAAGCCCGCAGCATCCCAGCCCCTCTCCAGGACCCTGGAGGAGCCGCCACTTCCAGGAAGCCCGTCTAGACCTCGGGCCGGGGCCCCAGATGCACCTTCGGGCAGTTTTCTTCTGCAGGGACAGTGGACAGTGAGACCCTGGGCTTGAAATGTGGTGGGGTCACTTGCCATCTGGGAATATAGCTGGGGGGCCCCCAGCCCTGGGGTCGCTGGTCGGGGAGGTCCTGCCTCACCCACCCTGGTCGCTGGTCTGGGAGTGTAGCTTGGAGGCAGAATGCCCGGGGGCTCAATCTTCAATACCAAAAATAGAAGAAAGAGGAGGAGGAGGAGGAGGAGGAGGAGGAGGAGGAGGAGGAGGAGGAGGAGGAGGAGGAGATCGTCTGCAAGCCGTACAGAGAGGCCTCGCTGTGAGACAGGCGAGCTGTCGGGGAGAGAAAGACGCCCTTACTAGATGGACCTGAATCTTCAGCGTGACCAGTCACGCGTCCCTTTAGATAGATGAATAAACACCCCAGCGTATGCTGGGACCAGTTCAGCCAGAACAGAAACGTAATCAATTAAATGTCAGCAAACTCAAAGGCGTCCACAACATGCCCCAACTGATTTATGGCTAGGCTACTTGACCGAGAAGAAACAGTCAATCAAATGATTGTCATGGGATTTGATTCTCAAAGAAGCTTGCCTGGCAACCGCACGCTTCTTTTTAGGAAAATCATATATATCATCAGGGGACTCTACCCCGACGCACCAGTCCTCCAAGAGGCAAGGGCGCCCGAGCCCTGGCTTTGGGGTGTGTATGTCTGTGCTATCACTAAATAAATCTGTGCTGTGCCTGGCTTTTGACGTGTTCTGGAATTCTTTTCGACGGTGTAAACCAAGTGCCTGCCTGTGCTGGGCGTGATGGCGCCTGCTTGTCATCCCCGCGCTTGGGAGGCAGAGAGAGGACCACCGCAGGTGCAGGGACAGCCTCGGCAACTTAGCAGGGCCCTCAGCAACATAGCCAGAACTGCTTCAAAGTTAAAGAAAACACACAGGAAGGGCTGGTGGTGTAGCTCAGCGGCGGAGTCACTCCGGGTTCCCCCCCCAGGAACCTCTGTGCTAAGTTCCCATCGTCTCCCTTGCAAGGATCTCCTCGGATCCCTGTCCATTGACAACCAGAAACAAGTCAACCAGAGTCTTGGTCAAGGACTTTTGGTCCCCAGACCCCAGACGTGCCGGCCCAGACCGTAGCAGCCCAGGCAGACTAAGACACCCAGGATCACACGGCGGTGAGAGGTTGACTGCGCCTGCGCCCCAGGACCCCAGGCTCCAGGCCATGGCTCCCCTGACCCCTTTTCCCTGCTATGGAGAATGGCGGCATCCCCCACCTCCTCTTTATTTCTTGAGGGGTCCCTGCCTCTCCCTGCCTGCTGGTCTGGGACTTGGAAAAATAATGCATGCTACCTCTGACTCGAGGCCCCAGTCCTGCTGTCTCCGGCCCCTCTGCTTTCTCCAGAGAAAGGTCTTCCCCTGTAAAGACAGGGTGGCAGACCCCCGACCCACACCAGCAGTGTCCGGGCACCTGTAGGCTGCCCCGAGCAAGCTGTGCCGTTAACATAGACCCTGGCCGGGCGTGGTGGCACATGCTTGTGATCCCAGCGCTTGGGAGGCTGAGACAGGAGGATCACGCAGGTTCAAAGCCAGCCTCAGCTACCGGGTGAGGCTCTCAGCAACTTAGTGAGACCCTGTTTCCAAATAAAATATAAAACAAGTCTGGGAGTGTATCCCGGAGGTAGAAGGCCCATGAGTTCCGCCCCCAAGTACCACAAAACAAGCTAGCAAGCAAACAAACAAAACACAGGCTCTGCATTGGTGTCTCTCTACAAGGCCAGGATTTATTTTTATTTAGTTAATTAGTTTTGGTACTGGGGCCTGAACCTAGGGTCATTCTACCTCTGAGCTACAACCCCTCCCCAGTCCTTTTTTATATTTTTTGTTTTGAAACAGGGTCTTGGTAAGTTGCTGAGGCTGGCCTCGAACCTGTGATCCTCCTGTCTCAGCCTCCCAAGCACTGGGATTATAGGCGTGCATCACCACGCCCAGCTGTTAACCCTGCTTTCTGCATTTTGAGCCAAGGGGTTGCATCATTCCGTGGTCTGATATGTCTGATAAGCTCATGCCTGGTTTCGCTGATTGGGTTTGCTATGTCCACACATCCGTGTGTCTCTGATGTAACTTGATAAGTTCATAGGTGGTCTTTTTTTTTTTATAGCACAAGTGACGTATTTATCAGTGCGGCCTGGGGACTGTGGTGTGCGGCTGTGTTCTTTTCGGTAAGTTCTGAGTGTACGCATCCTCTGGTCGTTAACTGTTTGCCCAGACAGACAACCGAGTCATTCTGTCTCAGCACTTGTACCCAACATGGAGTACTCGAGGCAGAGTGCCGCTTCGTAAGATGGGTGACCGGGCACACAGGTCTGAACATCGTGGGGTCACTCAGAGCAGGGCACAGCCTGCCCTCTGCAGCTGCGCACCGTTCCTGGGCAACGGAAGCTTTCTTCAGGGGGTCAGGCTCTAGCCAGGGCCGCAGACATCAAACAAGGAGTCGCTGAACCCACAAGAGACCAGTCCCGGAAGGTTCGAGAACGCAGAGCCCGTCCCCAGGGCGGCGCTGGACACCCTTGGAGCCTCAGCTACTTGGCCTGTGAACTGGGGGGATCGGTCTGCGTGAAGCTGCGGCCAGCTGGCCCGAGGCGAGGCGCGGAGAGCCGGGGTGAGCGCTGCGGGGACCAGGCCCAGCCCGACTCAGCAGGTGGCGGTGTTGGGAGCCCCGGCCTCAGAGGAGGTATTGAGGGTAAAGGGAAGTCGCGGGGATTGGCGACCCCAGAGGAGGCAGACACACGCGGAGACCCTGGGCGGACACCGGCGGAGAGGAAGGGGCTGCGGCGCTGGAGGGAGCCGAGGAGGACCCGCCCTCAGGCCCCATCTCCGCCTTCCTGGCTCCTGAACGGTGACAACTATGTTTCTGTTATTTCATTTTCCCAGACCGTGCCCTTTGTCACGGACCCCGCACAGCGACGCCACGAGCCAGCTGGGAGGGCCGGACCGGAAAGAAACACCGGGTTCCAGAATCAGTGGAGACCCCCGTGCCCGGCACCGCAGGACTTAGCATCGATCCTCGCTGTAGCAGGAGGAGACTGAGAGGGAGGAGAGGTCTGGAGAAGACAAGGCCAGCCTGCCGACAGGGGCGACTGACAGCCCCGAGCCCCTGCCCAGCACCCCGTCACAGAGCCCGGCCACACCCGAGACCCCCACTCCATAACGGGGCTCCTTGAGCACCCGCCTTCTGCTGGCAAAGATACCCAGGCAGTGGGACTGCCCTGGCGAGAATCAGAGCCAGGGCAGAAGGTGGCCCAGGACAGCAGGTTCTGGAGGCCGGGAGACTAGGAATGTGGGTCTGGGGTTGGGGGAAGATGGGGCTGCTCGGAGCCACGGGAGCACCGAGCACCGGGGTGATGGAGCGGGACAGGCGGGGAGGCGAGCAGGGCTGCGGGCTTAGTTTCTTCACTTGGGTTTGGTTTTGTTTCCTGTCATTTTATTTATTTATTTATTTGGTGCTGGGGATGGAACCCAGGGGCATTCTACCTCCGAGCTACACCCTCAGCCCTATTTTTTATTCTTTATTTGGAAACAGGGTCTCACTGAGTTGCAGAGGGCCTCACTAAGTAGCTGAGGCTGGCTACGAACCGCGATCCTCCTGTCTCAGCCTCCGGAATGCTGGGACTGCAAGCGTGCGCCGCCACGCCCGGCTCATGTTATTTTAAAGTGACTGAATTGCCTGGCACCGCGGCACACCTGTCACCCCAGTACTTAGGAGGCTGAGACGAGAGGATCTCAGGTTCCAGGGCAGCCTTAGCAACATAGGGAGATCCTATTCCAAAATGAAAAATAAAACAGGGCTGGGAGTGTAGGTTGGGGGTAGGACACCCCCGGGTTCAGTCCCCAGTGCCAGGAAAGCACAAAAGCAAACAAGCAAGGGTCTGAATTGCAAAGTCCCCAAGACACCGGCCGGGGCCGCGCTGAAGGCTGGTGCTTGCTGCCGCCCCGGCTTCTCACAGCTCCCTGCCGTCTAAAGGAGCAGCCTGGGAACCACGGGGTCAGCCTCCCTGTGCTTGGAGAAACTTTTTGGGACCAAGAATTTCCAGCCACAAACTCCCCATGTGTCCAATTCAAAGGAGGCCCGGAAAGGGCCGGACCCTGCCTGACCTTCACATCGTGGACCCTCCTGCTTCTCGGCCCCCGGACAGACCAGTCCTCCCGGCCAGGGTCCAGAAAGATGATCTGATGGTCAGATATGTAAAGGAATCTAAAGTCAGACTGAGCCGGCATGGTGGCCCACGCTTGTAATCCTAGTACCTGAGAGGCTGAGATGGGAGGATCGCAGGTTCCAGGACAGACTCAGGAAGTAGGGAGACTCATCAACCTAGTGAGACCCTGTTTTATTTTAGTTTTTTTATTTTATTTTATTTTAAGCCGGGCGTGGTGGCGCACGCTTGTAATCCCCGCGCTTGGGAGGCGGAGACAGGAGGATCGTGCAGGTTTGGAGCCAGCCTCGCTGGCTTAAGAGACCCTGTTTCCAAATAAAACTTTAAAAAAGAGGTCTGGGAGTGTAGCCCAGAGGTAGAAGGGCTTCCAGGAACCCCAGAACCACCAAAATAAATAAATAAATAAATAAATAAATAAATAAATAAATAAAATTTGATTATTTATTTATTTATTTATTTTTGTGGTACTAGAGACAGAACCCAGGGGCATTCTACCTTCGAGCTACACCTCCAGCCCTATTTTCTAAATTCTTTCTTTCTTTCTTTCTTTTTTTCTTTCTTTTTTTCTGTGTGTGTGGTACTGGGGGTGGAACCCAGGGGCTTTCTACTTCTGGGCTATACTCCCAGACCTATTTTATACTTTATTTGGAAACAGGGTCTCACTAAGTTGCTGAGAGCCTCACTAAGTAGCTAAGGCTGGCTCTGAACCTGTGAGATCCTCCTGTCTCGGCCTCCCAAGCGCGGGGATGACAAGCGTGCCCACCACGCCCGGCTGAGACCCTGTTTTAGAAACTAAAAAAAAAAAAAGGGCTGGGGATGTAGCTCAGAGGTAGAATGCCCCTGGGTTCAGTCCCCAGTACCATAACTAAATAAACAACATCAGACTGAAACTCAGTACCTTGTAAGCTGCATAAAGAAAACATTTTCCAAAAAAAAAATTTTTTTCACAAAAATCTTTTGGGAGCCAGGCGTGGTGGCGCACACTTGTAATCCCAGCATTTGGGAGGCTGAGACCGGAGGATCGCAGTTCCTGGACAGCCTCAGCTACTCAGTGAGGCCCTCTGCAACTCAGTGAGACCTGGTTTCAAATTAAAGAATAAGCCGGGCGTGGTGGCGCACGCTTGTAATCCCCGCGCTTGGGAGGCTGAGACAGGAGGATTGCACCGGTTCAAAGCCAGCCTCAGCTACTTAGTGAGGCTCTCAGCAACTTAGTGAGACCCTGTTTCCAAATAAAGTATAAAATAGGTCTGGGAGTATAGCCCGGAGGTAGAAAAGCCTCTGGGTTCCACCCCAGTACCACAAAAAATAAAAATAAAGAATAAAAAATAGGGCAGAGGGTGTTGCTCAGAGGTCGAATGCCCCTGGGTTTCATCCCCAGACCAGGAAGGAAGAAAGAAGGAAAGAAAGGAAGAAAGAAAGAAAGAAAACTAGGGCAGGGGTTGTACCTCAGAGGTAGAATGACCCTGGATTCCATCCCCAGACCCGCAAAAAAAAAAAAAAAAGAAAAAGAAAAAGACTTCTGGATGTCAGCAGGTGTCCAGTGTCCTTTTTCGGGGGGTGCAGACAGAACTCAGGACCTTGCAGGTGCTGGGCAAGCCCTCTCCCACTGAGCTACACCCGGCCCAGGGTCCCGCACTACCCCGGCTCCCCCCACTGATACCGGCCTTGGTCTCCCGCGAGCTAATTTGCTGCATTAAATAATTTCTTCTGCATTTCGCCCCCTTACAGGAGACGAAAGCCAGCACGCTTTGAAGTGGAGACTTGTTTATGAATCCAAGACTGGGTCTTTTTTTTTCCCTAGAATATTTTTGGGCCTTTGAAGATTATTATTTTAACATTTCTCCTTGTACATTCGCTCCATATTTGGGCAAAGCAAGAGCGGAGCCGGCTTTTATTTGTTTTTCTCATAAGAAACAGCAGCATCTTGAAGAAGACAAAGGGTTCCCAGGCCCAGGCCCTCTCAGGAGGCACTCAGGCTGCGAGATCAATCTGGGTGGCCTCTGATAAACCCCAGGTCCACAAACAAAAGGCTGGACCAGACTAGAAATGTCAGTCCATAAAAATTCTTGGAGGAAAGCCCCACCCCTGGCCGGGAGTTTCTGGACTCTGGGGCGCGTCCTCTGCGCCCCCAGATAAGCATCTGAGCAAACAGCAAATCAGAGCCAAGAGGAGCTCAGATTCCAGCCTCGAGAGGGGAGCTGAGGCCCAGGGTGGGCAGCGCCTGGAACTGTTAACACAGCTTTTTCATTCTTTCTTTTTTGGTGGTACTGGAGATGAAACCCAGGGGCATTCTACTTCTGAGCTACACCCCCAGCCCTATTTTTAATTTTGAAACAGGGTCTCACTAAGTTGTGGAGGGCCTCATCAAGTTACTGAGGCTGGCCGTGGACCTGCGATCCTCCTGTCTCAGCCTCCCAAGTGCTGGGATTACAAGCGTGCGCCACCACGCCCGGCTCTTCTCCATTTTTTTCTTTTAGTTGCTGTGCTGGGCTCAAACCCAGAGCCCCAGCATGCTAGACAAGAACTCTAACAGGGAGCTTCTCCAGCCCTTCCCCCAACATTTTTACTTTGAAATGTTCAAATCTATAAAACATTTCAAGAGGCCAGGCATGGTGGTACATGTCTGTAATTTTAGTACTTGGGAGGTGAAGAAAGGAGGATCACAGGTTTGAGGCTAACCTCATCAGCTTAGCGAGACTGTTTCAAAATTAAAAATAAAATAGGGCCGGGGGAGCCAGGTATGGTGGCACATGCCTGTAATCCCAGACCTGGGGAGGCTAAGACAGGAGGATCTCAAGTTTGAAGCCAGCCTCAGCAATATAGCAAGGCTCTCAGCAACTTAGACCCTGTTCCCAAATAAAGAATAAATTAGGGCTAATTTAATGTGTGTGGGTTTCACTCACACACATTAAATAAAATAGGGCTGAGGGTAGAGTACCAGTGGGGTCCATTCCTAGCACCAAAAAACACAACAACAAGGAAACCATTTCAAGAACGGTGCACTGAACCTGGCGTGGTGGCCCATGCTTGTAATCCTAGTATTTAGGAGGCTGAGACAGGAGGATTGCAGGTCTGCGGCCAGCCTCCGCTACTTAGTGAGGCCCTCCAAAATTTAGACTCTGTTTCAAACTTAAAGAATGCCGGGCGTGGTGGTGCACACTTGTAATCCCAGCATTAGGGAGGCTGAGACAGGTGGATTGTGGTTCGCGGACAGCCTCAGCTACTTAGTGAGGCCCTCTGCAACTCAGTGAGACCCTGTTTCAAAGTAAAGAATAAAAAAATAGGGCTGGGGGTGTCGCTCAGAGGTAGAATGCCCCTGGGTTCCAGCCCCAGTACATCTCCAGTACCACACACAAAAAAAAAAAAAAAAAAAAAAAAATTAAAGAATAAAAAATAGGGCTGGGTCCGGCGTGGCGGCGCACTTGTCATCCCAGCATTCAGGAGGCTGAGACAGGAGGATCACGGTTCAGCTACTTAGTAAGACCCTCTGCAACTCAGTGAGAAAAAATATAAAAGTGTAAAAAAACAAAAAAGGAACCGAGGGTGTAGGTCAGAGGTAGAATGCCCCTAGGTTCCATCCCCAGTACCGCAAAAAAAAAAAAAAAAAAAAAACAGGCAGGAGGGGTCGCTCGGGGTAGAAGGCGCCTCCTATTGATTCTCCAGCTGCTGACAGTTTGGCATTTGCTCCGTTGGTTCAATCCGTCTTGCTGCGTCTTTCATCCCTGCGCACGTGTGGTGACACTTCACCCCCAGGACTCCAGCACGGGCCCCTTTTACGTAACCACACGGCAACCATTTTTATCTTTATTTTTCTGTTGAGGATTAAACTCAGTCACTTTACCTCTAAGCTATAACTTCAGCCCTTTTTATTTTGAAAAAGAGTGTCACGAAGTTGCTGAGGCCGGCCTCAAACCTGCAATCCTCCTGTCTCCGCCTTCCAAGTATTGAGATTACATGTGTGTACCCTCTGAGCTGGACCTGGTGGCGCACGCCTGTAGTCTCAGTTCTTGGGGCTGAGCCAGGAGGATCACAGGTTTGAGGATTAAGAATTTTTCCCTTTCTCTCCTCTTTTTTTGGAGGGAGGGGCGGGCTGGGGATTGAACCCAGGGGCGTTCTACCTCTGAGCTATGTTCCCAATGCTGTTTTTTTTTTTATTCTTTATCTTGAAACGGAGTCTCACTAAGTTGCAGAGAGCCTCACTAGGTAGCTGAGGCTGGCTGCTAACCTAGGATCCTCCTGTCTCAGCCTCCCACGTACTGGGATTACCCCACTACTCTCTCCTAACTTCTTGGCTCTTTGAGGTAAAAAGTTGCTTTTTTTTTTCAGAATTAAAAATGAAAATAGCCCAGAGTTCTCTTTCCTCCATTCCAACCCTCCCTTTTCCTACAGTGAGAACCCAGGCCTCTCAACAGCTCATGACGAGGTTCTGGGTTGGATTTCTGGTATTTTTGTCCTTGAGTTTTCTCCCCCAAGGGTGATGACAGGACAACCTGTTCCAAAGTTGCTGAGACAGGCTTTCTCTGTGGTAGTGATGGCGCCCACGCCCTCCGCAGACCCATTGGTCTCTATTGGCTTTCATTTAACTCTTCCCCCCCATTTTACTGACCCATGTCAAATGTAAAATTGAAGCCGGGCATGGTGGCACACTCTTGTAATCCCAGCATTTGGGAGGCTGAGACAGGAGGATTGCAGTTTCTGGACAGCCTCAGCTGTGAGGCCCTTTGCAACTCAGGGAGACCCTGTTTCAAAAATAAAAAGAATAAAAACTAAGGCTGGAGGTATAGCTTGTAGGTAGAATGCCCCTGGATTCCATCCCAGTACCTCAAAACCAAAGATGGACTTAGGGTGTGTTGGGAGATGTGTGCAGATTCCTGATACTTGAAGAAATCACCCAGGGGAGGGCCCCATTACACGTCCAAGCTCCCTCCCCACCAGGAAACAGGTAGGGTGGCCACCCGCCGCCCGGTGAGTCCCTGGCTCTCCTCGGCCTTCCTGGGTCTTGGTCCTGCACCATGAACCCGAAGAGTTACACTACCAGTGTGCATACTCACAGACCCAACACTCGTGTTCCCAGGCTGCAGTTTTCCCAGTGACTGGCACACGGCAGAAATTAGTACCGGCCTTTTACAGGTGGGAACTGAGGCCCCAGGAGAAGGTGGGCTGCCCCAAGGTCTCATTAAGACCAGGGATGGCGGGGAAGCTCCGCCTCGGCACGCAGTAGGC
This sequence comes from Muscardinus avellanarius, assembly GCF_963383645.1. Taxonomy (NCBI): domain Eukaryota; kingdom Metazoa; phylum Chordata; class Mammalia; order Rodentia; family Gliridae; genus Muscardinus; species Muscardinus avellanarius. The sequence goes on along the minus strand of NC_137797.1, from coordinate 4,922,782 downwards.
ACTTTGGTTAGGATGGATTCGCGCGCGCCGGCCCCGGGCTGCCAGGGGAGCCGGGGGCGGAGCCTATGCAAATAGCCCGCGGGGAGGCCGCGGATTGGTCGGCGCGGCGGGGGCGGGGCGCGCCGAGGGCCCTGGGCCGGCAGGTGAGCTGGGAGAGGCCAGGTACCCGCGCTCGCCGCTGGACCCCGGTGATGCCTCCGCTCTGGGCCCTGCTGGCCCTCGGCGGCCTGCAGCTTGGCTGGAGTAAGCAGGGGATGAGAGCAGGCCCGGGAGGGCGTGGGCCGCCTGGATCCTGACCTTCCCTCCCAGGCTCCTCTGATCTTCCCGGGAATCTCATTAATTCCAGGAACAGACACTGATTCCTGGCGCTGGGGACTCAGATATCATTATTGTTATTGTTGTTATTATTATTACTATTAGCCAACATTTAGAAGCGTTCTCTGGTGGGAATCCGAGGATTCATGGGTGGCCACAGCCCTGAGATGGGTGCCCTGGGCAGTGCTGGGAGAGACCAGTGCACAGGGGCCGACCAGACCCAGATTCACGGGTTGGGGGAGATAGGCCGGCGCTTCTCGCCAGGGAAACTACATGGCACGTTGGGGACTGGGAGGCAGTGGGGTTGCCAGCCTGGGAACTGCTGCCCAGGCCTGTGGCTGGAGCGCAGCGTGGGCAGCGCATGGAGGGGAGGGCTGGAGGCTGGACAAGCAGAGCCCTGAGCTTCCAGACCTCCTGCCTTTCCAGAGAAGCTGGACTGCTGGGAGTGGAGGGGCCCGGAAAGGTCCCTGGAGGGAAAGCCACAAGTAGAGGGGCCCTGTACCCAGCTTCCGGGGACAGGGCAGGATGGACAGGTGCTGAGGAGGCGTGTGGGGTTCCTGGTGACTGAATGTCTGCGAAGGGAGAGGAAGGGCAGCAGTTTGGCCAGACTACGGGGTCTGGCCAGGATGACTGGCAGGTGGGGACGGGGCACTGCCATATCTCTGACGAGTTCATTAGACGGCCCATAGGGAGGGCCAAGCCCAGCGCCTAGGACAAGCGCACTGTGGGTGGGGGCGGAGCGCCCCTGGGTGCACAGTTCTGCAGGCTCAGCTCCCATCTCATTTGCCTCCTCTAGCTGTGAACCTCCAGCCCCAGCTGGCCAGCGTGACCTTTGCCACCAACAACCCCACGCTCACCACGGTGGCCCTGGAGAAGCCTCTGTGCGTGTTTGACAGCTCAGAGCCGCTCACCGGCACCTTTGAGGTCTACCTCTATGTCATGGTGGACTCAGGTAAGGGCCCTGCTTCCCTCCAGCTCCCCTCAGGGGCTTTAACCTGTCCCCAGGGAGACATGCTCAGTTGCTGTGGTAGCCTAACTCGCCTGTGCTCTGCGCCTGCGCCGGCATCCACTGTAGGGCCAACCCCGGGTGGCTGCAGTACAGACCCGCCCCTGCCAGCATCCGGTCGGGGTGGGGGGTAATCACAGCACCGATCGATCGCTGAGTACACGGTACTCAGCCATAATCCCACAAGCAGCTTGCAAGGTAATTCTTACAGAGGAGGGGACCGAGGCTCAGCAGGGTGGAATAACTCACGGGAGTCCCCAGAGCTGGAGGGAAACCCAGGGCTCTCGGGCCTTGAGCCCAAGTCCTAACTGGCCCACTCACCAAGCCGGTTTAAGATTGGTTACTTGGGAGGCTGAGATAGGAGGATCCGGTTCGCGGACAACCTCAGCTAGCTAGTGAGGCCCTCTGCGATTCAGCGAGAGCCAGTTTCAAAATAAAGAATAAAAATAATAAAAAATAGGGCAGGGGTTGTAGCTTGGAGGTCCAATGCCCTTGGGTTCCATCCCCAGACACACACAAAAAATAAAAAAATAAAAAGAAGAGAAAGATCACCCAGCTAGTAAGGAAAAGGCTCAACACAGTTTGTCTTCCTCTGTACCAGGTGCTAAGCCGGGCGTGGTGGCGCAGGCTTGTAATCCCCGCGCTTGGGAGGCTGAGACAGGCGGATCGCGCAGGTTCGAAGCCAGCCTCAGCTACTTAGTGAGGCTCTCAGCAACTTAGTGAGACCCTGTTTCCAAATAAAATATAAAAAAGGTCTGGGAGTGTAGCCCAGAGGTAGAAGGGCCCTGGTTTCCACCCCCAGTACCACACACACACACACACACACACACACGATTTGGTAGGGGAGAGCCAGGACCGTGTTGGAGCCAGGAACAAGCTGCCCCTTGCCCATCTCCCCACCACGTAGGCAGTCAGGGACAGAGCTTGCATCACGTCTGTGACTTGGTGCCCAGCACAGGGCTGGGGCAGAGAGGAGGCTCGGGGTGTCTGATGAAAGGTGGGGTGACATCAAGCTACAGTGGCCAGGATCCTCACTCCCGGCACCCTCTGCAGCCAGCTCCAGGAATGCCTCTGTGCAGGACAGCAGCAAGACCCCGCTGAGCTCGACCTTCCAGCAAACCCAGGGGGGGAGGACAGGCCCCTACAAGGCCGCGGCCTTTGACCTGACCCCTTGCAGTGACCTGCCCAGCCTGGATGCCGCCGGGGATGTGACCCAGGCCTCGGAGATCCTGAGTGCCTACCTGGTCAGGGTGGGCAGCAACGGCACGTGCCTGTGGGACCCCAACTTCCAGGGCCTCTGCAACCCACCCCTTTCAGCCGCCACGGAGTACAGGTAGGTGTGAGCAGCCCCGGAGGAGGGCAGCAGCTGTTCCACTGGCAAGACCCACGGGGGAGAGGCCACACCTCTACAGAGCGCGGGTGCTGGGACCATCCAGCCTCAGGCAGGGTGGCTGCCCACGCGCGCAACAGCGCCAAGAGCTGGGGCTCAGAAAGGCCCTTGTGTGGCCTTATGCTCTGCAATCAAGAAATTAAGAACCAATCCCAGCATTTGGGAGGCTGAGACAGGAGGAGCGCGGTTCCCCACGGCCAGCCTCAGCTACTTAGTGAGGCCCTTTGCAACTCAGTGAGACCCTGTTTCAAAATAAAAGAATAAAAAATAGGGCTGGGGGCATAGCTTGGAGGTAGAATGCCCCCAGAGTTCCATCCCCAGTACCGCAAAAAAAAAAAAAAAAAAGATAAAGAAAAGAAATTAAGAACTCTGATGGGTGTATGCATGGTGGTATGCAACTATGATTCTAGCACTTGGGAAGCTGAGACAGGAGGATTGCAGGTTTGAGGCCAGCCTCAGCAATTTAGCAAGACTCTGTTTCAAAATTAAAAAAAAAAAAGAGCTGGAATAAAGCACAGAGGTAGAACACCCCTGAGTTCAATCCCTATTCCCCAAATATATAAAAAATAAGCTGCCGGGCGTGGTGGCGCACACTTGTCATCCCCGCGCTTGGGAGGCAGAGACAGGAGGATGGCGCAGGTTCGAAGCCAGCCGCGCGCGCTCTGGCTTAGGAGACCCTGTTTCCAAATTAAAACGTAAAAATAGGTCTGGGAGTGTAGCCCGGAGGTAGAAGGGCTTCCAGGAACCCCAGTACCACCAAAAAAAAAAAAAAAAAAAAGCTAAAATAAAAAGAGCATAAAAAGAAACTAAGAACCTCGATTTTTTCTCTGTGTGTGAGTGGTCCTGGGGATTGAACCCAGGGACATTCTACCTCTGAGCTACATCCCCAGCCCTTTCTATTTTGAAACAGGGTCTTATATGGTACAGTTCCTCCTGTCTTAGCCTCCCAAGTAAGGGGACGTTGTGTGTACAACATCAAAACCAGCTTGAAATTTTGAACTCTGAACAAGGGGCCACATTTTACTTCACACTGGACTGCACAAAGAATGCAGCTGGTCCTGCTCACCACCTGTGTGGAAGTCACACACCCAGACCCCTCTGTTTTGCAGGGAAGGGAACTGTGGTCCAGAGAGGGAGGGTTGCCTAGCAACCAGCCGCCACCCAGTCTGAACTAGGCCCTGTGGAAGGCCCTTCCCTCCACACACATCCTCTGCTTTTACCGTCTCCCTCCTTCTCTTGCCCTCCCCGCCACAGTGGAGCCCACTTACTTATCCACACATTTCCTGAGCATCTTTATAAGCTCAGTCTCCACCCCTGGTGGAGGAGGGGGGTCTGACCTGGTGCCCAAGCCGTGGGTTACACCCTCTCCAATTGCCATGGAGACACCTAGGTTGGATCTCTGATGCCTCCTGGCCTGTTCGGAACACAGACCATTGCCCAGGGGTCAGGACAGGGGTCCCTGCTGCCATCTCTCCCTGCCCCAAGCCGGATTCTCTGAACGTGTCTTTTCTGTGGGAACGCTTCTCTCCCTCCCCGATCGCCAAGGCAGCCCCTCTGGCTTTGCGTACAAGCCTCCCTATCTGGGGGCATGAGCGGGCACACTGGGGTTCTGACCTTGAAACAGATGTGGGGAGTTACACACAGACTAAATAATTAAATTAATTAATTAGTTAATTAAACTGGCAAAACACTACTATAGACCATAAATGTCTCAGTCTTCAGACTATCCATGTTTTAAGCTAATTTTGTTATTAAGTAGGTTGTGGGATTGTAGAGATTGTATATCTGTTTGTTTTTTTAATCTAGTACTTGAGAAACCCAGAGACATTCTATCTCCAAGCTACTCCCAGCTCTGTTTTATTTTATTTTTTTATTCTGAAACAGGGTCTCACTAAATTGCTGAAGGCCTCACTAAGTTGCTGAGGCTGGCCTTGAACCTGCGATCTTCCTGTCTCAGCCTCTCAAGGGCTGGGATGACAGATCTGCAACCCCCACCCCTTTAAGTCCCATCGTGATCCCAAGGACCAGGCTTGGAACAGTGGTGGCAGTGCTGCCTGGAGGAGGCAAGAGTCAATCAGTACTCTGCAAGAGTACTACCTGCCCTGCACAAAACAAACAGAGAAATGCCTGGGGCATCACTGTGACCTGCAACCCCCAAGGCTTCAGGGTACAGGCGCAGCCAGGATCCGGTCCAGCATTTTCTGTTGCAAGACCCCGTCTGTACCCCTGTATGGCCATTCCTCCCTCCCTGCGGCCTGGGCACACAGGGTGGATGACAGTCATCCTCTCTCTGTCTCCTTCCAGGTTCAAGTACGTCCTGGTCAACATGTCCACGGGCTTGGTCCAAGACCAGACGCTATGGTCAGATCCCATCCGAACCAACCGGCGTAAGTGGGGTGGGGCGGGCCGGGTGGCCCTAAGGGCCCCAGGAAGGCAGGGCCAGGCAGGGACCACGAGGAGACGCGGGCTGTGGCTTCCGAGTCTCCCAGGTGCATCAGGCCCTTGGGCTGCTGAGTAAAACACCTGGTAAGATGGCTGAACCTGAATTCTTGCCTCCCGCCTCCCGCTGCGGAGTGGAGGGCCAGGCCAGGCGCAGGGCGGGCGGGCTGCAGTCAAGGTCGGAGGCCTTTCCTGGGCAGAGGCAGACCTGGCTTCTTAACTGGAGCCCCCAGGAGCAAACGTCTGTCCACACCGGGGATGGGTCCCACGGGCGCTGCTGGGAAGGAGGTGCCTGGCTCTCGCCCTCGCTGGCCTCTGAGCCCATGCTGTCCTGAGCGGGGAGGCGGCTTCTCAGCAGGGCCCAGTTTGCACAGACTTGTGCCCCCCAGCTCAGTGTCAGGGCCACACAAGGACTTCCAAGGCCCATGGGGGGACCCCCACCCCACACCCGGCCCAGGAGGGGCAGGCAGGGCCCCGAAGGTCTCCGGAGGCCACATGCTAGCCAGTTGTGTGGTGTGTTTGTGGGGTGTGAGTGTGTGTGTGTGTGTGAGTGTGTGTGATGGAATGTGTGTGTGTGGTATGTGTGTTAATGAGTTCAGCTGTACGTAACTGCGTGATAGAATGTGTAAGGGTAGAAGTGTGTGTATGAGTGTGTGTTGTGTATGTGGTATGTGTGTATGTGGGGCCCGTGCTGTGGTGTGGTTTGTGTGTGAGTGTGTGATGGGTGACCCTCCGTTCCTTGCTCCCCGCTGCCCTCCTGGGCACACACCATGGTCCCGCTGGCAGCCTGGAGGCCCAGGGTCCTGCCTCAGTTCCCGCCTGGGCCCCTCACACCTGCACTTGGGGACCCGAGTTTCGCACCTGTGACATGGGGAGGAGAGGCCAGGGTCCTTTGGGCGGGGCCCACCTCTCTGGGGGCAGGACGTAAGACCAGTCTGCGGGGACAGTGAGCTCCTGGGACTGTCCAGACCTGGTGGCTGGAGCCTTGAGCCGCAGGACAGGCTCAGGCAGCCATCTGTGAGGGACAATGTTGCCCAGTGAGCGGCTCCAGCGTCCACACACTGTTCTTAGGGGACACCAGCCACCTGGCCTGGCCTCCGTATCCACCCAGCCCACCAGAAGACTTGTGCCCATTTATCATTTTGAATCAGGCGAAAAGAGGAACTGGGTGTGGTGATGCACGCTTGCAATCCCAGTACTTGGGAGGCTGAGACAGGAGGGTCAGGGTTCATGAACAGCCTCAGTTACTTAGTGAGGCCCTCTGCAACTCAGTGAGACCGTTTCAAAAAAAAGAATAAAAAATAGGACTGGGGGTGTAGCTTGGAGGTAGAATGCCCCTGGGTTTCATCCCTAGTGCTGAAAAAAAAAAAAAAAAGGCAAAAGAGGAAGGGCCAGAAACACACAGAATAGGACGGGAAGCGGGTTGAGGGTGAGCAAGGTTGTCGGGCAGCTCCGGCCTAGGTGCCCGGTTCACACCTGGGTTCCGGGCGTCCCGGGCAGGGAGGACAGAGGCGGGCGCGGTCTGGGGAGTAACTGGGCCCTGGTCCTGCTGCAGCGACCCCCTACGCGGCCATCGACACGTGGCCAGGCCGGCGCAGCGGCGGCATGATCGTCATCACCTCCATCCTGGGCTCCCTGCCCTTCTTCCTGCTGGTGGGCTTCGCGGGCGCCATCCTTCTCAGCTTGCTGTGAGTACCTGCCGGTGACGGCCTTCCCCTGGGAGACAGTCAGCAACCAGGTCCTTGGGAGGCTGAGACAGGAGGATCGCAGTACGAGGCCAGCCTCAATAACTTAGAGAGGCTCTCAGCAACTTAGTGATGCCCGCAGCAACCTAGTGAGACCCTGTTTCAAAATAAAATTAAAACGATAGATCTGGGGGCGTAGCTTGGAGGTAGAATGCCCCCGAGTCCAATCCTCTATACCACAAAAAAAAAAAAAGAAGAAGAAGAAGAAGAAGACTGGTTGATGGAATGCTTGAGGTGAGGTAGCATCTGTGAACGCAGTCTGAGTGTTAAGCCCTCCACCTGCTGCAGGAGTTTGGGTTCGCTCTGCTTCCCTGATTTCTGATTCCTCCATCTCCTCGGCCAGGGACATGGGCGCTTCCGATGGGGAAACGACGCACGACTCCCAAATCACACAGGAGGCTGTCCCCAAGTCCCTGGGGACCTCGGAGCCCTCCTACACCTCTGTGAGCCGGGGGCCGCCCCTGGACAGGGCAGAAGTGTTCCCCAAGCTCCAGGACTGAGCCGAGCCCCGGCCTGCGCGGCAGCCTCCTCCCCGCCGGCTGGGCCCGGAGCCTGGGCATCAGCGCTGGTGACCGAGGACGGAAGGAGAAGCCGGGCAGACTGGTCCATGTCTAGGCAAACTGAATAAAATCTTCCAAGATTTTGAGTTCGGTGGAAATGGACAGAATGAATGGGTGGTGCCACATGGAGGCACTGGACTTTCTCGAGAGACGGTGGGGGCACTGTAGTCAGAACTTCCCTGGCTAGGGCTGGTGGCGCACACCTGTAGTCCCAGGACTCAGGAAGCTGAGACAGGAGGATCCCAGGTCGGAGGTCAGCCTCAGCCACTGTAGCGAAACTCTCAGCAACCTAGATTTGTTAAAAAAAAAAAAATGGGCTGGGGGTGTAGCTCAGAGGGAGAATGCCCCTGGATTTAATCTCTAGCACCACAAAAACAAACAAACAGAACATATAAGTTGCTTGGCTTGTCAACCCTGGAATATTTATTTATTTATTTATTTAGTGACACTGGGGATGGAGCCCAGGGGCATTCTACCTCTGAGCTACACCCCAGCACTATTTTTATCCTTTATTTTGAAACAGGGTCTCAGAGTTGCAAAGGACCTCATTAAGTAGCTGAGGCTGTCCTCAAACGGCGATCCTCCTGTCTCAGCCTCCCAGTGCTGGGATTACAAGCGTGCGTCACTACGCCTGGTGGAATCTTGGTTTCTGCATCTGTAAAGTAGCTGCCGGAACATTCATGGCCAAGGCCAGTGGCCTGGCATCATCACAGGTCTCCCTGAGGACCCCTCGAGCTGCAATCCGGGGAGGAGCCACCCTCCTGGCCCTCAGTGGGCTCCCAGCCCAGCAGGAAGAAAAGGCACCAGGGAGTCGCTGAACACCCAGGAGGGACAGGCGTCTTGCAGGGGGTGAAGTGTCTGTCGCACTCCAGGCCTCCATTCAGACGCAATCCATGCAGGAGGGCTGCCTTGGCTTTTGGGCGTGCAAAACACAGGTCACGACCGCTTGGCATCGCCGAGAGACTTATCAGAGCGGGGTCGGTTAGAGCAGAAACATGGCGAGGGAGGTGGGCGCCCTGCGTGGACCAGACCCCTCATCTGCTGGACGCCCACATATGTTCAGATGCTGAAGTCCGGCCCCGATGGGGTCCTTTGGGGAGGTGAGACCTAGGGGAGGTGGTTAGGCCCTGAGGGTGAGCCTCATGAATGGGTCGGTGCCCTTGTAAGAGGCCCAGACAGCTCTCTCTTACGCTCTCCCCTTCTTCCTGGTAACACACACACACACACACACACACACACACACACACACACACACACTCTGCACAATTCAGGGGTATTTGGTCCATTCAAATGTACAACCACCACCTCTATGCAGTTCCCTGTATTCTCAGCTTCATGTACGGCCTTTGGTGTCTTCCTTCTTTGACTTCTCCCTTCTTTGACTTGGCAAAATGTTTTTTTTTTTTTTTTTTTTTTTTTTTTTTGAGGGTGAGAATTGAACCCAGGGCATTCTCTCACCGAACTATAATGCCAGCTCTTTTTATTTTTGTGGTATTGAGGAATTAATGCAGGAGCATTCTACCTCTGAGCTACACTCCCCAGCCCAACTTTATCTTTTATTTACTTATTTATTTATTTTTGTGGTACTGGGGCTGGAACCCAGGGGCATTCCACCTCCGAGCTACACCCCCAGCCCTATTTTTATTCTTTATTTAGAAACAGGGTCTCACTGAGTTGCGGAGGGTCTTGTTAAGTGGCTGAGGCTGGCCGTAGACCTGCAATCCTCCTGTCTCGGCCTCCCAAATGCTGGGATTACAAGCGTGCGCCACCACGCCCGGCTATCCTTTATTTTGAAATAGGGTCTCACTAAGCTGCGGAGAGCCTCACTAAGTAGCTGAGGATTGCACTAAGTACTAGGATTGCGAGGGTATGTCATCACGCTGGGCCTTTATCTAATTTTTATTTTTTGGTGGTACTGAGGTTCCTGGAAACCCTTCTACCTCCAGGCTATACTCCCAGACCTATTTTATACTTTTTAATTTGGAAACAGGGTCTCTTAAGCCAGCATGGCTGGCTTCGAACCTGCACGATCCTCCTGTCTCTGCCTCCCAAGCAGGTGGATTACAAGCGTGCGCCACTATGCCTGGACTAAATTTTTTTTTTTTTTTCAGTACTGGGGATTTAACCCAGGGGCAGTCTAACACCAAACTACACTCCCAGTCCTTTTTTTTTTTTTTTTATTCTTTATTTTGAAACAGGGTTTCGCTAAATTGCAGAGTACCTCGCTAAGTAACTGAGGCTGGCTGTGAACCCGGATCCTCCAGTCTCGGCCTCCCAGGTATTGGGAGTGTAGGCGTGTGCCACCACACCAGGCCTTTGTCTAATTTTTGAGGAACTGCCAAACTGTTTTCCACAGCAGCTGTACCGTCCTCACCAGCCAGACCGTCTGTATTTATCTTACTATTAGAATGTTTGGCCAGGCGTGGTGGCACTTGCCCGCCTGGGTTCAATCCCCAGCATGCCACGCACAGAAACACAAAAAGGTGGTAAGGAGAGGAAGTAATAGTTAACTCTGAGCCGGGCGTGGTGGCGCACGCTTGTAACCCCAGCATTCGGGAGGCTGAGACAGGAGGATCGCGGTTCGCGGACAGCCTCAGCTACTTAGCGGGGCCCTCTGCAACTTAATGAGAACCTGTTTCAAAATAAAGAATTAAAAAATAGGGCAGGTGGTGTAGCTCGGAGGTCAAATGCTCCTGGGTTCCATCCCCAGACCCGCAAAAAACCCACAAAAAAACAACAAACAAAACCAATAAGAACTCTGGCTTAGGTGGGGCGGGAGGCAGGTCCGGGAAGGCCTGGAAGGGGAAGCGGCTTCGGACACGGCTGGGTCTGGTTTAGGTAAAGGAAGCCCTTCGGCTGGCAGAGGGGAGGGGGCGGCCTCGAGCCCCGGAGCCTCAGCCAGCGCCCAGCGCCCAGCGCCCGCTCTGCAGGGCCCGAGCTGCGGCGGGTGCAGGAGCGCGGGCAGCGGCGGGGCGCGCGCCCGGCCTTGGAGGAGAGGACTTCCGAGGGCGCGAGCGGGCGTGCCAGGCCCCACTGCGCGCCAAGGGGGCGGTCGCCGCGTGCAGGTCTCGGCAGTGACAGCTGGGCGGGCCCCGCTGCGGTTGGGGGCCTGGAGCCCGGCCCGAGCGCGGGGCGGGGCGCGGTGGCAGAGGGGCGTTTCCGATCCCCCCGAGTGCTCTCCCCGCCCTCCCGCAGAGCGCGGGGAAACGGAGGACACGCGGCGGCCGGAAGCACCCAGCGCGGGCACGCCGACCCCACACCGCCAGAGCGGCCGGCGCACTCGACGGCGCCTGCGCCGACCTCCGCGGGGGGCGGAGCCTTTGCGGGGCGGGGCGGAGCCCTCGCGGGGCGTGGCCGGCGCTCGAGCGGAGGAGGGCTGCGCGCGGGTCCCGCCCCCGAGGGCGTGGCCTGCGCGCCGCCGGCCGTTGGTCTGGGGCGGAGCCTTCCCGCGGCGGCGCGCGGCGGAAGCTCTGCGGCGGCGCGGCGGGCGGCCGAGGAGGGGCGGCGGCGGCGGCGTCCTGGGCTCGGCGGCCCCGCGCCCTGCGCTGCGCGCGCAGCTCCTCCCGCGGCCCCACCCAGCGGGCGCGGCGCAGGCCCGGACGCGCACGGCGGCGGCGGAGCGGCGCAGCGCGGCCGGTGAGGGGCGGCGGGGCCTCGGGATCGCGACCCCAGCCCCCGGCCGCCGCAGCCTTTCAGACCGGGGCTCCCGAACCCCCCATGACCTCGGAGGTTTCCTGGCTGGAAGTCCCGGGGCCTCTGGGTTCCAGAAACTCCGGATCCTCCCCGGCCTGCCCCCGGGGCCGGCGACCCGGCATCTGTCCGGGCGGAAGCCTTCGTGCCATCTGCCCCGGCGTCCCCTCGCCCGCGTGCCCGGGGGTGCTCCCCAGGACCCCATCGCGGGAGTTCCCTTCTGCTCGTCGGTGCCACCTGCCCGAGCTCTGTCCCCTCTGCCGCGCTCCCCCTCCGCTCGCACCTGAGGTCTGTGCAAGTGTGGTATCCCCGGGCGTGCAAGTCGTTGATGGAAAAGAAGCATAGACAAGTAGCAGGCCACCCGGGGGCCACTTGAGAACGGACAGGGGGTATGGTTCCAGGCCCTTCCTGTGCAGTTGTTTACTGTTGCATGGAGGCGGAGCAGGGACAGTGTTTAATTTTTAATGCTCTGGTGAGACTCCAGGCCAGGGCCCTTCCAGGTCGTCTGCTCATCCTCATCCTCATCTATTTATTCCTAGAACTAGTATTTTTTGTTTGTGTTTCTGGGCAGTGCTGGAGCTTGCATGGTTTTGAATACCTAGTAGCTTCTCTTTTGGGGCACAGGTCTGGTGGCCCGGCCGCTGAAGAGGCAAGGTGGTGGCAGAAAAATAACTCTCTTAGGATGGGCTAGCAGATAGGAAAGAGCCTGCAGGCCAGCCTGTGGGGAGCTGATTTGGAGAGGTTTATGTAGGCGATGGGTGACCACAGGCCCTTCGCAGGTGGAGGTTTGTGGCTAGACATCGCACCTATGACCCACAAGTGTCCCCGCGAAGAACTGCTTTTCGGTTCTGCAGATCTCTAGCACAGAGATCGCTATTTCCTCCACTCTTCTTGTCAGTGAACACTTTGCCTGCTGAGGCTCCAGACACATTCCAGAGGCTCCAAACTTACTTGGTTTACTGCTCCCTTGTCAGAAAAAAATTATTCTTTGCCTCTCCCCAAGATTCTTTCAGACAATAAGCAGGAAGATGCTGTGGGAAATTTGCCTTCGTTTATGTATCTGTACATGGAGCCACCCCTGGGGGCCATATGGCTTCGTGGGATTCTGTTGTGTAATGATTACACAGGCAACAGGCTAGAGGGGCAGCTGCCCCGGGCCGTCTAGTGGATCATATTCAGGTAACACAGAGTGCACCTGATGGCCGTGCAGAGGTTAACTTGGGAGTCCAGTTGGCCGAGATCCACGGTACGGTCCCTGCTTCCAGAGCTGGGTTGGAGGGCCGGTTAGCTGGTAGGCTGCTAGCACTTGGTGGTGTGGCAACACGGTGGTGTGGGCCCTCAAATGCAGCTGGGTGGAGGTGGGCTTCTTGAGACAGGCTGGGAGAACAGTGGAGGAGAAGGTGCTAGGTGATAACAGGTGAGCAGATTGTTGAAGAACGGGGTGAAGTTTGCCACGGTTACGCAGGCATTGGGGCAGACGGGAGGAGAGAAGGCAGGGGCCAGAAAGCCAGATTTTAGGAGCCTTTAGGTGTGGCTGGAGCAGAGCACGTGCTGGGGGTGGCTGGGGTGTGCTGTTGGCCTCTCTGGGCAGGAGAGCCCTCCCACCGTGCCCTTGCGCCTTTCTGCTTCTGCCATGCAGGGAGTAGATGCTGGTCCCGCGGGGCCCAACAGAAGTAGGATGTGGTTGGCAGGGGCGTGAGGAAGGCGTTCCCAGTGGAGACAGAATGGGAGAGAGGGGTTTTTGTAGAGCTCAGGGTTTGAGATGGGAGTGGTGGCCAGAGCCCAGCCGGGGCCCACACGCAGAGCTTCTGAGTTGAGTGGAGAACTCGCGTTTCAGGAGAGCGGAAGGCTGCTGGAGGGTTTAAGGAGGAGAATAAAATGGCTTGGGAGTCACTCTGACCGTGCTGGGAGACTTGTCAGGAGCAAGACGGTGTGACAAGCAGGGGCGACCAGACTGCGCAGTGGCTGTTGGACAGGGGCCTCCCTGGGCTTGGCCAGGTTTCTTCCTCCTCCTCCTCCTCCCCCTCCCCCTCCCCCTTCTCCGCTGCTGCCGCCGCCGCTTCCCCCTCCTCCTCCTCTTCTTCTTCTTCTTCTTGTACCGGGGGTGGAACCCAGGGGCTTTCTACCTCCGGGCTATACTCCCATACCTATTTTATACTTTATTTGGAAACAGGGTCTAAGTAGCTGAGGCTGGCTTGGAACCTGCCCGATCCTCCTGTCTCAGCCTCCCAAGTGCTGGGATTACAAGTGTGTGCCACCATGCCTGGCGGCTTGGCCAAACTTCTGAAAACCTGGGCCCAGAAGCCTGAGCTTGGGTGAGGTGGGACTCCAGGTCAGGGCTGCCCATTTCTCCACAGGGCAGAGCGACTCTGTCCCAGCCAGTCTGCTGCCTTCATAGGAGGTGTGCTTGCCGCAGTGGAGCAGCTGAACGGCTGAGCTCAGAAGTGTGTCAAGTTCATGCTGGCCTGGGGGATCCTGAGGAAAGGGAAAGCCACCAAAGGAGCGACAGTCACGGGTCAGAAATGTCACCTGGAGGCGGTGTGGGACGAGAGGGAACACAGGCAGGAGGCGCCGGGTCCAGACAGGCTGCACCTTGAGGCAGTGGCAGGCGGCGTTGGATATTCAGGGAGAAGGGTCGGCGGTGGTGAGATATTCAGGGAGAAGGGTCGGTAGGACTGCCTTGTTGAAGTCTGGGGTGGGTGAGAAAGAGGGAGCGGAGCCGGGCAGCCCTGTGCAGTAGGACTTTCTGAGCTGGCCACGGTTTTGTGTCTGCTGTCTAGAAGGCTAGTCACATGTGGCTGGCCAGCATTAATGTCCGTTGTGACAGGAACGGGTTTTGCTTTGTTTTACCCTGTTTTAATGACTCGAGTCTAGGAAGGCTGCCTGTCGTACACAGGCTGTATGGGAGGCACACTGTCCCAGGGTTTGTCTGTTAAGTGTCATCCCATGGGCTGTTTCCGGCCACCGGAGGAGGCACTGTTGCTATTCACACGTGGGAAGCTCAGGAAGAGCGGCTGCGCAGGCACGGAGTCCTGCAGCCACTACCTGTTGGCAGCGCTTTGTGCTCTGTCCTGCTTCCTTCCCACGGCAGCTTGAAGCTGCTCTCCCGGCCAGGAAGAGAAGGTGAGGGCTTTGTTTCCCTTTGAGCTTCCTCTGTTCCTTGCTAAGTTAACAGGGACAGGCGTGTGACAGCCCAGCCAAGACCAAACAGAAGACTGCTGGGAGCGGGTTGGTTTGCCCACGGCTACCTGATGGCCGCGGTCTGAGCATTTCTAGGAATGGGCGGGGTAAGAGCAGGTGAGACTGCACAGCAGCCCACTGTGTGTAGTTGGTGTGTGTGGGCATTTGGAGGCTGAGGCAGAAGTGGGGCCGGGCGTGGAGGCTCACACCTGTAATCTCAGTGCTTGGGAGGCTGAGACAGGAGGGTCACAGATTTGAGCCAGCCTCAGCAACTTAGAGAGACCTTGTTTCTGAGCTAAAAATAATAAAAGGGAGCCAGGTGTGGTGGCGCATGCTTGTAATCCCAGCATTTGGGAGTCTGAGATAGGAGGATCGTGGTTCAGGGATGGCCTCACCTACAACTTAGTGAGGCCCTTTGCAACTCAGTGAGACCCTGTTTCAAAAAATAAAGAATAGCTGGGCATGGTGCTAACGCATGTAATCCCAGTGCTTGGGAGGCTGAGACAGGAGGATCACTCAGGTTCGAAGCCAGCCTTGGCTACTTAGAGGCTCTCAGCAACTTAGTGAGACCCTGTTTCCAAAACAAGTATAAAATAGGTCTGGGAGTATAGCCCGGAGGTAGAAAAGATCCTGGGTTCTACCACCCAGTACCACACACACAAAAGAATAAAAACTAAGGCTGGGGGTGTAGCGTGGAGGTAGAATGTCCCTGGGTTTCATCCCCTGTACTGCAAAAAAAAAAAAAAAAAGGTCTGTGGTATAGCCCCCTGCAGCTCTGCAGTCAGGCCCCGTGGGAGCGTCGCTCTGCAGGTCTCTGTGGCTCCTCGGCTGGGCGTCAGTGTGCGGCCTTGGCGTGTGTGTGTTTTACTGTGGCCGGCTGATTGAGTGTCACGACTTGGTGAGCCTGTAGCGTGTGGGCAGCTTGTAACACACATCCTTTGGAGGCGGCAGGTCCCCAGGATCACCCCCCCCCCCCCCCCGCCATTGAGGCTGCGCTGGTGTCGGCGGGTGCGAGACGTGACTCCTGGTGGCCGGTCGCTGCGCCAGGTGGAGGGAGCGAGGACCGGTGGCCCTGAAGAGGAGGTCTGACTGAGCAGAGCGTGGGAGTGCTTAGTGCTTTCCTTTCACTCACAAGGGCTGTAAAAGTGGCAATAATTAATGCTGTTTTACCTTTTTTTTTTTTTTTTTGGCTGGGGATCAAACCCAGGATCTCATGCATGCTAGGCAAGACCCCCACCACTGAACTACACTCCAGAGCTTTACTCCCAGACCTGTTTTTTTTTTTTTTTTGAGACTGAGTTGCTGAGACTGGCCTTAAACCTGCAATCCTCCTGTCTCAGCCTCCCAAGGGCTGGGCTAACAAGCATACATGCTGTGTCAGGCTTGCCCTTTTCTCCATTGGGGCCCATACTCCCAAGCAGCTCTGTTTGGGGCCCTGGTTTGAAGAGGCCAGGCAACACCTTATTACAAAACAGGACAGGGCTTTTGTTGTAATTCATTTCAGCTGAATAAAAATGATTGGTCGAGTAGGATGTGTTCAAGTTAAGGTGTGTATTTTCTGCAAGTTGGAGAAAAGTCATTCACCCTGAAGATCCCTTATTGCTGGTAAATGGCTGATTAAACTGCTAGGTGGTTATGGTGACCACCCTGGAGAGTGGTGCCGAGTCGGTGGGAAGCCTGCCGTGCTGGCTTACAGGGCCCGGTAGACTTGGCAGTGAAGCGCTTTCCAGGCTTTTGGCTCACTTGGTCCCTAACACAGTGCGTGCAGGGACGTGGGTGCAGGGTCCATTGGACAGTGAGGGGAGGAGCCCTGCGAGGGAGAAGCTGGCGCCGTCCACCCGGCGCTGGCTCAGGGTGGCCTGTGGCCCGGGGGCTTTGCTGTGGGGAAGCTCAACTTTTTCATCTTCCCATGTCTTGTTTCCAGTTCAGGTGGAGCCAGACTCTGCTAAGTATCTGTCCTCCAGACCCAGTTCATTTGTGTTAGAAACAAACGTCACTGGCAGGTGTGCCGGACACTGAGCTGTTGCCTGTGGTTTCTGTCTCCATGCTCTTCCCCACCGGGGAGTCCACAAAGGAGTCTGGTTGCTGTGAGAAAGGTAGACCGCGGGAATAGGGCAGAGTAGAGGGAGAGGCGAAGTTCCTCTAGTTGGGTCGTCAAGCGAGGACGGGGGACATGCTGGGGAGAAAGCCCTTGATACTCCCTTTAAAACTCCCAGGCTAGCCAAGCATGGTGGCGCACGCTTGTCATCCCCGCGCTTGGGAGGCTGAGACAGGAGGATCGCGCAGGTTCGAAGCCGGCCTCAGCTACTGAGTGAGGCTCTCAGCAACTAAGTGAGACCCTGTTCCCAAATAAAGTATAAAAGTAGGTCTGCGAGTATAGCCCGGAGGTAGAAAAGCCCTGGGTTCCACCCCCAGTACCACACACACACTCACGCACTCCCAGGCTTAGCTGGGTGTGGTAGCACATGCTTGTAATCCCAGCATTTGGGAGGCTGAGACCGGAGGATCACGGTTCGCAGACAGCCTCAGCTACGTAGTGAGGCCCTTTGCAACTCAGTGAGACCCTGTTTCAAAGTAAAGAATAATAATAACAAAAAAAATAGGGTTGGGGGTGAAGCTCAGAGGTAGACCGCCTGTGGGTTCCATCCCCAGATCACAAACAACAAAGAAGAACTCTGTCTCCAGTCCTGCAGAGTAGTCAGAGTAGTACAGCGGGCGGGTGTCCTGGCCTCAGGCCTTTGTTACTGGTTACACTCAGCGTGCCCAAGTGTCCTGTCTCCTTCGCACGCACACAGGCTGCGCGGGGCAGCTCCGCTGGCGGTGCTTTGTGGGACTAGGATGTCGCCGGGCGTCCCTGTCTGTTACCTGGCCTCCTCCTCAGGGCTTTGCGGGCGTCAGCTCCCCGGTGGCCACAGTGACTTCCCTGACTTTCTCTTTAGATTGTGGGATCTTTGTGTCCCGTGACTTTCTGAACTGACTGCAGGTGAGCTAAAGGTCGGCACTTGGAAACGCTACTGAGTATCTGCTGCCTGACCTTGACCTGCCTCTGCTGGGAGGAGGGCTGCATTTCTGCGGCCCCTCTGCCTTCATTGTGATCAGTTGCCACACAGCCAGTGAGCGCACCTCTCCCTGCCTTTTAATCTGCTAAAGCCCACATTATCATTTATTTATAGAAAAAGGTAAGTTTAAAAAATTTGCCTGGTGTGGTAGTGCCCGCTTATAATCCCAATATTTGGGAGGCTGAGACAGGAGGATGTAGGTTTGTGGCCAGCCTCAGCTACTTAGTGAGGTCCTTTGCAATTCAGTGAGACCCTGTTTCAAAATAAAGAATAAAAAAAATAGGGCTGGGGGTGTAGCTCGGAGTTAGAATGCCCTTGGGTTCTATCATCAGGGCTGCCAAAAAAAAAAAAAAATTTTTTTTGTTTTGAGGATACTGTAGATTTAGACACAGTTTTATTTCACTGTGCTTATTAGGTAAAAGCATAACATAATTCAAGGTGAACATATATGTATATATTTATTTTATTTATTTTTGGTGGTATTGGGTATTGAACCCAGGTGCATCTTGCCTCCATGCTATACTCCCAGCCCATTTTATTTTTTGTTTTGAAACAGGGTCTTGCTAAATTGCTGAGGTTGGCTTTGAATCTGTAATCTTCCTATCTCAGCCTCCCAAGTCCTGGGATTGCAGGGGTGTGCTACTGTGCCTGACTGAAGGTGGATAATTTAGTTTTTTTTATTCCCCTTTTCATCCATTAAGATCTTGTAAATATTTCAGAATTGACACAGATGCATTAAAATAGGTTGGAAAGAACCACCTAGAGCATATATATGGAAATATATAATATGCATATGTGTGTATGTATTATGTGTGTGTGTATGTATGTATATTCTTTTGGTACTGGGGAGTTAACCCAGGGGCATTCTACATATAAGGTAAACTCTCAGCCCTTTTTTTCTATTATTTGTTTTGAAAGGGACTGCTGACTGTTCTTGAGCCTGCAATTTTTCTGTGTCAGCCTTCCAAGTGTTGAAATTACAGGTATTTGCCACCACACCCAGCCTACTCTGTGTGTGTGTGTGTGTGTGTGTGTGTGTGTGTGTGTGTGGTCACATGTATATAATATTAGTATATCTTTTTTTCTGTGTGGTACTGGGGATGGAACAGTGGGGCATTCTAACTCCAAGTTACACCCCCAGCCCTATTTTTTATTCTTTATTTTGAAACAGGGTTTCACTGAGTTGCAAAGGGCCTCACTAAGTAGCTGAGGCTGTCCGCGAACCATGATCCTCCTGTCTCAGCCTCCCAAATGTTGGGATTACAAGCATCTGCCACCACACTCGGCAATATTAGTATATCTTAATTGTAATTATATCATTACTTATAATGATGTATTATTAATATGTAAGTTTTTCAGGTGTTTCACACAATGGGTGTGGCACAGAATGGGTTAACAATTAGCATCATGGCAGACATTGCTTACCTGACCCCAGAACTTTGCGGTCACTCGCTTGCTGTCCTCTGGCTTCCTCAGCACATGGGTCTTGGGTCTCCGTCCCTCTGCTCTGTGGCAGTGTGGATGGTGGTGGCAGCAGCGAATCTCTCTACACAGCGGAGCTCAGGGCCGGGTCCTGGCCCAGCCGGCTTTGACTGGTACGCTGTGGTTGCTTGTGCAGCTGTGCCCACACGCTGGCTGGCTGGCTGGCTGGCACAGCGTAGACACGTGCTCACCTGCCAGGTAGGTGGTACCAGGTGGATGGTGTGGGTGACAGCCTGGCCTCACTCTGAGATGCTCGCTCATCCTTCCTGGAGCCTGGGCTGGGCTTGCGGGGCAGAGCTGCGCAGGACCAACTCCACTGTCAAGGCACTTGTCAGAGTCCTGCGGGCGTCTGTCTGCTGGCCAGAGAGGTCGCAGGACAGCCCAGAGCCGTGTGTGCAGCTGTGGATCCCAGGAGGCCTGCTTTCTTATTAAGGGGGGGTTGCACCATCAGTATGCCACAGTGGGCTGGACACTGGGGAGGCTGGCTTTGCTAACTATTTGAAAAGAACAATTCACTTTTTGTAGTTCACCACGTTTTGAATTGGACTCTGAACGTTTATTTAGTGTTTGATGCTGGTGGATGAAAGAAGGCAGTCTGTAGCTACTGTGTAGCTAATTTAGGAAATACTTATGATCTTATGCTGTAAGCAGAAAACATCCTTGTAAGATTTTTTTCCCCAGTGCTAGAGATTGAACCTGGAGATTGAACCTCCTGTGTGCTAGGTTGGCACTTTACCTCTGAGCTATACCTCCAGGCCCCTGGTAAGACTTTTATTAGAGGCTTTGGATGACAAGGATAGGACTTGCTTATAAGAATCAGTGTTGGGGCCTAGTTTTGCTTTCAGAAAATTCTGATAGGTCCTTGTGGGGGGAAAAAAACAAAAACGGGTTGCCATGATGACTTGGCTTTGAGCCTGCAAACTGGTGATGACATGGTTGCCAAGGAAACCAAAAGATGCAGTGTCTGATGGCCTCCCAAGGGTTTTGTGACTGTTGTCTGGAATCTGATTGGTTTAGAAGAGTAGCATTTGAGATGGGAGCAGAATGCCAGAGGTCTGGCTGGCCTACTGAAACTTCTAGAATTGCGCTGTGGAAATCTCCCACTTGGACCTTGGTTTAAAAACATGGGGAGATTTCGGGTAATCTCCTGGTTATTGTAAGATTTGGCTTCAATCTTTCTGCCACTGAAAAACAGGAAATGAGGTAATCTGTTTAAACATGTAGTGTTTATAAAGCACTGTAATGTCTAAATAAGGGCAGCTATGCATCTTCTCACTGTAGAGTCCCATGCCGGGTGCTTTCCTGTTGGCTACTTCGAAGTCCACGTGGGTCTTAGATTCTAGAGGCCTCCTGCCTGCTGAGGGTGGAATGTGCATTCGTCTGTTGAAAGTGCTGCCTGAAGAGCCAGTTCCAGACCTCGTAGTTGAGGCTGAGAACAAGGTGCAGCGTGCGCGCCAGCAACCGCCCGCCCAGGCCGCTGACTCTCACCTGTATGTGGGCCTTGCTTCGCGAGTAATAGTAACTTGTTCTCGTGGAAAACTCTGAAATCTCTTAGTTTTGGAGGTAAGGAGAGCCCACAAAAACTTCATTTGCTTATGTCTTCTTGTAGATGTTTACATACTATGTAGGTTTTGAATCTGTATCCATGAATATATGGAAAATCAAAAGCAGTTAATTGTCGAGCATGGTGGTGTATGCCAGTAATCTTAGTGCTTGGAAGGCTGAGACCAGGATCAGATCACATATTTAAGGCCAGCTTTAGCAACCTAGGGAGACTTTGTTTCAAAATAAAAAAATAAAAAGGGCTAGCTGGCATGGTGGTGCACGCTTGTAATCTCAGCACTTGGGAGGCTGAGACAGGAGTTCAAAGCCAGGTTCAGAGCCAGCCTCAGCTACTTAGTGAGGCTCTCAGCAACTTAGTGAGACCCTGTTTCCAAGTAAAGTATAAAATAGGTCTGTGAGTATAGCCTGGAGGAGGTAGAAAAGCCCCTGGGTTCCACCACCAGTACCACACACACAAAATAAATAAATAAATAAATAAATAAATAAATAAATAAATAAAATTAAAAAAAATAAAAAGGGCTGAGGGTATAGCTTGGAGGTATAGAGCACCCCTAGGTTTAATCAACAGTAGAAGAAAAAAGCAGCTAATCGTCGAAGGAGCTAGAGATTTTTAGTTCTTTACCATGATAATATAGGGCACATGGTTTCAGTACTGGCAGACCAGCGACTGCACTGTTGGCGCAGAGGCGAGATGAGGCTCCTTCAGTCTGCTGATGAGCATCTCATTAGCCTTCAAGTAGGACTGAGCAGCGCGGCTCCTTGGCCCACCCTGCAGGGAAGGTTCAGAGGGGACGGCCGGGTGGCCACGGCCCCAGCCCAGAGCCCAGCTCTTTTTTCTGGAGCTGAGTCCTTTTATTATGATCACCAGTAATATATCTGTCATCTCCAATTACTTTATCACAGTTTGTTTATTTGTTTTTAATTACTTTTATTGGTGTAGCGTGGCTACACTAGTGGGATTCATTGTGATATATTTGCATAGGCACATAATTCTGTCAGCCTAATCCCCGAGCCTCCTTTCCCTCCTCTGTTCCTCTCTCCCTCCATTCTGCTGGTCTCCCTTCTGTTTTCATGAGATTCTCTGGCTTTAGAAAAAACAAAGCATGGCCTAGCTGGCACAGGTTTGTAATCCCAGCATTCCAGCATTGGGGAGACTGAGACAGGAGGATCATAGGTTCATGGCCAGCCTCAGCTACTTAGTGAGGCCCTCCGCAACTTAGTTACACCTTGTTTCCAAATAGGGAATAAAAAAAAAAAAAATAGGGCCTAGAATGTGGCTCAGAGGTAGAAAGCCTCTGGGTTCAATCCCTGGTACTGCAAAACAAACAAAAAAACAAACCCCAAAAAAGATGGCCTTTGACTTTCTGAGTCTGGCTTATTTTACTTAACACAGTGTTCTCAAGTTTCACCTATTTTCCTGAAAATGCCATGTTTTTTGTCTTTATAGCTGAATAAAACTCCACCGTGTGTCTGTCCTGCATTTTCCTTATCCGTTCATCTGTTGCCGGGCACCTGGGCTGCTGCTTCCGCAACTTGGCTCTGGAGAATTGGGCTGTCTTAAGTGGGTGGAGCCGCGCGGGTTGACCTGGCAGTTTGAATGTGCACAGCGCTTTCCTGCGAGGGTCCTGCAAGTTAGCAGAGGAATCTGTTTTCATAGTTGGTGAAGCTGAGGACTGGCGAGCCCTGCAGTCATGGAAGGCTCCGCGTTGGGAGCTGGGTTGCTTCTGTTAGAGCGGGAGGGTTCTACCATAGCGTGGAGAACATCAGATTGGTTACTTTCCTTAGGAAGTGTCTGGGTGGCTGGAGCCCAAGTGGTTCTGACTGGGTGACTGCTGGCTTCTCCACCGGGAGAGGGCACAGCCACCCTCAGCCCGCCTGTGTCCTGGCCAGTTTCCTGGTCTGTGGCTTCTTAGTCCAGGGGATTCTTAGTCCAAGGGCAGGTCACAGACACTTGGGGTTTCATGGACGCTGTGAGCCTGCCCTGGGAGAGGAGTGCGTGCTCTTACAGAGCTGTGCGTGTTTCCAGGGTAACCTCAGAGCCCCATTAGCTCACCGCCTAATGGTGCTGGTAGGCTGATCAAGCCTCTGTCCTTCCCCTGGAAAACTTTCTGGTGACCCGATTCTGATTGAGGGAGAAAGGCTGCACGTGTAGACAAGCGGTGTGTCGGCGTCGTAGGTGAGGCGGGGCCGTTTCCTCTGACCCCTCTGGGGCCAGGGCGGCCTGGCCAGCGTGCTCATGGTCAGCAACTCTGCTGCTCAGAAGCTGGTCTAAGGGACAGTTTCAAAGAGATGAGAGCTCTGCACTCCAAGCCTGCCGTCAGGATCCCTCTCTGAGCAGCCACACCAGGGGCGCGGGAGTGCAGTTCTGCTGTGTGGTAGTGTACTTATAGTTACAGAGGTTCTTTTTTTTTTATTTTTTGGCTGTACTGGGGATTGGACTCAGAGGTATTCTACCTTGGAGCTATACCTCCAGCCAGATTTTTTAAAAATTGGAAATGGTCTTGCTAGGTTGATGAGAGCCTCGCTACTTGCTGAGATTGTCCTCGAACCTGTCTCAGCCTCCAAAGTACAGCGATTACAGGTGTGCTCCACCATGCCCGGCTACAAAGGCTCTTAACAGGAGGAAACTGCTTTTGAAATGAGTAAAGAAGGAGGATGCACACTAGTTTCTCAGTGTAGAAATTTAAAGTGAAAACGAGGGAAATACACAGATGGTAACACTTAGTGCGCAGAGGTAGGAGGGTTCTGAGCCATCTCAACTTGATTTCCTTGTATTTTTCTGTGTTGTTTACAATAAATGTTGCTGTGGAGTTGAGGGAAGAGTGGCTTTGGGGACTGAGTGGACTGCAGAGCTGGCTTGGTGGCTGCGAGAGTCCGGGGGGGGCCTGGCTCCTTGGCAGGGCCTGGTGCTGACAAGTGCCAGGCCCCGCCTCAGACTCGGGCTCAGCACCGCGAGGAGCTCAGCGCCACCCCAGAGTGCCTCTGGCTCCCTGTATCACGGGTGACGCTCACCATTCCCTTGCTCTGTGAGAGGAGCCTTGTGCTCCTGTCCACTGGGAGCTCGTCAGAGTGGTGTCTTAAAGGGGTGCTGTTGATCTGGGCATGGTGGCACATACCTGTAATCCCAGGATCTGGGGGACTGAGACAGGACGCAGGCTAGAGGACAGCCTCAGCAGTTTAGCGAGGCCTTCCGGAACTTAGCGAGAACCTGTTTCCAAATAAAACCAGGACTGGGGGTGTAGCTCAAAGGTAGAATGCCCCTGCTCTGCCCAGCAAAAGAGAGGCTGGCAGCATGAATCCCTGAGGCGTGGGCTGCGCCCTGCACCTTGCAGAAGAGCTTCTCCTCCTTTTCTGTCCCACAGACACAGCAGCGTCTGAGCGGTCGATAGGGTACAGGAGATTGACCGCGGCGGCCTAGGAAGTGCCTCCCTGCTTCCCGTGTACGTGGCCTTTTCAGGTACCTAATTGAAAGGGAGATCGGGGGGCAGCCGGGCGTGGTGGCTCACGCTTGTAATCCCCGCGCTCGGGAGGCAGAGACAGGAGGATCGCGCAGGTTCGAAGCTAGCCCCACGCGCTGGCTTAGGAGACCCTGTTTCCAAATAAAAATGCAAAAATAGGTCTGAGAGTGTAGCCCAGAGGTAGAAGGGCTTCCAGGAACCCCAGTACCACCAAAAAAAAAAAAAAAAGGGAGATCGGGGCCTTTGTGTTTAGTTTTGGTTCCTATGACTTTAGGTTCAGCCTTAAGTCCCTTCCAGGGTGCTAGTACAGAACTTATATCTGGGAAACATAAATGGCTTCTGACTAATTTTTCTCTTTAGGATTCACAGATGGATTCAGTGGAAAAGACAACAAATAGAAGTGAACAGAAATCAAGGTAAATAATGTGTGTTGTGCCCTCAGGCCGTGTAATGACTCCATATGGCCTCCGCCACAGGCTGCAGAGACGGACGTGACATGCAGACATGGGGTCAGGAGGGGACCTCCAGGGCCAGCCGCCAGCTCTGCTCTGCACAGCAAGTCCTGAAGGCAGTCCCTGGCCCTTGCTGCTCAAGGAGGCAGTCTCGCAGTCAGTTCTGCAAACCAAGCAGCCGGAGCTGGAGGGAGAGAGCTCTCTGCTGTGTCTCTGCTGTGCCGGGAGCAGCTGGCATCTGGATGGAGGCGGAGGCGCGGGGCCATGGTGGGAGGATGTACGGGCGGAGTGGTGGCGGGGACCAGCCGCTGCTGGGGCTCCTCTTGCCTGTTGCTGCGAGCAGCGGTCCTCTGAAACAGCTTGTCTTCACAAGCTCTTTTGCAGCCTCGAAGGAATGCCAAGGCTGAGCTTTTGTTCCCATCTCACCTGAGCCTGTGCCGGGGACGAGGTGGCTGGAGGAGACTGAGGCAGCTGCCCACCTGCTTTAAGGAGCGAGGGGCGCGCAAAACCCGTGGCGTGGGAAAGCATGCAGGCTCGGCCTGGCCACACACAGAGGCCGGCGCATGGACTTGTGTTTGCAGTCTTTCCCTGTTGACTTCAGTTTCCCCTCCCCTGTTTTTAAGTAGAAAGTTTTTAAAAAGCCTCATCCGGAAACAGCCACAGGAGCTGCTCCTGGTCATCGGGACGGGCGTCAGCGCGGCAGTGGCCCCCGGCATCCCGGCCCTCTGCTCCTGGAGGAGCTGCATCGAGGCTGTCATCGAGGCGGCCGAGCAGCTGGAGGTGCTGCACCCCGGCGACGTCGCCGAGTTCCGGAGGAAGGTGATGAAGGACCGGGACCTGCTGGTCGTGGCCCACGACCTCATCCGGAAGATGTCACCTGTGAGTCTCAGATGAGTACATCAGTTGGCGGTAGGGCTTTGGCTGTGGACTGGGCTGGGCGGGTCTGTGAGCCCAGTGTGTCCAAGCCTTGTGTTCGTTGCTCAGCAGAGTTGGGCTGAGGAGCCAGAAGCCATCCCATGTCATCCTTTTTTTTTTTTTTTTTTTTGGGTGGTACTGGGGATGGAACCCAGGGGCATTCCATCTCTGAGCTGTACCCCCAGCCCTATTTTTAATTCTTTTTTTTTTTTTTATATTTTTCCAGTACTGGGGATTGAACCCAGGGAAATTCTACCTCCGAGCTATACCCTAGCCCTATTTTTTTTCCTTTACTTTGAAACAGGGTCTCTCTGAGTTGCGAAAAGCCTCACTAAGTAGCTGAGGCTGTCTGCAAACCGCGATCCTCCTGTCTCAGCCTCCCAAATGCTGGGATTACAAGCATGCTCCACCACGCCCGGCCATGTCATCCTTTTTAACAAAGGCAGCCTGTGATCCTAAGTAGCCTGTAGGTGGCACGTGTCTCTGCGAGGCTGGCTCTCGATGCCATCACATATCTGTGAACTTTGTGATTTTGTCTCATTCGGGGCCAGGGTGTCCCTTGGGTATGTTTTGGTGTAAGCAGGCTGGCCACATCCCTTTAGATGGCAGGTGGTACCCAGAAGGCATTTTAGGATGGGAGAAGGCAGCCAGGGATGATGGCATACACCTGTAGTACTTGGGAGACTGAGATTGGAGAATCTCAGCGACTTAGTGAGATCCTGTTTCCAAAGAAACAATAAAATGGGCCTGGGAGTGTTGCTCACAGGTAGAATGCCTCAGGGTTCAGTTCCACCATACACCATACATGCCAGTGTTGGCGCACGCACACACACACACACACACACAGGCACGAGGAGGGCCAGCCTGTGCCTGCAGGTGGAGAGGAAGCCCTGGGCTCACAGGACGGCTGCTGCGCGATGCCTTGGGTCAGGGTCCTGGCCGGGGCTGCTGGGCCTGGGGTCGTGGCTGTCGCAGCCGCCACATGTCTGGGGCAGGTGCTAGAAGCCAGATAGCGTCTGTGTAAGTTCCTCCTGTGATGTCTGCATGTGTTGGGCGGTCAGCACCTGAGATGTCCGAGTGTAAGCGCCGACCGGAGTGAGAGCGTGGGGTGGTATGGCTGTCAGAGTCCAGCCTGGGCCGTGCGGGCCATTCCGATCCTCACGGTGACGCGGGCCCGCAGCCGGGGCCCGGGCTCTGCTCTCTGCTTCTCCATCTTCAGCCCGCAGCTCCGGCCTCATGTTGAAGTTGGTGGCCCCAACTCCTGCAGCGGTAGGGGGGCTGGAGGTGGGCCTGCCTCCTCTTCACAGGCCCGCCCGCCCCACCGGAGCTGTGGGTCAGAGTGTGTTCTCCAAGAGGAGAGTCCTGTTAAGGGGGCAGCTGCGTCACAGGCCCGCTGCCTGTGTTGATCGCGCTCTCTTGGCCACGGCCATGCCACTGCCCGCATGGCACCTTGGCTGCTCTCGTGCCCCAGTGCAGGGTCCTGTGGTCGGTCCAGCAGGGCCCTTGTGGCCTGCTGGCCTAGGGATTTACTCTCTCCCGGGTAGGCCCGTTCACCTCATCTGCAGAGCAGCCATGCCAGTGTTGGTGTTGGGGACTTGTGGGGCACCCTGGGCCTGCTCACTGAGCCATGCCTTTGGATGACCTTCGCGAGGACAGGCGGGGATGGCCAGCTGCAGGTCTGGAGGACTCAGGGAGTTCCCGGGGGGGCAGGTACAACTGAGGGCTGAGTTGTGGATCCCATGGCCCCAGGAGGGGAGGCCTAGGGCCAGTGCAGCGGTGTGGGTTCCTGGCTTGGGCCTGGATGGGGCGGGTGTGGTGGGCAGGGCTGGCGGGGCCAGAGGGTGTGCAGGTGCTGGCCCTGGGAGGTGAGGAGGCCTGGAGCCACTGTGGGTGCAGGTGGGCAAGAGGGAAAACCACCACAGGCTGGCACAGAACCAGGGGGCGCGGGCTTGTTGGGGAGCGGCCAGCCGTCCTCACTGGTGCTGAGTGTGGGGAGCCCCTGCCCGGGAGGCAGCAGGGACACCGCGAGCCAGGCTTTGGTCAAGGCAGAAGGCAAGCGCTGAGGAGGAGGGAGAATAGCACAAGGAGCGGCGGAAGGCTCTGGAAGTGGGAGGTCTGGAGTGTCCAGCTGTGCCCAGGGCCCGGGGAGGGAGTGAGGCTGGCTGTGAGTCGAGGCTCTCTGACCACCGCCATGGCTGGGGAACAGGCAGGTGGTGGGTTCTGCTCACCAGCCCCGCAGCTGTACTGGGGAGGCCTGGGCCGCTGGAGTCCCGGGCTGCCTGCCCCCTGTGCCCTGGGCTCCCCGCAGAGCTGCCTTTCTCACGTGCACCCACCGACCCAGGCTTCGGCCCCACAGCCACCATAGCCATCAGGGCCACACCAGCCTCACGCAGCTCTCAGGAAAAGCCGCGGTCCACGGGTGCTCACGGCTCCAGAGTCTGGGTCCAGCCACTTCTCTGACACCTCACTCCTTTCCCACACGACCCCTCGCCAACCCTGTGTCCCCTTGCCTTGCCCCAGTGCCTCTGCACTTCTCCCTGTGCAGAACACGCTCTGGAAGCCCCTGGCTCCTTCAGGCCTGTGCCATGTCCTGTTCCCCTACCCCGGCAGCGCTCAGCCCCCTCTGTCCCCCTCTCCCATTGGCGTTCATCACGGTCTGTGCAGGGCCTTTCCCTCTGAAGGGTGTGTGCATGCGTGCATGGGTTAGTTACTGGGGTTGAACCTGAGGCACTCTGCCGTTGAACCCCATCCCCAGCCTTTTTTATTTTGAGATGGGGTCTTACCAAATTGCCCAAGTGGTCCTGGAACTTGCCGTGCTCCGGCCTCTAGAGCAGCTGGGATTTGAGGCGTGCGTCTGCGTGGCGGGTGCCGGGTGCTGACACCACTGTAACTGTGGCTCTACTTCTTTGTAGCGCACAGGCGACACCAAGCCCAACTTCTTCCAGGACTGCCTGATGGAGGTGTTTGACAGCCTGGAGCAGCAGATCCAGAACCCGGTGGTGCTGCAGTCCATCCTCGGCCTAATGGACAGGGGCACCATGGTGCTGACCACCAACTACGACAACCTGCTGGAGATCTTTGGGCAGCAGCAGAACAGGCCCATGGAGTCCCTGGACTTGAAGGACAAGATGAAGGTAGGGGCTGGCCGGCGCAGTGAATTCTGAGTGCCCCTCCATGAGGCGAGTGAGGACCTCAGCCCTTCCAAGGCCGTGGTGTCCAGACACAAGCCGGCTCTTGGCACCATCCTGCTCCGTTTGGGGGCCCGAGGGCTCTCACCTGCACTTCCCCCCGAGTCACGGGGCAGACACGGCTAGTAAACACCCACAGTCCTATTGCTGTGGGTTTTTAACAAGTTGAACTGCAACTTATGCAACATTTGTAATTGATTTTTTCCCTTGATATTACACTTTTTTCCCTTAATAATAATCTGGACATTAAGCTGTTTTAAGCATGATTCTAAATGACAGGGTTTTGTTTTGTTTCTGGTATTCTGGACCCAGGGTCTCACATGAGCTAGGCAAGTGCTTTACCCCTGAGCTGTATCCCCAGCCTTTTTTATTATTTATTTATTTATTTTTGTGGTGCTGAGGATTGAATTTAGTGGTGTTCTACCCCTGAGCTATACTCCCTGCCCTATTTTTTTTTTAATTTAAATTTGAAACAGGGTCTTGCTGAGTTGCTGAGGGCCTCACTAAGTTGCCTATGCTGGCTTTGAACCTGCATCCTGCTGTCTCAGCCTTCCAGGTACCAGGATTACAAGTATGCACTGCCAAGCCCAGCTCCCTAGCTCTTCCTCAGTTTTATTTAGATAGTCTCACTGAGTTGCCCAGGGTGGCCTTGAACTTGTGATCTTCCTGCCTCAGTGTCCTCAGTAGTTAGAGTTACACCACCACGCCTGCTGCATCTTGAACTGAAATGGGTATAGTTGGCCATTTGATAAGTACTTTTTTCTATGTATATTTTTTCCTTGGTATAAAAATAATGCATAAATAGAGTAGTGAAGTGTAACACATAGCTAGGTGTGATGTGTGCCTATAATCCCAGTATTTGGGAGGCTGAGATAGGTGGACCACAGGTTCAAGGCCAGCCTCAGCAATTTAGTGAGACCCTCAGCAACTTACCAAGACTGTTTCAAAAAAAAAATTTTTTTTTTTATTAGCCAGGTGTAGTGGCACAAGCTTGTAATCCCAGCGCTTGGGAGGCTGAGATAGGAGGATTGCACAGGTTGGAAGCCAGCCTCAGCTACTTAGTGAGGCTCTCAGCAACTTAGTGAGACCCTGTTTCCAATAAAATATATATATATATATAAAAAGGTCTGGGACTATAGCCTGGAAGTAGAAAAGCCCCTTGGTTCCACTCTTAGTACCACAGGAAAAAAAATATTTTTTAAATTAAGAAATAAGCCGGGCGTGGTGGCGCACGCTTGTAATCCCCGCGCTTGGGAGGCAGAGACAGGAGGATTGCGCAGGTTCGAAGCCAGCCACGCACGCTGGCTTAGGAGACCCTGTTTCCAAATAAAAAATGTAAAAATAGGTCTGGGAGTGTAGCCCGGAGGTAGAAGGGCTTCCAGGAACCCCAGTACCACCAAAAAAAAAAAAATAATAATAATAATAAATTAAGAAATAAAAAGGACTGGGGTTTAGCTCAGAAGTAGAATGCCCCTGGATCCAGTCTTCAAAACCAAAAATAAAAAGTGAAGTATAGCACATACATTAGAAGGTACCTGTTTCCCCAAAAGCAATCTGTCCTGTCAGTTTGCGGTCACTACAGGTAGTGGATATTTTCTATAGAACCGCCCATCTTTGAAGAAGTTCTCGTTGAGGTAATGTGGAGGAGTGACTAGTGCCAGCTGCCGGCTTGCTATGTTTTAAAGGTCTGGTTATAATTGAAACCTTTCTTTCCAAGAGAAAGCCTTGAGTCTGATTCGGCTGTTTTTGTCGCCTGCCTGTTGGAGAGGAGCACAGCCCTCCTCACCTTGGTTTGCTCTCACAGGTCCTTCAGTGGGCCCGGGGCCACATCAAGTATGGCGTGCTGCACATCCACGGCTTGTACACGGATCCCTGTGGGATGGTGCTGGACCCGTCGGGATACAAGGACGTCACGCAGGACCCGGAAGTGATGGTACGGCGCTTGGTGAGGCTTGCGCCCTGGGGAGTCCGTGGTGGCCCCCGCACTGGGGGCCTGTGCTGGTGAGCAGAGGCGGTCCTGACGGCCAGCTGCATTCGCCCTGGCTGCTGATTGGCTGGACCTGGCTTGGCAGGGAAGAGGCTGTCCTGGGTGGAGAGATGGACCTTCAGCCCCTTTGGCCCTGGTTGCCACAGATGGCTTCTCAGGGTTGGCCCGAGCACAGTCAAGAGTGCACCCTTTTCCTGTCCCTGGCATCCTGGGCCCTGGGAAGCCTGGGTGTGAGAAGGTAAAACCACGTGTACGTGACGCCTTCATGGCGCAGGGGCTCCTGCTGTCTTCAGCTCGCGCTCCTGTCTCTCTTGGCTCTCACAGGAAGTCCTGCAGAATCTGTACCGCGCCAAGTCCTTCCTGTTCGTGGGCTGTGGAGAGACCCTGCGTGACCAGATATTCCAAGCTCTCTTCCTCTACTCGGTGCCAGACAAGGTGGACTTGGAGCACTACATGCTGGTGCTCAAGGAGAATGAGGACCACTTCTTTAAGCATCAGGCGGATATGCTCCTGCACGGAATTAAAGTGGTGTCCTATGGGGACTGTTTCGACCATTTCCCAGGATACGTGCAGGACCTGGCCACCCAGATATGCAAACAGCGGAGTCCAGGTACGGAGCTGCACGCCAGCACCCAGGACAGGATCCATGAGGAGATGTCACTCACATCCTGGGAAATTCATGTCTTACTATTGTTTAGAATGCCTCTCATTAGCCGGGCGTGGTGGTGCACACTTGTAATCTCAGCATTTAGGAGGCTGAGACAGGAGGATCGCAGTTCGCAGACAGCCTCAGCTACTTAGTGAGGCCCTTTGCAACTCAGTGAGCCCCTGTTTAAAAATAAGGAATGAAAAATAGGGCTGGGGATGCAGCTTGAAGGTAGAATGCCCCTGGGTCCCAAAGAAAAAGAAAGAAAAGGAAAGAAAGAAGTCTCTCATTTAAGATCATACGACTTCGCCAGGTGTGGTGGCGCATGCCTGTGATCCCAGCATCTGGGAGGCTGAGACAGGAGGATTGCAATTTGCGGACAGCCTCAGCTACTTAGGCCCTGTGCAACTTAGTGAGACCCTGTTTCAAAATAAAGAATAAAAAATAGGGCAGGGGGTGTAGCTTGGAGGTCGAATGCCCCTGGGTTCCATCCCCAGACCTGCAAAAAAAAAAAATATATATATATATATATATATATACATACACACACACACAAGGAGGTTAAGTGGTGTGATGATGATAGTTTGTAAACAGAACTTTAAAGCAGTTTTTAAGTATGTAGCTGTGCACAGGAATGTTGGACACAGTGACTCATGTTTGAGGTCGCCGTAGTCAAGAAAGACAGCCACCAGGCAGCTTTATCTGTATGACGCTTAACGCAAGGTACAGACAGTTTATACTTTTATTTGTCCTGCACAGGAAGTTTTAAAAGTTAAAATTCCAGCCGGGTGTGGTGGCGCACGCTTGTAATCCCAGTGCTTGGGAGGCTGAGACAGGAGGATCACACAGGTTTAAAACCAGCCTCAGCTGCTTAGTGAGGCTGTCAGCAACTTAGTGAGAACTTGTTTTCAAATAAAGTACAAAATAGGGCTGGGAGTGTAGCCTGGAGGTAGAAAAGCCCCTGGGTTCCACCCCCAGTATAACAACAACAACAACAACAAAGTTAAAATTTTTAAAAGGACAAAATGGTTTCCTGAAGATATTTCCTTTTTCAGAGTCTTTCCCTTTTCCCATGGAGGGCGGCCCTTCCCCAGCAAGGAGCTGTTCTCTGTCCAGAATGACTCAGATTGCTAGGGACTCTCAAACCTGGTCTTTTTTTTTTTTCTTTCTTTCTTTTTTTTTTTTTTGGTGCTGGAGATTCAACCCAGGGGCATTTTACCCTCGAGCTACACCCCAACCCTATTTTTTTTTGGTGTGTGTATGTGGCTTTGGGGATTGAAGTCAGGAGCGTTGTACATCCAAGCTACACCCCCAGCACTCTCTTTTATTTTGAATCAAGGTCTTGCTAGGTAGATGTGAGTCTCACTACTTATTGAGACTGTCCTCCAAGCCCTGAACCTCCTGTCTCAGCCTCCTAAGTACTAGGATTGCAGGTGTGTGCCACCACGCCCAGCTCCTATTTTTTTATTCTTTATTTTGAATCAGGGTCTCACTAAGTCGGGGAAGGCCTCACTAAGGAGCTGATGCTAGCTGTGAATCTGTGCTCCTCCTGTCTCAGCCTCCCAAGTACTGGGATTAGAAGTCTGTTCCACCACGCCCAGCTCTACGTTTATTGCATTATTTTGAAACAGTCTCATGGAGTTGTGGAGGGCCTCACTAAGTTGCTGAGGCTGTCCTCTAACCTGTCATCTTTTCGTCTCCACCTCCCGAGTACCGAGTACTGGGATTACAAGCGAGATGTGGTCATCTTGACAGGAGCAAGCTAGTGGTTTTGGGTTTTGAGGTCATGAAAGATGGATGAGGGCATGCAAGGAAAGTTCTGTATCGACTGTCCTTACCTGGTCACAGGACGTCGGGTCCTCTTTCCACCGGCTCAGAATTTGAAGAGCAGGAGTCACGTGGCTTGTCACTAGCACTCTGTCAGAGTTGCTAATCAGCAAATGGTACATTCAGGCTTTAGCTCCACGAGTAAATGAATCATTCCAGTCTTCACTTGGTGGGAGGGGTCCTGCTGCCCAGCTCCTGTGTGTCACACACTCATGAGTTTTATATTCTTGCCCTTGATTTCTTTTAAGAGCAGTATCCACTGCTGCTAGGAGATGGTCTTAGAGTTGAGACAGGCTTTGAGAGGTGACCGACGTGCTCCCTGAGCACCCCAGCATTTCGAGGCTGGATTGGGGGCCTGACCTAACAGTGCAGAACGCACCGTCTCACTGTGCCCTGGTCCTGGCCGTGCAGAGGCGGCGCTGACAAGTCCTGCCGACCAGGGTCCCTCGCAGGCTCGGGCTCCTGGAGTGTGCAGCACAGGCTCTGTCTCTGTGTTCTTTCCAAGGGGCCGGGGCTGAGAGGTGGTCATTCGGGCTTTCGCTCAGGGGTGAAGGGTGTCTACTTGTGTCTTTGGGGTCCCTCTCCTAGTCATGCCCGCTGACCTCGGCAGTAAGGGCAGCAGCACTCTGCATGCAGTGGGCTCCAGATGCTCCTGTGCTAGTGAGAGAGTGCTCACAGGGCCCCGCGGAGGAGCAGCGAGGTGTGACCGGCCACGGCCAGCACGGGAGCCTGCTCCAGCACTGTGGCCGGCCGCGTGGCCTCGTCGCTGTCCCTGCCGGCTGGAGGAGGAGGAGGAGCCTCCACAGTGTTCTGCTCACAGCTCTCTTGTATCTCCAGATGCTGAGCGAGTGGACAGCACCACGTTACTGGGTAAAGCTAGTTTTTATTTTGCCTGTTTTTGTCCCTGTGTCCCATTGTCTCCCTGCCACTGTCTTTAAAGCCAAGAAGGTGTTTCTTGCGTTAGGTAGCCAGATCTCAGCAGCCCCTCTAGAGAGGGCAGGTAGTGCCTTCCGCCGGTCTCTTTCAGTGGAAGCACAGCTTAACAGACACAGGCTCCCTCGGGCGCCCGAACCAAGAGGCACACAATGAACAGGGTTCTGTTTGAGTTCCGCCATTCAGTACCAGATGTGGTCACCTAGGATGGCCTGTCCCTTCAGAAGCTTTTGTTTAAAGTTCTTGCATGAAGCTTCTCTTGCTGGGCTGTTCTGCCAAGACAGCAGTGGCCAGCGCCCCCCCCCCCCAGGCCCCAAAGGCTGACGCTCCTGTGCGGGGCGGCCCAGCTCTCCTGTCCTCGCTGTTATCGTATGAAAAGATGTCTGCTGTAGTTTTTTCCCCCCTAAATGTGATTCCCAGAAGCATAGTTCTCTTTTAAAAAGGCAGTCACTTGATGGATATGATCCGCCGGGTGCGGCAGAGGTCACATGGCCATTGCTTTAGGAGAATCTGTTTAGAGATTGGTCCTTGGAGGTGGGTTCTGGAGTCGATGAGCTCTGTAAACTAGTTTTCGTCTTTCAGGTAATGCATGCCAGGACTGTGCAAAGAGGAAGTTGGAGGAGAATGGAATTGAAGTTTCAAAAAAACTCCGAGAATCAGATACCGGTACCATGTTGTGTTTTTGTGGGGATCCGCCTCAGACCGGTCTTGTCCTGGCGTCTCCATCCTCAGTGCCCTTGTTGCGTGGTGGGAGGGCCCGCACACCTTGTGCCTGGGTAGAGCGTTGGAGTTTAGTGGGAGGACAAGTTGTTTTCTTATATCCCACGCTCCTTTTTGTTAATTATCTTTTTCTTTTTTCTCTTCCCAGAACCGATACTAGTTGGGCTCTCCTGGATTGATTTCCACTATCTTTTAAGTTTCTCTAATGCCTCTTAATTTTCATTTTCCTTTTTAAAATTGGTCCATTGTGCCGGGAGTGGTGGCGCACGCTTGTAATCCCCGCGCTTGGGAGACAGAGACAGGAGGATCGTGCAGGTTCAAAGCCAGCTGTGCTGGCTTAAGAGACCCTGTTTCCAAATAAAAATATAAAAAATAGATCTGGGAGTGTAGCCCTGAGGTAGAAGGGCTTCCAGGAACCCCAGTACCACACACGCACACGCACGTGCGTGCACACACACACACACACACACACAAACACACACAAATTGGTCCATTGTACTTGCACATAATAGTGAGATTAATACTAACACATTATAGACTTCTTTTCTTTTCTTTTTCTTTTTTTTTTTTTTTTTGCGGTTACTGGGGATGGAACCCAGGGGCATTCTACCTCTGAGCTATACCCTTAGCCCTATTTTATTTATTTATTTATTTATTTATTGGTGGTGGTACTGGGGGTGGAACCCAGAGGCTTTCTACCTCCGGGCTGTACTCCCAGACCTTTTTTTATATTTTATTTGGAAACAGGGTCTCACTAAGTTGCTGAGAGCCTCACTAAGTAGCTGAGGCTGGCTTCGAACCTGTGCGATCCTCCTGTTTCAGCCTCCCAAGCACGGGAGTGTGCGCCACCACGCCCGGCTCCTAGCCCTATTTTTTATTCTTTATTTTGAAACAGGGTCTCAATGAGTTGCAGAGGGCCTCACCAAGTAGCTGAGGCTGTCCACAAACCGCAATCCTCCTGTCTCAGCCTCCCAAATGCTGGGATTACAAGAGTGTGCCACCAGGCCTGGCCCTGCCCAATTTTTTATTCTTTTGTTTGTTTGTTTTTGGGTGGTACTGGGGATGGAACCCAGTGTCTTTCTACCTCCGAGTTATACTCCCAGACCTATTTTATACTTTATTTGGAAGCACGGTCTCAGTAAGTTGCTGAGAGCCTCACTAAGTAGCTGAGGCTGGCTTCGAACCTGTGCGATCCTCCTGTCTCAGCCTCCCAAGCGTGGGGATTACAAGCGAGTGCCACCATGCCCGGCTTTATTCTTTATTTTTTAAACAGGGTCTCACTGAATTGCAAAGGGGCTCACTAAGTAGCTGAGGCTATCTGTGAGCCACGATCCTCTGGTCTCAGCCTCCCGAATGCTGGGATCACAAGCATGCTCCACCATGCCCAGCTTATTTTCGTTTTCTTTTACCATTTTTCATTCTTTTTTTGTCTGTGGTGGTGGGGATTGTACCCAGAGATAATCTACCTCTAAGCTACACCTCCAGCCCTATTCTTTTTATTTTGAAACAGGGCCTCAGTAAGTTTCTGAGGCTGGCAGAGAACTGTGATCCTCCTGTCTCAGCCTCCCAAGTACTGGGGTTACAGGTATAGGCCAGTATGCCTGGCTCTGTCTTCATTTTTTAAAAAACTTCTTGGGAGATTTTCAGTATGCTTTAGTCCTTGGGTTAAATTTTTGATAGTTTGATCTTAAATTTTAAAGAGTTCTTATTTTAATGGATGCTTTTAAAAAGTACTTTTGTTGGTGCAGTATAGTCTAGTTTCACATCCTAGTGTAGTGAGCAGTGATGTGACAGCGCTGGTGAGCCCCCTCCCCATTCAGGACCCTGCACTGGCATTGGTGTTTTCAGGTGTATACACACCGTGGAACTGATTCTTTCATTGATTCTCCCTCTCTCCCCTCCCCTAGACCACTTCCCTCACTCCACGGGGGCTTCCCTCCGCTATCTCGAGTCCCTCTTGTGTCCTGGTTACCCTTAGCTTCCTATATGGAGAGCTCTTATTCTAACTTTCCTCCCATTACTGGCATCCCTGCTTAGGACTGTGCTGTCGTGTCTGACTTACTCCATCCCTAAAAAACTGAAGAGAGAATTTTCAGATAATTTTTTATTTCTTGGCACTAGGGATTGAACCCAGGAGCATTCTACTCTGACCTACACTCCCAGCCCTATTTTATTTTATTTTACTGACACAGGGTCTCACTTAGTTGTGGAGGGCCTAAGTTGCTGAGGCTGATCATGAACCTGTGATCCTCCTTTCTCAGTCTCCCAAGTACTGAGAATACAGGTGGATGCCACCACGCCTGACTATAAAACCCTTAAGCACCTTATAACAGTCCACCAAGAAGTTAACAATATTAGCTGCTTATTTAATATTTAAAGTAACTTCGTTGGTTGGTATGTTTGAGCTGTGTTGTGCTGTTTTTTGAGCAGTCCTAACCTGAAATTCTCCAAAATCCCAAACTTTTCGAGTGTCCAGTTACTGCTCAAAGTTTCGGACTTTGGATCATCTCAAATTTCAGATGTTCAGATTAGGGAATGCTGAAACCCTTAAAGTCTGTACAGATATTCGAAGATCTGAAAAACTCAAGTTTGAAACACTCTGGTCCCAAGAAGCTTGGATAGGATACTTGGCCTGTGCCCCATTTTCCTTCTGAAACAGAAGGGACTCCCTCCTATTGAAGTCATTTGTTGTAGACACAAAGACTCACATGAATGCAAGTAGCACTTAGTAAACACCAGGCAGTTTTTAAAAAGTTGCATACTGGAGAGCCAGACGTGGTGAGGCATGCTTGTAATTCCAGCATTTGGGAGGCTAAGACAGGAGGATCCGGATTTGCAGCCAGCTTCAGCTACTTAGTGAGACCCTGCTTCAAAATAAAGAATAAAAAATCGGGCTGGGGGTGTTGCTTGGAGGTAGAATGCCCCTGGGTTTTATCCCCAGCACCTCACACACAAAAGGTTCTATGCTGGAGGCTGTGGTCCCTGGTGGTCAGAGGCTGGCACTCTGGGGCCTCAGGGACGGCTGCTGCAGGCCCTGCACCTGCTGCTTTAGATTTTGCACAATGCAGTGTACTTGGGAGGCACACAGATCTTTGGGGATGGGAATTGAATTTTGAGTGTTTTGTATAAAATTATTTCACATCTTTTTTTTTTTTTTTTTTGGTGGTACTGGGGTTCCTGGAAACCCTTCTACCTCCGGGCTACACTTCCAGACCTATTTTATATTTTTTATTTGGAAACAGAGTCTCTTAAGCCAGTGAGGCTGACTTTGAACCAGCGTGATCCTCCTGTCTCTGCCTCCCAAGAGCTGGGATTACAAACATGCCCCACCACGCCCAGCACATCTTTTAACAAATATTTTGATTGTGAATTCAGCTGGTAAGGACATCTGTAACTAAATAACAAAAAGCAGAACTAGCGTTCTTCTGAACCAGGCACAGCTGTCCACCTGTAATCCCAGCTACCTCAGAGGCTGGGACAGAAGGAAGGCTAGTTTGAGGCCATCTTGGGCAACTTGAGACTCTGTCTCAAAATGAAAAAATAAAGGGCTGAGGATATAGTACAGTTGTAGAGGCTTACCTAGCATGTGGGAGGCTCACGCTTCCATCTCAGCCCTGCAAAAACCAAAGGAGTATTCTTTGAATTTTTCCTTCGGGCAAGTGGGTCTTTTCTGCCAAGCTCATTCATGTTTCTGGGCTTCCTCATGTCAAGGGTCCTCCGTTACCCACCAGCATTGTTTTTTTTTTGTTGTTGTTGTGGTGTTATGGATCGAACCCAGGTGCATTCTACCTCCAAGCTACACCTCCAGTCGTATTTTTTAAATTTATTTTGAAACAAGGTCTCATTAATTTGCAGAGGGCCTAATTTAAGTAGCCGAGGCTGGCCTTGAACTTGTGATCCTCCTGTCTCAGCCTCCCAAGTACTGGGATTACAAGCATGGGATACTATGTCTGGCTTACTTTTTATTTTGAAAAAAGGTTGAAGTAGCTGAGGCTGTCCTCAAACCTGTGATCCTCCTGTCTCAGCCTCCCAAGTACTGGGATCACAGGCGTGCACCACCACACCCGGCTCCTTGCCTGCTAGTATTTAAGAAGGCAGGCCCTAGTGGTTATTCTCAATAGATAGCTTAGTTTTGCTGCTGCTGTGTGCGTACACAGGTTTATGCCCTCTGGCCCACCTCTGAGTGGTATTTAGGTGGAAGAACCTCCTGCCTGGTGGATGTGCCCACAGAGCAGCAGACCCGGGATCCTGTTTGATGCTCAGAAAGATCACCTGTTTCAGCAGCCAGGCAGTCTACTTGCTGGCAACACCTGCAGCCTGCAGAGGAGTAGATGGTTTCTACTGACACGGTGGTCCTGTCTGCACACACACGGAGCCCCCATTTCTCTCCACATGTCCCCACTGCTCCCTCCATGTGTGCTGAGGCTGCTCATTCCACCAAGAAAGAAATCAGAGTTTTTGTTCATGGGTTGTGGTTTAGATCTTTACAAACCTGTCATTACTTACCTAGTTCCAGGTGATACTTCTGACTCGCAGGACTATTTCTAGAGCAGCTACTGTTTCCATCATGAAGGGTTTTCAAAAGTTTTAGCACATAAACATTAGAAAGTGGCTTCTGAAATAGAAACTCACAAATATCTGTGTGGCTGAACTTTAATGTTTTGGAGTTTCTTTTGCTTGAACAGATGATGCTGGAGGGTCTTGAGGTCTTTAAAACCAGTTAAACCCTGCAACTTGAAAGCCAGCCTTCTGCAACCACAGTGCCATGCCCACGCGATGAGTGTCCAGAGGACGCCACGCAGATCTCTCAACCCTGGGCTGTTCTGTACCCGAAGAGAACCTCGTGGGTGCGTGGCCCTTGAGGCTGGTGGCAAGACTTTCCTTGGATGTTTAGCTGCCCAGGAGGTGACATGGACACACTTCGAGTCCACTTTGTAAGGACGGCTACCTCAGGGACAGACGAATGGGAAGGGATGTGCCTGGTGCTCCTGGTTCCCATGTGATATGCTTTCTTGCGTCAGGATGGTATTTTTCCTAATATAGTGGGAGGGTGAAGATTGTTCAGGCAAAAAGAGTTGCCAAAGAGAAAATAAGATCTAGACATATATTTTATAATTTTTATGTGGAATATGTTACAGTAGAAAACATTTTAAAGCTATGTTTGTTACTTTGTTAAATAGTAAAGAAAGAAGTTGGGGACACTAGTGAAAAGGGTCTATTTTTAAAGATGACTATCAGTAGGTTTCTTTGGGATTACATCATTTTAGTGACTACTGTTCCAGAGCAGTGGCAGGTCTAACTGTTGCTAAGAAGCGTCAAGTTTGGAGAGCCAGGGGCCTTTTCAGGACCGGAGCCCAGTAATCCCTGAGGCAGTGTGACTGGCAGTTGCGAAGTGAAGTTCAAGTGAGCCAAGACCAAGTTCTAAACTTTAGACCCCAAGCTTCCCAAGTCACGGTTCTGCGGGATTAGGCCTAACCTTTCAGTTCTTGTTTTCAAATCTTCTTCCTGTGTCTCACATTAAGGGGATTTGCTCAGGAAGAGGCAGCAGCACTGCAAAGGCCTGCCACGGCTTTACGTGTTCTCGGCGTAAGCATGTAGAAGCAGCCAGCTGAGTGCGCGGCTCGTTCCCCGGAGCCCCTCTGGTGGTGTCTCTGGCCGAGGTTCGAGTGCAGCCAGAGGGCTGAAAATGAAGGCTCCTCGCTGGGAACGAGCCCGGCTGGGTTTGAGGCTGTCCACCTGATAGGACGTTTCTTGCCAAGTCCTGTGACACTCCCATTGCTGGCACCGTAGCTCCCACAGACATGGAGAAAGCTGAGAGCAAGACATGCAGAAATGTGAGGTTGGCGTACAGGGGACGAGGAGCAGACACAGCGCAGCCCCAGACTGGGAAGCAATTACTTTGTCACTCTAGTCATAAATAAAACCCTGACATCAGTTCTGTGTGCTCGACTTTTAATTATGACAAGGCTTGGTATCATCAGTGAGCTTTTAGCTTGTGTTGCCAATAGTAAAATCCAGTAAATGATTACTTTTGGTATAAAATTTTTAGAAAACATACATAAATTAAGACACATTCGGAGACATGAGCTGGGTGTGGTGGCGCACGCTTGTAATCCCAGTGTTTGGGAGGCTGGGACAGGAGGATCGCACAGGTTCAAAGCCAGACTCAACTACTTAGTAGTGAGGGAGGCTCTCAGCAACTTAGTGAGACCGTTTCCAAATAAAATATAAAATGCCCAAAGGTAGAAAGCCTCTAGGTTTCATTCCCACTAACACACACACGCACACAGTGGAGAGATGGATATCTGAATCTACCAGTTGGCTAGAGATGCCGTACAGCAGTACAGCTAAACTTTAAGCACAGAGGGTTTTGTGGAATAGGATAAAGAATTGGAAAAGTAACTCAGAACACAAAGCCTTCAGTATCATGCCAAAGGAGCTGAGGCCGTCTTCATGTTATGAATGTTGTCTTGATTTTGTTGTAACTGTTGTAATGGGTTGTTGTAAAATGTAAGGTCACAATTGATACATGTATTAGTAGCAATCTGAGCACAATATATTTGTTTACCTGTGATTTCATCAGTAGAAGTACCTTGGTGGCAAAGTCTGACACCATTTACTACCTGGAGTTAGAGTTGTTGGCACATTTTACAGAGTTGTGCAAGCACATGCCAGCCACACGGCCTCACCAGTCCTCAAGTATTTGCCAAGGTCCTCAAACCCTGTCGTTCTAGGTGGAGGTGGTGAGCTGCACCCCCTGCATGGACCTGGAGTAGTACCCAACTCCACACCCCACAGCTTAGCAGAGCTCCTGTTCTGTCTGCTTTACACACCACCCACCGTGGGTGTGAGCTCCAGAGTTTTTATACTCTGGGATGCGCACTTCCACAAGTGGCAGTCAGGGATATTTCAGGACAAGGCACCATATTGTAGTACTTGTGTATTAACAGTTTACTGTGTGTGTCAGCTAATTTTAGGAGAAGGGTATTGGGAATTGAAAATGGGTGCACTCTACCTCTGAGCTATACTCCCAGCCCTATTTTTTAATTTTGAAACAGGGTCTCACTAGGTTAATAAGTCTCACTACTTGCTGAGGCTGTCCTCAAACCTGCAGTTCTCCTGTCTCAGCCTCCCAAGTACTAGGATTATAGGCATGCGCCACCACACCTGGCTTCAGCTATTATTTTTACTAGATTCTGTGTGTGTGTTTCCCGTACTTCCATAGCCCTGTGCTTTGTATTGTTAGGATGGTGGGTTTCAGGAATGTGGACATGTTTTGGTAGAACAGAGCGGACTGTACTTGGATCATTGATAATTTGAGCCACCGTATGAGAGAACAGCCCAAGCTACAGAGTGCCACACCGAGCCCATGCAGCACTTAAAGGACGGTGTTAACAATCGGTGTCTTTTAAAGCGGAGGAAGAACAGGTTCTCGGTGGCAGAGCTAGTTCTGAAGAGCAGTGTGGGGACACGAGTGGTTTCTGCTGTCTGGAGGTGCTCAAACACAGGCTCCTTGCAGGACCCAGCCTTATTAGCTGTGTGGTGGGAAACAATGCCGGTCCATGGGAAGTGACTTCACACTGCTCCAGGAGGCTGCTCCTGGTTGTAGGTGGCCCAAGCACACTTACAAGGGGACCTCAGAGTCTCCTTGTCTCACCTGAAGCAGAATACAGCACTACAGCGTAGTGTCTAGTTTTCCTACATGTCACTTTTTACTTGAGAAAGCTTCTATTTTTCAATACTTCCTTACCAAAAATATTTCGAAAAATTTACAACGAAGCAGATATAACTGGGTTTCACCACGAGCCTTAGCTTTTCATTGCTGGGACAAAACAACTTGGAGGCAGAAAGGTTGTTGTTTGGCTTACCGTTTCAGAGGCGTCTGTTCAAGGTTAGAGTCTCCGTCGCTCGGGGCCTGAGGCGAGGCACAGCATCATGGTGGAAAAGGTACGCTGGAAAGCCGGGCGTGGTGGCGCACGCTTGTCATCCCAGCATTTGGGAGGCTGAGACAAGAGGAACACAGGTTTGCAGCCAGCCTCAACTACTTAGTGAGGCCCTCCACTACTTAGGCCCTGTTTCAAAATAAAGAATAAAAAATAGGGCAGGGGGTGTGTGTCTCAGAGGTAGAATGCCCCTGGGTTAAATCCCCAGCACCCCCCCCCACACA
This sequence comes from Muscardinus avellanarius, assembly GCF_963383645.1. NCBI lineage: Eukaryota > Metazoa > Chordata > Mammalia > Rodentia > Gliridae > Muscardinus > Muscardinus avellanarius. The sequence goes on along the minus strand of NC_137797.1, from coordinate 4,880,060 downwards.
CAAGCGTACACATACGCACACACACACACACACACACACACACACACACACACACATATGTTGGAGCACAGTGGCTCAGCTCATGGCAGCTTGGAAGCAGAGATGGAGGAAGAGAAAGGAAGGGGCCAGGGACAAAGTACGTCCCCAACAGTATGCCTCCAAGGACCTGTTCTGTCCAGCTAGGTCCTACTGCCTATGCTTCCTACCCCTCCCAGCAATGCAGCCACATTACTGACCCTTCAACAGATGAGCCCCCCAAGGAGGCCAGAGCCCTCAGGCCCCGCACACTTCCTCAGAGCCGGACGCCGCTCCCTGAGCAGTAGGCTGTCAGACAGGAGCTTTAGGGATGGTCTAGGTCACACCACACACCCTAACACCACACAACATTTTCATTTCTAAAACTGCACACTGGAGACATTTAAAACTGGACTCTTTATTGATAATTTCAGTACTGACATAGTTTCTCTGAAATAATTTTCCATAAAAGCCAGGTTCAACAAACGTATTAACCCCTCTGACATTCCACGGCTGTGCTACAGCTCAGTGACACAGCACGTGGTCTAGTACATGATGCTGGGGGTCCCATCCCCAGCACTGCAAACAAAACCTTAAAGGTCACTCAGAAGATACAAGATGAGTGAAGACGATGTAGAATTCAACATTTTTATGAAAAGCTTATTTCAAAATAGAATAGTACAAAACTGTACCCCTACCCCTTTTTAAACAAATTCCAATGCTGTCACAGAAAACTCCCTCTACGGGGATGGACCTGAACACACTAACTCTGGCTAGGACACTTTGTCTTCAGCGGCACACCAGGCTGACCCGACATGCTCTGGTGTAGAACTGAAGGCTAACTAGCCTGACCGCCGTGTGGCCAGGTGCCAGCTCCTGCAGCTGGTGGCTGCTCACGGGCACTCTCATTTCTGCCGGGACTGAGACTCTTGGTGTCTCCTGCTGCTTTCTCGGCCCTCAGTGTCTGGGTACTGAGAAAGATCTAGGGTCAGAACTCGGCTGAGCATGCATTCGGCGTGCTGAAATGGAGAGAAGCCAGTTTAAGAGTCAGTTCCCTGATTAGGGAAAAAGTAGTGTTAAAATCTTAAACATCTTTGCATTAAAGAGGAACCTTCTTACGCCTAAAAGGGAATGAATGAGCTGGCATAGTAGTATTTGGGAGGCTGAGACAGGAGGATCGTAAGTTTGAGCCCAGCCTTAGCAACTTAGTGAGATCCTGTTTCAAAAAACAAAATAGGGGCCGGGTGTGGTGGCTGAGACAAGAAGAATGCGCTGGTTCGAAGCCAGCCTCAGCTACTTAGGCCCTTTGCAATTCTGTAAGACTCTTGTTTCAAAATAAAGAATAAAAAATAGTGCTGGGGGTATGGTTTGGAGGTAGAATTCCCTGGGTTCCATCCCCAGTACTACAAAAAAAAAAAAAAAAGTTAGAAAAAAAATAGGGCTTGAGTGTGTGGCTCAGAGTTAGCATGCCTTGGGCTCAGTCCCCTCTAACAACCTCCCCCCAAGAAAAAGAAAGGTATGAATGACCTGTGTTTACATTATTACCATTTTTTAAAATGATCAGGTATGATTTCCATTTCTCCTGTAGCACATTACCAGACGGTCCCCTGACATTTCAGTCACAAGAAGATACATTTAAGTAACTGTACCAACCGGAATGCCCTTCATTAGTTGCTCTGCTCTGATAGACCAGGTCAACATTTGAATGGCTTAAAAAAGATTGATTTTTTTTTTTTCAGAAGTGGTGATAAAACCCAAGGGCATTATACCTCCAAGCTACACCTCCAGCCCTATGTTTTAGTCTTTTTAGTTTAGTTTTTCTTTTCTTTTCTTTTTTTTTTTTTCAGTACTGGGGATGGAACTCAGGGGCATTCTATCTCCAAGATACACCTCCAGCCCTATATTTTAGTCTTTTCCCTTTTTTTTTTTTTGTGTGTGTGGTGGTACTGGGGTTCCTGGAAACCCTTCTACCTCCGGGCTACACTCCCAGACCCATTTTTATATTTTTATTTGGAAACAGGGTCTCTTAAGCCAACCAGGCTGGCCTCGAACCTGTGCGATCCTCCTGTCTCTGCCTCCCAAGTGTGGGGATTACAAGTGTGTGCCACCATGCCTGGCAGTCTTTTTACTTTTTGCATCAGGATCTCACTGAGTTGCGAAGGGCCTTGGTAAGTAGCTGAGGCTGTCCAGGAACCACGATCCTCCAGTCTCCGCCTGGTGTGCACCACCACGCCTAGCTGAATCTTTAAGTTTCTGTACCACTGGGGGATTCCAGTGAATGTTTTCTTCTGACACAGTGATATAGTTAGTTCGTTCCTTCCCCTCCTTTCTTTCTTTCATTTGACCTCCGAGCTATATGCCCTACTTTTTATTCTTTATTTTGAAACCGGGTCTCACTGAGTTGCAGAGGGTCTCACTAAATAGCTGTGGCTGTCCACGAACTGTGATCCTCCAGTCTCAGCCTCCCGAATGCTGGGATTACAGGCGTGCACCACCACGCCCGGCATTCTTTCTTTCTTTCTTTGCTTAAAATAGATATTATAAGTTGGGTGCGGTGGCGCATGCTTATAATCACAGCATTTGGGAGGCTGAGACAGGAGGATTGTGGTTCGAGGACAGCCTCAGCTACTACTTGGTGAAGTCCTTTGCAACTCAGTGAGACCCTGTTTCAAAATAAACAATAAAAAAAAATAGGGCTGGGGAATGTAGTTCAGAGGTAGAATGTCACTGGGTTCCATCCCCAGTACTGCAAAAATATAAATAATAATAATAGATATCACAAGCCATGCATGGTTGTACATGCCCTTAATCCCAGTACTTGGGAGGTTGAGACAGGAGAATCACCAGGTTTGAAGTCAGCCTCAAACAGTGGTGAGGCCTTTAACACTTAACAAGAGACTGTTTCCAAATACAAAATAAAAGAGCCAGGTGTGGTGGCACAGGCTCTAATCCCAGTCCTTGGGAGGCTGAGACAGAAGGGTCACAGGTTCAAGGTCAGCTCTTAATAACTTAGTGAGATCCTGTTTCAAAATAGAAAATAAAAATGTGTCTGGGATGTAGCTCAGAAGTAGAATGCCCCTGGGTTCAATCCCCAATACCACAAATACACAAAAAGAACATTACAGAAATATGAAATATAATATTAGCAGTCGGCTGCATAATATATTCTGTTATTTTACAAAACTATCATACTGCAGGGTTTTTTTTCTGGGAGGGAGTGCTGAGCACTGAACCTAGGGACTACATCCCCAGCCCTATTTTTTTTTTCCAGTATTGGAGATGGAATCCAGGGGCATTCTACCTCCAGAGCTACACCCTCAGCCCTATTTTTTATTAGTTTATTTATTTAAGTGGTACTGGGAGTGGAACCCAGGAGATTTTCTACCTCCAGGCTATAGTCTCAGACCTTTTTAATACTTTATCTGTAAACAGAGTCTCACTAGGCTGGCTTTGGACCTGGGCGATCCTCCTGTCTCAGCCTCCCAAGCTCTGGGATTAACAGTGTGTGCCACCACACCTGGCCCTATTTTAATTTTTATTTGGAAACAGGGTCTCACTATGTTGCTGAAACTAGCCTCTCTAAAATCCTGAGGCTGGTTGGTGGTATGCAGTTGTTAATTCACTTATTTTTCTCAAAATATATCTTAAGTCTCTATGTGCCATCAGAGAAAAATATCTGCACAGTTACTCTTAAATATTATTTGATTAAAAAAACCACTTGGGCTTCTCTGCAGAAACCCAGCGTATTTCAGACTCCTTTGGGAACTGTGGCTGTGAAGGAAAGCCCTTTGGCTAGTGGGTGGAGGCCAGTTTTCCCTGCCCGTGTCTCTCGTAGAGCTCTTTACCTCTGGATAGATGCCGATCAGCGCATCAGCTCTGGAGTAGAATTCTTCCTTTAGGGAAATGATGATCATCTGAAATTGCTCTTGAGTCTGCTCTCTGATGTAACTTGACACCTGTGAGGAGGTAAACACACGTTTCACCTCCAGGGAAAGGCCTTGTTGGGCTCCGGGCATTGCTCTGTGTCTCTCTGCCCATTCTAGGTGACGAGGTGCTTGCATTTCTGTAATTTAGTAAATCTGTCACACCTGCAGACATGAGAGCTTAGCTTCTTTAAGTCAGAACAAAACAAACCCCTAAAACTTCATGAAACCCATCATCTAAAACAAAATATTTTTTTGTTTGTGGTGCTGAGGACTGAACCTAAGGGCTCTAGCATGCTAGGCAAGCATGTTACCACTGAGGTACACCCTCAGCCTAAAACAACATTTTAATTAATTAATTTAGCAGTACTTAGGACTGAACTCAGGGCATTCTACCTCCAAGCTATAACCTCAATCCCTATTTTTTTTTTTTTTCAGGTCTGGAAATGGAACCCAGGGGCATTTGACCTCTGAGCTACACCCCCTGCCCTATTTTTTATTCTTTATTTCGAGACAGGGTCTCACTGAGTTGTAGAGGGCCTCACTAAGTAGCTGAGGCTGTCCGTGAACAGTGATCCTCCAGTCTCAGCCTCCCGAATGCTGGGATTACAAGCATGCGCCACCACACCCGGCTCCCAGACCTATTTTATATCATATTTGGAAACAGGGTCTCACTAAGTTGCTGAGAGCCTCACTAAGCAGCTGAGGCTGGTTTTGAACCTCCTGTCTGTCTCCCAAGCATGGGGATTATAAGCATGTGCCACCATGCCCAGCTATAAAATAATATTTTAAAGAATAAGGCTGTAACTTAAGATCTAATCATGGGAATATGCACTCAACCTTTATTTATTTTTGCAGTGCTGGGGGTCGAACCTGGGGCTTTGTGCAGCACTCTACCACTCAAGTTACATCCCAAGCCTTAAAAGCAACCTTTATAATGAGATAAAAGCTACCACTTATTTTTGTGAGGGTGAAGAAGGACTTGTATTTAAATTTCCAACTTATTGCCAGGTGTGGTGGTGCACACTTGTAATCCCAGCATTTGGGGGCTGAGACTGGAGGATCGCGGTTCGCAGACAGCCTCAGCTACTTAGTGAGGCCCTTTGCAACTCAGTGAGACCTGGTTTCAAAATAAAGAATGAAAAATAAGGCAGGGGGTGTAGTTCGGAGGTCAAATGCCCGCCCCTGGGCTCCATCCCCAGACCCGCAAAAAAAAAAAAAAAAAAAAAAAAAAAAATTCCAACTTATTTGCCAGCTCAAAGCCTGACAATGGAAAAAATGTAGTCCCAAGGATGTATTCATGACCCATAATCAGGTCACTTGGTTAGGGGTGAGCTCTGGCTCCTTCGGGAAGCTCAATCCCAAGGAAATGAGAAGGGCAAGGCAGATGGATGCAAATGAGTCTTGGTGAGAAAACTCCAGGCTCAGAGGACAGAAGGACTTGGACCGGAACTACCGGCTCTGCAGGGTACCACTTGCCAACTCCCTAGCTCTCTGGGCCGGGAGTGAGTCTTTCTGTGGCTTGGTCCTGACCACATCCAACATATCAGATGCACGCTCTGGAGACAGGAAGGTTGGCCTCAGAGGGGGACTGCGTCACCAGCTAAGGTGAACGGGAGAGAGGAAGGAAACTGCCCTTGGCTAAGAGGCTGAACCCACAGACAGAAGGAACTCTGGCATGAAAGGCCCTGAGAGTAGCCACCTGGATGCGGGAGTGCAAGATTGTTGAGGCAGTGATAGGGAAAGAGGTAGAGGGCCGATACAGTTTGTTTACGAATGTTCCCAGGGCCCACGTGTTGCAGGCCTGGCCTGGCCAGTGGTGCTTCTGGGAGGTGGGGGCCGTAGAAGAGGGGGCCTGGCTGGAGGAAGCTAGGTGGCTGGGGGGCCCTTGAAAGGGGTGCTGGGCCCTGGCCCTCCTCTCTGTGCTCCCTGGCTGCCAGGAGGCGAGCAGCTCCCGCCACAGGCTCCCACCATGACAACTTGCTCACTGCAGGTCTAAAACAATGGGAGCTGCCCATGGATGGGGAACTCAAACCGTGAGCCAAACCAACCCAGCCAGCACAGATGCAAATGTGCATGGCGTGCCTTCCGCTGGTGACTTATTACAAATGTGGGCGCCTTCATCACATGAGGGCCGGAGGCTACTTCATGGCTTTTTATAGTACAGAACTGCTCATCTCAGTGCAGCAACAGAGTGCCAGGAACATAAATCTCAAAGGGACCATAGAATTAGAAGGCTTTATTCCACAGACAAGATGCTAATAGAAATCTACTTCGACTTAGACCCTGGAGATGCCACTAATATCAACACCTAGATTTTGCTAGAAGGTAAGGATACCCTAAAGGCAACCAAACAAAGATGCCGTCCATAAGGCAAGCTCCCCTGACAGAACATGGACTACGGCGTGCCAAACTTCTAACAGGAGATTTCTCCCTAGAGCCGAGCCACGGGGTGCACAGGGCTGATGCAGCGACAAAGCGAGTTCTCTTCTTCCTGTTCTCTCTTCCTTCCTCTGGTGACCATGAAGTCTTTGGCTGACGTGTCAAACATTAACACCTGGGAGTGCTGGCAGTGATCTGAGGAGCATCTCAGGGTGCAGCTACTTAACATCCCCAGCTTGCTGGGCATTTCATGTACCTCTAACACAGTTAGCAAGTCAGGGAGGTCACTTCTGAACCACTAGAACTGTGAGGCAGCACCCCAAGACTGAAAACATTTCTCAGGGGTGGGCTTATTACCCATGCTCATGAGATTAGGCAATAAACCAGAATGCCAATTTACAAAAAAATATACCTGCCAGGATGAACAGAGGAGCCTCCCTGCAAGCGGCGTCCGTGCGGGAAGAGCCAGAGTCTAACCCATCCCTCCCCCAAGGGTGGGCACTGCCGGTGTTCGCCCCATCCTGTTCACACCTCCTGGCTGACGCCTTTCGCATTCCAGAAGCCCAGGCAGTACAGTGGCGCTCTGGGCTGAGAGCTTCTTGAAGGCAGCTCTACACATCTGTCCAGATACTGTGATACTCACTAAAGTTAACTCTCAGGCATTAAATTATTTCCTTAGTTGTTTGTTTTGGTACTGGGAGTTGAACCCAAGGACATTCTACCTTTGAGCTACTCTCTAGGCCACTTTTTAAGTTTTTATTTTGAAACAAGGTCTTGCTAAGTTGCTGAACTCAAACTGAATCCTCCTGTCTCAGTCTCCCAAGTACTGGGGTCACAGACGTGCACCATCGTGCTCAGCTTCCGTAGTGTCTCAAAAACTATTGGGCACAGTAGAATAAATGACTGGATAGATTCTGATACGAGTGGGGAGGTAGAATTTTGAGCTTTTAATTCCTTTGGAATTTTACTTACAGACATTATTCTTAGGCTTTGCTAACAACTAATTTGGTCCATGAAATCACATAGCCCTGTATCCCCCGGGCCTGCCATCAGGAACCCACTATAACCAATACCTAGATTTGGGGACAACCAGTTGTGCCCTATGCTTCTGCTGACCACGTGCAGTGACCTCCCTTGACTCCCTGTGTTGGTTTCCAAGCAACCTGTGGAGGGTTCACTAAATGTCAAATGAAGACTCTTAGAATCATCTTGTTTTTAGATATTTAGCTTAGACTGTAAAAGTACTGACTTTAATCAACAATTATTGCTGGACCCACACACTTTGTTCAGGGAAAATGGCCTTTTGACTGCAACATGAACCTGGAGTTGTAGGTATTCTACTGAAAACCAAGAGGAAAGAAACTTACTTTGCCAATGTTAGTATTGTCCAGGGCTGCATCCACTTCATCCAAAACAAAGAACGGAGCAGGCCGAAAGCTAGAAATAAACACAAGTGACTCAACTCAAAAGGCCTGGAGGAAAGGAGTGACAGTATCAGAATGAACAAGACACATCATTTGGAAAACTGTGTCTAGGTAACTGGCCTTTAGGTTGCTAAATCCAGAGCTCAACGATCAGTCCGCACCCTGCAGACCGCATCTCAGGAGGGTACAGGGCCACGCCTCCTCTGTGAAGCGCTGCGCTGTGGCTGGAGAATGAGGTCTGCCTGCTGCCACCCACTGCTCCTTCTGAATCCCCTCTAAACCCTAAACCCTGCAGCGTCCTCGGGGCTGTGTGCTCTGAGCTCTCCTTAGCTCACTGGCTTCTGCAGTGACGGCATCTCTTCTCCGCACTTCTAGCTATCAAGAGTTCTGCCCTACAGCTGGTTGTGGTGGTGCACGCTTGTGATCCCAGCATTTGGGAGGCTGAGACTGGAGGATCGCGGTTCGCGGACAGCCTCAGCTACTTAGGCCCTCCGCAACTTAGTGAGACCCTTTTCCATCTCAGTTAATGGCAGCTCTGACCACTCTAGCTGTTTGGCCAAGTCTATGGAGTCATTCCAACACACCCCAAACCTTTCTGTTCTCACTCTGGTCCAATGATTACCATCTCTCACCTCGATGTTAAAAGGAAAGTATATGCCCGCTGCTGCTGCAGGAACACTGCCAGGCTTGTTCTGGCCCGGGGCCTTTGTGCTTGCTATTCCTATGTCTACACTCTTCCCCGATCTGTCTCATGACTTGTTCCCTTAATTACTTACAAGCTTTGCCCAAATGTCACCTTCTCAAATAGGCCTCCCTAATGTTTTTCTTTTTCCTTTTAGCACTGGGGATTGAACACAAGGGTGCTCTAAAACTGAGCTGTATCCCCAGCTGTTTTTTTTTTTTTTGCAGTACTGGGGGTTGAACCCAGGAGCATTCTATCTCCGAGCTACACCCCCAGTCCTATTTTCTATTCTTTATTTTGAAACAGGGTCTCACTAAGTTGCAGAGGGCCTAAGTAGCTGAGGCTGGCTGCGAACTTGCGATCACCCTGTTTCAACCTCTAAAGTACTGGGATTACAAGCACACGCCACCACGCCCGGATCTCCCCAGCTTTTTTTTTTTTTTTTTGGTGGTACTGGGGATGGAACCCTTCTACCTCCAGGCTACACTCCCAGACCTATTTTATATTTTTATTTGGAAACAGGGTCTCTTGGCTGGCTTCGAACCTGCACGATCTTCCTGTCTCTGCCTCCCCAGCACGGGGATTATAAGCGTGCCCACCACGCCCGGCTGCTTCGCTCTTTTTGAGGCATGTTCTCACTCGGTTGCCTAGGTTGACCCAAACTTGTGTTCTTCCTGCCTCAGCCTCCCAAGTAGCTGGAATTACAGGTGTATGCAACTGCAGCTGGCCCAGATGACTCTTAACATTGTGGACCCTCTCTGCCACTGTTAACCTCCATTCCCTGCTTCATTGCTTTTTTCTCTAGAACTTGTCATTTTCTAATATTCTAAGGTCAATTTACTAATAGTCCTTAGTTACTACCTGTCTTTCCCAACTAAACGGTAAGCACTTTTGAGGCAGGCATTTATTTTGTCCAGAGGCCTCGTCAGTGCCTGCATCAGCATCTGGCACAAAGCACACATTCAGCAGGTGCCTGAGAGTAATGGTGTGATGCCACCTGGTGACAGTCTTGTTCTGCTGAGGCCCCCCATCCCCCGGAGCAGGCTGGCCTGCTCCCCCAGAGCCCCCAACACAGGGGCCTTCTCTTCTTTCCTTCCTGAGACCCCTGCCTGCCTGCCGTCCTGGTCATGGGGACGGCGAGGCAGCAGCTCCTGTGCCCTGGATCTTCACCTAGCACGCTGGTGCTTCATTTAACATAACTTTTTGTTTCTTGATTTATATTACAAAGAAACAAAGCCACCATCATCAGTGGAAATGAGAAATACTTTATTTTCAACATTCTTTACTATACAGATGACCTCCTAAGATGGGCTAAGAAGATAATATGCAAATTGGATTTTTAAATTTGTTATTCTTGGTTTGGGGACAATCCTGGTATCACATATCTGGCTATTCCAAATATTTCTTTTTCTTTCATTTCTATAGCTGGAATATTACTAGCTATTGGTAACAAAATGTCAGACTGAACTCTTAGATTTCTTAGGTTTGTACTCTAAATTGCTGTAGGCCTAATACTAACCTAAATTGTCAGGCTAAATAAAATAGTTTTGTATACATCTGCTGTATAAACATATACTTTTTAAATTTTCTGTTTTGAAACAGAGTCTCATTAGATTGCTGAGAATCTCATTAAGTAGCTGAGGCTGTCCTCCAACCTGCAATCCTCCTGTCTCAGCCTCCCAAATCATAGGATTACAGGCATGGACCACTATGCCTGGCTCTTTGATTTTTTTTTTTTTTTTTTGGTGGTACTGGGGTTCCTGGAAGCCCTTCTACCTCCGGGCTACACTCCCAGACCTATTTTTTACATTTTCATTTTGGAAACAGGGTCTCCTAAACCAGCGCGCGCGGCTGGCTTCGAACCTTCGTGATCCTCCTGTTTCTGCCTCCCAAGCGCGGGGATTACAAGCGTGCGCCACCACGCCCGGCTTGCCTGGCTCTTTGATAATATTAGTCAACACAAACAGACCTAAGTCTCCTGGAGAGGCACTGGTTTCTGCCCTGATACAAAGCTGCAGAGCTTACTGTGGCCTTACCTGTGCACAGCAAACAGGAGAGCCAAAGCGGCCACACACTTTTCTCCTCCTGACAAATTGTCCATTGGCATGAAGCGTTTGCCTGGGGCCACACAGTTGTAGCTAATCCCCTCCAAGTAAGGTTCTTCAGGGTTCTCTGGGCTAAGAAATGCCTGAAACACATATTACTTATTTAGCAATATCAGAAAAGTAACCAGTAAGCGTCAGCTTGGGTGGCAACACAATTTAGGTGCAAAATGTTCTACTGATTAAGTTTTCCTCAGTGTTGATGGAACAGTACCAATCCCTGTAAATAACGTCCTGCGTCCTACACCTGCATCTGGTCCTTCCCTCTGCTTCATCCTCTCCTCTGAAACCCGACTCTATTCCAACAGATCAACTGTTTCCCCAAGCTCCTCTTCAAATCCTTACCATCAGGACCCACAGTTCTAAAATCAAATCAGTACCAGACCATGAAACTTCAGCGTTAAAGAGAATGTGGAATGGTCTAACCCACTCATTTTTCAGGTGGAGAAACAGGCCCAGAGCAGTTATGACTTTTCCAGACTGCCAGTGAGTGAGTGGGAGGAGGACACGGGTCACTGGACAACCAGTCTTCGTGAACTAACTTTGCCCCTGAATGAATCACTCAAAGAATGTGCAGTGGTTATTTATTTCCCACCAGAGAAAACCACAACCAATAACAACATTCCCACGAGTATTGGGAGATGGAAATACATACTTGGGCACTGTTGTTTCTGCAGAGCTTCTTGTAGATTTGATCAATTGAGACTGAGATGTGCTCAAAACAATGGCTGAAAAGATCGTATCTCCTTTTTTTCACCTGTTCAAACTCTTGCCTACACATTCTGGCTTCCTTTCTGCTGGCCTCAAAAGCTGAGAAAGAATCAACGTTCTTTATTCCAGAGACCACTGAAGGGCTTCTTTTACTTAAATTTAGAGTGTATTTTTAAAATTGGACTTTGAATTTGGCTGTCTTAAGTAAATCTAACTTCAAAGTACCTCAATTATTAATAATTTTTACAGTTGACAAGTCCCAATTTGGCAGGGCTTATTTCTAAATATTACTGACAAGTTCTGAGAGAGTATTGATATGCTCATTTTGCTGGTATGAGAAAATTTAACTATTTTATGTTCTAAAATAACCAATAAACCTAAATTCAAATTAAAGCAGAACTCTATTAACAAAAGAAACAATTAGTGGTTCAATTATAAAAGCACACATTAGCCAGGCATGATGATGTACACCTCTAGTCCCAGTATTTTGGAGGCCAAGAGAGGAGGATCTCAGGTTTGAGGCCAGCCTCAGCACCTTAGCAAGGCCCTGAGCAACCTAGTGAGACACTGTTTTAAAATAAAAAATAAAAATAGGGCTGGGAGTGTAGCTCTGAGATAGAATACACCTGGGTTCAACCCCAGTATCACAACAACAACAACGACAACAACAACAACAACGCAACAATAATACAAGATAAAAAATAATTAACAATAAATATTTACAAAGCTGGGCATGGTGTTGCACACTTGTAATGCCAACATTTGGGAAGCAGAGACTGGAGGACTGTGGTTCGCGGACAACCTCAGCCACTTAGCGAGGCCCTTCGCAACTCAGTGAGACCTTGTTTCAAAAAATAACAAGACTAAAAAAAAAATAGGGCAGGGGGTGTAGCTTGGAGGTAGAATGAGCCTGGTTCCATCCATAGTACTTCAAAATAATAATAATAATAATAAATAAATACAAAAATAAAAAAGGCTGGGGGTGTAGCTCCAAGGTAGACTGCCCCTGTGTTCAATCCCCAATACCACAGAGTAAATAACCAAAGGACACATGAGACAACAGAGAAATATATGAAAGGTCATGTCAGAGACACTGATGGCCTATGTTCTAGAAATGAGTTTATCTTGTTAACGACTATTTCACCATCTGTGGACTCCTGGTACTTGTCTCTGACAGTCTTTAAGTTCTCCAGGGCACGTAGGTTTGGGGCTGCTGTCTTCAAAAGAACATCTTCCTGGGACGCTACTTGCTGTAGGAGGAGCATAAGGTGAGCCTCCACCTCTGTGTCCGATGGCAGAGCCTATGGGCAAAGAACAACAGTGGTTGGCATGTATTTTACATGCAGACTGCTAAGGTAAGCCCTGAGCACGGGGCCGGCAGCACCCGTGCCCGCCAGCTTCCTCCGCACCCACCTTCCCTCCCTCCCAGAGCTGCTCTGAGCCCAGGGCTGCCAGTCATGTTGTAGCACCTCCAGCCCCCCGAGTCAGCTGCGCCTTTTGGCTGGATTGCTGTATATACTGCTCTTGGAACTTGGTCTGCCCTCTCTCTCTCTCTTTTTTTTTCTTCTGGCACTGGGGGTGAAACCCAGGGACATTCTACCTCTGAGATACACCTCCAGCCCTATTTTTTGTTCCTTATTTTGAAACAGGTCTCACTAAGTAGCTGAGGCTGGCTGCAAACCTGCGATCCTCCTGTCTCAGCCTCTCAAGTACTGGGATTACAAGCATGCACCACGAATGCCTGGCTTACCTCCTTATTTTTTAATTTGGCAAAAAATGCATTTAATATATCACTTTAATTTCTTTGTTTATTAAGAATATTGACCATATACAACATATTAGGCATTGTAGATACAATGATAGAAACTTTTCAGTCTTTGCTTTTAAAGAGCTCAATGTGGCAGACGTGGTGGTGCACAAGCAGTACTTGGGAGGCTAAGACAGAATGATTGCAGGTTTGAGGCCAGTTTCAGCAACTTAATGAGACCCCTCAGCAATTTAGCAAGAACTTGTTTCAAAATAAAAAAACTGGGGCCAGGCATAGTGGCATACAGTTGTAATCTCAGCATTTGGGAGGCTGAGATAGGAGGACTGTAGTTTGTGGCCAGCCTCAGCTACTTAGTGAAGCCCTTTGAATAAGCCGGCTGTGGTGGCACATACTTGTAATCCCAGCATTCGGGAGGCTGAGGCAGGGAGGCTGAGACAGGAAGATCACGGTTCGCGGACAGCCTCAGCTACCTAGCGAGGCCCTTTGTGACTCAGTGAGACCTTATTTCAAAATAAAAAATAAAAATTAAGGCTGGAAGTGTAGCTCGGAGGTAGAATGCCCCTGGGTTCCATCCTTAGGACAGCCAAAACAAAACAAAACAAAACAAAAATCCAATAATAAGAATAAAGAATAAAAAACAAGGCTGGTATAGCTCAGAAGTAGAATGTCCCTGGGTTCCATTCCCAGTACCATAAAAAAAAATTAGGGCTGAAGGTGTAGCTCAGAGGTAGAATGCTTCTAGGTTCCATCCCCAGTACTGAAAGAAAAAAAACAAAAATAAAAACACAGGGCTGAAGGTGTGGTTCATCAGAGGTAGAACACCACCACCCCTGGATTTTTTATTCATTCCCTAGTACCAAAAAATAAAAAAGAAGAAAAAGAAAAAGAAAAAAGAAGTTCAAAAGGAACTAGCATTTACAGCAGGATGACAGCACCTCTTCAAGGGCAAGCACCGGAGGAACAGGGCAGACAGAAGGGCTCCAAGCTAGCCACGGGGATTATAACTGACCTGACACCTGACTGATAAATAGGAGAAACTCAAGTGAGGGGAGGGGAAAGTGTGGGGTGGTGCGTGTATGCGTGTGCGTGTGTGTGCGTGTGTGTGTGTGTTACTGTAGACCGAACCCAGGGGCATTCAACCTCCGAGCTACATGCCCAATCCTATTTTTAATTTATTTTAAAACAGTGTCTCATTGCGGGGCGTGGTGGCACACACTTGTAATCCCAGCTCTTGGGAGGGTGAGACAGGAGGATCACACACACACATGTTCACATGTTCACACATGTTTGGAGGTTCAAAGCCAGCCTCAGCTACTTAGTGAGGCTCTCAGTGACTTAGTGAGGCTCTCAGTAACTCAGTGAGACGCTGTTTCCAAATAAAATATAAAATAGGTCTGGGAGTATAGCCCAGAGGTAGAAAGCCCCGGGTTTCATTCCTGGTACCAAAAACAACAACAAAACAAAAACAAAAACAAAAAACAGGGTCTAACTAAGTTGTGGAGGCCTCACTAAGTGGCTGAGGCTGTCCACGAACTTGGGTCCTCCTGTCTCAGTCTCCCAAATGCTGGGATTACAAGTGTGTATCACCACCCCGGCTCTATTTGTAATTTTTTTTTTTTTGGTGGTACTGGGGTTCCTGGAAGCCCTACTACCTCCGGGCTATACTCCCAGACCTATTTTATACTTTTATATTTGGAAACAGGGTCTCTTAGGCCAGCGCGGCTGGCTTTGAACCTGCACGATCCTCCTGTCTCTGCCTCCCAAGCGCAGGGATTACAAGCCTGCGCCACCACGCCCGGCTATTTTTATTTTTTAAACAGAGTCTTGCTAAGTTGCTAAGGCTTCCAGAAAAGCTTTGAGTTCCAGAAGGGGTTAATTCATATGTGATAAAAGTGAAATTTTACCAGTTGTGGTGGTGCATGCTTGTAATACTAGCATTTGGGAGGCAGAGGCTGGAGGATTGCGCCAGAGGATCGTGGTTTGCAGACAGTCTCAGCTACTTAGTGAAGCCCTTCGCAATTCAGTGAGAGCCTGTTTCAAAGATAAAAAAGACTGCCGGGCGTGGTGGCACACGCTTGTAATCCCAGCGCTTGGGAGGCTGAGACAGGAGGATCACGCAGGTTCAAAGCCAGCCTCAGCTACTTAGTAAGGCTCTCAGCAATTTAGTGAGACCCTGTTTCCAAATAAAATAGTAAATAGGTCTGGAAGTATAGCTTGGAGGTAGAAAAGCCCCTGGGTTCCACCCCCAGTACCACCAAAAAAAAAAAAAAAAAAAGAAAAAAAAGAAAAAGGGCTAGGGGTATAGCTCAGAGGCAGAATGCCCCTGGGTTCCATCCCCAGTACCACATACACACAAAAAAGTGAAAATTTAATTCACTGATAATTACTTGAAAGTGAGTAAACTGGTTACTTGGGTAACTTAAAATATATTCGTAACTTCTATATACTAAGATAAATTTCAGATTAATTAAATAGGCAAATGAAAACACACCCATACACCAAAGGGCATATTTACTGGGTATTGAGATGGGAAAGCATTTTTTTTGTTTAAAAAAAGCAAAGGGAGAATGCACTAAGTAGAAAACTATAGACTAAAGCTTTTTTCTAATGGCTAAAAGATGCCACCAGTACAATCAGAGCCCAAGAACTCTTGGAGACTCCAACATCTCAAGAGGTGGCGGATGTCACTACTCAGGACCGCCACGGCCCATGCGTTTGGCCGGGTTTACCACTCCTTCCTCCTGAAGCCCGTGTGCTGAGGGGTGGCTCGCCTTTCTCCGATGAAAGCTAAGTCTCACTCCACCCAGTGACTGGTTCAGGAATGAACACGCGACCCCACTCAGGCCACTGGGATGAGGGGACAAGTGCTGGGGCTTTGGAGGAAAACCTTCCTACAGAACACTGCAGCACCACAGAACAGCACTAGCCCAGGAGGGAGACTCCTCGCAGTGAAGGTGGTGACATGGTCATGTCCTCATGAGAAAAGCAGCCTCAGTACAGAGCCAAAGACACGTGGCCATAGGGACTCCTGGGAGCCAGGGCGGAGTGGGAGATTACGGAGGACCCGAGCCGCATGCCAGGCTGAGCCTGCTGCTGTGCAGGCCTGCCAGCTGCCAGCCCACAGACCTTAGGAAAAGCCCATGCCCACTGTGGGGCTATGCTGGTCAGCCAACAGGACAGACTCGGCATGCTGAGCAGGTGGCCACTTTCATTTATTGCAGGACTTTGCAAAGACTTGGTATTCATTGAGAACCTACAAGGAGCCAGCAGAGCTGGGCGTGGTGGCGCACGCTTGTAATCCCCGCGCTTGGGAGGCGGAGACAGGAGGGTCACGCAGGTTCGAAGCCAGCTGTGTGGCTTAAGAGACCCTTTTTCCAAAGAAAAATATAAAATAGGTCTGGGAGTGTAGCTCGGAGGTAGAAGGGCTTCCAGGAACCCCAGTACCACAAATAAATAAATAAATTAATTAATTAAATAAATAGTCTGGGAGTAAAGCCCATAGGTAGAAAAGGCCCTGGGTTCCACCCCCAGTACCACACACACACACACACACAAAAAAAAAAAAAAAAAAAAAAGAATCTCCTGAGTGCTAGGGAGAGCAGAGCTTCTTTAGTTATTTACAAGCTCCTTCCACTGTGGGGGTGGGAGCAGGTGCCAGAGAACCGAGACTGGGAGCATGGAGCTTTGCGCCCTGCCCCATTCCCCGCCATGCAAGGCTTCCACGGGCTCTTCCTGAGCTAGAGCCTTTATAACATCCTGGTGAACCTCAGCCAAGTATTCGGCAGATCCTCAAACCCGAGGAGGGGACTAAGGAACCCTGACTCAGCCAGTCGGCCAGTTCAGGAGGCCGTGACTTGAGATGGGTGTCTGGAGTGTGGGCCACTTGTGGGATGGAGCCCTTAACGTCTAAGACCTGATGCTTTTCCAGATGGTGCTAGAACTTGAATTGTAGGGGATTCAGTTAGTGTTCAGAGTTGGAAAGTCTTAGTAAATAAAGACCTGCAAGCCGGGCGTGGTGGCGCACGCTTGTCATCCCCGCGCTTGGGAGGCAGAGACAGGAGGATCGCGCAGGTTCGAAGCCAGCCACGGGCGCTGGCTTAGGAGACCCTGTTTCCAAATAAAAATGTAAAAATAGGTCTGGGAGTGTAGCCCGGAGGTAGAAGGGCTTCCAGGAACCCCAGTTCCACCAAAAAAAAAAAAAAAAAAGACCTGCATACTTAGTGTCAGAAGTGCTGTTAATATACAAAAAGGTCTCATCTTTGTGTATTTCCTAATAAACCATTTCAATAAAGAATTTA
Organism: Muscardinus avellanarius; assembly: GCF_963383645.1. NCBI lineage: Eukaryota > Metazoa > Chordata > Mammalia > Rodentia > Gliridae > Muscardinus > Muscardinus avellanarius. The sequence continues at coordinate 4,862,755 of NC_137797.1, read as the reverse complement.
CACTCTATGTAAAAGTGATTCTGCAGTATTTAAATACTCAATATTGCTGTGGGTTAGTCATTAAAACAGGGAAATTTCAATTACCTTCAAATCTTCCCTTAAAGGGCTGTAGTCTACTTCAATAGCAGCTTCCTTTTCATAGATGTCAGACGTTGCCTGGGTACTTTCTACTTCGGTTCCCAACTGAAAAACAGGTGAAACTCTTCATTCCCTGAAATGACAACCTCTACACACCGTCTGCCCCATCCTCCAGGTGCTTGTCACCCCCTTCAGACTCAGAGTCCATGCCTTTATGGCAGCCACCCGGCTGCAACTGCAACGGCCTGGCTCTCGGTCGCCCTAACTTCATTGGCCCCGGGTGCTGTGCTCCCTCTCAGCTGTCCCTGCCTCCTTGGCCACCACAGTTCCTCCCTGGCCATGGGGTTTCAGGGCTGCACGCTGCCCTCTGCTGGAAAACACTCGCCTAGACGTCTGCACCTCCAGCTCTCACTGGCTGCATTCTCCAGCCTCCACTTCTCTTGGGCTGTGAGCTCTGCCATCGTGGTGGTTGATTGTGTGTGTGTGTGTGTGTGTGTGTGTGTGTGTGTGTGTGTGTGTGTGCACGTGCATGCATGGGTGGCTACACACTAAACCTAGGGGCATTCTAGGTCCAAGTTATACCCCTTGACCCCCCTTTTTGTGGTACCAGGGATGGAACCCAGGGGCACTGTACCTCCAAGCTACACCCCAGTCCTGTTTTTTAGTCTCTTTATTTCTGAAACAGGGCCTCACAGTAGCTGAGGTTGGATGTGGACCTGCAATCCTCCTGTCGCAGCCTCCCAAGTGCTGGATTATAGGCATGCGCTACCCAGCCAGCCTAAGTTTTAGCATTGAACACATAAATATTATACTCAGTCATCTGTCTCCTCTACCCCACTCCAATGTGAAGAAGCGGGTTTCTGGCTGTTGTATTCACTGCTGTTTTCTCAGTGCCTAACATATACTTCATTTTCAGTCTATAGTATGCTCTGGAAAGAAGGGAAGGAATAGGAGGAAGGGACACAGAAACGAGCACCTGCACAGCTGTTGGTATAACTGATGAGCACCAAGGCTCACAAACTGAGGAAGAAAAAAGCCGCTTGGGCATCACTCCTTTTGTAGATGTTCTCAGCTGCACACACTCAAAGTGCCCACTGTTAGGATTAAGTATGCATGTCATGTAGTACATATGCATTAAGCCTCACAGAGGAGACCATGAACATGAATGTAATACTGGAACTCTGAATCCCTTGCGGCCCGTGTGACTCGACATCTCACTGCTTAAGCTCCTACACAGGCCGTCTGGAGCCTTGCTGCTCAAGGTTCTGCGGGGCCAGTGACAGCAGGCCTCAGCTGGGCCCCTTAACACTGCGGGCTCAAAGGCAACATGAGTCCCGATTACTTGCTCTGTGTGTCACTGAGGCAGAAGAGAAGAAATATAAGTGTAGGTAGAAAGAAGACAAGTCAGGAAGGAAAGGAAAGTATGTTTTTTTGGTGTGTGTGGTAAGGGCGATGGAACCCATGGACATTCTACTTCCAAGCGACACCCCCAGCCCTATTTTCTATTCTTTATTTTGAAAAAGTGTCTCACTGAGTGACAAAGGGCTTCACTAAGTAGCTGAGGCTGTCTGCGAACCGCGATCCTCCTGTCTCAGCCTCCCAAATGCTCAGATTACAAGTGTGTGCCACCACACCCGGCTTAGTATGGTTTTAAAATCTAATAATATCTTTAGTTTTACTTTAACAGAACTTGTTTTTTCTTAGGCAAAAGCCAGGCCCACACTTTTAAATCATAATGGCCACCACATGTGGTGGTGCATGCTTGTAATTCCAGTACTTGGGAGGCTGAGACAGAAGGATCACAGGTTCACAGACAGTCTCAGCTACTTAGTGATGCCCTCCACAATTTAGTGAGAACCTGTTTCAAAGTAAAGAATAAAAAAGTAGGGCTGGGGGTGTAGCTTGGAGGTAGGGTACCTCTGGGTTCCATCCCTGGTGGTAGGGGGATCGTAATGGCCTAGCTCTATACCCAAAATTCTTGAGGCAATTAGACCCCAGAAAGAGTTTCACCTTTTGTCAGAGCTTGGAAAAAAAAAAGTCCTGGAGAAAATCACCCACCTTCCATATCCCCACACTCTCATCTCCTTGGGATTCTTATCTAAAAAATACTGTCACCTTCTGTCAGCCTGAAGATTCACAGAGGAGAGAGCCATCTGGTGTTGCCCCATTTCCCCCACCATGGGCCCTGAACCACCCCTTCTCTAGGTATTCTATAAAAAAGGACTGCAAAAGATCCTGGGGCCGCTCTCACTCTCAAGGTGGCCTGTATTGCCCCTTGAATGTGTATCTTTACTTTTCTTAAATTAAATTTCTGCCTTTCTCTCTGACTGGCTTGTGTTGAAAATTCTTTTTACCATGGAAGCTAAGGACCTCAAGCGCCCTGAGGTGAATTTCCCTTTCCCAAAGCAGAGAACTCCTCAGGACTCTCCACAGAATTATTCTGTTCTCCCATGACATTACAGTTTGGCTGACAGTAATCTAGCAAAGTCTCCCCCACAGGGCAAGCTCTTCTGAGAACCCTGGCAGGCAGATAACTGACCCTCTGTCTGAGCACTTCCAATGGAAGGAGAGTTTCAGTTTCACAAGTATAGACAGCTATACCCACAGTAATTGTCATAAAACAATTATTTTGAGTGGTCTGCTCAGATGTTCCATCATGCCCCTTCTCCGGTGACTTTCTCCTCCACTTCTCACTCTATCTGCTTGTAATAAAAAAAAAAAACCTGCTTAAGCATTGCAAACAGCACCACCACAATTATTTCTAATCAGTGATCCTTGTTCAGTCCTCTAAAGAGAGACAACTTATACCTAATGCTTTTTCTATTCTGGGATTTACAGAATATCTCGGGCCACTTCTAAATATGCTTACAAAATTCTAGTCAGGGAACTTGCTACCAGAAGCCCTCCAAATTTCTATTATAAGGCATTTTCTGGCAGCAGAAATGTGACTCTGTGGCCTCCTGTACCTAACCTAGTATACGACCAGAAACAATAGTGTCGCTCACATCTATTTGAAAAGAATGATAATTATTCCCTAAGCCTTCCTCTCCCAATATGACACAGCCTGGGCTTTAACTAGCCTGAACCCAGTACTTTTAAAAAGCATCATGCTTTAAAAGTGAATTCAACTTTCCAATGTGCCTAACTAGCACAAAGTAGAGAAGTATCACTTTCTTAGAGATTTAGGCTCACAGCAAAGTTGAGAGGAAAGAATAGAGATTTACTATGTAATCCCCCCTTCCCATGAGCAGCCACCGCTGTCAACTCCCCACCAGGTGCAGTGTTTGCTCAGTCAGTGAGACACTATCCACACATCATCATTACCCAGGGTCCAGTTTCCATCAGGGTTCACTACCAGTGTGCGTGCCGTGCGTGTACTCGCCACCAGTGTGCGTGCGTGCGTGTACTCGCCACCAGTGTGCGTGCCATGTGTGTACTCGCTACCAGTGTGCGTGCCGTGCGTGTACTCACTACCAGTGTGCGTGCCATGCATGTACTCACCACCAGCGTGCATGTCATACATGTACACAAACATAAAAAGACATGTAGCCAACGCTAGAGTATTAGGTACAATAGCTCCACAGCCTCATTCCTCATTCCCCTCTAACTCCTGACAAGCACCACCAGTGTGCATGCCGTGCATGTACTCACCACCAGTGTGTGTGCCATGCGTGTACTCACCACTAGTGTGCAGGCCATACGGGTACACAAACATATAAAGACATGTAGCCAACGCTAGAGTATTAGGTACAACAGCTCCACTTCCTCATTCCTCATTCCCCTCTAACTCCTGACAAGCAGTGATCTCTCACTATCTATATAGTAAAATGGTGTATATTTTATACATCTAGTGTACAGTCTCTGGAGAGTATGTGTGTCTATAAATGTATGTCTCTTATCTTGCTTATCAATTTGTACTTACGTTTCCCGCATGTCTTGGTAAATATTTAATCTCCTGTTCTTTTGAGATGGAGGTTCTTGTTATGTCACCCAGGTTGATCTCAAGTTCCTGGGCTCTGAGGATTCTCTCACCTCAGTGACTGGGATTTTAGGTGTGCTCCACCACACCTGGCAATAGTTTATTTCTTTCAAGCACTAGATACTACTGCATGGTCTAAATATACCAGTTTATCCATTTAACTACTCAAGTTGCATTCGAGTTTTGGCAGTTATGAATCAAGTAGCTATAAACATCCATGTGCAGGTTTTAATATGAACTGTAAGTTTTTGACTCTATTAGGCAGTTCAATTTCTGGATCATATGGTAAGAATTTAGTTTTATAAGAGACTACCAAACTGTGAAATGGCTGAGTCATTTTGCATCCCCACCAGCAATGAAGGACACTTCCCAGTTGCTCTACATCCGTGTTAGCATTTCATGTTGCTGCGTTCTAGATTTTGACCTAGATGTCAATGGTACCTTGTTTTCATCTGTATTTCCCTAGTGACATATGTGGAACATCTTTTCTTTTTTTTGGTGGTACTGAAAATGGAACCCAGGGGCCTTCTATCTGGGGACTACACTGCCAGACCTATTTTATATTTTATTAGGAAACAGGGCCTCACTAAGTAGCTGAGGCTGGCTTTAAACCTGTGCGATCCTCCTGCCTCAGCCTCCCAAGTGCTGGGACTACAAGCGTGCGCCACCACGCCCAGCTGTGGAACATCTTTTCATAAGCTTCATAGCCATCTGAGTGTCTCCTTTGGTGAGATGTCATTAAGGTCTTTGGCCATGTTTTAATCAGGATGCTTTTTTATTTGCGCACGCATACGTGTGTGTGTGTGTGTGTGTGTGTGTGTGTGTGTGTGTGTGTGTTACTGGGGACTGGACCCAGGATCTTGCACATGCTAGGTAAGCACTGAGCTACAGCCCTCAGCCCTTTTTATTTTGGGGGCAGGTCTTGTTAAGTTGTCCAGGCTAGCCCTGAATTTACTTGAATTATCTCTCAGCCTCCTAAGTAGCATGTGCCACTGTACCTGGCTTTATCCGTGTGTTTACTTACTGCTGTACTCTGCACTGACCCTGGGGCTCTTTATCCCTGAGCTACATCCCAGCCTCTTTGGGGACAGGGTCTTCCTGAGCTGCCTGTGCTGGCCTTGAGCTTGCCGTCCTTCGGCCTGGGCTCTGAACAGAGGGAACTCGTGTGTGCTGCCACATGTGTTTCTTATCCTTACATTGAAGGGCTCTTGAGATTTGGCTTTCCTCAGGTACATCTTTTGCAAATACATTCTCCCAGCCTGCAGCTTGTCTTCATTCTCTTGGCACGTTTCTCAGAGTAGAAGTGTAATTCTGATAAAGTGCAGCTTGCCAGCTACTCATTTCATGGATGTGCCTTTGGTGTTAAGAGCACCTGGTTGCCATTCCCTGCACGTTCTGGAGCTGCAGGCTTGTGTCTGACAGTAATCTGGGGCAGTTTTCTGCCATTATCCTTCCAAGTGTTGCTCCGTCCCTTCCCTCTTTCTTTGCCAGGTAGTCCTGTTAACATATGTTACACATTTTGTAGTTTTCCTACACTTCCTGGAAAATCCATTCTGTTTCTTTCAGTCTTTTCCTCTTTGCTTTTTAGTTTTAGAGGTTTCTGTACAGATATCCTGAATAGCAGAGGACTTATCCTCAGCTCAACCTACTAATAAGCCTAAAAAAAAAAGCACACTTTATTTCTGTCAGGCATTCTGCATCTGAGCTACAATTCCAGCCTTATTTTAATTTTGGAAAAGGGTCTAAGTTGCTAAGAGATTTGTTATGTTGCAGAAGCTGGCCTGGAACTTGTGACTCTCCTGTCTTAGCTTCCCAGGTACTGGATTACAGGCAGGTACCACCACACCTGGCTCTGTTAATGTTTTTGAGTGGTAGCATTTCTTTTTGGTTATTAGAATCCTCATCTCTGCTTAAATTGCCCTTCTGTTCTTGCCTGCTGTCTACTCAGTAGAGTCCTCAGCTCTGTAAGTGTATGTGTGTGTTACTGGGGATCGAACCCAGAGCATTCTGACTCAGCCCTGTTTTTTCATTTGAAACAGTCTCACTTGAGTTGCAGAGGGTCTTGCTAAGTTGCTGAGGCTGGCCTGAAACTTACAATCCTTCTGTCTCAGCCTCCCAAGTACTAGAATTACAGGCATGTGCCACCATGCCCAGCTAAGTTCTCAGCTTATTAGTCAGAGATAATTTAGATTTCTGGCCTGATAGTGCCAACATCCCTCTATCTGAGTTTAGGTCTGTTGTTGCCTCTGTCTCTTTAAACTGTTTTTTTTTTTTTTTTTTTTGCTTGCCTGTGTGAGTTTTCTTGATAAGATCCTATAAGCTGGCCTTTAGTGATGTGGTGGTGGTGGTGTGTGTTTAAGTCCTATAATTAGGTCTGAGCCCTTCAGCCAGCCTCTGTCCTTGGACTCAGAACTTCATCCTTGCTTCTCAGTTGCCTTCCCCTTAGGTAGGACAGCATGACCAGAGCTGGCCAGAGGGGCATTTCCCTCCCTTGGGTCCAGTAGGTGGTCACCAAAACCCAGCAGGTAAGGCCTGAGCTGACCAGTTTCTCCTGAGGCAAAAGGCTCAAGAGCTTCTAGGGGTGCTCATGCAGAGGTAGGAGCCCCTCTGACTGCTCCCCAGCGGCTAGCAGGTGGCAGCTTGGGTTTTCCTAAGAGGCTCTGGTTCCTTAGGAGGCCCCTGCTCTTTAAGCTGCAAGACTGGATCTGCCTGCCTGCCTCGCCAGTGCTGGGGCCACAGCTTACTCAGACAGACCTAAGGAGAGTTACTGACTTCAGTTTGTTCAACTTTTTACTTCTTTTATTTTGGTACTGGAGGTTGAAATCAGAGAAAATCTACCAAGATACACCCCCAGCCCTATTTTACTTTTTATTCTGAAACAGGGTCTCACTAGGTACCTGAGGTTGCTACCTAGTCTTGCTAGGTTGCCAAGGCTGACCTCGAACCTGCGATCCTCCTGTCTCAGATTCTCAAGCACTGGGACTATAAGTGTGCACCACCACGCCTGGCTTTTACTTTTTGTTAGCATGGAGTGGTGACTTCCAAGCTTCTTACATGCTGGACTGGAAACTAGAAGAATCACTTCCTTTTTTTTTATAATGATTCAATATGAATTCAGCTTAACATCTTAATCTTGCTTTGAAATGCCCTGCCATGAATGTAAAAATCTTTAATGCTAATAAAGCAGCAAATAGGTTTGCATTTGTGGGGGAAAGTAATACTGGAGGTTCACTGGAGGAACAATGGAAATAAAGCAGCAACAGTTAGGACCATCAGCATTCCCAGATATCACTCACTGGCTGAGCTGCCTCTGCCTCTACTCCATTGTATTCACAAAACTCTCCCAAGGTCACCTTGCCCTTTAGGGAGACCTCTGTTCCTTTCAGGGTGCAGTCAGTGTTTTCCTGCTTCCATCTACTTGTTTACGCTACCCCTCCTGCTCTCTCCACACAACAGTGGTACATGGCCCAGAATGCGCTAGTAAGAATTCTCCCTAGAAGTCTTCTGAGAGGGCAGGGACAGTGTCTCCCACCCTGGTCAATGCCAATGGTTACCCGTAGCCTGGGGGAGGGAGGAGATCTGAAAGGACAAATCTAAAACATACTGAACAAGGAAGCGGGAAGACCCATAAAGGCCCCAGCTGAGCCACGTGTGAGACGCCCCGTCTCAATCCTAGCCCATTATGCCTACTTTTTTTTTTTTTAAATATTAAGGCCATTTAGTTAGGCTTATGGCACTTGTGGCCAGGATGAGGTTTTCTATTCAGAATGTGAGTATATTACACAGAATTATGCTATGAGAAGTTGTCAGGATCCTAGAGACCTAAGGCTGCTTCTGAAGCAGAAGACTGGATAAAATGGAATGAATTTCTGAGTGTCTGAAGGCAAAGTGGAAAGGGGAAAACAGCTTTAATTCTAAGTTCTCTTGGGGATCTATTAAAGATAAGAAGTTCTGGTCCATCCTACGGAACTAAAGAGACAAGGTCAGCAAGAGTGACCAGAGAACTGCACAGAATGTCTAGTTCTCTGGGATGAATCTTTCCCTTTTCCCTCCTAGAAAAAAAGATGTCTCCCATTCCTAACGGCCAAAGAACCAAAGAACAATAATCCGTCAAAGGGCAGCGCACTCAGCTCCGTAAGACAGCACATGTTTTACCATCACTTGTAGATTACCTCCACCTCTATGATGTCATCCAGTGACCCCAGCAAAAGGACCACTTCAATGTCTTGCACTTTGCAATCAAGCAGCATGTTATGTTTCTCTAGTTGTTTCTGTTCCAGAGAGGTTTGAATGATTACAAATTCCTTTTGCAATTTTCCCACTTCCCTATAAATACAAAAATATGAAAAAGTGACTTTTACTTATTATGTAAAATTGCATCCAGAAAGAAAAAATGTCATGTCATAAATTTACATAAAAAGATTACTTTTTTTCTGAGCCGGGCGTGGTGGTGCATGCTTGTAATCCCCGTGCTTGGGAGGCTGAGACAGAGACAGGAGGATCGCACAGGTTCAAAGCTAGCTTCAGCTGGCTTAAGAGACCCTGTTTCCAAATAAAATATAAAATAGGGCTGGGAGTGTAGCCCATTCCCAGTACCACCAAAAAAAAAAAAAAAAAAAAAGAACTCTTCTTCTATGTGTTATAAATGCTAGATTTATACTTTTGAGAAAGACCATGAGTTAAACTATTTAACCCAAGGGAGCTTTTCTTTTTTTCAAGGTGCTGGTGATTAATCCCAGGACCTTGCTTATGCTAGGCAAGTGCTCTGCCTCTGAGCTATATTTCTACCTCTTTTAAAAATCTTACTTGGAGAAGGGGTTTGGCCAAGTTAAAAGGCTGGCCTCAAACTTGTTGTTTTTTTGCTCCAGCCTCCCGCCCAGGGATTACAGGTGTGCCCACCATACCTGGTAGGAGTGGTTTTCAATAATAAGCATTCCTGCTTTAATCAGGGCCTGCAAAGACACAGTACTTTCCCGGTTACTTTACTTTTAAATCTGTGCATTTTCAAGCTGCCTTTCTCCTTGATGTAAGCTCTACATTTTGGAACTTCAAACAAGGAGAGTCTTAGCAAGAGAAATATCAATCTGCAGTTTCTGTACAATCACTACTGCTGCTGTAGTGCCCTTATCTGAAGATGAGGCGCAAGGGTTACCAGCGGAAATGTGAACTTTCAACAGAACCTAGAAAGTGGCCAGAAAAGAGAGAGAGAAAAAGAGGAAAGAAAGGAAGGAAGGTTTTTGAAAAACAGAAATGGTCCCGTTTAAACTAAATATAAATATTTTTAAAATCTCTTTATCTTAAAGAACTGAAAATCTTTGGACAGCGAGGAAAACTGACATGCCAGGAGGTTGAACAAGAAAGAGCCCATTTTGTCTGATCACTTGTTATTTTGGTACCCATCAGTCAACTCAAAGTGTCATCCTCACAAATATACATGCTCACCATGTGCCGTCTCAGACACGGTCTTATGTGCTGTTAAATATGAATTCTCATCAGCTTTATGACTGCTACCTGAGGCAGGCATCTTCACTGCCCCATTCACCATGAGGAGCTTCAGGCACCGTGCCAGGCAGTGCAGCTCAGTTCTACTGTTTTACTCTGTGCTACGTTTTGCAGAATGGACAGAATCTATGGACCAATGAAGACATCAGTATATCAAGGGGAATTTCGGGCAAGGGACTAATTATACAGGTTCATATTTTCATCCACTAAAAGAACTATCTGCTCTAGACAGCCAACTGCCTTTCTTGGTTTTTCTCAAATCAGAGTATTTGAAATGTGCTCCGCAGGACCAAGAGCAACAAAGGGTACACATTCAAATACAACTTCATATAGTAAGTTTCAAACTGACAGCACACATGTTTACAGTGCAGGTGAGATCTTTCAAACAGATGAATATTTAATTACCTATCAATAGCAAAAGCCTTTTTCCGTTCCTCTTCAATTTGAATTTGAACTTTCTCAATGTTGGAATTCTGAGCAACAAATATGTCCTTAATTTGCTGCCGCTTCTCCATGAGTTCATTCACGGCTTGCAGGAAGTTTTCTTCAATCTGAACAGAGAGGACTGCATTATAGATTTACCATCTCTTATATTAATAAAGTTGACAGGTTCTGTTATTACCAATAAGCCCAAGCCAGTCATTCCCAGATGAGCCTCTACCCTGTATGCCACTTGAACGTATGTCATAGATGTGACCCACTCTGGCTCTACACATTTTTGGAAATCGGTACTCACAACCTGCTTTCATCCTTCATTTTATTATTTCTTGTTTTGGGGGTACTAAGGATTGAACCCAGACATTCTACCTATGAGCTACACACCCCCAGCCCTATTTATTTTGCCTAAGTCACTGAGGGCTGGCTGTGAACCTGTGATCCTCCTGTCTCAGCATCCCGTGCCTATGCACCCTTCCCTTTGACCCGTCCTCAGCTTACTGCCATCTGACTTTCATCCCCTGTCTGTGACATGCTCTTGCCACAAGGACCTCCACGTGGCACGCACACAGGCCACCCAGCCTTCCCACAGCCTTCACGTTCTCCTTCCTGCAGCACACAGCTTCCCCACCACTTCTGCTAGCTAACTACCCTTCTTCCTAATCCCCCTACTCTTCTCTGCTTTTTTTGTGGTACTGGAGATGGAACTCAGGGTGTTCTACCCCTGAGCACACTCCAGACCTATTTCACACTAAGTTGCTGAGGCTGGCTGGGAACCTACAGCCCTCCTGCCTCAGCCTCCCTAGTTCGGATTCCAGGCGCACCGTGGCCTTTGACTCCACAGCTGAGCCATTGCTCTCCACTATCTACCTGCAGAGTCTCCACCAACCAGCCACTCCGCAGGTGGTGCTGTCCTTACCCCCCTGTCCAACCACCTGCTGCCGACTCCTTCCACCTGTCACCCCGAGTTAGAACTAAGGCAGGAGTCACTCATGGCACCCCCGCTGCCCTCCCTGCCGATCAACACCTATTAACCGTGAAGCTCTGCTCCCCCATCCTATCAGACCCTCCAAAGCTAACAAGGGGCTTCCCCCGTGACCAGGACGTTATTTCAGATGCCCACTGTTAGTTACCCTCTTCAGGTTATCGATGTCTTCTCCACCTTTCTGAAGAGTTTCTCTCAATGTGTTGATCTTACTGAGTTTCTTCTTAAGCTGATTGCGACTATATTCGAGCTGAATATTAAGCCGAGTTTTTTGTTTTTCAAATTCTAACCTAGTATAATAAAGTCAAGCATTACAAGTGGTAAGGAGAGTGCTCTGATTTTTTCTTTTTAAACTTTTTAAAAAGAAAATTTCAAATACAAAAGAATGATTACTATAATGAGCCCCATGTAGTTCTCACCCAACTTTATTATTTGTTATCAACTTATGGTCAATCTTTCATCTCTAACTCCAACAGAGCCATCACTTGATTATTTAAAGTCAACACCAGACATCATGCAATTTCATCTGCATTTTTATTTATAGCTCTGAAAGTGAAGTGACTTTTAATTCACACCATAAATAATTATAGCTAAAAGACCTTAACATTTCTTTAATATCAAAATGTTAGCATCGCCAAATTTCCAGGTGGTCTCATTCAATTAAAAATTCCCAACTGTTTGTTTGCATCAGGATCTACATATTGCATATGGTGACGTGTCTCTAAATCTGTGTGCTTGTGTGTGTTTTACTGAGGAATGACCCGAGGTACTCTACCACTGAGCCACATGCACCCCTTTTATTTCGAAAGTGTCCTTATAGTTATCATGTCGTAGACTCAAACCTGTGATCCTCCTGTCGCTCTTAAATACTTTATAATCCACAGTATTGCTCATTTCTTTTTCCTTAAGTTACAACTTAGGTTTTTATCGTTTATTTATTGGTACTGAAGATTGAACCCAGAGCCATGCACATGATAGACAAGCTCTGCCACTGAGTTACACCCCCAGCCTCCCTTTTTTATTTTGTATTTTGAGACAGTCTCACTAAGTTGCCCAGGTGGACTTGAATTTGTGATCCTCCTGCCTCTGCCTCCAGAGTAGCTGGGATTACGGTGTGCAGCACTGCACCTGGCTTCATGTATTTTTTCTTATTTGGTCAGTTGGTCTTTATGACTAGCTATTCATATAGAAGCTCAAAACATGGGAATTCAAGAACATGTTCCTTCCTGGTGAACTCCTCTTAAATTCCTCTTAAAGTGTTCCAGTATTAGCTGTAGCCCATCCTTTCCTCCCCCTTTTCTCACCTACTGGTGATGCATTCATTCAAAAAGTACTTTCAGCTGGGTAGAAGACCCCTGGATTCAACCCCTAGTAAAACACTACACATATACACACCCCACGGTACTTTTAGGCACTACTTCTAATAGATACTGTAAATACTGATTCAAAAACAACAATGAAAACAAAGAGATATTTAATGAGAACTCCCCCGTGCCTGCTATCAACACTCTGCCACAAATGAGCTCCCTCAAGTGTGACTATGAGGTGATACTCTTACCCCATCAAACAGAAAAGAGACCTAGCAGAGTCCATTCTTGCCCACACCATCCACTGAGAAGCAGCTGTGCCAGGCAGGGCAGAGGGAGGCAGAGTCCCAGCTCCCACCCTCTGAGGGCGCTGCCTGTGGAGGCGGGTAAGCAAGATCAAGGGGACTCCTGCTGCAGAAGCAGACACACAGACCAGGGATCACGAGGGCGGCACTTGTGCACTGGGCTCCATGTTGCCACACGGCTGCAGTACTCCTTGGGGTCAGTGGCTCTGCCCCAGCTCCTCAACTTGTTAGCGTCTTCTGAGGTCTCCTTTTCTATCTCTAATTGGGCGCATGACTTTAGGGCTTTCTGTAAACTGGCTCACAGTTGTACCTCCAGTCTGCACCTTTCCCTTTCCTGACTTGTGTGTTCGGCAGTCTGCTTTATACATTCTTGACAACGTCGAGAATATATAATGGATAACTACTAGAAGAAAGAAGAGGGTTTGGCAAAGCTATCAGATGCTGGCTCAACCTAAAATTGGAGACCATTTTTCTATACTAATAGTAGCCAACTTAACAAATGTCAAAAAAATGATACTATATATAAGAAAAACCTATAAAATGTCTGGGAATGAACAAAAACACACTGATCTTTATGGAAAAAAAACACTTTAACATCCCCCAATAAAAGATTTAGAAAATTCAAATAAATGGATGCATTCTATGTTCTCAGAAGGGATTACTCAATACCTTGAATATACCATTTCTCCTCAAATAAATCTACAAATCCAATGCAATCTCAATTAAAATTCTAGTTGGATTTTTCTTTGCGTGTGTAACAGTGGGACTGAACCCAGGGCATTCTACCTCTGAGCTAAACTACAGCCTAATTTTATTTCTTATTTGGAAGCAGGAACTCACTAAACTGCAGATGTCCTTGCTGAATTGCCAAGGCTGGCTTCAAATCTGTGTTCCTCCTGTCTCAGCCTCCCAAGTACTGGGATTACAAGCATGTGCCACCATGCCTAGCTTCTAGGTAAACTTTTATGAGAAACAATAAATAAAAGCAAAATTCTTTAGAGAGAAAATCTGCTGAAGTCCAAAGTTGACTTTAGAACAAAAACTATGACAGATAAAGAAAAGGCATTTTGTGATAAAAGAATTAATTCAAGGGAGCAACTCAGCTGAGCATGGTGACACACACTGGTAATCCCAGCACTTGGGAGGAGCACTTGTCTCAACAGGAGGATCGTGGTTCCTGGACAGCCTCAGCTACTTAGTGAGGCCCTCTGCCACTCAGTGAGACCATTTCAAAATAAAATAAAAAACAGGGGTGGGGTATATCTTGCAGGTATAATGACCCTGGGTTTCATCCCCAGTACTGCAAAACAAAAACAAAAACAAACAAACAAACAAACAAAACAAAGGAGCAACAATCTCAAGAACACATACGCCCCTCACAGCAGGGCTTGAAAGCACATGAAATAAAAACTGACAGACGAGGGGATGCCAGCGCTCCTCACTTGGTGACCGCCACAACAACCAGACGGAGAACCAGTGAGCACAGAAGACCCAAGCCACAGCAGCCACCCTGGGACGTGTGGAACTTTGTTAAGATAGACCACAAGCTAGGCATGGTGGTACATGCTTGTAATCCCCACATTCGGGAGGCTGAGACAGGATCGTGGTTCACGGGCAGCCTCAGTTACTACTTAGTAATGCCCTTTGCAACTTAGTGAGACCTTGTTTAAAAATAAAGAATAAAAAATAGGGCTGGGGGTATAGCTTGGAGGTAGAATGCTCCTGGATCCCATTCCCAGTCCACCCCCCCACAAAGATAGACTACAGATAAGCCTCAATTGGAAGGATCAGAATAATGCAGATTATATTCCTCAACAAAATACAATCAATTTAAAGATCACTAACAGAAAAGTACTGCACTCTCCCAATATCGGTTAAATTAGACAACAGATTTCTAATCCCATGTCACACACACACAAAAATACTTTGGCTGGGAGTGGTGGTGCATGCTTGTAATCCCTGGGCTTGGGAGGCAGAGACAGGAGGATTGCACAGGTTCGAAGCCAGCCTTGCTGGCTTAAGAGACCCTATTTCAATATATATATATATATATATATATATATATATATATATAAAATAGGTTTCTGGAAGTGTAGCCTGGAGGTAGAAGGGTTTACACAAACCCCAGTACCACCACCAAAAAAAACAAAACAAAACAAAAAAAACTTTCAACAGAATAACAATATAACATACCAATTCTTTCTTTTTGTACTAGAAATTTAACCCAGGAACATTCAACTTCTGAGCTACATTTCCAGTCCTTTTTATTAAATTTTTTTTTCTTTTGCAGTACTAAGGATGGAACCTTAATCAAACCACAATCCTCTCGTCTCAGCCTCCCAAATGCTGGGATTACAAGTGTGTGCCACCACTCCTGGCCTATATTTAAATTTTGAAACAGGGTCTCATGCTAACTGCCGAGGGTCTTTCTAAGTTGTGGAGATTGGCCTCAAACCTGAAAGCCTCCTGCCTTTGCCTCCTAATTACTGGGATTACATGAGTGCTCCACCATGCCTGGCTCAACACGAAAATTTGAAGGATGCAGCTTGAATAGAAGAAAATAAGTAACCTGAGATGCTTATATTTGAAAAAGACAATCCCAAAACATATAATGCAAGCTTCCATCTCAAAAAACGGTTCTTGTTAGGCTGATGAGAGTCTCACTAGTTGTTGAGGCTGTCTTCAAACCTGTGTTCCTCCGGTTTCAGACTCCCTAGTACTAAGATTACAGTTGTGCATACCCAGCATTGGTAAACTAAAAAAAAAAAAAAAAAAAAAAAAAAGCCAAAGCATACAAGCATCTCAATGAATACCACTACTTAGTGAAGTCCTTTGCAACTCAGTGAGACACTGTTAAAAAAAAAATAAAAAAGAATAAAAAATAGGGCTGTGGGTGTAGCTCAGAGGTAGAATGCCATTGGGTTCCACCCCCAGTACTGAAAAACATAAAATAAAATGGTTTAGCTGATATTAAGCTGATCCTAAAGAGTGAGAAAAAAATCTAAGTAAGTTTATTTAACACATATACCTCAAGATAATTTTCTTGAAAAGCATAAGCTTTCTCCATAGTAAGTATCTAATTTCTCCTTAATAGATCTGGACTATTTATGAACCAGTAACTAATGATTTATACTGCACGATCCTCCTGCCTCAGCCTCCTAAGTACTGAGATTACAAGCGTGCACCACCATGCCTGGCAGTCTTTTTATTTTTGAAACAGGTCTCACTGAGTTGCAAAGGGCCTCGCCAAGTAGCTTAGCTACTGAGATCCTCTGGTCTCAGGCTCTCGAATGCTAGGATTACAAGTGTGTCCCACCAAGCCTGGCGCTATTTTTTTTTTTTTTTTTGGTGTGTGTGTGTGTCTGGGGGTGGAATCCAGAAGCATTCCCTATTTTTTATTCTTTATTTTGAAGCAGGGTATCACTAAGTTGCAGAGGTCTCACTAAGTAGCTGAGGCTGTCCACGAACCGCGATTCTCTGGTCTTAAACCTCCCAAATGCTGGGATTACAAGAGTGCACCATCACACTCGGCTCACTAGCTACTTCCTGATGAACTAAAATAAAAACTACCTCAGGCATGATTCTCTAAATTATAAAATATTTACTTATATATGTATAAACTATATACCAATATCTTTCAATGAAAAATACCTTTTTTGATCAATTTCCTGTTGTTGTTTAACATGTTTATTCTCAAATTCACGAATGTTTGCCACACCAATTTCTTCACAGAAGTGTTGGAAAATATCATCTTCTACCTTTTAAATTGTTTTAAAACAACTGATTTAATAGATAATTTCAATAAATACACAGATAATACTTAAATATATGTTTTCACACCAAGATTTTCCTGGATTTGGGCAAAAAGTAATATTACTGTGTCTAGCTAGTTCCTTCTTATCCTTAATTTCCATAAACTATGTCTATTTTCAAATTTCTTATTAAAAATAAATAAAGTTCATTAGCTTGCCTTAATAAGTTATTTTGGCTTTATGTACTGATTAAAGCTTGAAGAATTCCATTTATTTTGGCCACACCAAAATACAATGTGCTACACAAATAAAGAAATTATCTTTACATATAAGTTAAAAAATAGCATCTCAGACAATAAAAATACAAGTGAGTTAGAATAAAAATTAACAATGAAAAATATTTGTAAGCTGGGTGTGGTGGCGAACATTTGTAACCCACGCGCTTGGGAGGCGGAGACAGGAGGATCGTGCAGGTTCGAAGCAAGCCTCGCTGGCTTAAGAGACCCCGTTTCCAAATAAAAATAAAAATAGGTCTGGGAGTGTGGCCCAGAGGTAGAATGGTTTCCAGGAACCCCATTACCACCACCACCAAAATAAATAAATAAATAAATAAACAAATAAAAATAAAAATAATTGTAAGGCAGAGACAGGAGGATTGCAGGTTTGAAGTCAGCCCCAGAAACTTAGTGAGAGCCTGTTTCCAAGTAAAAAATAAAATAGGCCTGGGATATAGCCAGGAGGTAGAAGGCCTCTGGATTCCATCCCCAGTATATATATCATTCACACATACACACATTTGAAAAAGCTGGAATGAGCTAAATGCAGCAAAACAATTTTAAATGCCTTGCATTTATATTTATAATTATTGAATGAAAGAAACCTGCAGTAGTATGGTATATTAAAATTTTAATATTTTGGTTGAATACATACTAACTATATTCATACGTGGATGTTACAAGACTGGTGCAGCAGTACACTACCATCAGCATAAGCAGAAAATCCAAATTGTGGAAAGCAGAGCTAAACATCCAGATCTCACAATATGCTCTTACTGTCAGACCATAATTTGACGTTATGCTCTGTTTGGGCTTGCACAAATAAAAAGCATCCAGAGGGCCGGGCGTGGTGGCGCACGCTTGTAATCCCCGCGCTTGGGAGGCGGAGACAGGAAGATCGCGCAGGTTCGAAGCCAGCCGTGCTGGTGTAAGAGACCCTGTTTCAAAAATATAAAATAGGTCTGGGAGTGTAGCCCGGAGGAAGAAGGGCTTCCAGGAACCCCAGTACCACCAAAAAAAAAAAAAAAAAAAAAAAGCATCCAGAGGACGGTTTCTAAGCTAGTCTTAAGTCTCTGGTAATATGAATAAACTAAAGAGATTAGGGATAGTTAACTCGCAAAAGAGGTAATTCAGGCGCAGCATTCTAATCACGTGGAAAGGCAGAGAAAGCAGTGAGTGGAGGCTCTGGAGGATGGGTGACAGGAACTGTCTAAGGGTTAGTGGTGGCCAACAGTGTAATGCGCTAAGCCCGGGAAAGCTCCCAGTACTTTATTAGCAGAGGCTAGATGGCCAAACTGTGGTTGCCCTAAAGACAAGCACCTAAGCTGGCATATAACAGATGTTAGGAAAGTAACTACTGAGCCCAGCGTGGTGGCACATGCCCATAACCTCAGTACAGGCTCAGACAGGAGAATCTCGGGTTCAAGAACAGCCTCAGCAACTTAGTGAGACCCTGTTTCAAAACAAAAATTAAAAAGATCTGAGGGTGGAGTTCAAAAGTAGAATGCCCCTGTGTTCATTTGTTAGCATCACAAAAAAGAAAAAAAAGTAACTACTGAGTGAATAAACTTAAAGACAATCTGAATGATGGTTCTTTCTCTCGGAGTATTAGGGCAGTGGAGAAAAACCAGGTAATAACTTTTACCATGAACAAGGAGAGGCTGGAGCCGAAGAGAATAAGCAAGCACTGAGCATTGTCTTGAGATGGGCTACAGATGTGTGGAATATACTGGCCAAACCTATCAAACTTAGCTTACAAGTTGTTGCGGATAGGGTGCTGCTGTCTTTTCACCTCTGCCCTAGCACATATTCAAGACGCTCTACAGCTGCTGTCTGGTCCACATGCCATTTACTATGAGTACGTCACCTTATCTATCTTTTCTTGAAATCCTTCAATTCGTTGCTGTTGTTCTTTGATTCCTTCATTGAGCATTGCACACTGAGACTCAATATTTAATAGCTCGCTTTGTAGCTGAGATTGTTCCTAATAGAAGAGAGAAATGTTCTTTTTACATGGCTGTTTTAGCTTTATATACAGAATAAAGCCCAAACATGATAGGTGTCTTTTAGAATAAAAGAGAATACATGAGCTAAAGTGAATTCTGGTACAGTTGGATAATAAGATTAAATACATAAAAAATCAAAGGACTAATAAATCTTAACCAAGGGAGATTCCTGGAAATCTATGTTCTAGTTCAGTTTCTATCAACATACCCTGTAAAAGGCAGCAAGGTGCTTCTTTTTAATAATCTCGAGTTCGCTTTGTGAATATCTGAGTCGTGTATTCGTCCCTTGTGCTAGAGTCTGTATTTGTTTCAAATCCGCTTCCTTGCGCAGTGTCTTCATTAAATCCTACAAAGGAAGGGAAATGTGAAAACATTCTACAGAAAAGCACTTTCACTTGATTCTAGGAATTTCCACATTTGTTCCCTGATTTCTTAAGTGAACTACTACTTTTTCAATCTCTATGTGTTTATATAATTTACGCAGTTACTTTTGCTATTGATTTCTAATTTCACTTCATTATAATCTGATAAAGGACAAGAAATTATTCTAATATTAAAAATATTTATTAACATTTGCTTTATGGTTAAATGTATTCTAAAAGAGAAGCTTATAGATTTAAGTGCTTACTGTAGAAAAACAGATCTCCAAATAAATAACCTAATGGTACATCATAAGGTCTTAATACAATAAACCAAATCCAAATTAGTAAAATGAAATAAATATCAGATCAGAAATAAAGACTAAAAGAATACAAAGGATCAATGAAACAAAGAGTTGGGTTTTTTGGAAAGGTAAACAAAGTTGACAAACCCCTAGCAAAATGAACAAAAACAAAGAGAGAATCAAAGAAGGGGATATTAAAATAGATACTACTGAGACATAGAGGACCATAGGAAATATATATATATATATACATACATACATATATATATATTTGTGTGTGTGTGTGTGTGTGTGTGTGGTACTGGGGGTGGAACCCAGAGGCTTTTCTACCTCCGGGCTATACTCCCAGACCTATTTTGTAATTTATTTGGAAACAGGGTCTCACTAGGTTGCTGAGAGCCTCGCTAAGTAGCCGAGGCTGGCTTTGAACCCATGCGCTCCTCCTGTCTCAGCCTCCCAAGCGTGGGGATTACAAGTGTGCACCACCATGCCCAACCAGGAAATATTTTGAAAAATTATATGCCAATAAATTGGATATGGCACACACCTGTAATCGTGGCACCTCGGAGATTGAGGCTAGCCTCGACAACTTAGGACAACGTCTCTCAAAATAAAATAGGGCTGGAGATATAGCATAGTGGGAGAGTCCTGTGCTCTTTTTTTGTGGTACAAAAAAAGGACAAATTTTCTAGACACATCTGCCCTATCAAACATGAACCAAATGCTGGGCACATGTCTGTAATCCTAGGACTGGGGGTGTGGCTCAAAGTAAATGCTAGTGGGTTCAATCCCCAGTACAGACAAATAGAATCAAGGGTAAAAAATCACATGACCATCTCAGAAGATGAAGAAAGGCCTTGATAAAATCTAGTATCCTGTCATGATAAAAACTCCAAATAAGGTGGCGCACGCTTGTCATCCCCGTGCTTGGGAGGCTGAGACAGGAGGAGCGCATGGGTTCAAAGCCAGCCTCGGCTACTTAGCGAGGCTCTCAGCAACCTAGTGAGACCCTGTTTCCAAATAAAGTATAATATAGGTCTAGGAATATAGTCCAGAGGTAGAAAAGCCGCTGGGTTCCACCCCAGAACCACCAAAATAAATAATAAATAATAAATAAATAAAATTCCAAATAAACTAGAGAAGAATCATACCTCAACATAATAAAGGCTACACACAACAAGCTTATTACCAGTATCAGACTGAATGAGGAAAACTAACTGCGTTTCCTCCCTTGGCACAACATAAGGGTGCCCACTCTCACCACTTAGTCAATACCTTACTGTAAAGTTTAGCCAGACAATCCGGGAAGAGGAAAAAAAGTGACACAAATAGGAAAGGAGGAGTCAAATCATCCATAATTCTATACCTAGGAAACCCTAAAGAGTCTACCAAAAGTCTCTTAGTGCTAAATCCAGTACTAAGTAGCAGGATAAATGCAGCAAAGAGCAGGATATAAAAATCAATATACAAGTATCAGCAGATTTCCTTTATACCAAAAATGAACTCACTGAGAATCAGGAAAACAGTCCCATTCACAATAGCCTGAAACAACCTAGCCAAGGAAGTGAAAGACCTATACAATGAAAACTACGAAGTCCTCCTTTTTTTTTTTTTTTTTTTTTTTGGTGGTACTGGGGGTGGAACCCAGGGGCTTTCTACCTCCAGGCTATATTCCCAGACCCATTTTATGTTTTATTTGGAAACAGGGTCTCACCAAGTTGCTGAGAGCCTCACTCAGTAGCTGAGGCTGGCTTCGAACCTGCGCGATCCTCCTGTCTCAGCCTCCCAAGCACAGGATGACAAGCATGCGCCACCATGCCCGGCTCTACAAAGTCCTTAAGAAAGAAGCTGAAGAGCCAGGTGTGATGGCACACACCTGTTACCCCAGTACTGGGGGAGCTGAGACGGGAAGATTATAGGGACTCAAGGCCAGCAGCTTAGCAAGACCCTGCTTAAAAATAAAAAGGAAAGTAGGCCTGGGGGCGTAGCCCATAGGTAGAACTTCCTGGCTTCATCCCCAGTAACACAAAAAGGAAAAGAGAAAGAAGAAAGAAAGAAAAGAGGAGAAAAAAGAAGAAAGCTTCTGCATAGCAAAGGAAACAAGCAACAGCGACATGACAGCATGTAAACTAGGGGAAACTCTTTCCAGCTACTCATTAGAAAGAGGATTAATATCCAGAATATACATGAGGAATTCCACTATGCTGAGATTCAATACCAAAGGCTATTATCGAGAAAACAAAGATGCAGGGGAAAGTCCAGGGTATAGCTCCACAGCATTCCTCCAATCCCAGTCTTGGGAGGCTGAGCCAGAAGGACCACAGGTGCACAGTCGGCCTCAGCAATCTCATGAGGTCCTCCACAACTTAGCGAGACCCCGCATAAGAGGTATGCATTGTGTTTCTATTCCCACCAGTTACTCTTTTACTTGTATTTGTGTGCATGTGTGTGGTGCTGGGGTTTGAGCCCAGGGGCATCTACCTCTGAGCTACACTCCAGTCCTGTTTTATCCTTTATTTTGAAACATGGTCTCCCTCGGTTGTGGAGGGCCTCACACGGTGCTGAGGCTGACTTGGAACCTGAAATCCTCTCATCTCAGCTCACAAGTACTGGGATTACAAGCATATACCACTATGCCCTGCTTTTTACTTTTAATTAGGGCTAGCTACGGAATTTTACCAAATGCCTGTTCCACACTTGATTATGTGATTTTCTCCTGCCTTTAATTCATTAATGTAATGTACTATACTGATCAATATCAAAAAACCCATGCTCTTATCCAGAACAAACTTTATCCAGTCATATGACTTATTTCATTTTATTGATGAATCTTCCATACTAATATTTTATTTAAAATTATGCATTTATATTCACACAGTAATTATCCTTTAGCTTTATCTTTAGTATTATTCTATAATATTTTAAAGTTATATGAGGCTGGGTGTAGTGGTGCACACTTATAATCCCAGTACTTGGGAGCCTGAGACAGAGGATTGTAGGTTTGCAGCCAGCCTCAGCTTTTCAGTGAGACCTTATACAACTTAGTGAGACCCTATTTCAAAAAAAAAAAAAATAGGGCTGGGGGTGTAGCTCAAAGGTAAGAATGCTCCTGGGTTCCATCCCTAGTACCACACACGCAAAAAAGTTATCCGAGCTTTATAAAATGAATTGGAGAGTTTACATCTTTTTCTATGTTTTAAAATGACTGAAGTAAGATTAGAAATATATTACCTAGAACTCAGCCATACATCTATCTGGTCTCAGAGTTGCGTGCGCGCATGTGTGTATGTGTCTGAGGATTGAGCCTGGGGCCTCATGCAGGCTAGGCATGCACTCTATCACTGATCCACATCTCTAGCCTTGAGTCCTTCTATTTTTTAAATTGTAGTAAAATACACATATTATCTAAGTATATAGTTCAATACTTTAAATACATTCACATTTTGCAATCTCAACCCTTTTCTTCTTGCAAAGCGAACTCTAAACCCATTAAATAACTCCATTTCCCTCTTCCCTATTAAACTTAGCAATCCCCATTAAACTTCTGTCTTTATGAATTGTGACTTCTCTAGAGACTTTATAGAAGTGGAATCATACAGTACTTATTCTTTTGGTTTATTTTTAGTTTATTTCAATATAATTTCCTCAAAGTTCATTTGCATTGTAAGCATTTGCCAGAATTTCCTTCCTTTTTAAAGATGAATAATAGCCGGGCGTGGTGACGCACACTTGTAATCCCCGCGCTTGGGAGGCAGAGACAGGAGGATCGCACAGGTTCGAAGCCAGCTGCGCGCGCTGGCTTAGGAGACCCTGTTTCCAAATAAAAAATATATAAATAGGTCTGGGAGTGTATCCCAAAAGTAGAAGGGCTTCCAGGAACCTCAGTACCACCAAAATATATATATAAATGTCTAAAAAAATAAAGATGAATAATACTCCATTGAAAGGACTGACCACTCCCAAGACCAAGACAGTACTACTCAGCCCCCACCTGGTAAAGGTGAGACACATGGAGGAAGTCTGTATGGACACATATAAAAAGCAAGGCTTCATTTCAAATTGCCATTTTCCTACAACTTTTTTTGTGCTAATGGCATAAATTTGTAAACATCTTTAAAAGTTGATCATATTTATACCTTAGATTAAAACATAAAATATGGTCATATGCTTACAGAAAAAGATTAAAATTGCCGGGCATGGTGGCGTACACTTGTAATCCCCGCTCTTGGGAGGCGGAGACAGGAGGATCGCGCAGGTTCGAAGCCAGCCGTGCTGGCTTAAGAGACCCTGTTTCCAAATAAAAAGTATAAAAATAGGTCTGGGAGTGTAGCTTAGAGGTATAAGGGTTTCATTTCCAGTACAACCAAAAAAAAAAAATTAAAATTAGTCAAGTAACTGTGCCACAATATCTCTTTAAATAAAAAATGTCTTTTGTATACACAAAAGAAGAAAATTAGAAAAATAAATAAATGATCCAAAAGCATTATAGAGACAATATCTATTAAAAGTTGACATTTTAAATATGTATGGGATTATAAGGAGTTTGGGGGCAATAAAATATTCTGTATCATAGATGTGGTGGTTACACAACTACGTATACTTGTCAAAACTTACTGAAGTAGACACAACACTGGTGACTATTATTTCATATAAGTTACACACACATAAGGCCAACTAAAAAGAGAAATATAACATATATTTACTTTTTTTTTTCTGGGTCTGGGGATGGAACCCAGGGGCATTTTGCCTCCGAGCTACACCCCCTGCCCTACTTTTTATTCTTTATTTTGAAACCGGGTCTCACTGAGTTGCAGAGGGCCTCACTAAATAGCTGAGGCTGTCCGTGAACCGCGATCCTCCGGTCTCAGCCTCCCGAATGCTGGGATTACAAGCGTGCGCCACCAGGCCCGGCTCATATATTTACTTTTTATACAAATAGTTCTTAAAGTAATAAAATAACCTAATACAAAAATGTGCAAAGGAGCCGGATGTGGTGGCACATGCTTATAATCCCAGTACTTGAAAGGCTGAAATAGGAGGATCACAGGTTTGAGAGCAATCTTACCAAGTAGTGAGACTCATCAACCTAGCAAGACTCTGTTTCAAAATAAAAATAAAATAGGGCTGGGGTAGAGTTTGGAGGTAGAATACCCCTGGATTCGATCCCCAGTACCCTCCCAAAAAAGAATAAAAATGTGCAAAGAAAATAAGCAGTGCATAACACTTATTATTTAGAAAGCCCACTTAGTTTAAAATACAATTATTCTCCTTAACGTAACTTTTAGAACACGGATTTACCTTTAGTTCTTGGACTAGCTGGTTTCGTTTGTCTCTTAGATTCTTTAACTCTTTCTCATCCCAGCATCTAGCCTTGTGTTTTAAATCACTTGACCCTCCAGAGATCACCCCAGATTTTAAAAATAGTGTCCCATCAAGAGCCACAGTCTGCAAAATTAAAAATATTACTTTAGAAAAATGTGTGCATAGAAGATAAAGAACACAATGAGGCAATATTTACAGCAGAGGATCTACAGAACTGGACTTTACTAATAAAATATCTACTTTATGTGAGAACAGCAATAAACAACCACAAAACCCATTTTTCTAAGACCTAAAGCAAATCTAGGCAGTAAATTAGCAGCAATTACAAAAGTTCAAAGTAAGTTCCAAAGATATTCAATACTCAAAAGCAAAAATATATATATTTAATCACAATAGTATGCATTATGTAATCCTGTGTTTGAAGAATGTGACATACATGCCAATGGCATATTATGAAAATGGCCTTAATAACTTTAGAATACCAAAAAAATCACATTCTCCAAAACAAACAACTTTAGAGCAAGAAAAATAATAAAGATAGCCTGGAATCTATAGTCCTCTTAGTGAACATATGCTTTATGAAATAAACGAAATCAATTCTTGATGTTGTGCAAAGGTTTCTGACTAGTCAAAGTAGGAGACCACCTGTGAGAAACTAAAACGACATAATGTGAACTGACAAAGGGGAGCAACAAATAGGAGTCGCGTGCACTCCCTCTGCTGAAGACGTCCCCCAGAGTGGTGGCAGGATGCTGGCAGTGGGGCAAGGACACCTGACACAGGCTGAAAGAGTGGTGCATGTCACAGGGCTGGGATGGAGAAAGGAACCTAAAGCAGGATGAGACCCCTGGAAGAATTAAGGAATAACAGACATGAAGCCAACAGGCCAGATTATAGAGTTCTCTAGAAACCATCAGAGGGAGACACTGAGCTACATCTCCAGTTCTACATAATATATATTTTTTAACTGACTGTTATCTTGGTAATCATTTAATACTTGAATATAAAGAATTATCATTTTAAAATTAATTAATTTATTTATTATTGTACTGGGAATTGAACTCAGGAGCATTCTACCTCAGAGCTACACTCCAGCCCTTTCTATTTTTTTTGTTTTGAAAGAGGGTCTTGCAAAGTTGCTGAATGTCTTTCTAAGTTGCTGAGGCTGCCCTCAAGCCTGTGATCCTCCTGTCTTAGCCTCCCAAGTACTGGGATTACAGGTATATGCCATCATGTCCATCTAGGATTTAAAATTTTTTGACATTATATTTTTAAAATATTTAAAAACTGAGTTATCACAAAACTATGGTACCTAAATTATAGCTAGTAGAACTGCTATAAATGATATGTAGTTTATAAATACTATATGTAGATTTTTTTGCAGTACTAGGGATGGAATCCACAGCCCTATTTTTGTAGTCTTTTATAATTTTTGAAACAGGGTCTCACTGAATTGTGAAGGACCTCACTAAGTAGCTGAGGCTGTCTGCGAACTGTGATCATCTGGTCTCAGCCTCCCGAACGCTGGGATTACAAGCGTGCGCCACCACACCTGGCAAAATACTATATGTAGTTTATATATACTATAGTTTACAAATAAATCAAAATATTTTGTGAGGCCACTTGCAATGTTTAAACAAAGAAAAAAAATTAAAATATATCAAACATATGAAAGATCAAAAACATAAATTGAGGATATTGAATGATTTCTGTAAAAAGTGACAACTATCCAATTGTCTTACCAATCTAAAACTCAGAAAAAATTCTTTAAAAGTTCCTAGATAAACCAGGCATGTTGGCACATGCCTATAATCCTAGTACTTGGCTGAGACAGGAGGATCAGTTTTGAGGATAGCCTTAACAGCTTAGTGAGGGCCTCCACAACTTAGAGACCCTGTTTCACACACACACAAAAAAAATAAAATAGGGCTCATGGTGTAGCTCAGAGGCAAAATGCCCCCGGGTTCAATCCCCAGTACCATACAAAAAAGTTACTGGATTATAGTTACAATACAAAAAACACAAATACAAGTCGGGCGTGGTGGCACATGCTTATAATCCCAGCATTTGGGAGGCTGAGACAGGAGGATCGTGGTTAGCAGAAAGCCTCAGCTACTTAGTGAGGCCCTTTGAGACTCAGTGAGATCCTGTTTCACTGAGAATAAAAAAGAATAAAAACCAAATAACAAAGAATAAAAAATAAGGATGGGGTGGAGCTCGGAGGTAGAATATCCTTGGGTTCCATCCCCAGTACCACAAACAAAACAAAACAAAATAAAAAAGAAAAATACATATGATTAAAATTTTGAAATAATAAGAACAAGATATGACCTAATGAGACAGAACATGTTATTGTGAACATGAGAGAAACCACAAATATTTGTTAAATGAAGGAATAAAAAGCCTCATCTTCATGTAACTTCTTTACATTGACTATAAAAGTCTTCAAAAATAAACTTAAAAACATATTTTACAAATGTATGAAAGTCAATTTTGGTATAAATTAGACAGAAAAATAAGGATTCCTTAATAATTCACTTATTATACCTGCTTAAGTTTAAATGAGACAGCAATGAATGATTACAATACAGTGGCTGTGTCACCTTTAATATTAACATGACAGAAGCACCAGAAGGTATCAAAAGCTAATCATGTTAGAGAAATGAATAAATGCAACACTGGCAATCCTTATGTCTCATAATATCTTGCTTTGTATTAATTTGCAATTCTGGACATTATAGATAAATGTGTTAATTGAATAGTACTTAGCGAGGCCCTTTGCAACTCAATGAGACATTTTTTAAAAATAAAGAATAAAAAAATTGGGCCAAAGGTGAAGCTCAGAGGTAGAAAGCCCCTGGGTTCCATCCCCAATACCACACAAATATAAATAAATAAATAAATAAATAAATAAATAAATACTTTGTATCTACGAATTTTCTAAAAGTTTACCCAGAATGTACACACCTAAAATCTTTCCCTCTATTCAAAATCACATATACTATATAGAAAAATGCAGGTGAAATCTAGAGTTCAGCAAGGGTATTTATTCTATATAAGGTAAAAATAAACCAAACTGCCTTAGAATATTATAATAAATTTATTTTCTAAAATATAATTTGTAGTGTTTGGAAAGGCCAGAGTTTGCTGTAGTTGATATACAAGAGCTTGAACCCATGGCTTCGACATGCTAGGCAAGCACTCTACTACTGGGCCATATTCCCAGCTCTTTCTGCTTTATTTTGAGACAAAGTCTTGCTAAGTTGCCCAGACTGGCATTGAACTTGTGATCCTACTGCTTCAGCCTCCAGAGTAGCTTGAATTATAGGCATATAACACTATGTTCAGCCAGAAGATAGTTTAAAAAAACTTAACCAAACATTGTAAAAACTACTGAAGCCATAACCACCTTAGGTTCTATGCTGGTTTTCCTTGTTGTAAAACAGAACATATGAAAGTGTGTGTGTGTGTGTGTGTGTGTGTGTGTGTGTGTGTGAGAGAGAGAGAGAGAGAGAGGGGGGGGGGATAAATGGAGAGATGCATCTTGTAAGTATTGCTCAAACTTATCTACGAGTGAGACTCAAGCCTCTTCTCTTACTTTCCGCCTTTCAGGTCCATTGAACGCGATATGTCTTGCTTCCTCCACAGTCTCACAGACAAGACCATTTCCACACACAAACTGAATCACTTTTTTCAGCTGAGGAAACTGAGTCTTTATGACATCAATCACCATTTTACAGCCTTTAATCTCCCTTAGTCTTTCATTGATTGGCTTGATCTGAAAGGGTTAAAAAGATATTCACTCAATTATACTAAAATAAAAAGCAAATGCTCATACATTCTTTCCACAAAAAAAACTAGTAGTATATAGTTACATGAAATAAGAAACTGACAAGGCCACAATCAACTAGATCCCACATTGTTTCATGTAATTAATTATTTTGTGGAAGTGGAGATGGAACCCAGGGGCATTCTACCTCTGAGCTACACCCTTAGCCCTATTTTTTATTCTTTATTTTGAAACAGGGTCTCATTAAGTAGCGGAGGGTTTCCTCAAACTATGATCTTCCTGTCTCAGCCTTCCAAGTACTAGGATTACAAGAGTGTGCCACTGCACTCGGCCATGCAGTATTTTTAAAAAATACAAAACTTTACCAAAAGCAAAAAGCTAAAACTTTCAGATTCAACTCATTCACTAGTTAACTAGCTGGGACAAAATGTGCAAGAAATGCTCCATGTTCTCCAAATAATTAAATCTAGTAGAAAACAATACCCATTTAGACAGAAGTCAGAGTAACAGAATACTATGGAATTTGAAAAGCCACTTTAGACTTAAATGATCAGAAAAGGCATCAGACTTTGTTAGACATGACTTTCAGCAATATATTACTGAAAACTGACAAGTATGATCTCACATTTGCTAAGATAGAACAAAGCAAAGGCCCAACGCATAGCCACATTCTGGGTTTGTGTGTGTATTTTTTGGAGTATATGTATTTAAATAATGTACCTATTTAACATTGGGGAGGTAGAGACTGGAGGGTCATGGTTTGCAGACATTCTCAGCTACTTAGTGAGGTCCTTTGCAACTCAGTGAGACCCTGTTTCAAACAAAATAAAAGACTGAAAAATAGGGTTGGGAGTGTAGCTCAGAGGTAGAATGCCCCTGGGTTCCATCCCCTACTGGAACAAAACAAAACAAATGTGTGTGTGTGTGTGTGTGTGTGTGTGTGTGTGTGTTTAAATAATCTGTGTATGAAAAAGCAATTGGAAGTAGTTACTATTGAAGAACTGGGCACTTAGAGGAGATAGAAATATTATCTTAGTATTTGATATGTATCTATATAACATTTTTAAAAAATTGAGTTTACTTTTAAAAATTTTCAAATGAAGAATAAATGAAAAAGGATTTGAATAGGAAGAGGAATCTAAAGAGGAAGTCCTGGCGTGCAGAGGGGAAGGCCTGTGACACGAGAGACAGCAGGTCTGGCCATGAGTCACGCTGGCTGGTGCTTGCCGAGCCTCTCCACACAGGTGTTGTCAGGTACTTCATAGCTAATGACTCCTTGCAATAATCCCATAAGGGGAGGAGTTATTCCCTCACAGATTAAAAACTGAAGATCACAGGAGAACACCTTTGCCAGCTATTCTTCTGACAGAGTATTAAATAGAGAATATATAAAGAACTCATATAAATATAACTAAGGACAAAAATCACACGATCATCTCAATAGACGCTGAAAAAACATTTCACAAAATCCAACACCCAGTCATGTTAAAAACACTGTAGGGCCGGGCGTGGTGGCACACGCCTGGAATCCCAGCATTTTGGGAGATGAAGACCGGAGGATAACATTTCGCATATAGCCTCAGCTACTTAGCAAGGCCCTTCACAACTCAGTGAGACCCTTTCAAAAAATAAAAAGAATAAAAACTAGGACCAGGGTTGTAGCTCGGAGATAGAATGCCCCTGGGTTCCATTCCCAGTATCTCAAAACAACAAAACAAAACAAAAAACACTGTAGAAAATCAGAATAGAAAACTTACTTCAACTTCATAAAGGCATATAAAACAAACCCACAGCCAACATCATATTGAATGGGAGAAAAACTGCAAGAATTCCCTTTAAAATCAGGAACAAGGATGCCCATATCACCACTCCTTTTCAGTACAGTCCTTGAGACTCTTTCTAGAGCAATAGGCAAGGGAAGAAAATCAAAGGACTAAAATAGGAAAAGAAGAACTGAAATGATCTCTATCTGTAGATGATATGCTCATATACTTAGAAGATAAAAAAAACCAACTCAACCAAAAGATTTCTAGAACTGATTAAGAAATTCAGCCAAGTATCTGTATACAAAATCAACCTAAAAAAATCAGTTGCTTTTCAATGTGTCAACCATGAGTCTACTGAAAAAAAGAAACCCAGAAAACAACTCCATTCACAATAACCTCAAAAATAATAAAATATCTAGAAATAAATTTAACCAGGAAGGTGAAAGAATATACAATGTAAACTATAAAACTTGAAAGAAAGAAACTGAAGGTCTTAGAAGGTAGATCTACTCCACTCTTGGTTAGGCAGAATAAATACCAAAATGATCATCCAATCAAAATTGATCTAGATTCAATGCAATCTCTATTGAAATACCATGGTCATT
Source organism: Muscardinus avellanarius (assembly GCF_963383645.1). Lineage (NCBI taxonomy): Eukaryota > Metazoa > Chordata > Mammalia > Rodentia > Gliridae > Muscardinus > Muscardinus avellanarius. The sequence continues at coordinate 4,831,984 of NC_137797.1, read as the reverse complement.
CTTCATAGATCTAGAAAATTCAGCCCTAAAATTCATATAGAATGGCAAAAGACCAAGAATAGCCAAAATAGTTCTCAGCAATAAGAACCATGCAGGAAGCATCATAACACCTGACTTCAAACTATATTACAGAGCCACATTAATAAAAACAGCATGGTATTGGCACAAAAACAGACACATTGACCATTGGAACAGAAGATTCAAAAACAAATTCACACACTTAACAGGCAATTAATTTCTGAAAAAAGGGCCAAAAACATATGCTTTTTCAACAAATGGTGTTGGCAAAACTGGTTATCTAGTATGTAGAAAAATGGAAATAAATCCCATCTTCTTGCCTTGCACAAGAGTCAACTCAAGATGGATCGGAGACCTGGAAATTATATCAGAGACTTTGCAGTTACTAGAAGAGGGCACAGGAACAATGCCCCAGAGTAGAGACACTGGTAATAACTTCCTCAATAAGATCACCAAAAGTCAGGCATGGTGGTGCATGCTTGTAATTCCAGCATTTGGGAGGCTGAGGCAGGAGGATCTTGGTTCGTGGACAGCCTCAGGTACTTAGTGAGGTTCTCTGAAACTCAGCAAAACCCTATTTCAAAATAAAGAATAGACTTCCGGGAAGATGGCGACCGAGAAAAGCAGCGTTTACGAGTCCTGCTAACAGTAACTCGATCTTTACTGCCACAAAATCATCACTTTTCATAGCCAGAAAATACTATCGGCAGAGAAATAAAAAAATGTAGATACAAGGGACAAAGAAAAAGAAGTCTAGAAGAACAACCAGAGACCAGAAAAGAAACCAGCCTGCAAAGTGGCGGGCAGAGCTGCGCCAGCACAATCTTCCCTCACTGCACCAGGCTCCAGAGAAGAAAGGTAAACAAGGAGCTGAAGTGAGCAGCTGCAGATCATTCGGGTATAATTCAGCAGTTCTTTCAGCGCAAAGAACTTCTAAAACTCCCAATGGACAAGATCATCACGCCTTCCTGGGACTCAGAATGGAGCTCAAAACCAGAAAAGAAATACGCCAGCCTCACGGCTGAGGGCACGGCAGCAGCTCCATATTGCCAGCAGTGGCAGTGAGTTCACCAGGCAGCTCCAGATCGGCGTGCACAATAACCATAAGTGAAATTGCGGCCCCTACAGGAGAAATCACAGCACTGCATGCCCAGGGACTTGCGCAGCTTTGATAATCTCCCTGGGTCTGAAATTTTACAGACCAACCCAGTGAAGGAGTAGCGGTGTCAGAGATACCACACCCTAGTGGCAGCTCCCTGTGGGAAAACTCCCAGCCTGGCACCCCCATGGTCTCATGCAGCCTCAATTAACTCCCTGGGTCTGAGACTTTACAATACAACCCAGTAAAGGAGTAGTGGTGGCTGAGATTACCACAAACTCCAGATTCAGAACACCCTAAGTGAAGTCGTGGTGACCCGGGGAAGAACCCAGAGAAGGCACAAACTTCTGAAATCATGGGAAAGAGGAACAACAATAGAGCAATTAATACCCACAACCCCATAATATCAGAACCTGATAACACAGAAATTCAGAGATCTCCAGAAAATCAAATCAGGAATATCTCCAGAAGATCAAATCAGGAATATAACAGGACTTTCGAAAAGAATTTAGAGAGAATCTGAAAGAAATAAAGGACACAATCATTGAAGTAAAGGCATCAATTCAAACGATAAACGATCGATTAGACCACATAGAGAATAGAATCTCACTCCTAGAAGATGATCACTCCAAAAATGAACGCATAATTTATAACTTAGAAAAAAAATCAGACAGCAGGTATATGACATTGAAGAAATATGAGCCCATTTTAAAAGAGCTAACCTAAGAATAATTGGAATAGAGGAGAGAAAAGAAGGTGAAACCAAAGGGATCAATAATCTTTTCAAGGAAATAATAGCAAGCCGGGCATGGTGGCACACACTTGTAATCCCTGCACTTGGGAGGCTGAGACAGGAGGATCGCACAGGTTCGAAGCCAGCCTCAGCTACTTAGTGAGGCTCTCAGCAACTTAGTGAGACTCTCTTTCCAAATAAAATAGAAAATAGGTCTGGGAGTATAGCCCGGAGGTAGAAAGCCCCTGGGTTCTACCCCCAGTACCACACACACACACACAAAAGAAATAATAGCAGAAAATTTTCCAAACATAGAGCAAGAAGTCAATACACAGGTCCAGGAAACTTATAGAACTTCCTTTAGACAGGATCAGAGAAGAGGTTCCCCACGCCACATAACTGTCAAAACAACCAATGTAGAAGCCAAGCAGAGAATCTTAAAGGCAAAAAAAACCCAAAAGGCCAAGAGACATTCAGAGGCAAACCAATTAGAATCACTCCAGACTTCCCAAACCAAGTCATGAAAGCCAGAAGGGCTTGGAGTAACATATTCCAAACTCTGAAAGAAAACAACTTCCAGCCAAAAATTTCCTACCCAGCAAAACTTTCTATCAAATTAGATGGGGAAATAAGAAGCTTCCATGACAAACAGAAACTGAAGGAATTTATGTCTTCAAAACCAGCGTTAGAGAAAATACTCAAAGAGATTAACTACAAAGAAGAAATAGGTAACACACACCAGAACCAGAGAAACAAGATTTTCCATCCAGCAGACAACTAAGCAAAGAGTATTTCAAACAGAAATAAAATTTTAACATGTAAGAAGACATAAAAGTTGCAAAATGGATTAAAAACCAGAATCCATCCATCTGCTGCTTACAAGAAACACACTTTACAAGTAAAGATAGTAACAAATTCAAGGTAAAGGGCTAGAGCAAGGTAATTCATGTTAAGTAGCCATCCTAACAAATATGAAGTAGTATTTCACTAGTTTTTATTTGTATTTCTTTAATGATTAGTTATGATAATGATGAGTGATATTCATGTGTTTATTAGTCATATAAAAATCTTTGGAGATTCATTACCTATTTTAGTGTTTTACCTATTTCTAAATTGTATTGCTTGCTTTTATTGTTGCTAATTTTTAGGATTTCTATTTGGAATATTAATATACCTTCAGATATAGCATTTGGAAATATTTTAACCCATTCTATCAGTAACTTTTAATTCTGTTTGCATTGTCTTTGGATGTACAATTTTTTTTATTCTTTATGAAGTTTGTTTATTCTTTTGTTGCCTGTGCCTTTGGAATCATATCTAAGAAATCACTGCCAATTTCAATGCTGTGAAGTTTTATGACCCAGGTTTTCTAAAAGTTCATAGTCTTTTAAGATTTACATTTAGGTCTTTTATCTATTTTTAGTTAATATTTGTATATGGTGTTATGTAAGGGTCCAATTTTATGCCTTTTCATGTAACTGTTATTTTTCAACAATATTTAGAAAAAAGATTATTATTTCCTTCACCAAATGTTCTTGGAAACCTTGTCAAAAATAACTTGACCATATATGGAAGAATTTATTTCTAGGCTTTTTATTTTACTCCACTGGCTCATATATCTGCCTTTATTAGCAGTACTACACTGTTTCAATTATTGTTGCTTTATAAGGTTTGAAATCAGAAATCGTACATCTTCTAGCTGTGTTCTTTTTCGAGATTGTTTTGGGTGTTTAGAGTTCATATTTCATGTTAGGATAGATTTTTTTCTGAAAACAAATAAATAAATGTGTAAAAAATAAAGTAAAAAAAAGAAAGTTAGAATTGAACACCAAAAAAAAAAATGCAATCACTTTGGAAAACAGTATGGAAGATCCTCAGAAGAAGGAAAACAAACAAACTTACCATATGATCCAGCAATACCACCTCTGGGTATCTACCAAAAAGAATGAAAACCAAAATACCAAACTAATGCATGAGCAACTATGTTCATAGCTGCACAGTTCACCATTGCCGAACTGTGGAAAAAGCCAAGATGTCCCTCAACAGATGAGTGGATTACAAAGCTCTGGGATGTGTACACAATGGAATTTGCCCAGCCATAAAGGAGAACAATATTATGGCATTTGCAGTGAAATGTCACAAAAAATAAGAAATCAGATGCTTTCCCTAATGTGCAAAAACTAGGGAGAAATGGGTAACAGGAGAAACTCTAGATGAAGAAGATATCCTATAGAGGAGCAATTAAAGTGCCCTATCTGAGAGGATAGGAGGGGGGAAGAGGAAAATTCTTTAAAGCAAATGATGTACTTAAACAAAGATATCAAAGTTAATCAGGAAACCAAGCATGGGAAGGAGGGAGGAGGAGGATAGGGGTTAGGGATTGGGTAAGGGCTGATTGGGTGATGTGTGCATGTATATCTCGAGTTTTTTTTTTATCCTATCAAGAAGTATGACTATAATGCACCAATAAAAATTTATTAAAAATAAAGAATAAAAAATAGGGCTGGGGGTGTAGCCTGGAGGTAGAATGCTCCTGGATTCCATCCCTAATACTGCAAAAAAAAAAACCCCAAGTCTCAAGATATTAAAACAAGAATAAGTGGGATTACATTAAATCGAGGAGCTTCTGTGCATTAAAAAATAAAACCCAAAACTATAGCAAAGAAAACTATCAAGAAGTTTTTAAGAGAGCTGACAGAATGGGAGATCTTTGCTAGTTACTCCTCCAATAGAGGACTAATATCTAGAATAAAGAACTCAGAAATTTACTGCCAAAAAACAAATAACCCAATAAAAAATGGTCTTGTAAACTGGGTGTGGTGGCACATGCTTGTAAAATCCAGTATTTGGGAGGCTGTGCTTGTAATCCCAGTACTTGGGAGGCTGAGAGGAGGATCCGGGTTCACGGCCAGCCTCAGCTACTTTGTGAGGCCCTCCATAACTTAGTGAGACCATGTTTCAAATAAATAAAGAAAATAAAGAAAAAGAAATAAGGGTGGGGATGTAATTCAGAGGTAGCATGCCCCTGGATTCCATCCCAGTACCACAAAAAAAAGGGCAAGTGAACTAGATACATACTTCACAAAACTTCATAAAAGAAGAAATACAAATGACCTTCATATATATGTATGAAAAATGTTCAACATCATTAATAATAAGAGAAATTCAAGTCAAATCTACACTGAGATTTCAACTAACCCCAATTAGAATTAATTACACATTAAAAACACAAATAATAATAAACACTGGCAAGGATGTGGGGAAGTAGGACTTCTGATACACTGTTGGTGGAATTACAAATTAGTGCAGCCACTTTGCAGATCAGTGTGGAGGATCCTCAGAAAAAGGGAATGAACCTACCATATGACCCAGCTACACTACTCCTGGATATCTACCCAAAGGAACTGAAATCAGACCTCTTATAGTAACATATGCCTATCTGTTTATAGCAGCACAATTTATAATAACCACATCATGGAACCAGCCTAGGTGTCCATCAACAGATGAATGGATTATAAAATTATGGGATATACATGTAATGAAATTCTACTCAGCCATAAAGAACAAAATTATGTCATTTTCAGGGAAATGGATGGAACTGGAGAATATTATGCTAAGTGAGATTAGTCAGTCACAAAAACTAAAAAGTTGGATATTTTCCCTCATATGTGGAAGCTAGAGAGAAATTGGGATACAGGAAAAACTCTAGACAGAGGAGCCCCAGTGGAGTGATGGAGGGGTGTACGGGAGGGAGACAGGTGGTAGAGGAAGACACAATTCACGAGACACTTTAATGGACATGATATTCATGCACACATTTATCAGTGTTAATCTCGATTTGCACACGAGGAGGCTGAGGGAATGGGTAGGACAGAGGGTGGCTGACCCAGCACTGTATGCACACGTCGCTCTGACTCTGAACTTCAACATGATATATGGGTACAACGCACCAATACAATTTAAAATCTCTAAAAGCTTAACGCCCAACAAGGAAACAAAAACATCCAACAACACAAACAATAAACAGGCAAATGACTTAAACAAATACTTCTCAAAAGAAAAACAAATGAGCCGGGTGTGGTGGTGCACGCTTGTAAATTCAGCATTCGGGAGGCTGAGACCAGAGGATCGCTACTTAGTGAGGCTCTTCGCAACTTAGTGAGACCCTGTTTTATTTATGTATTTATGTATTTATGTATTTAATTTTTGTGGGTCTGGGGATGGAACCCAGGGGCATTTGACCTCCGAGCTACAGCCCCTGCCCTATTTTTTATTCTTTATTTTGAAACCGGGTCTCACTGAGTTGCAGAGGGCCTCACTATGTAGCTGAGGCTGTTCGCGAACCACGATCTTCTAGGTCTCAGTCTCCCGAATGCTGGGATTACAAGCGTGCGCCACCACGCCCAGCTGAGACCTTGTTTTAAAATAAAGAATAAGGCTGGGCGTGGTGGCGCACGCTTGTAATCCCTGCGCTTGGGAGGCGGAGACAGGAGGATCGCGCAGGTTCGAAGCCAGCCACGCGCGCTGGCTTAGGAGACCCTGTTTCCAAATAAAAATGTAAAAATAGGTCTGGGAGTGTAGCCCAGAGGTAGAAGGGCTTCCAGAAACCCCAGTACAAAAAAAAAAAGAAAAAAAAAGAATAAAAAATAGGGCAGGGGGTATAGTTTGGAGGTCTATCCCCATATTCACAAAAAAAAAAGAAACACAAATGGACAACAAAGATATATAAAAAAAAAGCTGAATATCTCTAACCATCAGGGAAATACAAATGAAAACAACACTAAGATTTCATCTTACTCTAGTTAGAATAGCAATAAATATTACAAATAATTAATGCTGAGAAGGACGTGGGGAAAAGGAACACTTATGCACTGTAGCGGAACTGTAAATTAGTAATACTATATTAGTCAATATAGTATTTCTTCAAAACACCGGGAATGGAACCACCATATGACCTCAAAGAAATAAAGTCAGTATACTATATACCATGTTTTTAGCACAATTCACAATAGCCAAATTATGAAACCAACTAGGTATCTGTCAACAGATGGATAGAGAATATGGGTTATATATACATAACAGAGTTTTATTTGGTCATAAATAAGAATGAAAGTATATCATTTCCAGGAAAATGAATGGAACTTGAGAGCATTATATTACGTAAAATAAACCAGACCCAAAAAGGCCAGGGTTGTATGTTTTCTCTCATTTGTGGAAGCCAGAGAGAAAGAAGGAAAAAGAGCATCTCATTAAATAGGAGGGAGACCGGAAGAGTAGAGGGAGACAGCCAAGAGCAGAGGGAAGGGGAATTAATGGGGAGAAAACTGACCAAATTATGTCTTGTGCACAGACAAACATGCAACAGTGTTCATATATGAACATGACAGTGCAATAATATAATTTTAGGCAACAAAGATAATCTTAAACAGATGAGATCTGATCACCAGTCAACACCAAAACTGCAACTTTCTTACATCAAGGTAGTCTAAAGCAAGGAATGTTTCCGGCTCTGCTCTTTCCTCCTTCAGAAATCGAATACAGTCTCTTGCGACCTTTTCAGAGGTTACAACAATAGCAACCATGTACCGGCCAAAAAGCTTAGTCACAGCCAGCTGGTATTTCTTATGAATAGGATGACATAGGTCAAGTAGTCTTCCAAACTACAGGGTCAAAAAATGGAAGAATAATAAATACATTAGTAAGGGACATTTAATCATTGCTTTGTAATGTAATAAAATAGCTTACACAAAGCTAATTTTACAAAAGTATACATATAATTTAACACTCTCATTTGAATGAAGCTAAGTTTCATCCTAAATGCCCATTTAGGTGTGTCACACTTCATTTAAAAAAAGCAATGACGTGGAATTAGTCTTGCCAAAATATTAACATATTTTGTAAAAATACAATAATTACTCATTATTCCCTTATTTATTAAACTAGAATCTATGAGGCACCTACTATGCACAGGGGTCGAGTTAGGCATTACCGAATAAAACATTACTGAACAAAATATATTCTCTAACCTCATAAAATTGTGTCTAGTGTAAGAGAAAGATATAATGAATTACTACATAAATGTGCAAAACAGAGCTAGACACTGTGACCAAGTAGAGTGCTCTGAGGGTACATACAAGGAACCAGGCTGGCCTATGAGGTTAGAAGCCTCCCATACAGAAGAGCTGAGCTGAATTCTGAACAATGGTCATGAATTAATGACTAAAGTTAAGAAACTCTGCTACAAAATATCCGAGTATCAACCATCCTGAGTCAAGAGTTCTAGACTATCTGAAGAGTTAACTTTCTTTTTGTGCTACTTCAGGCATACCGATTTCCTTGTGACAGGCACTGTCTTTCGTATCTATTCTCTATGCTAGTTGTTTTCCTTCTTGTTGTTGCTCTAGTTGTTGTAATCTCTTTTTCTTCTCCATTCACACGCTGTTGCCTCAAGTCTGTTAGTGTGTGGTACTGGGGACTGAACCCCGGGGCCTTTGCCAATGATGTCTACTGAAAACCTGGAACCAGGAAGAGCCTGAGTTTTGACTCTGTTTGGGAGACTCAAGCTATTTCATGGCCCCTGTGTTCTCTGGAGAGAATGGCCATAACATCTATTTTCTGAGTAGTATATATGCCAATGCTTCTCCCTAATAACTACTTACCTATAGATATAACTGGAAGTTATTTACATTTTACCCTAATTATTTACTATATTTTATGTATAAATAAACTGTAAGATACGAAACTTAAAATGCTTCTGAAATAATTTTACTTCCTAATAATAGTAATAGTTCTAATCCCAAATAAAGTTATTTTCATCAAAGTAAAAACTTAGCTTTTTTGATTAAACTGGCTATTTATTTTAGTTACCACAGAATCTGGGTAAAGTCTTTTAAGGCTTTCCAGGATTTCTGTTCTCTTTTGCTGACGTTTTCCCTCATGGTTATCAATTCCCGCATTCTGCAATTCACTTGTAATAAGATTCAATTCTTCATTAACTTCAGACATTCTTGATTTTGTTTTTGTAATTTCATCCACCAAAGTCTCCTCTTGCTGTTTTTTCTCTTTCAAGCAATCCCTATATCACAAAAACAACAAATTACATAGCAAACCCCTCCCAAATTTAAGAACTACCATGTACAACATACTCTTGTCTGGCATTGTAAGAGAATGTATTACCTATTAATTTTTAAAGATTAAAACCACAATACACCTAACACCAAACATGGCTATTTGCTGATTCAAAAAATCATGTGGTGGCACATGACTCCAGTATGAGGAGGCAGAGACAGGAGGATCACAGGTTCCAGGATAGCCTCAACAACCTAGTGAGGGCCTTCACAACTTAGTGCGGCCTCCCTCTTCTCAAAATAAAAAATTTAAAAATTAAATTAAAAAATATAAGGGCTGGGGATGTAGCCTAGAGGTAGAATGCCCCTGGATTCAATCCCCAGTACAAAAAAAAATTGTATTTCTAGCAAGTATAATGAGCTTAAGAAGGAAATACCAAATTTATTTATTTATTTATTTTTTATTTTTTATTTTTTGGTGGTACTGGGGTTCCTGGAAGCCCTTCTACCTCCGGACTACACTCCCAGACCTATTTTATATTTTTTTTTAATTTGGAAACAGGGTCTCTTAAGCCAGCGCGCACGGCTGCCTTCAAACCTGCGGGATCCTCCTGTCTCCGCCTCCCAAGCATGGGGATTACAAGCCTGCGCCACCATGCCCAGCCGAAATACCAAATTTTAAAATTTACTGGTAATTGGGATTGAACCCAGGAGAATTCAACCTTTAGGCTACACCCTGAACCCTATTTTACTTTTATTTGGAATCAGTCTCGCTATTTGCTGAGGCTGTCCTCGAACCTACAATTCTCTCTTGATTACAAAGGTGTGCTGCCATGCCTGGGTAAAATGTCAGCATAAAAGAAGCCATTAGTGGCAGAATATTCATGCTGTATTAACTTTCATGACATAACTCATTACTTTCTATCTCCGAGCTACATATGTGGCCCTTTTTTGTTTTGAAACAGGGTCTAAGTTGCTGAGCGTCTTGCTATGTTGCTGAGGCTATCCTTGAGTCTGCCATCTTTCTGTCTCAGCCTCCCAAGTACTAGGATGATAGGTGTGTGCCACCGTGCCCAACTCCATTATATCTTTTTAAGATATCAAGGCCAAAAGGGAATTTACATTTCACCACTGCTACATTATTTCTATACTTTCATTTTGTGTGTGTGGTACTGGGGGTGGAACCCAAAGGCTTTCTATCTGCGGGCTATACCCCCAGACCTTTTTTATATTTTATTTGGAAACAGGGTCTAACTAAGTTGCTGAAAGCCTCACTAAGTAGCTGAGGCTGGCTTCGAACCCGTGTGATCCTCCTGTCTCAGCCTCCCAAGCGCGGGGATTACAAGCATGTGACACCACGCCCGGCTATACTTTCAAATTTTAAACATGTATTATGTTTAAGTATAATCTTTGAAAGTCTACAATGAAATGAAAATAATGTAAAGTAACACAGTGGGATCATTCATTTGATGTACAGAAACACACTGGATCCTAAAACTACAAGAACCTGCAAGCTTTTCTTTTTTCTACCTACATGCATGTCTTTGTATATTCTTCCAACTTCTCTATTCGCTTTTTATGATCTTCTATTTGTTCTTTTACTTGTTTCAAATTTCCCTAAAATAGGAAATAAAATCACAAATTATAGCAATTCCAAGCCAATAAAATTATTACTATATCACAAGCTGTTTAAACTTGAAATACATCAAATATAGAAAAATATGTATAAGTAAATTTTAATTCTGAAAAGGAAGTCTTCTACAGAGCTTTGAAGTCATACAGATTGGGTTCAAAGCATTTCAAATCCTGACTCTACCATTGGCTAAGTATTTGATTCATGATTTCACTGATTCAAACTCCAAGGTGTTTTCAAATACCTCTATAGCTCTTATCTGTCCTTCAAACTAATTCATTCAGTAAATACTTAAGCACCGGATACCACTGGCAGGATTTGGATACAATAATGGTCAGGATAGAGTCCTGATATCTAGTGAGAAAGCCATACAATTGAATAAGTAATTACAGTCAAGTGTTCAGTGTTACAATAATACAGGAACCTACAGGGCAACTAGTAGATGTGGCTGAGACTTTCACAAAAATCTTGCTCGCCAGGCATGTTGGCGTACATCTATAATCTAAGTACCTGGGAGGCCGAGACAGGAGGACCACAAGTCTGTAGCCAGCCTAAACAATTTAAGTGATGCCCTCTGAAATTTAGTGAGACCCTGTTTTCAAATAAAAATAAAATAGGGCTGGGTGTGCAGCTGAGAGGCAAAATGCCCTGAGTTCACTCCTCAGTAATACACACACAACAAAATCTTCCTCTATTCATTCTTTATTATTAAATCCAAATGCTACAGTAGATAGTCCCTTCTTACTCAGAGTATGTACTAAGGTGTTCTGCAGATGCCTGAATTCTACAGTACTGAATTCTACCCACTCTACTTATTTTATATATGCATATACATATATACACACATATGTATATGTATGATGGAGTTTAATCTTTAAATTAGGCACAGTAAAATATTAACAATGAACTTGGCATGGCGGTACATGCCTGTCATCTCAGTTATTTGGTAGGCTGAGACAGGAGGATTAGAGGTTCAAGGCCAGCCTCAGCAACTTAGTGAGAACTTGCTTCAAAATTAAAAATTAAAAAAAAATAGGGCTGGGGCTGTGGCTCAGAGGCAGAACACCTTGGGTTCAATCTCTGGCACCCCCCAAAAAAAGGGAGAGAGAGGGAAAGAAACAATAATAATAAAATAGACAGTTATGGACAGGTGTATGACACATGCTTGTAAACCCAGTGCTTGCAAGATTGAGACAAGAGGATCAGATTCAAGGCCAGCCTCAGCAACTTAGTGAGGTTCTTGGCACCTTAGCATGACTGACCCTGTTTCTAAATAAAAAATAAAATAAGGCTGGGAATATAGGGTATAGCTTGGAGGTAGAGCACCCCTAAATTCAATCCCCAGTAAAACACACACACACACACACACACACACACCCAGCACTTCAGCCAACATTCTGACAACTACTGAGTACAAGGTTTACAATGAATGTGATTATGAATACTGTGTTTAAGAAGTTTCTCATCTGTTAAATGATGAGAATGGGAGCCGGGCATGGTGGGCACGCTTGTCATCCCAGCATTCGGGAGGCTGAGACCCAGAGGATCGAGGTTCACAGCCAGCCTCAGCTACTTAGTGAGGCCCTCTGCACTCAGTTAGACCCGGTTTCAAAATAAAGAATAAAAAATAGGGCAGGGGGTGTATCTCGGAGGTCAAATGCCCCTGGGTTCTGGGTTCCAACCCCAGACCCGCGGGGAAAAAAAAAAAAAAAAAAAAAGAAAAGATGAGAATGGTGCCGGGCGTGGCGGCGCACGCTGGTAATCCCAGCATTCGGGAGGTTCGCGGACAGCCTCAGCTACTTAGTGAGGCCCTCTGCAACTCAGTGAGATCTGGTTTCAAAATAAAGAATAATAATAAAAAATTGGGCAGGGGGTATAGCTTGGAGGTCAAATGCCCCTGGGTTCCATCCCCAAACCCGCAAAAAAAGAAAAAAAAAAAAAAAAAAAAAGATAAGAATGGTGCTGGGCATGGTGGCGCACACTTGTAATCCCGGCACTTGGGAGGCGGAGACAGGAGGATCGCGCAGGTTCGAAGCCAGCCTCGCTGGCTTAAGAGACCCTGTTTCCAAATAAAAATATAAAATAGGTCTGGGAGTGTAGCTTGGAGGTAGAAGGGCTTCGAGAAACCCATACCACCAAAAAAAAAAAAAAAGAGATGAGAATGCAGATTAGATACAGATTAAAAAATGAGTAATTATAAAAGGAAGAAGTCATTTCTGGCTCCTTTCTGGAGTGGCACAGGGAGAAAAGGAGGGTCATGGAGAGTTGAGTGACATGGTTAATTACAGAATTTAACATGTACAAATAAGATTATTTCAAGAGGGAATTTGCATGCATGAGGGCAAAAATGTTCAATGTACATTTTCAGGAATATTATGGGGTCTAAATTCAGTACTTGGGAGACTGAGACAGAAGTACTGCAAGTTCAAGCCAGCTGTGGCAACTTGGTGAGACACTGTTTCAAAAAAATAAAAATGAGACTTCCGGGAAGATGGCGACCGAGAAAAGCGGGGCTTAAGAGCCCCGCTAACAACAAATATCCATTACCACAAAATCAGCGCCTTTCAAAGCCAGAAAACAACATCACCAGAGAAACAAAAAAAATCACCAGGCTCCAGAGAGAAAGCGGACTGAGAACAGAGCCACAGAGGAGATCCTCACGCCCGAGGACGCGGCAGACGCGGCAGCAGCGCCATACTGCCGGCGAATTCACGGGATGGCCACAGCAAGCCGAGGGGAGCCGCTGTGGAACAGCCAGGCGGGATTTCTCGGCGCAGAGGACATCTAAAGCTCCCAGTGTCTGAGCTCAGCACACGCTGCAGGGATTCAGAGTGGAAATCAAAACCAAGAAAAAAAAAAAAAAAACGCCAGCCCAACAGCCGAGGGCGTAGCAGCGGCGCCATATTGCCACCGGCGGCAGCAGCACCGAATACACTACAGCTACATCTGCGTACTCAAGAACAGTGAGTCAAATTGCGGGCCACAGCGGAGAAATCCCAGTACTGTACTCCCTGGGTTTTGACCCAGTGGGAGAGGGGCGGTGGCAGTGATATCACACCATAGGAGAACGTGCAACCTGGCACCCCCCATGGTCTAAAGCAGCCTCTATCGACTCTCTGGGTTGGAGACTCTGTGATACAATCCAGTAAAGGAGTAGTGGGGTCTGAGATACTACTGACTCGAGATCCAGAGCACCTTAAGTGAAGTCATAGTGACCCAAGGGAAGAACCCAGAGAAGGCACAAACTTCCAAAATCATGGGAAAGAGGAATAATACTGGAGCAATAAATGCCCACAACCCCACAACATCAGAACCCGATAAAACAGAAAATCAGAGATTTCTAGAAGATCAAATCAGGAAAATAACTGTAGAAATAATAGAGGTGCTTCGAAAAGAACTCAGAGAGAGCCAAAAAGAGATAAAGGATGCAATTAATGAAGTAAAGGCCTCAATTCAAAGCACAAACAACCGATTAGACCACATGGAGAATAGAATCTCGCTCTTAGAAGATGAGCAATCCAAAAATGAATGCATAGTTTCTAATCTAGAAAAAAATATCCGACAGCAGGAATCTGATATTGAAGAAATGTGGGCCCATTTTAAGAGAGCTAACCTAAGAATAATTGGAATAGAGGAGGGAAAAGAAAGTGAAACCAAAGGGATCAACAATCTCTTCAAGGAAGTAATAGCAGAAAATTTTCCAGACATAGAGCAAGAGGTCGATACGCAGGTCCAGGAAACGTATAGAACTCCCTTTAGACAGGATCTGAGAAGAGGATCCCCACGCCACATAATTGTCAAAATGACCAATGTGGAAGCCAAGCAGAGAATCTTAAAGGCAACAAAAGCAAAGGGCCAAGTGACATTGAGAGGCAAACCAATTAGAATCACTCCAGACTTCCCAAACCAAGTCATGAGAGCCAGAAGGGCTTGGAGTAACATATTCCAAACTCTGAAAGAAAACAACTTCCAGCCAAAAATTTCCTACCCAGCAAAACTTTCTATCAAATTAGATGGAGAAATAAGAAGCTTCCATGACAAACAGAAACTGAAGGAATTTATGTCTTCAAAACCAGCACTAGAGAAAATACTCAAAGAGATTAACTACAAAGAAGAAATAGGTAACACACATCAGAACTAGAGAAACAAGATTTTCCATCCAACAGACAACTAAGATTGGTTATCTGTGGAGATTCATTATTTATGTTAGTCTGTTACCTATCTCTAAAGGGTATTGTTTGCCTTTATTGTTGTTAATTGTTAGGATTTCTAGTTGGAATATTAATATACCTTCAGATATAGCATTTGGAAATATTTTATCCCATTCTATTAGTAACTCTTAACTCTGTTTACATTGTCTTTGGATATACAATATGTTTTTTATTTTTTAGGGAGTTTGTATACTCTTCTGTTGCCTGTGCCATTGAAATCATAACCAAGAAATCACTGCCAATTTCAATGTTTTGAGGTTTTATGACCCAGATTTTCTCCTAAAAGTTTATAGTCTTAAGATTTATATTTAGGTCGTTTATCTATTTTGAGTTAATATTTGTATATGGGATTAGGTAAGGGTCCAATTTTATTCTTTTCCATGTAATTATTATTTTTCAACAATATTTAGTTAAAATATTATTATTTCTACCACCAAATGTTCGTGGAAACCTTGTCAAAAATAACTTGACAATATAGGGAAGAATTTAGGTCTAGGCTTTTATTTAACTCCAATGGTTTATATATCTGCCTTTAGAATAGTACTACACTGTTTCAATTATTGTAGCTTTATATGGTTTGAAATCAGAAAATATATATCTTCTAGCTTTGTTCTTTTTCAAGATCGATGTGGGTACCTAGAGTCCATATTCCATATTAGGATAGATTTTTTTTTCTGAAAAATAAACATATAAATATATGATAGTTTCACCTAAAAAATAGAAAAAAATAGATTCTCTGGTAAGAAAGAAAGCAAAAAGAAATATTGAAATGTTATCTTTAAGTCATCAAAAGCTTGGTATCAGACAAATGAAACTGTTATGTGAGATTATCATTTTTAATTTTGGATAAATTGCTATAATACTAGATGTCAACTACTAAGCCAAGCATAGGAGGGGGGGATAGGGAGAGAACGGGGTGGGGATCGGGTGGGGGCTGACTGGGCAATGTGTGCATGTATGTCTACAAAAGTTTGTATCCCACTATGATGTATGAATACAGTGCACCAATTAAAAATAAATATGAAAAAAAAATAAAAAAAATAAAAAAAAATAAAAACGAAAATAGGGCTAGGTGTGTAGCTCAGTGGTAGAATGCCCTTGGGTTCATTACCAGCACCATGTTACCATCTTTGTTTGTTGTTGTTGTTGTTTTTTGTAGTACTGGAGACTGAACCCAGAGCCATTCTACCTTTGAGCTACACCCAGCCCTATTTTTTATTCTGAAACAAGGTCTCACTAAGTTGCAGAAGGCCTGACTAGGTAGCTGGGTCTGTCTGCGAACCTGAGATCCTCCCGACTCAGCCTCCCAAGTACTGACATTACAAGTGTACGTCACCACCGCCGATGCTTTTTCTGCTTGCACTAAACACCTTCTTCTACTCAAAAGTACGATCACATATGGCACCTTTCATGTTTGTATTTTTATCTGCCAGATCATAAAAATACTACAACGAGAAAGTATAGTGTCAGGGTTGATTTGTTCTAGAAACTGTTTGAAATCAAACCCCAGATTCACCATTTACTTAGGTAACTTAATTGCCCTTTGGTAAATACATTAACTCAACATAAATGTAGGTGCTTGAGATGCATCACTGAATAAAATACAGATTCTTGCAGGGCATGGTTGCACACACCGTAATCCCAGACCCGACTTTAAAAGAAAAAATATAAAAGGGGGCTGGGACCCAGAAGTGGGAGCACACCCTGGGAGGCTGACCTAGGAGGACTGCAGGTTTGAGGGCAGCCTCCGGAAGTAGTGAGACTCTCATCGACCTAGCAAGACTGTTTCAGAATATAAATACAAGAGGGCTAGCCGAGCATAGTGACACACGCTTGTAATCCCAGTACTTGGGAGGCTAAGACAGGAGGATCGCACAGGTTCAAAGCCAGCCTGAGCTGGCTTAAGAGACCCTGTTTCCAAATAAAATATAAAAAATAGGCCTGGGAGTATACCCAGAGGTAAAAGGCCCCTAGGTTCCATTCCCCCAGGAGGAGGAGGAGGAGGAGGAGGAGGAGGAGGAGGAGGAGGAGGAGGAGACTTGCAGGAAGTGAGGGAGTTAAAAAAAAAGTTGAAATGTGCAGGGTATAATGGCACACACCTGTAATCCCAGTACTCAGGAGGCTGAGACGAGGATTGCAGGTTTAAGACCAGTTTTAGCAACTTAGCAAGATTCTGAGCTATCCAGTCAGAACCTGTCCCAAAACAAAAAATAAAAAATGATTGGAGGTAGATCTGAGAGGTAGAATGCCTCTGGGTTCAATCCCTAGTAAAACACACACACACACACACACACACACACACACACACACACACACACACACTAGCAGAGGAATAAGCGATGCAAGGGCTCAGAGGCAGAAACCTGCCTGGCATGGTATGTTCTAGGAGACCGGTACAGCCAGATCTCAGAAGAGGGAGAGAGGAGGAAATAGGAGAAGTAAATGGGGACAGCAGGGGTGATCAGGTCAGGTATGTGCAAGTAAGGACTTTGACTTAAACTCAACATACGATGGGGAGCCACTGGAAGATTTAAAACGGCACATTTCATAATTTGACTTAAAGTCCTAAGTCACCACAGATGGCCACTATGCCGAGACTACTTTGTAGGAGTCAAAGGTGGACACAAGAAAATCTGGTGAGCTCCTACACTGCTGTAAACCAAAAAGATAGCGACTTGGGTGAGAATGGTAGCAGAAATGCAGAGATGTAATCAGACTCTTGTTGTGTGTGTACATATATATATGTATATACATACATATACACACACATACAGTATGGCATTCTACCTCTGAGCTACACCCCCAGCCTTAGTTTTTAGTCTTTATTTTGAAATAGAGTCTCACCAAGTTGTGAAGGGCCTTACCAAATAGCTGAGGTTGTCCTTGAATTGAGATCCTCCAGTCTCAGCCTACCAAATGCTGGGATTACAAACGTGCGCCACCACGCCAAGCTTGGTATACTTTTAAGGCAGAGCCAAGGGCATTTCCTAAGAGTCAATGGTGGACTCTGCATTTCTGGCCTGAACACAGCCAGTAAGACTGAACTGTCATTATCAGAGAGAGTAAAGACTGCTGTGGAGCACATCTGCGTGGGAAGACCAGAATTCAATCTGGGACCTGTGTGAACCATCTATTCAATGTCCAAAACAGAGATGCTGAGAAAGCATCTAAATATATACAAGGTTGGGATGAGAAGGTCTAGGCTGTGATAAAATTTTCTGTGTGGTATTTATAGCTGTGAGACTATAGGTCAGCAAGGAAGTGAATGCAGATAAGAGAAAAAATAAGCACTGGAAATATACCATCAAACTCAGTTTCTTGAGGATTAAAGAAACTGGGTTTACAGCAGTACTTGGCACATAGTAGATTCAAATAAACATTACATTATAGTATCAGATGGCCCAGAGACTCCATAATGTATACGGAAGTGTTGCTATTGTTGAATGTGCCATGGCAATAATTCTGTACTCTAATTCTCAGTCTTCAGGAAGACTGAGAATTAAGAGGAGACCAGATGCTTGGTGCATTACTGCTCACATCTATTCAATCTGCCCAGCGCTAGGAAGTTGACATGTTTCTCCTCATGGTACAAATGAAAAAATCAAAGCCTGGGGGTTAAATAATTCAGTTATTTACTGAGCTTACATATATTAAATAAGGAATAAGACCAGCTGGAAGTCAAGTATGCCTTACTCTGAGGCGGAACATCATAATGCTGTCTTGATGGTTACTCCCAAGGTAGACTAACTAGGTCTTCTCAAACCATCTCTTGAACCCATAGGGGATTGGTTTCAGAAGCTTATCCTGGTTACTGTTATCTGAAGACACTTGAGTCCCTTATAGAAAATGGCAAGGTATTTGAAACAATCTGCATGTCTTTCTGCATATTTTAGATACTAGATTACATGTAATACCTAATAAACATAACTGCTATGAAGATAAGTGACATGCTGAATGTTTAGGGTAAATGTTCAGTACACAAATAATTTTTTTCCAGAACATTTTTAATCCTCAGTTGGCTGAATCCATGGATGGAGAACCAACAGATACAGAGAGCCACATATATTTATCTTTAATGTTTTGAAATTATTTTGTATTCACTACTGTTATATATACTTTGGGGGTACTGGGGATTGAACTCAGGGGTATTCTACCTCAAAACTATACCCCGCATTTTTTGAAACAAGACCTTGCTACGCTGTCTGGGGTCTCACTACTTGCTCAGGCTGTCCTGGAGCCTGTGGTCCTCCTGTCTGTCTCCAAGTATTTGGATTACAAATGGCGCCACCACCAGCTTCACCTCAGTCACAGTACTTACTTTGTCCCTATTTATCTATTCTCCTAACTCTCATTTATTTATTTATTGTGGCACTGGGAATTGAACCTAGAGGCATTCTACCTCTGAGCTATACCTCCAGCCCTATTTTTTTAAATTATTATTTTAAAATAAGATCTCACTATATTGTGGAGGGCCTAAGTAGCTAAGGCTGGCTGCAAACATGCAATCCTCCTGTCTCAGCCTCCCAAATACTGGGTTCCATGTATGCACAACCACACCCAGCTCTAACCTTCCATTTTAATGGACTAAAATACATGTAAGAACAGAAACTATTAGCCGGGCGTGGTGGCGCACACTTGTAATCCCCGCGCTTGGAAGGCAGGGACAGGAGGATCGCGCAGGTTTGAAGCCAGCCTCACTGGCTTCAGAGACCCTGTTTCCAAATTAAAAAGTATAAAAATAGGTCTGGGAGTGTAGCCCAGAGGTAGAAGGGCTTCCAGGAACCCCAGTACCACCAAAAAAAAAAAAAAAGAATAGAGATTATTATCTTCTGACCATGCCTATCATTATAAAGAGACACTAAGTACATGAATGAAGGCAGTCTATTCTTGACTATAAAAGAGCACCTCTATGCTAATACCAGGGCTCACAACAGATTTCTAGAGCTCTGTTTTTTTCCTTTTTGCAGTGATTAAGGGGGCTCTAGGGCTTCAGAGGTATGTTTCCAGTCACTCCAAATTTTTCAAATTACTTATATCTAACCTAAGTCATTCACATAAGGAAAGGTTAGTAAGAAGGGGGTGCAATTCCACTGAGGACTCTGGCTCTCACCACACCCAGTACCTGAGCCTCTGCGTGCCGCCTCTTCTCGCACGCCAGCCTTTCCTTCTCTGCCTTCTGTTCCCACTGCAGTTTCTCCAGTTGCTGAGTCATTATAGCCACTTTCTTCCTTACTTCTTCCTTAAGTTCTTTGTAATAATCCAGCTGTATAAACAGCATTGAAATGTTGCTAACTCGAAGCACCAAAGGAAAATGTAACATCCTATATAGCAGATAACTGATCTTATCAAAACTTTTACATGTAGATCAGAATTAGCCATCTTCTTCAGGTAAAATACATGTACATAAGCTGAACTCTTTAGACAGAGCAACAAAATCACTAAAACAAACTCTATAGTAAGGTCTCTGTCAAAAAATCTTAAGAAATCCAGAGAAACTCTTCAATTACATCTATTGAGATATTTATTATTGATTTACTGTAATGAAATTTATACTCTAACATTAATTCATTACTTAACTTTTTTTTTTTTTTTTGCGGATTTGGGGATGGAACCCAGGGGCATTCTACCTCCGAGCTACACCCCCTGCTCTATTTTTTATTCTTTATTTTGAAACGGGGTCTCACTGAGTTGCAAAGGGTCTCACTAAGTAGCTGAGGCTGCCCACGAACCGCGATCCTCTGGTCTCAGCCTCCCAAGTGCTGGGATGACAAGTGTGCGCCACCATGCCCAGCTCATCATTTAACATTTTAAATCACCTTCAGTTCTCAGTTTCCTTTTAGTCAATTAAATCTCTCCAAAGTACATATTCTGAAATCTTAAGTTTTTATATGAAAGAATCTTTTCTTAAAAATAATAACTTAAGCCAGGTGTGGTGGCACATGCTTGGAGGATTACAGGTTAAAGGCCAGCCTCGGCTACTTAGTGAAGCGTCCACAACTTAGTGAGACTGTTTCAAAAAAAAAGAATTAAAAATAGGGCTGGGGGTGTAACTCAGAGTTATAATGCCTATGGGTTCCATCCCAAGTACCACAAAAAATATAACTTAGCTTTTATTACAAAATTTTGCCTGTGGTAATCTGTGTGTGGGTGTTGCTGGGGATTGAACTCGGACATTCTATCTCTGAGCTATACCCCCAGCCCTATTTTTTATTTTGAAACAAGGTCTAAGTTGTGGAGGGCCTCACTAAGTAGCTGAGGCTGATCACAAATCTGTGATCCTCCTGTCTCTGCCTACCAAGTACTGGAATTACAAGCATGTGCCACCATACCCAGCCTACCTAGTAACTTTATTTTCTAGGATTCTAATAAACTCATAATTATAATGCCATGTAATCATATAAAGAAAAAAGCTCTTAAGCTGGGTGTGGTAGTGTATGCTCGTAATCCCCGCACTTGGGAGGAGGAAACAGGAGGATCACACAGGTTTGAAGCCAGCTGCGTTGGACTTAAAAGACACTGTTACCAAATAAAAATATAAAAAATAGGTGTCTGGAGTGTGGCCCGGAGGTAGATGGGTTTCCAGGAACCCCAGCACCACCCAAAAACAAAAACAAAACAAAAAAAAGCTCTTAGTCTAAATATTTAAATTCCATATAAAACCCAAGAATGTTAATTCCCATAATTTGTATTCTGAAGACAACCTCTTAAAATACCAGAGTGACCATTCTTTATTTCTTTTATTAAAGTGAGAAACAAGCCAGGCATGGTGGTGCACGCTTGTAATTCCAACGTTTGGGAGGCTGAGATAGGAGGATCGAACAGGTTCGAAGCCAGCTACAACTACTGAGTGAGGCTCTCAGCAACTTAGTGAGACCCTGTTTCCAAATAAAGTATAAAATAGGTCTGGGAGGGTAGCCTGGAGGTAGAAGACCCCTGAGTTCCACCCCCAGAACCACCAAAAAAAAAAAAAAAAAAAAGTGAGAAACTGAAATAGAAGACTTTTCCCATGAACTGGCTCTTTCACCTGACTGGCTTCCAGCTCAATGTCTCGCCCTTTGTGTAAGATTTCTTCCTCAATCTGCTTTTCAAAACTTCTCCACGCACTATCTAAGTCAGCCAGCTCTGTCTCTAGGGCTTTTATGTCATCTTCCTGTTTGGAGCATTGTTTTTCACTGTCCTTTATTGATTTCTTAGACATATCCAACTTCTTGAGGTGGTAAGAAGTGTTTTCTTTGGCTTTAATGTACTGAGGCCTCTTCTGATTTAAAAGTGCTTCAACAGATCTAAAATAGAAAGAAAGGTTTGATGTATATGTTTAATACATAAAGGGAAGCTCTTCTTATTAAGCCACATTCAAAGCTAAATTCTAAAAATTAACCTTCTCAGACACTGTTAAGTAATTACATATACTGAGATATTTACTATTCATTTATTATAATAGAATTGATACTCTTTGACATGAATTCATTAATTAATTCATCAGTGGTTGTCAGAGGTCAGGCAAGGTCAGAAGCAGAGAGGCATTTTTTAAGAGTTGAGAGTTGTCCAGCTATGAGTTTACCAAACTATGAAGGAAGCTTAATGTCAGCAAATTCTTTAGATCTCTTAGGAGACTAAGTGAGGGATACCAAATGGCATGAGAATGTGACAAGTGTCTATATTACAGATATACTAAACTACAGCGAGTAGGAGAAAAAGTGCTGGATTACTTAATTTTGGAATCTGTAAGACTACAAAAAGGGAATAATATGTAAGAACTACACTCTAGTTATAAAATTGCTTCTCAGTAGGAATGGTTAACCATTCTGATATTACTGTACATGATTACTAGAATTGAACAAATTAGGCAAATGGGTGGCTGATGGTGGAAGTGAGGTCTCTCATTGCTGAGGAGGGAGGTTATAGGTAAATAAGGTTACAATCATCTGTGTGGTAACGGATTAGTTAGGAGGCATCAGTATAAATGTAGCTTAATACAGATAGTTGCATATGGAAGTCTTTGTAGAAATGTGTATAGAAACATTTAGCATACATACAAACATATATATGTTCTAATTCTGTCAGCTGAGAGAGCCCAGAAGCAGACACCTGAGTTGGAATGGACACACCTAACACACACACGACTCCTAGTACCATTCTTTAATAAAAGGAGCCAGGACTTTTTGGAGAAATGACTGGTCCTAGGCCTTTCATACAAAGGCAGGTTCATCCAAGCTGGGCAGGCTAATGCTCACACTGGATTATACAAAATGAGCCTGGAACATCGGTAGCACTAGAAAGTAAGGAAATACCCTCCTCTCTTCTGAAAAAAAAGTCACAACGATGGGAATATGTCGAGGGGACACAGGAACCAATGAACAGTTCTCAAGAGCCAAAAGTATAATCATCTAAGCAATAAAATAGTATAGTATTAGATTATAATCCCAAGTTCAAAACATCCATAAATTTACACTGATGCAAAAAACTGAATAATAAAATAAATCCTGTGCAGAAATCCAAATAAATTATCTAAATAATCTGTCCTGATAGTAGAACACAACTTCCTCTCCTTCAATTTGGACCATGCATAGTAACTTCCTTTCAAATATTATAACATTGAAAAGGGGCGGAGGAGGAATAACTTTATAGTGGAGAAATGTGATTTTAAAAAAACTATCGTGGTGGGGTGATTAAGGTCACCCTGAACAGTTACGTTGATATGATTCAGGACATATGTCATAAAACATATATGTTGACACCTGATATAATGTGACAATAATGGCATCTTTACTTCTGTGGTCTTTTTCCCTAAAACTCACGATGTCAGTCTAATTATGAGATCCTACTGGACAAACCCCAATTGAGAGACAGTCTACAAAAAGCAGAGACCAATACTCAAAACTGTCAAACTCATCAAAACAAGCAAAGCCTGAGAAACCCTCATAATTTAGAGGCCCCCCCAGAGACAGATAACTAAATGCAATATGGTACTCTGGGCCAGAAAAAGGACATGAGGCACACACTAAGAAAATATGAATAGTATGAACTTTAATCAATAACGTATCAATACTGGCTTATTCATCCTGAAAACTATGGCTGCTAAGAATGTTAAATACAGGAAAAACTCCAAGGGATTAAAATGAGAATTCTTTGTGCTATCATTAAAATGTTTTGTATATCTAAACGTATTCCATAGTAAAAAGCTCATTTTAGAAAGTCACTTTCAAAAAATAAAAGTCAACATTCAAAGTGTCCGTTATACTTTATTTTCTCTATCAATCTATATAAAACTCAACTGTTAACACCTATTTTTTAAAACACTCACTTCAATTCTTTTTCTGTTTGTTGTAGTTGTCTATTTAGCATTCCATATTCCTTTTTCTTGGATTTAACTATACTTTCATGATGAGAAAGAGACTCTTTCGTGACACTCAAATTTCTACTCATGCACTCTAACTCAGTGTTCAGAAAACGAATTTTTTTCTCATTATAAAATAATTGGAAAAGCTGTAGTTGTATCTTGTTTTTTTTCAATTCTTCAAGGAGACTCTGGTAACGTTCTGCCTATAAAACAGTGCAATTCAACAGAATTAAAAGGGAATATATTTAAGCTGACCTTCTATGAATTCAACTATTGTACCATTACATGATCTCTAATGATTTTTTATTTATGCCATTAAGAAACAGTATTCTTGATAAAAGTAGTTATCATTTGGAAAGGGTTTCTGGGTACATTTCTAAAATAAACCAGTGAACAGTCTTGTACTCATAAGCTCAGTGATCTTGTGATCTGCTAACGGCCCTCTTCCCATTTGTGAATTTACCTGATGTGACAAGACCATTACAGTTTCTGCCATCAGCTTCCTTATTCGTCAACTGATG
The DNA here is from genome assembly GCF_963383645.1 of Muscardinus avellanarius. Classification (NCBI taxonomy): domain Eukaryota; kingdom Metazoa; phylum Chordata; class Mammalia; order Rodentia; family Gliridae; genus Muscardinus; species Muscardinus avellanarius. Next base: position 4,807,362 of record NC_137797.1, on the reverse strand, counting down.
GAGAGAGAGTGAGTGTGTGTGTGTGTGTGTGTGTGTGTGTGTGTGTGTGTGTGTGTGGTACTGCGGATGGAATCCAGGGGCATTCTATCTCTGAGTTACACCTCCAGCCCTATTTTTTATTCTTTATTTTGGAACAGTCTCACTGAGTTGCAAAGAGCCTCACTAAGTAGCTGAATCTGCCTGCAAACCGAGATCCTGTCTCAGCCTCCCAAATGCTGGGATTACAAGTGTGCGTCACCACGCCCGGCTCCCTAGTCCTTTTTAATTTTTAGACAGGGTCTTATTAAGTTCCTCAGGCTGGTCTTGAACTTTACTTTTTTGTGGTACTAGGAACTGAGCCCAGGGCCATTCTACATCTGAGCTACATCCCCCAGCCCTATTTTATGTTTAGTTTGAACAGGGTCTCACTAGGTTGATGAGTCTCACTACTTGTGGAAGCCATCCTCGGACCGTGATCCTTGTCTTAGCCTCCCACGTACTGAGATTAACAAGTGTGTGCCCCCGCACCTGGCTTACTGGTCTTGAACTTAGAAATTACCCTGGCTGAGCCTCCCGAGTTACAGGCATGCACCATTATACCACACTACTTTTTCTTTTTCTGTGTATGTGGTACTGGGGATTGAAGCCAGTGGCATTCTACTTCTGAACTATACCCCCAGTCATATTTTAAAACAGGTTCTCACTAAGTTGTAGAGGCCTCATTGAGTTGCTGAGGCTGGCCACAAACCTGTGATCCTCCTATCTCAGCCTTCCAAGTACTGGTATTACAGGCATCACACCTGGCTCCCTGTTATAGTTTTAAATAAGTGAAAAGAAAAATTCCTAACATTTGTGCTATTAATAAAAAAATATGCTGTGTATGTGGGTGTGTTACTGGGGATGGAAGCAGGGGTATTCTACCTCCAAGCTAAATCTCCATCCCTTTTTTTTTTCTTTCTGGAAACAGGGTCTCACTAAATTGATGAAAGCACTGCTAAGTTGCTGAGGCTGGCATTGAACCTGTGATCCTCCTGTCGCAGCCTCTCAGGTACTGGGATTACAAGCATTTGCCACTATGTCCAGCTAAAAGGAATATTCTTAATGTATTATTCCAAGTGCTAGGTAATAGCTATTTGCTAAGATTTTGTAAAAAAACAACTGGGAACCTGGACTGATTGTCCTTAAAATGTCTAAAGCTCATGCCTGGGGTGGTGGCGCAACAGGACTTGGCAACTTAGTGAAACCCTGTTCAAATAAAAGGATAAAAGAGCTGGGGGTATAGTTTAGAGGTAGAATGTCCCTGGTTTCCAGCCGCAGTACCATACATGCACACACAAAAATGTCTCAATTCTATTCTGAGTGATTTCAGTATTGGAAATATTACATTCTGATATTTACTGCCCACCCCTTTCTACTAACAAAAACAAGTACATTTATACACATTAAAAAATATAAGGAGGAGTTGCCTGTGCCATTGAAATCATATCCAAGAAATCACTGCCAATTTCAATGTTGTGAGGTTTTATGACCCAGATTTTCTCCTAAAAGTTTATAGTCTTAAGATTTATATTTAGGTCGTTTATCTATTTTGAGTTAATATTTGTATATGGGATTAGGTAAGGGTCCAATTTTATTCTTTTCCATGTAATTATTATTTTTCAACAATATTTAGTTAAAAGATTATTATTTCCACCACCAAATGTTCGTGGAAACCATGTCAAAAATAACTTGACAATATAGGGAAGAATTTAGCTCTAGGCTTTTATTTAACTCCAATGGTTTATATATCTGCCTTTAGAACAGTACTACACTGTTTCAATTATTGTAGCTTTATATGGTTTGAAATCAGAAAATATATATCTTCTAGCTTTGTTCTTTTTCAAGATCGTTTTGGGTATCTAGAGTCCATATTCCATATTAGGATAGTTTTTTTTCTGAAAAATAAATATATAAATATATGATAGTTTCACCTAAAAAAATAGGAAAAAAATATTCTCTGGTAAGAAAGAAAGTAAAAAGAAATATTGAAATATTATCTTTAAGTCATCAAAAGCTTGGTATCAGACAAATGAAACTGTTATGTGAGATTATCATTTTTAATTCTGGATAAATTGCTATAATACTAGACGTCAACCACTAAGCCAAGCATGGGAGGGAGGGATGGGGAGAGAATGGTGTGGGGATCGGGTGGGGGCTGACTGGGCGATGTGTGCATGTATGTCTACAAAAGTCTGTATCCCACTATGATGTATGAATACAATGCACCAATACAAAAATAATTAAAACATATATATATATATGGAGGAGCTGGGCGTGGTGGTGCACGCTTGTAATCCCTGTACTTGGGAGGCTGAGACAGGCGGATCACACAGGTTCGAAGCCAGCCTCAGCTACTTAGTGAGGGTTTCAGCAACTTAGTGAGACCCTGTTTCTAAATAAAATATAAAAAATAGGGCTGGGAGTATAGCCCGGAGGTAGAAAGCCTCTGGGTTCCATGCCCAGTACCACACACACACATATATATATATATATATATATATATATATATATATATATATATATATGGTGTAGGGCGTGGTGGCACATGCCTCCTAGTACCTGGGAGGCTAAAAGAAGAGGATAGTAGTTCCAGGCCAGCCGCAGCAACTTAATAAGGCCCTCAACTACTTAGTGGGACCTCCTTTCAAAATAAAACATGTAACATTCAAGAGGCTGAGACAGGAGGATTGCAGTTCGTAGATAGCCTCAACTACTTAGTGAGGCCCTCTGCAACTCAAGGAGACCCTGTTTCACAATAAAGAATTTTAAAAAGCCAGGCGTGGTAGCACACACTTGTAACCACAGCATTTGGGAGGCTGAGACAGGAGGACCAAAGTTTGTGGACAGCCTCAGCTATTTAGACCCTTTGAAACTGAGACTCTGTCTC